>NC_042628.1:19487548-20087548 GCF_901001135.1 Rhinatrema bivittatum | reverse complement strand
CCAGAGTTCCTCTAAGTGCTCCCTATAGATCTATAAAAGCGAGAACCCACTTGGCCTTCACTCAGGTCTCATCCATTTATATCCTTATCTGCCATGAATGCATCAACTCCCTCTTCTTGATCCCTGCTATGCAGCTTGCAAGGACTACATTTGGTGGCAGTTGATTCCACAGATTAGCCATCCACTGACTAAAGAAATAATTTCTTGTGTGTTTGTTTTGAAACTGCTAGCATATAGTTTCATTGGATGCCCCCGATCTTAGTATTTTTGGACAGCATAAACAACCACATGCTTGGAGTTTGTTCTTTTCCATTCATGATCTTGTAGACCTCTAACATGTATCCCCTCAGTCTTTATTTTTCCAAGCTATAAAGTCTAGGGATGGTATTTATTTTACTTATTTAAAATTGCTTATGTTGGACAAAACAGTTTACAGAATAAAATATACATAGTATTTATTTATTTATTTAAAAACTCTTCTATACCGTCGTTGAGTTAGATAACCATCACAACGGTTTACAAAAAGGCACGTTAACGAAAAATATGAGTGGTATAGATTACAAATTAACCATGTGCCATCATAGAACGGTAACAATTTAGTGTCAAAAACTATGTGTGTCAGTTAAGCTTATTTGTTCGGAACATATTATGCAGTTTTAATTTAACATTAAAATGCATTTTGTAGGTTAAAAGTAATAACTTCTAGTTTGATGCGCCCTTATCATTCAACCATTTTTCTCCTTATCTTTGTAAAAGGCTTGTTTAAATAGCCAGGTTTTCAGATTAGTTTTGAATATTTTCAAATTTCTCTGCAGCCTTATTTCGAGTGGCATGGTGTTCCATAGCACGGGGCCAGCCAGCGACAGTGCTCTTTCCCTTACTTGTGTGAGGCATACTGATTTCACAGAGGGGACAGTTAGTAAAGCCTTATTAGCAGATCTCAGGTTTCTTTGCAGTACATGTACACGCAGTGCAGTGTTGAGCCAGTAAACTACATAGGAGTCAATCACGTCAAGAGAATAAAAACATAATAAAACAATAAAAAGTAAGAGAATAGTCTCAGTAAGACAAACAGTAGCAGCTAGCGTTTCAGGATGCATTTAAGAGGTGGGAGATGAACCAAATGCAATGGAGAAAAGGTATGTTCTTAGGCTTTTCTTAAATTCTTTATGGTTAGCAATCTGCCTTAGATAGTCTGGAATGAAATTCCAAAGTACGTCTCCTAGTTATATCAAGGACAGATGGTGGGGACTTTGAGCAAATTTTTGTTCGTAGACATTAGGTGTCTATTAGGCTGGTAGATGTGGAGAAAAGTCTATAACCAGATGGAGGAGTCATTATGTATTAAACTGTGTATGATAGAAAGAATTTTATATTGTATTCTGAACTGGGGTAATGTGATCTTTCCTGGATGTGCCTGTTAATATGTGTGCTGCAGTGTTTTGAATTAATTTTAATGGACGAAGGGCATCATCATAGAGAATGAGATAAAGGGCGTTACATTAGTCTAAACTAGAAAAGACGAAGGCTTGTAACACAGTGGGGTACATTTTAAAACACAGCGCGCGCGTACTTTTGTTCATGCACCAGGCGCAAACAAAAGTACGCCGGATTTTCTAAGATACGTGCGTAGCTGCGTGTATCTTATAAAATCCGGGGTCAGCGCGCACAAGGGGGTGCACATTTGTGCAACCTGCATGCGCTGAGGCCTGCGCACGCTGTCCGTTCCCTCCGAGGCCTCTCCAAAATCGGAGCGGCCTAGGAGGGAACTTTCCTTCCACCTCCCCCCACCTTCCCCTCCCTTCCCCTACCTAACCCACCCCCTCGGCCCTATCTAAACCCCCCCCCCCCTACATCTGTCGCACAAGTTACGCCTGCTACGAAGGGATCTCTAACCAAACTGAGTAAGTGAGCAATTTCGTGGCAGATGAGTTCCAAAACAGATGTCACAAGTGTAAAGCGGTGCACGCCAGGGAAACAAGAGAAGCTACTCCTACACAACAGTTTGCTCTAGTTTGGTTGTTATCAATCTGGAAAGAGATTCCGGAGCCAGTGTGGATGGATCCCTAAAAACACCAGCCCAGCAAGCAACAGCAATGAAAGTGGCTAATAATGTCAAGAAATATTAAGAAAATTTAAATATAAAGCATAAAATATCATTATGTAGTAGAGTTTGAGCAGCCAGATTAGTCCAGGAGAGAGAACTCCAATCTTTTTTTTTTTTCTTTCAAACTTGATGTGCTAAGCCGTGAACAACTTTGCAAATGTGTTTTACATGCTGTAGCACAGCACGAGGGACAGATTACAGTCTGGACGCCAGCTTTTCTCTTGCACACTCTTATCATCAACATTCAAATTATATTCAGAAGTTGCTTACCTCAGCGATACTTCACACAAACCCTGCAGTAGAGCAGTACTTAAATGGAGATGCTTTCTCCTCATCTTCCCCAGAGCTTACCTTTGCTCTCCTCTGAGCCTACACTATATTCCTGCTCAGAGGAGACACCCTGCATTAACGTGGATCAGAACCAGGCAGCTGGGACCAGTCTTTTAAGGTGTTCTGAGGACTTCTGTGTTTGCTAAATTTTACATGTGCTATTTGCCATTTTAACGTTCATAATTTTGCATTGGCGAAGATATTAGCAAAACATATGCGAAAAATCACTAATGAGCTGAAAAAGCATGCAAAAATCAGTCCCTTAGCAACTCACCATGAGAAAAATTAGGTGCAAAAAATTTCACAAAAGCCAATTGTTTTGAGAAACCTAACTCTACCTCAAAGAGTGCAGCTACTTTTTATTTTTTTATTTCAATAAAATCTTGTCATTTCATGTGAACTTTATGGATAGTATAAAACCCAAGAAGCCATTGGCCTATTATTCAAATAAGGCTAACGTGTGAAATATTTTGTGCATTACTGCCCCATGTCCCAGTAAACCTCTGCGGCTTAGCACAGTGACCTCTTTGTAAGTTGCAACCATCTTTCTTTTAATATTCATAGTTTCTGAAAGATTTTTGGAAATGCAAACAAAAAGCACACACCTTTTGTTGAATGACCATCTAAGATGTTCTATCGTATGAGCTTTCAAGGCAGTAGCCTGTGTCCCTTTTTCAGATCTCTCGTCTACACTATGCCACTATAAAAATCTCTGATGCACCCACATCTTGAACACTGTGTGTTGCCCAGGTCATTCTGAGAGTATTTGTCAAAAGCATCTCTGTGGGTAAAACAGGGGGTTTTACATGCAGACATGGCCTTTTACAAAAATGGGCCACCTGTTTTGTTTTCATGCGAGGCCAGGCATACTTATACTGAAATAATGGCACTATCTGCCTTGTCTGCCCTTGTACCACTGTTTTGTAAATGGACGGGTGTTTGCCTTCTGCTGATTACCCCGACTTCCTTCCTGGAAAAAAAACGCCTACAAAATCATATTCCGCCCTGTGAAGTAACATGGAGAGCTGCTGTTCAGTCAGACTGTTTCCCCCCCATTAACTGGCAGATTGGATGTCAGTGGCAAGGGAGTAAATTGTGGTGCTCATGAATAGTCCGTCACGTTCGATATTTCACACCCAGCAGATCGCTAATGAAAATGTCACTTCCGCCCCGCGCCTTACCTGAAATACTATTAATCATGGTGCTATTAAGGAACAGAACTGCTGTCAGAATTGCAACAATGAAGAAAATTGATTTTTAATTAGGGTCCCTAATACTGTAAATTAAGGATTTATTCATAAATGACGGTGGTATTGCCACAGAATTAATGCAAGAGTGCGGCTATTCCCACAGAGGAAAAACGGTGACGTTAGTAAAGGCTCGTCAAGAAGAAGCGAAGGGTCACAGTCATCAAGATGAACCGATTATTCTGGTGTCATTGACAAGTATCACAAACACTAGTTACTGAAGTTTGGGCTCCCCCCCAGATCACCCCGTTTCAGACAGACCAAACCGCTGCTGACATTAACATTAAGGCAATTATGGCAAGATAGATTATAGCGTCCAGAAGGGTCATAAATTTCCTTCTCCTGATTTATGGTGTGTATCTGGGTATTTTTTTTTTCCCATAATACAATTTATAAGGGTTCTTGGATCTGAGCACTTATCCATGTGTGTACTTTCATGTTATGGACAAATTTTCAGAGGGGTTAGATGTGTGAAAATTACACGTGCTGTACCTGTATGCATGTCTATGCTATTTTATAACCCTTGAGAGTATGCACGTATTTTCGATTTCATGCGTATACTTTACTGGGGAAGAAAGATGCAGTGTGGGGGTTCAGGAATACGCGTGGTAGGTTCTATTTTGCAAGAGATATATGCATGTACATGACTGAAATATTATTCATACACTTTTATGCCTGCAAATTGGCTCGTGCAAGCGAAATCAAACTTGTCTATAGCTTAGGAGGTCTGGGTGAACCGGTGGCTGAAGCACCAGAGGGTCTAGGTGAATTGGAGAAGGGCTGGGTGAACTGGTGGAGGCAGCGACAAACTGGTGATTCCAAGGACTTTCACACATATATTCAAAATGGCATGCGCGCCTACTCAGAGGGAAGGTTGCCTCCGTGTTTAATTCCGGCTGTTTGCAATTATTTCCCACATGAAATATGTGCATGTAAGTTTTCAAAATAGGTAAAGTATGCATTTTATTGCATTGGAAGTATATACTTGTGCTGAAACATGCATGCAAATTTTTGGAGCAGAAATACATGGTTTTTTATGAACTATGCAGCTTCAGCATATCAGCATTAATTGCCACATGTCCACTTGTATGTATTTTATTTATTTAGAGGTTTTTATATACCGCAGTACGTAAAATATACATCACCGCGGTTTACAATTAACAATAAATTAGCAACAAGGCTTTACAAATAACAGAATTAATAAATATTAATTACATATAACAGGATTAACAGCAAACAGGCTGTATCGATCGTGTACAAGTGCCGTCCCATGGATAGGTTTGAAAGTTGGGCCCCCTGTATCTAATAACAGATAGACAATGACAACTTGCTCATCAGACATATTTTTGGAAGTCTCATGAAAGTTTCATATAGTGCACAATAACTAGAGCCAGCAAAAAATATATTCCATCCTGAGTGTAGGGATATATTGTAATGTACAAAATGTAATTGGCTTAAAAAGCAGGGATATTCAATCAGTTGATCAAGCTTCACACTGATCTTGCCATTTGCATGCTTATTCTATATCTTTTTCTATGCACCTTTTCTAAATTCAGATAGACAGAGAGGGGACCATAGTCACAGCCAGATCATTTGCAAGTTACCTGGCTAAATACTGACTTTTGAATATTTTGGGCATTTCTCCAGCTAAATTAAGGTGTTCCGGGGTGGAGCTATATTCAGCTAAGTTAGCTGGATAACTGCCTCAGGGTAGTCCCTGGATAACTTTAGACTTAACCAGCTATATTCAAAAGAATATAACTAATTCAGTGGCGTAGTGTTGTAAAAAAAACAAAAAACAAAAGACTGGCCCGATTTCCATATCCCCACTCAATATTTTACAAACGGCTCTGCCACGTCAAGTAATCCCCACTCCCCAAGCCCCTCCAAAATCCCTTAATCAAGAAATGTGATAGGGTCCATGGGGCAGCCTCTCCCCTCCCTCCGCCCCCGCCCCAGTTCAGCGGATAGTTAGTAAGGGCTGCTCCTCTCCCTCCCACTCTCCCCACTTCCTTTACCTACCCCACCCTCATGCTGCGATCGCGGTGCTCAAAGTGGTTTTCAAGAGCGGCTGTGGATGGAGTCAGAGGGAAGGTTGCTTTGCAGGGAAGAGTCCTGTGGCGTTGTCACCTGAGGGAAGCATCAGTCAGATGCTCGCCGGTCTTTGCCTGCTGGGTTTGAGAGAGCTGCACCCAGAAGAGCGAGCGTCTCTCCTGCTGCGCGCACAAATGAAAAAGTTCCCCTCAAAAAAAGGAGTGGTATGTGGGCATGCTCTGGGCGGGGAATTTCTGGAATTCATATTGAAATTAGTAAATAAATACTTATGCGCATAGGCGCGGCGGGGTCCTCTGCCACGTAACTTTACTTCTGCCACGGAGGGCGTATAAGTAATAAAATAAAGAGAAATAGGTTGGCGGTGTTTTAAGGGTCAGGACTAACAGGGGAGAAGGGAGGCTTTTAAACTAGTGGGGATTGGAAGTCCTATCCCTTACCTGGACGAACTGGGCATGAACTGGGGAAAACTGGCAATGGCATCGGCACACGTGTCTATTAAAATCTCCACCCCCCCCCTTACGCGGTAGAAGCGGCTTTTGCGTGCATCCACTTAAAATTATGTGCACACGTGCATAAATTCAGGCTATTTTATAGCATGCGTGCGTATGTTATAAAAATGGCTGCGTCCTTGGGTGTGGGCTGATGAACGCATGCACGTGTGCGCCCGCGCGCCTGCACGCCTGTTAAAAAGTTACCGTCTTAGTGAATCAGGTACAGAGTTTGAACAGATTTCAAAACTTGCTAGTGACTTTGTCTCTTAGTGTAGGGCCTAAGTCTCGGTTACGTACTATTTATTTATAAAGATCAGGTAAGGCGATGTAAGGGTATGAGAAGCAAACCCCCTATCCCTATAATAAGCAGAGACCCCTAGTGAGATTGGTTTTGGAAGAAGCAGGAGTGTTTCTTCTTTTCCTCCCGGTTTTTGTTTTGAAATGAAGAAGAACCCCTAGACAGACACTACACACTGGTGTCTGGATCATGGAGCAGGGTTAAGGAGCTATGCGTTTTTTTTTTTCCTTTCTGAGAAGGAAATTCTTCTCAGTTGAAGGAAGTTTTCAACCCATCTTTCCTTCTATTTAGGATTTGGTTGCCCGGTCTTGTACCGGGGCAAACGCTCCTTCTGCGAGATTCAAGCACTAACCCAAGGCTCGGAAATGTTTCAGAGAAATTATAACACATCTACAGTGTTTGTTAAAACATAATTAGAGCTGATGATCTTTACTCATCCTTAGGGGGAGGCAGACATTTAATTATTTTGTGATAAGTCATACAATAGCCTGTAAATGACCATATAATGTGTCCTCATTCATTCTCACATAAGACAACAGACACTATAAATCCGAGCTATGCTGTTCCATGTTTTCAGTTTATTTCCCTTCTCCAACATGAAACTTGTCTATTAAAGAATATATGTATAACCATCTAGCTGGTTTATTATGTATGTATGATATTTTGTGCACTTCATTTGCAGTTGAGCTATTGAACAGCTGACAAAGCAGGTTGGGGGTCTGTTCCTTGATGCCGATTCATTCATGTGTTTGGAAAACTATGGTTTTAAAATTTCTGTTCTTGAGGAGAGCATTTATTCCAAGTTGATTAAAAATCATTGCATAATTACGTCTGAGTGAAAGGGGAGTTATTGGAAAAATGAAAGTTAATGTTCTGCTTCAAACAAAATAATCTAACTTTCACATTTCAGTTTTCTTTACTGCTGCATCAGCTACTCCAGGCTCAAAAGCGTAATGGGATACAAACTCATTCATATAATTCAAGGGTAAAGAAGTAGTTATCCCCCATGTTTGAGTTGTCTTGTGTGAACCACAGCAATTGAATTATCTGGGATAGATAAAAATCCTTGTAACGTGATATCACCAGTAGGATGTCGATAGGAGATGTAGCTCAGGCAATCATCCATTTCATGATAATACGTCCATTTGATTCTAATATACAAATAATTTATAAGGTTCCCATGATCTCTTAATTTAAATTTAAATCTATGCTCTGAATCTGAGCTGCCCCTGTTCATGTGCACTTTTTGTATGTGTCAGTAGGGGATGTGAAAACCTCCAGAAAGAATATGTGTTTTGCCTTTAGGTTGGAGAGGAGTAAGGAGTGCCTGTAGGACTTCTGAGATTTACAAGCTAAAGAAGCTGATCTCCAGAGAATTTCCTGTGAGTAAAGAACTGTAACAGCTTTTCTTATGAGAGAGGTTATTAAAATGTAACTCGTGTTCTCTTATTATTTCATTGGTGAGGATAAAAAACAGTCAAGGACTTCAAAGGAGCATGGGATAAACACTGTGGATCCCTAAAGACTAGAAGACAGAAATGAGGAACAGAGTGCATGGGGGTAAATCCACTCAGTGCGACAGCTGCTACCCTTAGCAGAAGCACGGGTATTACTACCCTCAACCAAAGAGCCTTGAAACTTTTGACACATCTGCAACATCACTCTCCACTTTGAGGCGGATTGAGGGGGGGTAGAAGGGGAATTGGATTCAGATGGCAACCAACATAATCCCCAGCTTTTACGGTCTGGGGGTACTGATATGCAGACATAAGGGGAAAAAGCACAGGACTGCTTCTACGGTCAAGTCCAAAGCAAGTCAGCAATTGCCTGATTTTTCAGGAAGGCCCCTCTCACAGTAAAAACATTGAGAGCAGTTATTTTTCATGGGTTTGACAGTTGCTTGGTTTTTTTTATTGTAAATATTACTATCCTTTTCATAAGAATTTGGGGTAACTGAGTGGACAACCCTTATGAGAAACTTTGTGGATGACCAACATGGCATGGCAGATATTACCATAAGAAGCTTTCTGGACAGACTGGAGGGACCATTTGGTCCTTTTCTGACATCATTACTATGTTATTATGTTTTTGCTTTGTTACACCATTTGTATGTCTTATCGGCAAGTTGAGCCCTTCTCGCTGTGATATGGGATCTTTGGAAAGCTTTCCATCTGCGTGAAAAAATCCTTATCATCCAGTTGTGGATCTCATTTGGGATCAAAGACTTGATCCCAGAGTTTGTATGAACATCCAAGTAACTTCCTTCTGTTGACTTGATATCAGGGGTTGGGAAAAATTTGGCAAGTATACAGTGCAACTAGAAGACTCCTATATGTTTACTCAGACTGCATAGCCCTTCAGAACGGAGATGAGAACAGCTCATATTTCTGTTCGCTTTTAACCACCTGTATAAAGTGACTTGAACCGATGAATTTCTGACCGTTGCTTTTGGATTTTGTGTGCGAAAACCATGATTGTTTCTGAAGCGTTTGATCCTCTGCTTGATTTTGGAAAGTTCAAGACTGTATGTGGTCTGGTCTAGATCACAGACATGGACCTTTTTGGTTTCAGTGGCCTGCACGGGCTGAAGGTAAGGGGGCAGCATCATTGGCCTGTGTGGGCCATGGGAAGAGGAAACTGCAGCAAGAGGAGGTGCCCATCTGGATGTGGTAATGGAGACTGCTGAGGGGGAGAAGAGAGGAAAAGAGGGGTTTGAGATAGGCCCACATTACTGAAAGGGGGTGGAGAGAAGTATGACTCCCCTCCCCTCCATCTCCTAGCCCTGCCTCATCATCCACCAACTCCAACCATTGGTTGTGATAGTTTTTAGGTTGGTCCAAGAAGAGATATCTAAAGATGGATAAATCTTATGTTGTTCAAATTAAAAATATTATATCCTGAAAGGAATCTAAAGGCCTCATTTTAAAAGGCCTACGTGCTTGAGAGAGGGTATTTCAACAAGATTTTGAGTAGCTGAGCGGTCACACCAAGTAGGACAGTACCTACATATGGAAGAGATGATACAGGGGGATGCCAGGCCATGTAAAGCCTTAAAAACCAGAGTAAGGGTCTTAAACTTTATCCTCCAAGAGTCGGAAAGCCAATGGAGTTTAGCTAAAACAGGAGAAATATGGTTATGCAGCGAAGAACTGGAAATGAGATGAGCAGCAGAGTTTTGGATAAGTTGGAAGGCTTTCAAATAAGACTCAAGAACAAAACATTGGAATAATCCAACAGTCTGGAAATATTAGATAATATAGGCTTTAAAGAATGCAAAATCTGCAGTTTGAAGTAAGATGATTGAACCAGAATATCGATGTGAGGACACAATGAAAGGGAGGCATCAACTATAACCCCTAGGTCCTGAGCTTTAGACTGGCTAAGAATGGTATAACCCTTGAATAAAAATTGTTCAGGAACATTTTTATCTTCTACTCTTGACAGAAATACTACTTCTGGGGGTTTTTTTTTATATTAATAGCAAGCATATTGCTCAACAGCCAATCCTTTATGGCAGAAAGGCAAATTGTGAGTTTGCCTAGTGCAGAGGCATATGTAGCAAAGAAAGTGGGAAAAAAAACTTGATTATCATCTGCAAATAATTTAAATGAAATGCCCAACCTGGTAGGGATAGGGCACAGAGGAGCTAAGTAAATAGTACAAAGAATAGGTAAGAATGAGGAACCCTGAGGTTCACCAGTAACTAAAGTATGTAACGAAAAAGTGTTTCCCATTGTAACGTAAAAGGAATGATTGGACAGGAAAGAAGAGAAACCAGGAGAGAACTGTACAGAAAATACCCAAAGCTTCCAAACGTCCCAACAGAATCTTGTGACTGAGCATGTCGAAAGCCAAGGATGTATCTAACAAGACCAGGAAATACTTGACCCCAGCATCCAAGCCCATGAGAATACTGTCAAAGCTGGACAAGAACAGAGATTCTGTACTGTGCGGTGCACAGAACCAAATTGGGCATTATCCAAAAAATAGTTATTGTCCAAGTATTCTTGCAACTGGCCCAAAACAATCTTTTCAAGTACCTTAAAAAGGAATGGTAGAAATGAGATTGGCTGATAATTAGTTGGATCTGAGGGGGTCTAGGATTGCCATTTTAAGTAGTAGATGGACTGTAGCCCCTTTCAACAGGGATGGTTCACCCTCGGAAAGTGAGGCATTAACTAGATTTGTAATAAAAGGACTCACTTCAGCACACAAGATCTTGATCAGGGCAGAGGAACACAAATTGAAGGAACAGAAATTGTCCTTCATATTATTTAGAATGGAAACTACCTCTGCATATGTGGTTTGGGGAAAATTATTCCCCAACTACATATGCAGAGGTAGTTTCCATTCTAAAGTCCCATAACTGGAACGTAGAGTGGGCAGGGGTAGGGAAGGATCCATTCAGCCTGACAGGAACAAAAGATCTAAGGAACGATGCTGTTTTATTTAGGAAAATAGATGCAAATGAGTCACAAAGTCTGAGACACAACTAGGGATGAAGAGCTCAGTGATTCCATACATGAGTGAACAATCCTAAATAATTTCCAAGGTCAGGATGCCAGGGAAGAAAGAGTGGAAAGTCAAGAATGTTTAGCGTGATCAATAGCCTCCTTATAGGCTTTCAACTTTGTATGATAGGTCTCTAAAGTAGAAGCAGCTTTACTTCTACAACACTGATGCTCAGCAGCCCAAACTGCACCCTTCAGAGATCTACTGTAAGTGTTGGGGTATGCCAAGGGGAGGTTCTTGAGCGGCGAACAAGTAAGGGCTTCACTGGGGCAAGAGAAACCAAGGTCGCATTGAGGGATTTCTGCCAGATGTTGGCTAAGCCCATGACATCCTGTTCACCAGAACTAGCCAACATGGGAAATCACTGAGGATGTAGTTGAGCAACATCAATTGGTCTTCACAAAATAGTTAAAGCAGCTAATGTTTTGTAAAAAAAAAAAAAAAAAAAATGAGGCTTGGCTGCTGAACAGAAAAATGGATAACACAAAGATCCAACCAAGGAACCTCAAAACAGTGAGTAAAACAAGTTGATAGAAAGCCATTTATTTATTTATTTATAAAATCTTATATTCCGCAATTTCCAAAATAGCTTGTTCGATGTGGATATCAATATTACATACATAATATTTGGCAAAATTAAAAAAAAACTTTACATACATAAAACAGTTACTATGAACAAATACCAGATCCAAAGTGCGTGCAGAGTTGTGAATAGGGAAATTGATTGTCTGAGTACAGCCCAGAGGTTGCAGAATGGATAAAAACTTCTCTACATAAGTTATGAGTAACATACGTATGAGGTGGTGGCGGATGGAACCCAGTGTATGGAGATATAGGACTAAGTTCCTCTGCAATAGTTTGAATTCAGATTGTAGTTTCTGTAGGTTCAGAATCGTTAGCTTTTGGTTGATTGTTTAACTCTATGAAGTAATTATTTATGTTTCTTTTTGTACTTGAATTTTCATGGTTCTTTCCTCTGATGAGGACTTGTTTATTTCAAAATTTACTTTACTAAAAAAAAAAATTGGACACTCCAAAAAAGACTAGTTTAACTTCCTTTCAATACATGAACTCCTTAATGCTGCATAAGATGCAGTCTTCTAGCAAATATGTCACAGTGTAAAGAGCCATTGTCTTTTATATAAATGGATGAATTACAATAAGTGGGCATTTTCAGGCTGTTACCTATAATACAATGCTCATAATTATATTAAAATGTAAATGCTGGCTGCAGGCTAAACCTGACTTATTCTGGCAAACACTTGCAGCAAATGTGAAATTTAATTTGATGCAGGCATTTCTAACTGTTAGTGCTTATCATAGCTGAAATGTAGAAAAGAAAGAAAAAAAAATGGAAACTTGTTCAAATCCAGATCAGTATTGATTGTCCCAATGGGCAAAGCAGACCAATATAAATTATCTCAACGGATTTATCAACACAAAACCTTAAAAAAGTATGCTTGCACTGCAGAAAGTGAATTTGATGCCGTTACACAAAAGGGCCCAGTTATAAGTGTAATGCAGTATGTGATGTGAATTGCAGGAAAATACTGATTTCAGGGGTCTGGATTTATGAGGTGGTATTCCCTCCAGGTGATTGTTTTTTTTATTGTTGAAAACATTTTCTACGCTTTCTTTCCTATAAGAACATAAGATATGCCATACTGGGCCAGACCAAGGGTCCATCAAGCCCAGCATCCTGTTTCCAACAATGGCCAATCCAGGTCATAAGAACCTGGCAAGAACCCAAACATTAAATAGATCTCAAGCTATTATTGCTTATTAATTAATAGCAGTTTATGGATTTTTTCCTCTAAGAAATTATCCAAACATTTTTTAAACCCAGTTACACTAACTGCTGTAACCACATCCTCTGGTAATGAATTCCAGAGCTTAACTATGTGCTGAGTGAAAATTTTCTATGATTTCTTTTAAAATGATCTACTTGCTAATTTCATAGAGCACCTCCAAGTCCTTCTATTATCTGAGAGAGTAAATAGGTGAAAAAAAAATTGAAGAACCTAAATCCTAAAGAGCTATCAAACTGCATTATAAATTAAAATGTTTGCATCATTTTTTAATACATAGAATGGCCCTCTAGTGAAGGTGGGCTAGTAAAAGAATTCAAGAAAGCCTGGGATAAGCACAGAGGACACCTGGTTGAAATGGGATGAAGGGAAAGCCAGATATTAACTCTTGTCTTTGGCATTGAACCAGGAAGCAAATTGTCAGACCAAATGAGCCTTATGGTCCTTATCTGCTATCATAGTCCATGTTTCTATGTTTCCAAGTCAAGTACAGTGCCACCAACTATTTCCGAATTGTCCCCATTGCTTTGCCTGCATAAAGAATTTCTGGAGATGCCATAGTAGCCATTGCTTAACCTGCTCCTATGATTGCTCATTAGCTCAGAAACAACACTGAAACCCGGGAAAACCTTGAGCCTGAAAAGGAAAAATTATGATTCAGCTATCACAGTTGCACCATAACCACCACCGCTATACTGCATGCAGGGGCACTAGACAGATTCCTGAAGGAAAAGTCCATAAGCAGTTATTAGCCAGGTAGACTTGGGATGGCCAGCGCTGATCCCTGGGAGTGAGCTACAAGAAACAGATCAACGATTGGGGATCTGCTGGGTTCTTGCTGGGCTTGATAGACCATGGTCTGAGCCAGCATGGCATGTCTTATGTTACATTCTTCCTTCATCATCATTCTTATTGTCATCAAGCACCATCTTGGTATGGAGGTTGTCCATTATGGTCTGCCTTCTTTTTGGTTTTTCAGTTTTCCAATTCTTGGCTATTTATTAATGTCATCACCCCAGACTATTCTTGGTTTTCTCCTCTCTCTCTTTTGCCCTTTATTATGTCTTCCTTACCACTTCAAAGGTTTTAAAAGCACAATAGTAATATTGCTATTTTGGGAGCAGACTTTGCAAGTTACACCAGGAGCAGATGATGTAGGACGCCCGCGGCTGTCCCATGCACGGGCCTGCTCACCTTCATGGTTCCACAACGGGTCCCGGGACGACTTCCCTTGCGGTAGTTGCCAGTCCTGCCAGCCCCGGCGTCCCGCGGCAGCGGTCGCCGGGCCTTCCACTGCGCGCCGGGCCTCACGCCAAGGTTCGGCATCCTTGGCCATGTTGGCATGCCCATACGCATGCGCGCGCGCGGACTGCCCGGATTCATGTAGGTAGGGTGGGCCCTAGCTCCACGGCACGCCCTGATTGAACCCCTGATATAAGGAAGTTTCTGTCTCTGTTTCTTTGCCTTGGCAATCAGGTCGGTTTGTTCTGAGATTGCCTCTGCGCTTGTACTTGTCCTGCTTGGTCCTAGTCTCGTTCCAGGATCCTTCTGTTCCAGTTCTGTTCCTGACTCGTTCCTGCATCCTAGTTCCTGTGCCCTGCTTGTTCCTATGTTTGTCTGTGTCTACCCAGGTAGTACCCTCGGACTGTCTTACTGGTACTGACCTCAGCTTGTTCCTGACCTGCCTGCCTGCCTGCCGCCTGCCTCAAAGACCACAGCCTGTTCCTGACCTGCCTGCTGCCTGCCTCAAAGACTTCAGCTTGATCCTGACCTGCCTGCCGCCTGTCTCAAGACCTCAGCCTGCCTTTGACCTCATCTGACCTCAGATACCTGACCTCTGCTTTGCTGACCACTCCTCGGACTGACATCTGGACATTGACCTTTGCCTGCCTGACCTCGTCTCCAAATTCTGGCCCTGTTCCTCGCCTTGTCATCACCAACTCTGTTCTGGTTCTCCCTGTTCCAACCAGCAGCCACCTTTGAACCCGATCACGCTCCCCCTGTCTCCGTGGGCACGCCTGACTTTCACTCTCTTAGAAGACCCTGCGAAGCCCACCTAAGTCCAAGCAGCCTGGGACCCTTCGGGCTCCTTCTGGGGGGACCTCGGGCTTCCACTGGTGAAGATCTTCCTAGCCTCTGTCTCCTCCAGTGCTCCGCCCCCTGGGGGCAGTTACCTCCTGTTCCCTTTCAGGAGGTGTTCCACCTCTGCCCCAGGACAAGGGTCCACCCCCGAGCCCAACAACAAATGATGTTCAGATTTATATTCCATTTTTTAAAAATTTTATTATCCAATCCATTCAAAACTAGAACTCATTATTCAAAGTGAAAAACAGGATGGTAGCTATATGATGCAGTTAAACTACACCAGATATCTCCCTAAACATTTTATAGCCAAATAAATTCCATAATTACAGAGGCCTGTTCTCAATCTAAAAAAAAAATAAAAAAAAAATCAATAAAAATTTTTCTTTTGTTCCATAGAAGAGATAAAAGGTGCGTATGTTTTCAGATAATAAGCTCTGTTGAGTTTCAGATCACTCCACTATAAGACAGTACCTCTAGCAAAAATAGTGTATTATTTCTACTCTGGGGCATCATTAAATTGAAAACTACGTTATATTAAAAAATCCATCCTATTTGTGAGCTGCCAACTCTTATTTCATTGCTAGTCTGCCTAATCTCAGAACAAAACAGTGACAGGACAGGCTTAATCATGTCCATCCAACACTACCTATCTGACTTCCCAGTAAACCTAGAATGAATGACAGTCAATGACTTCTGACCTTACGTACTAAAGGACAAAGCAAAGCACTACCCGCCTAGGCAATTATGTGTTCTTGCAATTTATGTGCCATGATCTGTCACGTCCTGTCAAAGAGGAGCTTTTTCGGCTCTACAATTGATATATTTGCCTACCATCAAGCAGGGCTTCCCAAATCTGTACTGGTGACCCCTCCAGCCAGTCACTGTTCAGGATTATCCACAACAAACATGTATGACATACATTTGCATACACTGAAGACCCTGTATATGCAAATTGATCTTGTGGGTACTCATTTTGGATACCCTAAAAACCTGACTGACCGTGACGTCACCAGAGCAGGTTGGTTTGGGAGGTCCGGCCGCCAAGCTTGGCTGTACCACTTACGGCACCAAAAATTCTTTATAAAGAGCAGTTCCGGTATTATCCAATGTCAAAGTTACCAGTCATCCCAGCAGATTTATTTTACCGTATTATTGATTGCTTTGATTTATTACCTACCTTTTTTTTAATACGAAATTCACCTAAGGCGGGGTACAACAGTGATGTGGCTACATACAGTATAATCCAGGTATAAGCAGCTTGATATTGAAAAGATGCCTATCATTTTTACCAGCCTTCAAGTCACTATTACTGCCTACATTGGATAAATGCCTAGGAGCACCACAAGCTTAACATTGGACTAACTACGTACACATTTCATTTTTTAGCAGCATTGCCATGGCACTCAAGTAGTGCACTGGCAGTTTAGCTCAGTTTGTCTAATGCCTGCTTCCACAGGGGGCGGACTGGCGTGGCAGAAAAGTAAGCTTTTGCATGCTTCCCGAAATGGGAGCAGTCCTTTATTTGGCAATAGTTCTTCCGAGATGGAATTCCAGAGGGCAAGTGTCTCTCCCAAAAGGAATCAGCCTCCTGCTTCTAACTCTTTTGTTGCTGGCACTGTAATGAGGGCTCCCTGTAAGGATCTTAATGGTCTGAGGGGCGTGGGTCCGTCTCCTCTTTGAGCCTTTAAAATCAATGTCAGTGATTTGAATTTGGATCATCCCTGCCTTTTAAAACCAAGGATACTACCCACGAGCCAGCTATAAAATGTTTTAAATTATTTTCAAAGCACATTAGATTTCTAGAATACACCTACAGGGTAATTTTCAAAGGAAAATGTAAGTGTAACATTATCACAGCAATTTTCAAAAGCCCATTTACCCGCGTTAAGTGCCCTTAACGCAGGTAAAATTAGTGACAGTATATGCTGTTGAGTTTTATTTTTGTCTTCTCAGATCTTGTTATTCTTCGACTAAGTGCATTAACCTGACCCCTGGCCTGGCCAATTTAATGTTGAAAGCATAGACTGTGCAAGGGATGGGGTCTTGGCAGACAGCAAAGATTTCAAGAATAACAAGCAATAAGCACTGTCAGGTGGAAGCACAGTGAGATCCCACCTGATTTTGAAGCAGCTGGCCCAGTTTTTCAGTAGCTGCAGGTTTGGGGTTTTTTTTTGTTTTTAATTATTATTAGTTAGTCAATGGTGGTAAGATTTGTTTAGTTCAATCTTTTAATTTCTAAAAGCAAAACTGAGAACCACATAATTAGATTTCACCCCCAAAAAAATAATTTGCATTAAAATAGTAATTCGATTATAGATGTTTCAAATAGTAAATATCTCCTTATTTTTGTGCAGTACCCTATAAAGTAAGGCAGTATCAAACTGCATAAGCACTTTGTGATGCATAATTCATGTAGCTAAAGACTTTCGACTTTCTTACTCTAACATTTTATTAGAAAAAAAAATGCAATTTATCTTTCTAACACCCACTGCCAGAATAAAAAGCCATATATCCTATTGTTAAACTTGTGATCCACATCTCAATGCAATCTAAGTAACTCTTCCTTTGTTACTCTTTCTGCTCCAGGAAAGCATTTCATTTACATGTATGGTGCACAGTCAACCCAAAAAGTTGGCAAAGTTGAAAGAGTCATGGGTACATAAAAATGATATGTTGAACTATTTGTACTTTGGAGCAGAAGTGGACAACTCCGGACCTCAAGAGTCATAAACAGATCTAGTTTTCATCAAGGGCGAAACCAGAACTGAATATTTGGAAGCCCCCAAATGTAACATGGTAGGCCCCCTCACCCCACAATGATCTCGTCCATTACTTCACAGCACTGGATACAAAACCCTTTTAATTTCTGGCAATATTCTGCATCTCCTGTCTCTTTACTGTCTCCCTGTCCTGCATCTGCTGTTTCCTACTCTGTCTATGTTTAAGGCAAATACTTTATTCAAGTGTTAATCTATGCTTGAGATAGATTTGCATACATTGGTTATGGTTAAAGTGAGGATGTGTGTGTTTGTGAGAGAAGTACAGAGGGAACCTTTGTGAGAAGGTGTGTGTGTGTGTGAGAGGGACAGACAAAAGCAGCCAGTGAGAGGGTGTGTGTGTGTGTGTATCAAACAGAAAAAGCCTGTGTGAGGGAGTGTGTATGTGAAGGAGAGAGAAGGAGCCTGTTTGATGGGGTGTTTACGTGTGCGAGAGAGAGAGGGGGAGCTTATTTGAGGGTGCATGCGAGAGGGACAGAGGGAGCTTGTGTGAGAGGCTGTATGAGAGAGGGGTCAAACTGTGGGAGTGGAGAGCTGGGGGTAGAAATAGAGAGGAAGGGGTTGACCCTGGAAGGGGAGAGAAGAGATAGTGGAGACCAAAGGGCAGAGTGAAAGGTCTGGCCACTTGGCCAGAGGAGTAGAGAGAGAGGTAGAAGGGACACTCTTACAGTGTAATTCTAGAAGAATTATGCTCAAAATATTTAAAACTCTGCATTTTTGAGTAACAACTTTTCTGTATTACATTTTACATGAATTACTCAAAGACTGTGGCTTATATTGTGTTATTTTAACCAATATAAAAGTATGCAGAAATTTAACTTTGTGTGCACAGAATTCCCCCAGGAGTCATCACTCTTCAGGAATGAATCTATGCCAGAGTTTCCCAAACCTGTATAGGTGGCACTACAGCCAGTTGGGTTTTCAGGATATCCAGGATGAATACACATGAGAATTTTCCTACATTAAAGACCCCGTACATTTAAATTTCTCTCACAAATATTCATTTTGGATATCCTGAAAATCTTACTTGCTGTGGGGTTACCTGGACAGGTTTGGGAAGTCCTGGTCTATGCTCTTTGAGCATCTCTCTCAGTAGACATAAGGAGGTCAGTATTCAAAGCTGACCATTTAAGTAACTTAGCTGGATATAACTTAATCCTTCAGTGGCATGGCTAAGCCGCTGAATATATGCGTATTTATAAGAACATAAGAAATTGCCATGCTGGATCAGACCAAGGGTCCATCAAGCCCAGCATCCTGTTTCCAACAGTGGCCAAACCAGGCCACAAGAACCTGGCAATTACCCAAACACTAAGAAGATCCCATGCTACTGATGCAATTAATAGCAGTGGCTATTCCCTAAGTGAACTTGATTAATAGCCGTTAATGGACTTCTCCTCCAAGAACTTATCCAAACCTTTTTTGAACCCAGCTACACTAACTGCTCTAACCACATCCTCTGGCAACAAATTCCAGAGCTTTATTGTGCGTTGAGTGAAAAAGAATTTTCTCCGATTAGTCTTAAACGTGCTACGTGCTAACTTCATGGAATGCCCCCTAGTCCTTCTATTATTCGAAAGTGTAAATAATCGATTCACATCTACTCGTTTAAGACCTCTCATGATCTTAAAGACCTCTATCATATCTCCCCTCAGCCGTCTCTTCTCCAAGCTGAACAGCCCTAACCTCTTCAGCCTTTCCTCATAGGGGAGCTGTTCCATCCCCTTTATTATTTTGATTGCCCTTCTCTGTACCTTCTCCATCGCAACTATGTCTTTTTTTGAGATGCGGCGACCAGAATTGTACACAGTATTCAAGGTGCGGTCTTCACCATGGAGCGATACAGAGGCATTATGACATTTTCCGTTTTATTAACCATTCCCTTCCTAATAATTCCTAACATTCCGTTTGCTTTTTCGACTGCTGCAGCACACTGAGCCGACAATTTTAAAGTATTATCCACTATGATGCCTAGATCTTTTTCCTGGGTGGTAGCTCCTAATATGGAACCTAACATCGTGTAACTATAGCAAGGGTTATTTTTCCCTATATGCAACACCTTGCACTTGTCCACATTAAATTTCATCTGCCATTTGGATGCCCAATCTTCCAATCTTGCAAGGTCCTCCTGTAATGT
Source organism: Rhinatrema bivittatum (assembly GCF_901001135.1). Lineage (NCBI taxonomy): Eukaryota > Metazoa > Chordata > Amphibia > Gymnophiona > Rhinatrematidae > Rhinatrema > Rhinatrema bivittatum. Next base: position 20,067,701 of record NC_042628.1, on the reverse strand, counting down.
ATCACAGTCTGCTTGTGATTTAACTACTCTGAATAATTTTGTATCATCTGCAAATTTGATAACCTCACTTGTTGTATTCTTTTCCAGATCATTTATATATATATTGAAAAGCACTGGTCCAAGTACAGATCCCTGAGGCACTCTACTGTTTACTCTTTTCCACTGAGAAAATTGACCATTTAATCCTACTCTCTGTTTCCTGTCTTTTAACCAGTTTGTAATCCATGAAAGGACATGGCCTCCTATCCCATGACTTTTTAGTTTTCTTAGAAGCCTCTCATGAGGGACTTTGTCAAATGCCTTCTGAAAATCCAAATACACTACATCTACCGGTTCATCTTTATCCACATGTTTATTAACCCCTTCAAAAAAATGAAGCAGATTTGTTAGGCAAGACTTCCCTTGGGTAAATCCATGTTGACTGTGTTCCATTAAACCATGTCCTTATATATGCTCTACGATTTTGATCTTGAGAATAGTTTCCACTATTTTTCCCGGCACTCAATTCAGGCTCACTGGTCTATAGTTACCCGGATCTCCCCTGGAGCCTTTTTTAAATATTGGGGTTACATTGGCCACCCTCCAGTCTTCAGGTACAATGGATGATTTTAATGATAGGTTACAAATTTTAACTAATAGATCAGAAATTTCATTTTTTAGTTCCTTCAGTACCCTAGGATGCATACCAAATGGTCCAGGTGATTTGCGACTCTTTAGTTTGTCAATCTGGCCTACTACATCTTCCAGGTTCACAGTGATTTTGTTCAGTTCGTCTGACTCATCACCCCTGAAAACCATCTCCGGAACTGGTATCTCCCCAACATCCTCATTAGTAAACATGGAAGCAAATAATTTATTTAGTCTTTCTGCAATAGCCTTATCTTCCCTAAGAGTCCCTTTACCCCCTCGGTCATCTAATGGTCCAACCGACTCCCTCACAGGTTTCTTGCTTCGGATATATTTTAAAAAGTTTTTATTATGAGTTTTTGCCTCTATGGCCAACTTCATTTCAAATTCTCTCTTCGCCTGTCTTATCAATGTTTTACACTTAACTTGACAATGCTTATGTTTTATCTTATTTTCTTCAGATGGATCCTTCTTCCAATTTTTGAAGGATGTTTTTTTCGCTAAAAAAACATGCTTAACCATATAAGTTATAACCGCCTAAGTTTAGACCTGCTCTATGGGACATCTAACTTAGCCATATAATTTATGCGGCTAAGACCAAATATCAGTAGTTAGCCACATAACTTGTATGGCTAACTCACACCGCTTTGATCCGCCCATTACATGTCCACAAGTTATGCGGCTAATGTTTTAGCTATATAAGTGACTTATCATCTAAGCAATGACTGCTGAACCTAGGCACATATTCAGTGGCCACTACTTAGCCACATAGGTTACAATTATGCAACTAAATAGCACTGAACATGCTTTGATTATTAACATCAAGAGTACTAAGAAGACATCAAGAGTTGAGAAATTACAGCTCGGCTCACAAGTTCTAACAAGGATTTCCAGGAAACATCATATCGCCAAAGCTGTCATCACTATTATTACTTCTACTCCTGTCCAGATGGATATCCTAATTCACAGTGAGGAATCAATTCAGTGTAAGAGAGGTCTGCTGATTGACTCCCTCAGGAAACAGGTGACAGAACTCAGAGGAGATGGCAAGACTAAGAAGCATCTGGGAAAATGACATCATCAATGAAATGCTTAATGAGATGTCAAAGATGGAAAACTCAAGCAGAGGAGAAAGTTATGACAGCTGGATCCAGGTTATTACCAGGGCCGGTCCATCCTATTAGGCAAACGAGGCAGTTGCCCTGGGCACCGACCCTTAGGAGGTACTGAAGAGCAGCCATGTGGGGCTGTGAGCGGAGCCTATGCTGCTCGCGGCAGAGAAGTAGAGATTCAAAGGGCCATGAGCAGTGCCCATTCTGCTCACAGCCCAGAGAAGCATATGTTCGGCAGATGCGAATGTGGTAGGAGTCGGGACCAAGACCGGGGGGAGGCGTGACTGAGGAGGGCATGCACAAGGCAGAAAGCTTGCACTGGCCCTAGTTATTACAGCCACATGACTCTATAGCATGACTCCAATTTAGAGGAAGAGAAACGATACCAGCATGAGGAGGAACCAAGCTTACAAATCTCAAAGCTGTGGGCTCAACAACAACTGCACCTAGGAGGTAGAGGATAGCGATGGTTAGTGTTTCACTTCTGAAGGGGCATGGAGTTATCCATCTATCTCTGAACAGACAGAAATGTGCTGTCTGCTGGATGCCAAAATCTGAGATTGCCAAAAATCCTCAAGCTTACTGGCTACTATCCAATGCTGCTTATCCACGTTGGCACAAATGCTACCACTAGGTAGCATACAGAGCATATAAAAAGTGAGTTCATGGCTCTGGGAGAGAGGGTAAAACAGATGGAATGGATACATAGATGGTATTCTTGTAAGGACAAGGACAAAGGCCCAGAAAAACTCCCATTCTGTGGGCGAACGAATGGTTACATAGTTCGGACTTACCCAGGCAAATAGCAGGATTTGAAAATCCCCACTGGCTGACTGCCTGTAAGTTAACCAGCTGAGTACCTAGCCAGATAACATGGAGGGATTCCAGAGGTGTTTCAGGGTGGAGTTAAGTTAGTCAGATAAGTTATCTGGCTAACTCTGGTTGTGCAGTAGTGAAGCCCTAAAGTTAGCTACAAAACGTTATCCCACTATCTTTAAGATAGTTGGGTATATTTAGCAGAGCCAACGCACTGCGGAATATCCTAACAAAGTTAGCCATCTGGCTAAATTTGGTGGCTGAACAGCTGCTGAAAATGGGCCACTGTATTTCTAACATACAGGAGTCATGCCACTGCACTCATGTTGATAAGCAATGCAACATGTCAAACTCAATTTTTACTAGGGATTTACTCCACCTAATCTTCAATGCTCATCATATTTCTTGGCTATACGTGTTTTTATTGTGAGACAGTCCCACTTGGTTGATCCTCCTCTCTGACGGCAAGCATTTAGCTGTTCAAATGATTTCTAAAAATTAGAAAAAAAAATCAAAAAACAAAAGAAAACACAGAAGCTCCTTTGTCTCAGGAGTTTGGGATGATTAGTTCAGTGGTTTCACTTTTCAGCTTGTTTACTTGCCAAGGAATGTGATAAACACATTGGAAAGGTCTTTTGTGGACATCTCTTTTTTACTTTAACCTTGAAAGAAAGGTCAACAAACAATGGGAGAGAACTTTATTGGACTAAGCTAATACATTTGCGACTAGGTTTTGAGAACTATGCTCCCTTCATCGGGTCAGCACAGAATAAGCAGCTCATATTGCCCTGACCCAATAAAGGGAGCCTAGTTTTGGAAAGCTAAGTCACAGATAAGGCAGTCCAGTAAGTAACAAGGTCTCACCTACAACTTCTTTGTTAACCTTTTATCTTGAAAAATCTAAGTGGACCAATATAGCAACCAAGCTACTTTATTCAATTTCTTTAAATTTAAAATATAGGACACGGCATCCTTCATGGCAGCTGAGATGCAAAAAGACAATTCCACTCCATGAAATGCTTTTATAAGTTGAATAGCGAGGAATGAAATTTCAGTCAGTCCATGCATTTGATTGCCAGTCTGTGCTTTATAATGAAGCTAACTGCAAAATTGTCATCTGTAAACTGTCCATCTGCGCTAAGTGGACAATTCAGTGTTGCTTACCACTTGACTACTCTAGAAACCCCATTGTCTGTTTTAAGAGGGGTTACCGAGAACTGCCGCAACCTGTTAGGATCTCAAGCCATGACTTTCTGGCTCCAAACCAAGGGCTGTGCATTAGGTTGCAGCATATAGTTCAGAAATCCTATCTATTTTGAGAGCCCTACAGCCTAACTGAGCATGGCTTTCTCCCTCTCATAAATACAGAGTTGTGAATCGCTCTTATTAGACTAAAGCAAAGGAATGTTCATAATTCTGAATTCTTGGTGCTGTAAACTAAAACAACCAGTTGAATGAGCTTGCAAACATTATAATTCTATTTTCCCTTATTTCTTGTGAGGCAAATTAACTAGATCCAAAATGTCAAGCTAAGGCTATCCACTGTAGTGCATGCATCGGTCATTTACTCTCATATACAGAAGCAAAATTGAATTATGAAAGCTGTACTGCGTTACTATGCTACAGCTCTACAACCCTGGTAATGCTATTTATTTAATAGTATTTATTGGTGTCAGAAAATTCCTGTTCTGTGTTTTTCCTCGCTGCAAAAAGGCAGTTGTTTTTCATTTTCTGCTCAATATAAACATATTTATATTAATTTCTTGAGATTTTAATTTGGTTCACATGTTGGTACATTTTCTTTTAAGGCACTGTAATTAATGGGCTGTTCTAATTTCCTCTGGGATATCATTCTTAATTGCTCTGATTCTCACTTATGTCTTTTAGGCATCCCTGCTGGCATTGATTCATTTCAATTTGCATTCTTCAATTATAAAGAGACAGTTCCGTTCCTTTCCGTTTCGGCTAAAAACTTTCAAGCAGGAAACTTTATAATTTTTGCTCCCTCTATTTAGTTCTTTAAAAAAAAAAAAAATTAAAAAAAAAAAAAAATATATATATATATATATATATATATATATATATATATATATATATATATATATATATATTTTACTCCTGTAGTTCATTTTGTTTTTCAGAACTATTTGGTTTCTGATACTTTTAGAAGAAAGACACATCTTTAGTGCTAAAAGCTAACTTTGCAAAACTGAGGACCCCAAAATTCTGTGACTTTCCTTGAATTTCAGGTCATGTGTGTTTGGCTTATTGACTAAAGACCTTTGTGACAGAGTTAATTGCTACCCAGTAAGAAGGGGCTGATACTTCTCATTCACTCGATTGACATCATCAGAAGGGGTTTCTCTTCCTGTCTCATGATGTCATTTCCTGAAAGAACTATCCGGAGCTCTCCATGCCATTGCAACAATGGCCATGGGGTAATAGGCAGCTCTTCCTTTCTCAGGCAGGAGGCCCCAGTAAAAAAAAAGGGCCTTTCCAGTGTAAGAACACAAATTTCACCATTTCATAACCAGACAAAAGGTATCTGCTGTCCTCAAGAGTAAACCAAGAGCTTCCCCTACACTTATATTATTAGCTATGAATTATAGTGCCACTCATGCTAGAGTGCCAATGATCCTCGGGGTACACTCCATAACATAGCATTCCATATGAAATTTTCAAAGAAGAAAATGTGGGCACTCTGATTAACACATGAGGAATACTTCAGAATATAAAGGCGCTTGATTCAATTCTTTTTATAAAGTCATATAGTCAGTTACCTATTGAGATTTTGTCTGCTGGAAAAGCCTGACTTGGCCAATATAATTGATTTAGTTCTTTCCGGTCAATAAAGTTCTGATTATGCAGATGATATTTAGCCAAGCAAAAGGTCAGAGATGAGTATTGAAAATTTTGACCAAACAATAAAGCTCCATTGCCCATCTTTGCAGCCCCAGTGCTCCCCTGCTATCTTCTGCAATTCTGTTTCTTGCCAGGGTCGAAGGGGTTTGACCCGTGACCTTGGGACTTTCTCGTGCAAGGCTGTGGAGGCTGCTGGTTTTCCTGGTTGTCTTAGTATATTTAACTTGTTCCCTGGGAAGGTCAGAAACACTCCAGTGGTCTTCTGATTGGACCAGCTTGGGTCTGTCCCAATTAATGAGCTCTAGTCTGACATACCTTTGCTGGTCCAACAGACACTCCGTGTCCGCCCTTGGGAAGCGCTACCTGTTTCAAACCCCGATTTCCTAGCCTTGTTCGTCCGGCATCATGATCCTCTGTTTCTGCCATTGTAGTTTGTTCCTGCTTTCCTTCAGTGTATTCTTGTTCCAGCTTTCTGACCTTTCAAACCCTCCTGCATCACAATTCAGTCTCCGATCTCCTGCTTCCTGGTTTCAACTGCTCTCCTGCTTCCTGTTACAGTGCTAGGCCCTCAGCAACTTTCCTAGATCCTGCTCCATTTTCCAGTCCTGGTCTTCAGTCCTGCTGCTGGACGCCTTGCCTCCCAGGTACGCCCCGGCCAAGTAACCATACCTGGCCTTGTCTCCAGCGGAGCCATCTGTGACATCTGTTTACTTACCCATGAAACAAGTTGTACAGTTCTAAGGCAAATGCATTGTTCTAATTACCATGCTCGCCTGTTGTCTGTTGTTCATGTTGGAAGTCTCATTTTGGGTGGGTTAGGATGGCACTCCAGTCAGTTTCCAATGGCAAAAGCATTGCACCACTTATGAGGAGGCTACAAATAAAAAGCATTTCAAAATCTTCCACAAATTTCATTTTTGAAATTACATAGAAACCTGAATTTAAAAAGGTATTAGCACAAGAGCCAGTCTGGTGGCTCAGTAGCAGTAGCAACTACCATGCAGAGGACCTGAGTTTGATTCCTGGACCAGTACTCTGCTCCCCGGACTGACTAGGCCTGGGGTTGCTGCCGATGCAACATTCACCGACCCTGAGCATGGGTAGGGAACAAGTCCCAGCCATCCCCTCAATGGTGAACTCCATTGACTCCTATCCTTTGCCACTTACCATTCAACCAGTTTCTAATATATTCATTCACTATAAGGCCCCTACCAAAGGCATTCAGTTTATGTGTTTATTAGCCACCTTTGTAAAATCATGTTCAAAGCCGTACTGATCCATCTGATCTACCCTGATCCAACTTTCTGGTCACCCAGTCAAAGAAATTGACCAGACTCCTCATCCGACTAGACCTACCTCTGGTAAAAACCATGCTGCCTTGGGTCTTGTAATCCATTGGATTACAGAAATTACATTAATCTCTATTTTAGCCAAGATTCCATTAATATATTTATTTATCTAGACATTTCATATACCGTTGTTCCATGTGTAGATCACAACGGTTTACAAAGTGACGTTCATAACTTAACAAATAATCAGACATTGATATCTATCATCAGACATTGATATCTTCTAGTACATATTAAAATTGATCTAGTACATAAGGTTAAGATTACGAATAATTAAAACAAAATGATTGTTTTCACCTCTTAGTCAGTGAGTTGTTTTGGGAATCTTGCATTCTCTCATCTTTTATTCTTCATGATTTGCTTATTATTTTCGTCCTTCTTGTTTTTTGTGGTTCTGTATGTTCTGATGTTTTTAAGTTAAAAATCACACACGTTTTTTGAATAGCCATGTTTTTATTTCACGTTTAAATTCCTTTCTACCTGGTAAAATGTGTTAACGCCTTAGGCAGAGAATTCCAGAGCTTTGGTCCTGCTAACCATCCTGTAGTTCCCCAGCCTGCTCCTTACTTCCTCTTTTGTGCCGATGAACCATATCCATCTGTTTCCAGTTCTCTGGAACTATTTCCAGCTCAAAGAAGCATTGAATAGGTCGGCCAGTGGAGCTGCCGGAACGTCTCTGAATTCCCTTAATACCCTTGGATATGTCCTATCCAGCTCCATCACTTTATCTGCTTGAGGTTTAGCCAGCTCCTCACAGTCTTCTGAAGATTGTTTGAGGTTACCTCGCTTCCAGTCCTTTTCTGTGATCTTACCCCTGGCCCTTCTTCAGTTAACACCAAACAGAAATACTTGTTAATGCTTTTTCTTCATCAGCTTCTACATATAGTCATCCCTTTCGCCTCTGAGTCTCATGATGGCACTTTTGCAATTCCTCCTATCAGTAACGTATCTAAGAATGTCTTGTCCCGGTACCCCCGTTTTATCATATTTGCTTTTTTTTTTCCTTCCATTTGAATTTTTTTGTATTCTTGACTGCTCTCCCAGCTTCTCTTAGCTTTTCCAGATAGTGTTGCCCGTCTTCCTCTTTCTGCGATCTTTTGCAGGTATTTCCCTTAACTTTTCAGATACTACTTTAGAAAACCACAGCAGCCTCTGTTTATTTTCCTAACAAAAAGGTTAATGGCCCTTGCAATATCTCTTTTTCGTTTTGCCCACTGCTCTTCTACATCGCCTGATTTTCCCATCCAGCTAAAACAACTGCTTGAGGTAACTCCCCCAGTTTAACAAAGTCTAGGACTTTGAAGGAAGCTTCACCACCTGCATTCTAATCCTGAACCACAGCACCCGGCAATCACTGGATTCCAGATGAGCATTCACCACGACATCAGAAACACTGTCCACATTCGTAGGAAGTGAAGCCTCAGCCGAGGCAGATTTCAATTGTGATAGAAGACTAATTGGGGAGGAAGTTGCTTATCAAGAAAGTGGGAGGGTGAAAGGAAAACAATGAGTGGACATAGGTCACATTCGTTTCAGGAGTCACCGACCACAGGCCTTGCATGCTCAATTTATAATCACAGGCCATTTTTTGTTTTATTGGTGAAGAGAAATAGATAATACATTTTGAAACAACTTTTCTATTGTCATGTTGATTTTTATTTTCTTTCTTCTACAGTGTCTGCAAAGGGCCTGATTTATTAAGGCTTTTCTCTCACTCTGTCTTGGGGAAAAAACAAAAACAGTAAACAAGGCCCTAAATCAGGTTTGCATAAGGGCTTCAGAAAATATGATTAACTAATATCACAAACCAGAACAATTATTTTTTCAGGGTGTACAATATAATTTGATAGCAAGCATTTTTAGTAGCAGTAGTATTCAAATTATGTTAAGACATCACTAGGATGTCGCACTGTTGATTAAAGGTGACTTTGTGGCATTTTATTCCCGTTTGTATTGTTAGTTGTCTGCATCCTCTATTTTTTTGTTCCTGTATAAAACTAAACTAGGAGGCCCCTGCAAACTGTAGAAATGCTTGAAATACAATTATTACATTTTCATTGGCCTTGCAATCCATCAGAACTGCTGTTCAATTACTCGAGTCTCAGCTGAGATCCGGACAAACTTGATATTGTATATCCATAGTAGCCCAGTAACAGTGTATGACGGCAGATGAAGATCATCATGGCCCAGTAATGATTTGGATGGATTTCCATGCAAATTCCCACAAGGAACCAGACATCCACTGTCCCTTCTTCCTCATGTCCCTTAGGGTGGTGTCTGGTGGTTTGAAAAAGGCAGAGATATTGCACTGAATCCTAGGAGTAAAATGCAGCCAGCACCAACGTTCTTTTAACCGTACTGAAGGGCTGCCTCGGATTTAAGCTTGCAAAGGTATTTAGTGAGCTTTGTCAAGCATGTCAGCGTCGGTCCATTTTCAATCAGCTTATGTAGGAGAAAACAGCCATGAATGATTTTCAATTCATGCATTTTAAATGCTTAAGTTTACCCTCGTCATCCTGCTCAGACTTGATTCTCTGGTCATCAATCAATTTATTCAGTGTGCTTGGCAGCTATAAACCAAGAAAGATGAAATATAGTCTGTGATACCTGAGTAAGCAAATCCAAATTGGTTTTAATCACTGAGAAAATTCTACCAGTCGTGCTTTTTCTTCCAACTTCAAGGCCTAGAATGAATATAATCAGAATGGTAATATTAAAAATGTGGAGTGGTACTGGCTTCTGAGTAACCACAAAACAGATTTGTGAAGACTTATGTGATGTGAAATTTAGTGACATTTTATTTAAAATTTGCTTTGAGATTAACAGCTTTGCAAATTCACTGCTGGTATAGAATTCTAAATCCAAAAATGACTACCAAGTCTGCAGTAAGGTGAGAAAAAAGGACCAGGCCATTATTTTCTGGCCAGTTAGGATGGCTAATCAACCAATTGAGAGGGGGTATTAGGAGTCAAATACATTAGATAAACATTTACCTGGGTTGCCAAAGATTTTCTGAGCTTAGATTATGAATTGTTGCTTACAACAAAATACTTTATAACTGGACGGCCAATAGGTCAGGGCTTCCCAAACTGTGGATCACAAAAACCTTCAGCTGCGGTCGCAAATGCCTCACCATGGCTGCGCTCCTCGAGTACCAGCAGCAGCATTAGTGGCAGAAGGCAGCATGGGGCCTGTGAGCCAGCATGCACTCTAGGGCCCTGCGGTGGCACTGCCATTGCACGAGTTTCTATGGTAACAGGAAGGCCTGCACGAGGAGGGATCAGAGCCACCGCAGGGCCTGTCAGCTTTCCCCAAGCTCACGGGTCCTGTGCTAATTTTTTGTTTTTATTATTAAAGCTGTTGATGCTTGCAGATCACCATCAGGCTTGGGAGCAGCCATGAGGGGAGTGGAAGGTAGAGTGTACATAAATTGGTGAAGATTTCCCATTGCTCCCCTCTCCTCATCCACCATGAAAACTACGCGAGAGGAAAAAGTTGCCCCCATCATCAGCTTGCCCTTTCTTTCCACCAGTTGTCGTCCACCTTTGGCCAGGGGGGTCCAAAGGAAAACATTGCTGGTGACTCTGGCCAGGAGGATGTTTGAGGGGAGGGATCGATGGCAGGAAGTCAGGGATTGGCTGCGAGAGAGGAAGAATGACTGGGGGATGTAAGAGAGAAGCTGGGGAATGAGAAGGCTTGAAGGGGGAGAGATGAAAGAGAGGCTGGGGTTGGGGGTCAGAGGAAGGGAATGACAAAGGATCAGTTAAGAGTTAAAAAAGAAGGGCTTGGGGGGAGAGAGAGGATTAACTGGGGGATGTGAAAAGGGTTGGAGGGGTGAGGGACTGTGGAGGAGAGAGGAACTGGGGATGGGGAATGTAAAAGCAGTTCAGCTGGAGGAGTGGAGGTTAAGAGTGGAGTAATTGTTAGAGGGGGACTGTATCCCTGCTAATTTGTTTTGGTTGTTCTCTGGTGTCGTTTGAATTTTCAAGTGCCAAAATGGGGTTACACTGGCTAAATGTTTGGATCCCAAGGGGTAAATAGATTCCAAGCTGCTTATTCCAGGGATAAGCAATAGATTTCTGCAACTCCATCTTAATAATGGTTTATGGACTTTTCTTCCAGGAACTCGTCCAAACTTTTTTTGAAACCCAGTTACAGTAACAGCTTTTACCGCAGCCTCTGGTAATGAATTCCAGAATTTAATTATGTGTTAAATTTAAAGTAATTTCTCCTATTTGTCTTAAATGCATCACCTAGTAACTTCACTGCATGTCCCTAGTCTTTGTCCTTTTTTGGGGGCGATTTTCAAAACTGTGTGGGTAGGTGCAAAGTCTCCGGGTGCAAATTTTGCACCCATTTTCAAAGAGAGAGTATGCAATTCATTGTGTCCCCTGACCTAAATCTGCCCCAGGAATGCCTCCACGAAAAAGTAAAAGTATGCGCATTGTAACACTATGCGCATACTTTTCTCCCCACATACAAGGTGGGCAATTTCCAAAAAGCCCTTTAATTCCATTTTCATCCAATTAAAAAAAAAAAAAAAAAAAAGACAACTTTTTACTAAAAACTGCTCTACTTGACATTATAAAGCAATGAATTCAGATTCAGAATGTATTTTGATTTACTATTTATAAAAGGCAATGCTGGCTGTTCTTCCAGAACGTTGCACGTACACAAAGAGAAAAAATGTACACAACTCACTGAAAGAAAGACCGTGACAGACATAGGGAGGGGAAGGGAAGAAACTCGCAGATATAAAAAGGCAGCAAGGCCAACCAAGTTCACATGTTACCTGTTTGTAAGTACCACTGCTGCTAGCTATAAAGCAGAAATATGCAATTGTTTGAAAATGAAGTGAAAAACCCAACAAAAATCTTATTTTGCTTTTTCAATGATAATAAAACACATTTTTCATTTTTATTTTGTTTCATTGCCAGTAAAGTCGATGGGACAGCATTATTAATGAAACAACACATATACAGGCAAATTTTAAATGACCGGCGGGGGTAAAAAACAGGGGTTATGCGTGTGGCTGGGACTTGCGCGTGCCGTGCGTATTTTGGAAGGGGCCCAGCCGCACGTAACCCTCGTTACGCACACAAGAGCCGGGCTGAAGAAAAGGGGCGGGGAGGGGCGGGGCTTGAGGCCATTTTACCGCTGTGCCGGGGGATCGCCTGCCAGTGCGGGCAATGTACACCAGCTCAGGAGTTGGCATAAGTTCTGAAACAAAGGAAAAAAAAAAAAAAAAGGTAGGTGGTTTTAAGGGGTCGAGGAGGACATGGGAAGAGGGAGGGAGTATAGGCAAGGGGGGTAGGGAACTGGGGAAGGCTGCGATGTGTCACCACGCGAAAGTTGCATTACTTCACTCCCCCTTGCGCATGCGCACGTTATAAAATTGAGCGTCCATGTGCGCGCGCCAGGTAGCGCGCGCGCACATGGACGCACTTTAAAAAAAAAAAATCTACTCCGTATTATTTATTTATATGTTTTTTTCCGCTTTGTCTCAGACAGCCTGTAGCAGGTAAGTGACAGGGCAAGGAGTAGAACCAACCACTTGCAAGAAGTTTTTCAACCAGCCTATCCAAGCTTGTCTCTTTTTTTTGGGTTTTTTTTTGTTTTTTTTAGTTGAAAGAGAAACAATAAATTAAGCTTAAACAGAGACCATGTTCTGTCAGTCCTGTGACTGATTTCAGAGGGTCAGCACGCAGGTTCTGAATCACCTTGCTTCAGAGTTGAGAGTTCCAGGACAAAGGAATTGAGAGGAGGAAAGTGATTCAGAACATTGCTGTGTTGCTGCTTGAGCTTAGGGTGCACTATACAGGGTGCACTAGCAGAAGGAAGCTGTAAGCTCTTACCTTTGGAACAGAGGTGGGAGTACTAAGGGGGGGGGGGGGGAACTGGAGGGCCCTGAGACCATTGAAAGTGTTGTGGAATGACCTACCAGAACCCCTCAGGAAGAAGGAGGTAGGTTTTAAATCGTTCAAAAAGAAATTAAAAAAAAAATTACCTATTTGGAAAAGACTTTACTTAAATTATGAGCCATTATCTATGCATTACCATAGGGATCCTAGGTTTGTTTATGATTTTATGTTTTTTTTATTTCACTTTTAAGTTTTTCTCTCCGTTACAATTTATGCTTTTAAGGTTTTCAGATTTAGTTTTTATGTTTTCTTTTATTGTATCTAGTTTTATGTTTAAGATGCTATGCATGTTCTTTTTTAGCTGCTTAGAGTTGAAAGATAAAACATTTGTATACTGCGTTAAGTGAATAAAATCAGTGCCAGGCAGCTGGGCTGTGCAGAAAGAAGAGGGGGCTTGGAAAGCTCTACCCACCAGCAGGGCAGCCTAAATCAGTGACATCAAAAAGTGGTCGCGATGAGAGGGATATTGAAGATTTTAGAAAACGGGGGAAGGCGTTGCTTTTTTACTGAGGCATATGGGGCAGTGGTTTAATTATGGTTTAACTGTACTATTATTGAATGATTATTTATTTATTGTAATCTGCACTGAACATATACTGGAAGATGAGGACTATAAGATTTTAAAATAAATACTGTGCATATGTTTAAAACAAATGCACATCCCTAACAAGGGTTGCATTAGCAGAACTACCCTCCACACACTGTCATGCAACATATTCAACCTTGATCTGAGAATACAGAGCTAAGTTGCCAATTAATTGCCCTGATTTTTCCCTACGTAGTTAAAACTACCAGCTGTTCCTGTATGCCATGTTCACTTTTTTTTATTTTCTTGAATAGGTCAGGATAAAAAGGCCAGCCTGGTGGCTCAGAGATACATGCTGTGTCCTCTGACATGCAGAGGACCTAGGTTCAATGTTCAACCAAGGACTTCCATTTCCTGAGTCAACCAGGGCTGGGGATACTGCAGAGGCAACAGTCACAACCACTTAGGGGGACAGAGCCTCACTAACAGCAAATGACAGCAGGGAAAAAAAACAAAAAAAAAAACCCGAACATCTAGCCCAGTGATTCTGTTCACACTGCTTACAGACACATCCCAGCTGCCAGCCATAGAGAATGACCTGCTGCAAAAAACTTTTCCTTACCTGGGACATCCTTTTTTTTTTACTCCACTGCCTTGGGTGGAAGAGCATACAAGATTTCCACTTAGTTCCTTCCGGGACATAACAAAGAGGCTCTGTAATAGTCAAAATAGCCAACAATATTAGCATGGCTGCTCCCCCGAACATCCAGCCTCCCAGTGGCCAGACTCGGGATAAACACAGACCAGGTTCCAGAAGGCACTGAAGTCTGTGATTTCTAGTCAAGGTCAAATCACTCCAATAGCTGGGCTAGATGGGGGAGTTACCTAATAAGAGGGGTGAGGGGGAAAGAAATCCCGCCAGTTAGAAGCAAAGGCTCATGGTGCTATAGTCCAACAAAAGATGCCTTCAATCTGATCTGGAAGCACCAAAAAAAAAAAATAAAAATTGGTAGTTTAAAAATATAAGAAAAGAATAAAAGTAAAATATTTGATAAATACTTTTGCTTCCTCTTTTTGCTACAGTCTACATTCTGTAATATTTTTCTGCAAAGAAATAATTATTTTAAAATTAACAAAGAATTGTTGGCAAATTAATTTAACAAAAAAAAAGGGCACAGAGGCTCATTTTATAATAGTAAAATTTGTTTAAAAGCACATGTTCTAGACATTCAGAAAGAAGGAATGTACCCAATTTATCGTGCAGATGCACAAAACTGGTAAGTATTTCAAATGAAAATGATAATTAAAGCAGGAAGAAAAGCAAATAACAGTAAGGAACATTATGCTATGACTGAAATATCATTTTGCAATAGAGCTACATATCTACATATTATTATTATTAGCACACTGCTTTATTCTCTAAGAATATCAAAGAAAATATAAAAGCAGTATTGTTATTCTACATAATTATGTACTAGAAATATATGCAAATGGATGCAAACTATGGAAAAAATGTTCCATCTTGTACATTTCCTCAGCTTTACTACCAATTGAATAATTTTATTAAATTCTGCTAACAATGAAAAATTATAATCCTGTTTTGTATGGACAAGACTGCTTAATCTGGATATCATTTGTTCTCATCCCTGCTGACCCCAAATTTTTAGGACACTGTTTAAAGAATGAGATACACAGTCTATACAAGATCCATAAACCTTTTTTTCCCCCCCTCAGTCATGGTAACAAAACATGACTCACTATAATTAGAAACCTACCATGCTGATGCATTTCTGCAGGCAAAAAGTATCATTTGAAATCTGAAGTGGGGAGACTTGCACAGGCCCCAGTACAGATTCCTGGGGAACTCCACTAATTAACTTTCTCCATTTGGAAAACTGAACATTTATTCCTGCCTTCTGTTTCCTGATTTTAACTAGTAACTAAAACATGTTTAATGGTTTAATGGAACAAAGTCAGCATGGCTTTACCCAGGGCAAGTCTTGCCTCACAAATCTGCTTCACTTTTTTGAAGGAGTTAATAAACATGTGGATAAAGGTGAACCGGTAGATATAGTATACTTGGATTTTCAGAAGGCGTTTGACAAAGTTCCTCATGAGAGGCTTCTAGGAAAAGTAAAAAGTCATGGGATAGGTGGTGATGTCCTTTCGTGGATTGCAAACTGGCTAAAAGACGGGAAACAGAGAATAGGATTAAATGGACAATTTTCTCAGTGGAAGGGAGTGGACAGTGGAGTGCCTCAGGGATCTGTATTGGGACCCTTACTTTTCAATATATTTATAAATGATCTGGAAAGAAATACGACGAGTGAGATAATCAAATTTGCAGATGACACAAAATTGTTCAGAGTAGTTAAAACACAAGCAGATTGTGATAAATTGCAGGAAGACCTTGTGAGACTGGAAAATTGGGCATCCAAATGGCAGATGAAATTTAATGTGGATAAGTGCAAGGTGATGCATATAGGGAAAAATAACCCATGCTATAATTACACAATGTTGGGTTCCATATTAGGTGCTACAACCCAAGAAAGAGATCTAGGCGTCATAGTGGATAACACATTGAAATCGTCGGTTCAGTGTGCTGCGGCAGTCAAAAAAGCAAACAGAATGTTGGGAATTATTAGAAAGGGAATGGTGAATAAAACGGAAAATGTCATAATGCCTCTGTATCGCTCCATGGTGAGACCGCACCTTGAATACTGTGTACAATTCTGGTCGCCGCATCTCAAAAAAGATATAATTGCGATGGAGAAGGTACAGAGAAGGGCTACCAAAATGATAAGGGGAATGGAACAACTCCCCTATGAGGGAAAGACTAAAGAGGTTAGGACTTTTCAGCTTGGAGAAGAGACGACTGAGGGGGGATATGATAGAGGTGTTTAAAATCATGAGAGGTCTAGAACGGGTAGATGTGAATTGGTTATTTACTCTTTCGGATAGTAGAAAGACTAGGGGGCACTCCATGAAGTTAGCATGGGGCACATTTAAAACTAATCGGATAAAGTTCTTTTTTACTCAACGCACAATTAAACTCTGGAATTTGTTGCCAGAGGATGTGGTTAGTGCAGTTAGTATAGCTGTGTTTAAAAAAGGATTGGATAAGTTCTTGGAGGAGAAGTCCATTACCTGCTATTAAGTTCGCTTAGAGAATAGCCACTGCCATTAGCAATGGTAACATGGAATAGACTTAGTTTTTGGGTACTTGCCAAGTTCTTATGGCCTGGATTGGCCACTGTTGGAAACAGGATGCTGGGCTTGATGGACCCTTGGTCTGACCCAGTATGGCATTTTCTTATGTTCTTATATGAAGACACTGCCTTCTATCCATGAGTTTGTGGTTTCCTGATGAGTGACTTAGACACATGCCTTCTGAAAACCAAATACACTATATCAACTGGCTCATTTTTATCTAAATGCTTATGTACATCTTAAAAAAAAAAAAAAAAATCCAATAAATGTGTTAGGCAAACCTTCTTTGTTAAAACCATAATGATGCTTCCCCATTTAGCCATGACTATCTAAATGGCCAGTAATTTGGTTTTTAGAAATAGCTTCTACCATTTTATCCATCACCAACTCCAGGGTTCACTAATCTATATAGTTTACTGGATCAGCTCTGGAGCCCTTTTTAAAAATCTTGGTGTTACATTAGCCACCCTCCAGTTTACAGAACGGTGTTTTAAATGATAGGTTACAGATTACTAGTAACAGGTCTACGATTTCATGTTTGAGTTATTTCAGAACTCTGCGGTGAATACCATCCAGTCCTGGTGATTTGTTACTCTTGAGTTTGTCAATATGATCTGCTTCATCTTCCAATTTACTGAAATTAGCTTTAGTTGCTCAGAATCATCATCATCATAATATGCTTTTGGTATGAGTATCCCCAACATCGTCCTCAGTATAGAATTCAATTTTCTTGATATTTCTTTCTTGAGTACCCTTTTTAACATTTGGTCATCTAGTAGACCAACTGATTCCCTATACGTGTTCCTAGGAATTAATTAATTTGAATATTTATTTATTTACAGCTTTTCTGTACCGGCATTCATGATACAATCACATCATGCTGGTTTACAGTTAACAGGGGATGTAAAAATATATTCTCACAATAGTTTAAACGTTCTAAAAGTTTAATCAATTGTTATTATCAATACTTTATATTGCCATCCTTCCTGAATACTATAATCAAGTTTGACGTTCACATCAAAGTGCATATTTTTGGCCAGTATGGTGGGCTGTATACTGCTACTAAACACGAATGGTAACTGGTTGGCTGACATTGCTAGAAAGTTGCCTGCTTTCTCTTTGAAGTCTTCAAATTAGATTCTGCATAGGTTGTAATAGTAATACTACTTCTACAGCTGACAGAAAGATATAATTGGACCACAAGAGAGAAAAAGGATTGCTAAAATCCCTACATGTTTTCTGAAAGGAACACAAATTTCTTGAGTCAAATGCATTAGCAGCATCAGATCGAAAAATTGCAATAGTCATTTATCAGTGACCAGGAAACTAGATGTCTGAATAAAACTAGTCATTGTGTTGGACTTCAGATAGATTACAACATCAGTATGGTCACTAATCATAAAGTTACATTAGGGGCAATAAGTTCTAAGCATTGACATTTTCCCATTGGCACACAACAGGAGGACACCCATAGTACATCCAACCATAGGTTGACCAATAGTACACTAAGAAAGTTATTGCACAAATGGTGACTGCTGTTGGTAAACTTCATGGGAGTTTTCAAAGATATTTTCAAAGGTTTCTTTAAAGACCATGTCAATATATGAGAAGGTTAATTTTCAATAGTGTGCATAACAACATATACACACATAAGTAAGTGCGCATAAAGTAGCACCTGTATTTTATAAATTGTGTAAGACCAAACAGTTTATAAAATGCTGTATATCACTATCCTGAAAATATGCACACGTTTCAGTACATGCACATTTTTTAATGTAGGTATTCACTTAAGCCCAAATTTTCAAAGCCCGGTGCACGCAAAAACCCGGAGATATGTGCCTGATCGGGCCATGCGAGCCCCGAGCGCATTTTAGAAATGGCCTGACCACGCATGTATCTCCCAACATGCGCGGAATTGCTGGGCCACTAAAAAGGGACGGGCTGGAGGCAGGGGCTAGGAGGGCTGGGGCTGGCCAGGACAGCGCCATTTTGCGACTCGCGCTCCGGCAGACGCACACAATTTACTTCTACTCAGAGGAGGAAGTAAGTTAAAAAACAAACAAAACAAAAAAAAAAAGGATAGGTAGGGTAGATTTAGGAGTTGGGGTGGAGAGGAAAAGGGAGGAAGGTTAGGTAGGGGGATAAGGAACTGGGTAAAGGCCCAATTGCGTTGCTGTATGAGCCTTACAAAATTCCGCACCCGCACACACGTGCGCCGATGCAAAAATCGGGCATGCATGTCCACGCAGGCATTGTATTTTATAACATGCACGCACGTTATAAAAAATTGGCACGTCCATGTGCGTGCAGTGTTTTAAAATCTACCCCATAGAGGGCAACTTTAAAAGCGGCGCACAGGTGCATACGTGCACAAGTTTTCCAACTCACACCCAAGGACACAGCTATTTTATAGCGTGCACGTGTATATGCACGCACATCATAAAATAACCTGACCGTGTGCACGTGTACACTCAATTTTAAGCAGATGCTCATTTATGCGCGCAAATCCCGCTTCTACCGCATAAGTAGGGGAATTTTAAAAGACGTATGCCGACGTCACTGTCCATTTTCCCAGTTCGTTCCCAGTTTATCCAGTTAAGGGATAGGACTTCCAAACCCCCCTCTAGTTTAATAGTTCTCTTTCCTCCCTTTTAGACTCTACCCTTAAAACCCCGCCAATCTGGGTTTGTTTTTTTGTTTTACTGCTTACACACCATCCACAGCAGAAGTAAAAAGTTACACAGCACACAGCAGGGAACCCCAGCGCGCACCAATGCACGTAAATATTTGCTCGCTAACTTCAAGGTAAAATCCATGAATGCGCTTGCTCCCCCCCCCCCCCCCGACCATGCCCCGCCCCTTTTTGTAAAAAGAATTTTTGTGCACGCGGCTGTAGATGCGAAAGTATCTGGGCGGCTTTTAAAATCTGCTCGCAGCGCGCCGGCCCAACATAGTCACACATCCCTAAATGAGGCGTGCGCCAGGCTTTTAAAATTCACCTAATAGTTTCTACACCTTTTTCATAAAAGTACCCACATATATTTTTAAGCATTAAAATAATTGGAACATGTGCGCCCCAGTTTATGCAGAGGCTGGTATTTTATCAAGTTGGCTAATGTATGCAAGCATTTCACTTATGAAAATACTTGTGTCTATTCATAAGCACCTGTTGGCTGAGACCTTCACAATTCACCCCCACCCTCCCTCCACATGTGCTCCAAATCCACCACCCAAAAACAGCAGACAAGGGAGAAGTCAGATTTAATAACTATGCACACACGTAGAAGGGTACTCCATTTATACGAAACATAAATGAACGTGTACTTTCTAATCCCGCTCCAGAACACCCTCTTTGTACACACGTCCCTTTCCGTGTGGCTTCGGCGATAGTACTCCAGCCCTGAAAATTTGCTTACCATACACAGAGGTTACTTAAGGATGTATATTCCAATTTTATGTACACAACTCCTGTGTAAATCTTTGACAGTTACCTCCAAATTTAAGAAAATCATGGTCAAACCACAGAACCATCACATTATTTGATCTCTGGCTACCATGGCTTATCAATCTCTTGGCTGATTTTTTTTTTTTTTTTAACTTAAAGAATAAAAAAAATGCCCTTGAGGGAACAGGAAGGAAATAGATATCTGCAAATTCAGCAGAGAGAGAGAGACTCCTGTGTGTGTTTAGTCTTCCTCTGACACAGGGTTACAAGAGTTCAATTCCTAGGAGAGAAGAGAATTGAATCAGATGGGCTGCAAGTATTCATTCCAGCCTGCATTCATTATATTACATAATTCCATTACACTTTTATTTTATAGAGGTTCTTGCGAAACCAAGATATTTGTAATAAATTTTAACTCAAATCTCATTTCAGTCGTTCACGAGGATGAGTCAGTAGGTACCAACTTTGTAGCTAATATTGGCCTTTGACATTTCCTCTGCCATGTTCTTGAAATGTACAAATGATACCGCCTTCCTAACTGGTAATGTCCGCCTGCATGAGGAAAAAGAACTTGAGCTGGTTATGAGTTTTGTGATCAAATCCATGTTTAATTTTAAACTTTGATCTTT
The DNA here is from genome assembly GCF_901001135.1 of Rhinatrema bivittatum. Lineage (NCBI taxonomy): Eukaryota > Metazoa > Chordata > Amphibia > Gymnophiona > Rhinatrematidae > Rhinatrema > Rhinatrema bivittatum. The sequence goes on along the minus strand of NC_042628.1, from coordinate 20,047,204 downwards.
TGTTCATATGAGTAAATTATGTAAACATCTGAGGCTGTATTTCTCCATTATGAAGATTAATATCTCCTTTGTGCCACTTTTGTATGACTGCACCATTATAATAATTACTTCTGAGCCATGATAAGTGAATTGTAAATGTTATCACGTTTCCTTAGTTACTATGAATTGATAATAATGGGGATTGTTTTCCTTTCACTGTTTTGCTATTTTTAATTGCACATTTGTTGTTCTAAAAAGTTCCTTTGTTGTTAACAAAATGCAATAGTAAAAGAAATTAAACAAGTTTTACTTTCTTTTACTAACTGCAAATATATATATACATACACACACACACACACAGCAATATATATATATATATATACACATATAGCAGTCTCCTCTCCAAAACACTGAGGAGTAAATATTTCAAAAGGGATCTAGCCACCTAACAATGAAGCTAGACAGTTAGATCAGGTCCTCAAACTTTTCCAGAGCTGAGCTGTTAAATTTAACCACTCAAATTCTGAAGGATCATGAGGGCCGAGTTAGGTCAGGGACTTGCGGTATTAGCCAGCCAATTTAACTGGTCAAACCCAGGCACAGCTATTGCAGGCATGAATCTAGCTGGCTAGATTGCGGTTGGCATTTAGCATGTATTTATTTAAAATATTTATATGCCGCGTCATCCAAAGCTCTGAGCGGCATACAGTAAATCATGCATAGTCTTACCATGAAACTCACTGCACAAGACAGGCCTGATAGATGTTTACTCGGCTAATATGGATAGCAGAGGATCATTTCTTCACAGGGATACCATAACTGCGTTAGGCTGACTAGAAACTACTCAGCAGTCAGCATGCATTCTCTCAGTATCACCTAACACAGGGGTGGGCAAGTCCGGTCCTCGAGGGCTGCAAACCAGTCGGGTTTTCAGGATACCCCTAATGAATATGCATGAAAGATTTGCATACAACTGAGGCAGTGTGTATGCAGCTCTCTCTCATGCATATTCATTAAGGATATCCTGAAAACCCGACTGGTTTGCAGCCCTCGAGGACCGGAATTGCCCATCCCTGACCTAACATGTCACAAAAGGCACAGAGTCAAGCATGATGACAATTCTTCAGGAAACAAAACAGGCTATAAAATCCTTATGGATAGAAATTCCATGCGTGATGGAGAACTTTCAAACCGGAGTGCAGGCTCATATTTGCATGCGTGCGTCGGCCCGCGCGCAGGGGCGCACCTATTTTACAATTTGCGGGCATATCAGGCGCATGTTATAAAGCAGCCTGGCAGCGCGCACGTGTGATCCTAATTTCAAGTGGGCACGGGTGCACAAATTCCGCTTCTACCGTGTGAACCGGGAGATCTTAAAATAGCGCGCGCCCACGCCATTCCCAGTTTACAAATTCATCAACCAGTTGGGCTCAATTAACAGCTAGGACCTCTAACCCCCCCCCCCCCCCCAACTGGTTTGATAGCCTGCGCTCCCCCCCCCAGTTACGCCAGACCCTTTAAACCCCTCAGAAATGGCTCGATCCTTTTATTTTATAACTTACACGTCATCCATAGCAGAAGTTACGCGGCAGGGGACCTCGGTGCGCACTGGAGTGGGCGCGCAAGTATTTTCGCGCACATCTCTTGGCCAAGCCCCAAAATGCCCACACTCTCTCCAGACCACACCCTGCCCTCTCTTAGAAACTCCAGGGATGTGCACGCAGCGGCATTTATGCACATAGCTGGGCGCTTTTTAAAAATACAGTCGGCGCGCCCGAGCCCCTGACTTCTTCGCACATCCCTCTAATTGATGCGCGCACTGGGCTTTTAAAATTTACCTTAAATCCTGCTGCGAGGACCCTGGCAAATGATTTGAAAAAAAAAACAAAACACACTTAAAAACTTGTTTTCTTAGCGGCATATCATACTTTACATGTTCAGTGATGCCCCGATAAGAGCTGAGAGAGAGAGAAAGACCTCCCCAGTTCATGGCATCGAGCTGAGAACTAGCAGAAGGCCTTGTGCTCCCCTGAGACGACAGAAAGTTTGCAACATGGCATATGCGCTTCCTGAAAACGATCTTTGTTTTATCTAAGAATATAAAACGAAGAATGCTCTGCAATTACCTATCCCTATACAACTAAAATTACATGAAATATGCTGGGTTTTTCCTCTGAAAGTGGTGTCTGGAGGACCATTGCCTGCCAATAAAATAGTTTCCCGACGCACTCTCTCTACCTGCCATTTGCCCCAGCATTTTATGATGACATAGGGCAGCTTTTGCCGGAATGTGCCGCTCCTCTTGTGGACAATCATTTTAATGCTCTGTTTTCTCCAGAGATGGCCCATTACATGTTCTTGTAGGCTGTTATAGTACCTGATACATCAGTCAAAATGTGACCAAGTGACAGACTTATTAATACTGTTTGAATTTAAAGGGATGCTGTCACCCACCTGCTTCTCACAATTTTGGGATTTTTTTTTTTTTTTTTTGCTTACATAATTTTTTGTGACCACACATTTAATTTTTCATAGGGACTTCAAAGAGTTGGGGGTTCTGGTGCCAGAACAGGTTCTCCCATTCTGCTGTTTAGGAAAAAGGGACCTACCCTCCTCTGTAAACATCGCTACCCTTTGCAGTTTTTTTTTCTTCGATATCTGTCATGTTTGGCAGTCCACGGACAACTGCACTTACCCCCCAGCCCCGAGCCCAAAGCAGTTACCTCCGACGCTGAGGAAGACTTCCGTATGGACGCATGGCAGACCGCAGCACCCAGCCAGCCTCCCCCACTGCTGCCTCCAGTGCCGGGGAAGGCCTCTGTTTGGACGCGCAGCACACACCGCTGCATTCAGCCTGCCTCTAATGCCGCTGCCTCTCCGGGCCCCTCCTAGGCAGGTGGGCACCCGACGTCATCCCTCTTAAAAGGACCCGCAGTGGGGAAAATACCAGCGGCACCCGAGGATTACATCACCAGCATGGGCCTACAAAAGGCCACGTCAGCAACACCTCCTTGCCTCTGCAACAGGTTGACTACTGTGTGTAATGCTAGTTTCCACTTTGAGATCCTGGTCTTCGTTCCTGTGTTCCTGGACTTCGTTTTGGCAGTCACTGATCATCTTTTCTGAGTTCTTCATCTTGTCCTATGGTCAGTCTTCAGTCCTTCATTGTCTCCCTTTGCCCGTCTGTGCTATTCCTTACCTCCCAGCCTGCTTATCTGTCCTGCCTTTCCCTCAGATGGATCATTGGTTCTGACTTCGGCCTGCTTGATACTTGACTACGACTAAACTCCACCTGCCACTTACCATTGCCTGATTCTCAATTATGATTGAACGCCACCTGCCTCTGACTACATCTGTTTCCTCCGAGGCCGCTCCGAAATCGGAGCGGCCTCGGAGGAAACAGGCAGCGCGCGCTGGGCTCGGCGCACGCAGGTTGCACAAATGTGCACCCCCTTGCGTGCGCCGACCCCGGATTTTATAAGATACATGCGGCTACGCGCATATCTTATAAAATCCAGCGTACTTTTGTTCGCGCCTGGTGCGCGAACAAAAGTACGCGATCGCGCAAGTATTTAAAATCTACCCCTAAGTATGAGCGGACTTACCAGAAATAAATGTCTCCAGATGAACTGGGTCAGTAGAAATGAACTTATTTCCTTGGAAGGTCAGCAAGCATTTGCAAGGAAATTTTAAGAAGAAAGTTCCCCCCAGGATGCAACTTTAGATTTTAACCACAACAATGATCTCCTACGCCTTTGCATTTCTCTAGAAAGATCTGGAAAGATCTGCACCTTGTCTCCACAAAATAGGTTATTTTTATATTTGAAATACTGTTGAAATACCAGTTCCTTATCTAAATATGAAACAAAGGTGGTAACCAGAGTAGCTCTGTTATAATCTCTCTTGAATCCTGTAAAAAAGTTATGTTGGAGCTATCAAACGAAGATAATATATCTGTATTACCTTCTTCTCTAACTTCCCTCTTTTACATGAAAGCACCTTGAAAGAGTATTGTTTTCATCTGGGGAAATTTGTAAGATTTCACCCATAGACATCCTAAACAATTATGATGAAATTAATTTTGTCTTAGGGAAGTTTAAAATACGAAGAATTTTGGATCTTAAATTATTCTCAATAGATTCCAATCGTGTATGGATTTACAAGAAATCTTTCATGTTAGCAGCCACAGAGGCCTAAATATTACTAATTGAGCTAAGAATAGCAGTTGGCTGGCTTTCAAGATTACTAACTCTATTATCACATTCAGGCATCTTAGAAACTACACCGGAAGTGAAAGTACACAATTGCACAACAGTTTGACCTAATGTGGACCAGGTCTGAATGACTACTTTCCAGATATATTTTTTAGGGTGATCTCTTCTGGTCCCAGAGCATTATCACTGAAAGAAAAATCCTCTGATGCAGGTAAATATTTAAATAGCGACAGGCATAGGAACAGCAGACTCAACATCAATTGCTGCTGGTACAGAACTCTTTGGATCATTACCAGTTTCAGGCACCAGGAGAGAAGATAAGTTGCTCTCAGTTGTCCCAGATTCCCTCACCACCTCCAAATTATTACCATCAGCCGAGACAGTGTCCTTGTCCTGGACCTTAGTCAAGGAGGAAGGAGCGAGTGTTGAGATTGAGAGCACCTGAGCTTAGGGAGACCTCACCTATTTCAAATTCCACTTGAGTAGAAGGAAGAACCAAATGACTGTCCAGAGGTCCCCTTGCCAGCATTGAAACAGCTGGAGTGGATAAGATCTTACCTTTTCTTTCTCTTTCTTGCAGTACAAAAACAAATCACTAAGGGGCACTCCCCTTAGGTGCTTGGCCTCTGCGCACTGGTGGCTGCCCGCCGCAGGGCTGCTGAATTTTAAAGTCCACACCAGGCTTCAGGTCCTCACACCATGGGCTGCCCATTTTATGCCTGATGGATTCGCAGCAGCTAGGGGACTCGAGCAAGCTGGTAAAAGGCTCCTAGTTTGCAGTTTTAATACTGGAGCCTGCATATTATCATTTGCATGTCTTTGTTTTTCATCCCAAGCTGGGATTGACCTCTAATGTAATATTACTGCAGCTGTCCAGAATCATGGCACCATGATAAAAGGGGAAGCTTGGAGGAAATTCAACAATGTTTAAAACAAAATAAAATATAAATAACTTTTACAAGGTCAGTATTCAGAAATGGAAAAATTTAACCAGATACCTTAAACTGGATTATCTGTGTTTTTATATGGATAACTTTAAGTCCGGTCTGTGGCACAAACAAACTAATCAGTAAATACTGGCTTTATCTGGATAAGTTAATGAGATAAATTAGCCCCATCCCAAAACACTCCAGTTTATCCATCTTAAAACTTCCCTGGGTAAATCAGTAGCAGTTGGTGTGGCAGGACTGTTTGTTAAATCTCCCAGTTTGTCTGCCTAAGTGCCAAGCATAGCCTGACTAGCCATTTGAATATGGACCTCTACATTTTAATGTGGCAAACAATTATTTTTCTAATTGTTTTTATTTCTCCAAATGGCTTCCCCATTACCCTCCACAAATGATTATTTTTAGGGTAAATTGAAATGGAACTCAAAATTTCAGCTTTCTCGTCAAGGGCTTTTTTAAAAATATTAACCTTGTAAGTTACATAAAAAAATTGGCAGTGAACGTTTATTCACAACCCAATAGTTCAGCAGTTCTCAACCCAGTCCTTGGGGCTCAGTTAGCAAATCAGGTTTTCAGGATTTCCACAATGAATATGCATGAGATAGATTTGCATACAGTGGAGGCAATGCATGCAAATCTCTCATGCATATTCATTGTGAATATCCTGAAAACCTGACTGGCTAGGTGTGCTTGAGGACAGGGTTGAGAACACAAGAATGCGGGCTCTGTTTTCAAACAGGCTCCTTCTATGTCTATGAAACAATGTTTTGGAAACTATGACCTGATATTTTTGCATAGTGGTTACCAGCTTTGAGACATGCACTCCAACTGGGTTAAAGAGGCTTCAATAGAGGAAAGAGGCAGTCGACAAGTGCATTACAATGTAGATTTAATAGTTTGCTTTTTTTTAAGGTTCTGTTGTACATTTCATACAGAATAATTGAAAAGGCTAGAATAATATCTAATACAGAACAAGTAGAGCCTCTCAGTCAATTGCGGTGCTTTAAATTTAGTCTCCATTGCTATAGATCTGACCTTGCATGCTGATGGAAAAAAAGCTGCAGTAAAAACTGGCTCATGAAGTTGCTTTGTGTTACAAGCAGGTAAAACCTGAATACTGGCCTGAAATCATAATAATTTAGAATCATATTAAACAAATCAATGCAATGCAGTCATGTTGGACCTGGAGAAAGGACCAACAAAATAGAAGTTGTAGTACATGAGCTTTCAAGACCCACAAGTCCCTTATTCAGATGAAGATTGTATTATCTACCATACGTAAGTTATCTAGCCACAATCTACACAAAATTATTATAAAATAGTATGCTACATGTCTGGGATAATTTAGCAACTGCAATTATCTATGGCACTTGTCAAAATTGATATTGGCCTTTATTCTGGAAAATTTCACTATGGGCTATGAAGATATTTGGGTATCAGGACATGGGAGTATTTCTTAATAGTTTTGTGTGAATAGTGTTTCCATGACTTATCGGCCTCCTGCTTATGTTCTGAGCCAAGGAATACATTTTCCCTTATGCTTTCATTTCGTCCCTTCGAGATCACTTATAGGTCATATACTGGAATGTGAAGTAGCAATGGCTGAACATAAAGGCATAGTCAATCCTTCAAGAATTTTGCAGATTAGAGCTGTTGGATGAAAATATTCAGATGATAAAGTGTTCTACCATGTAGCAAGAGAATTTAGCAAACGATTGGTTTTGGATCAATAGTGTAATTTCATGGCTTGGTTTATAGGGGTGGCTATAAAAAAAATCCTTTGTTTTGCTTTTTGATTTATTTTCCATTTAATTAATTTCTTTGTTTCATTTCATTCTCTCATTTTTGTTGTTTTAGCATGCAAAACATGACAACATTTTGTTGGATTTTTTTTTTGTGTTTTGGATGGGAAACTAGACAAAATGAAACTGTTATTATTTTCCTTGTCATTTTAAAACAGCACAACCCTAATGCTTTCTAATGCTGTGCATGAAAACAGAAGTAGAAAGTTGGATAAAACATCTATCTGGCCAACTATATGCTAGATGAAAACAGTTTACGAATTGTGTAGGAATTAGAACTAATATTTATCAAGTCACATAATCAACTGGGTGAACAAGCAAAGGAGCATTTTTTTTTTTATTTGATCTACAAGTAATTATGACCAGATGACTTGTTCTGATCAAGGTTGTAAAGAACACCAAACCTTTCTATAAAGGTCTCTTCCATTATGACAGGTGCATTAGATTTTTTTTTACGGGAGGATTAATCCTCCCAATTTGGCCAGGGTACAGACAATTTCATGTCCCTAGTAGGGTTGGATGGTGGGCGTTAAATACCCCCCCTCCCCCCATAATGTGCAGGCTCTCACTGTCAATCAAACGCCAAAAACAGATTGTCCTCAACTCATGGCTCAGACCTTATATTTGCTGTTAGCCAAGATGCAATTATGAAAGTTCTTTCTTTCAAAAAATTAGGATTTTTTTTTTAGATGTACAGACTTTTTTTTTTTATAAAGACAAAAGTAGTTTACAATAAAATAACATTGTAACATACAATGGCCTTTTGAGGGTGAATTTTCCCAGGTCATTTCCATGGGTGAAACCGTTCTTTACCTATAGAAAAGGGCTTTTAGAAAATTGGCATCCCTGTGTGCAGATAAAGTTACGCCTGTAGTGAGAAGCATTCCCGGCGTTGGGGCCGGTGAAAGGTTCGCATGTATGCAAAAACATTTGGACTTCCTAAAAGTTCATGTGCTTTAAATTTTCTCAGGAACAACTACCTTCACAACCTAGCAGGTGTAAGGGTGTTCATAGTATTTCTGGGACAATTTTCAAAACGAAAGCAATTAGCATGCTCTCACTTTATATGCTGATGCAAACTCCACAGGTAAAACCTACCTGCGGGCTCTGCCCTAATGCAGGCAGTTACGAGATTACCCCCTAAAGGCATAGCACATGCCACCAGCCTTACAATGGCACCATCCAATCTTCAGATAAACTGCAATATCAGTTCAGGTGATCTAGTGCTAGCTTGGTAGCCTTCACGGCTTGACTTCTAACAAAGCATGCAATATAAAATTTATTTTGCTTTACCAATCCATAATATACCAGGCTTGGTAGTGTGTCCGTCAGTGCTCGCGCATGTTCCCCAGCCCGCTGATAGTTGGCGCAGGCGGCTCAAACACGCTGTACAGCGGCCATGTCACAATACCAGCTATAAGAGGTATTCCTGGGGGAATTCAGCGCTACTGCGGAATGCAGATTTTGCGCAGAATTCCTCCTTCCCGCAGATTTACTCCCTCACCTCAAGGCTATTCAAAACCGGAAGGACAGCTGCCATCGCGGGACAGGCAGAAAATAGCAGAGGAGACCCTGGCATGCCGCGAACGGAGCGCGTCCCGCGGCACATGCTTCGTTCGCGGCAAAGATGAAGGCCCGGCGTGCCGTTCGCGGCGAAAAGGGAAGGCCCCCGTGTGCCGCGATCGTCGTGCCCAGGCCTTCATCTTCGCCACGAACAGAGAGTGTGCTGCGGGACGTGCTCCGTTCGCAGCATGCCGGGGTCTCCGCTGCTATTTTCTGCTCAAGGTGAAAATGGAAAGCCCCCGTGTGCTGCGAACGGCGCGCCAGGCCTTCATCTTCGCTGCGAACGGCGCGGGTCCCACGGCACGCCGGTGAGAGCGAATGTGTGTCGGGGAGGGGAGAGTGAGAGAGAGCATGGTGGGGGGGGGGGGGGGGATGCCGGTGAGAGAGAATGTGTGTGAGAGAGGAGAGGGGGTGTGGGGGAGTGCGAGAGACAGCTTGGTAAATAAACTTTGCCAGCCCTGGCTTTAGCAAATGCGCCTCCACGTCCCTTGCTCTGGGTGAAAACAATTTCGTTTTTCCTTTTCAGCTAACGCTTCCATACAAGAGCAGATGTGCCAATAAAAAGGCTTGCCACCCGGGCGTAGAATGGGTACAGTTGCTACTTTCTTTATATGATACTTGGGAGTACTTTTTACTTCACAGTCAGCTATGAAATAGTTGTTAAGTGGCCTCTGATAATCACAGGTAATCAATTATGGTCTCCTGTACAGACTTGAATGAGGCATCCATAGACAAGAACAATACCATTTTTTTTTTTAAAAGACTGACTAAATGGTAAGTTTTTTTAAAATATACTATACTGTGTAAAATTGATCAAGCTGTTCTCCCATAGACAGAGATAGGGAAAAAAAAAGTGAATCAACCTCTTAATATTTCTGCTCTGAAGTTCAGTAGATCAGCTCTAACTTTTCATCTGCTATGAACTATTTATAGATTTTTTTTTATATTCTGCTTTTTGGCCCTTCAATGCAGATTTCATTCAGGTACTGCAGATATTTCCTTATCCCCGGTGCACAATCCTACAGGGTCATTCATCAAAATGCATTATGGTGTTAATGCACGCGATGACGGTACTATCGCACGTAGCGAATGCAAATTTTTGGAAGGGGGCAGGGGTTTGGGTGGAATTAATCAACATGAGGGGCAATATCACACCATGCGATAGCATAATGCATGCTATTAACACTGGAAATGACTACACCTTTTTTCCTGGTGTTAAGCTGTGTGATATGCCTGAAATAGCTGTAATGCATTTCATTTTTCAATTTGCATGAGAGAGAGAGAGAACCTCTGGGGAGGCCTTCACAGTATTCAACTATTTATATGACTATAGGAGGGCCAGCAAATAGCTTGAGGTGAGGTGTAGGTGTTGGTGGTGGTTTAGGGCCAGTTTTACATGCAGAGTGAGAACTACGTACTGCACAGGACACCTCTGTGAATTTTTTTATGTCATTTGGAGTGAGGAAAGTCTCACAAAGATGAGATTTCTACAATGTTCTCTCGCCATAGCTTGATGGACTCTATAACAGGGTACCATCAAGCTAGGCCGAGATAACACAGTAGAAATCTCAGCTTTCATTTTGAGGCTCTCCATCATTCTAAATGCTTTGTAATTTAGCCATATTAAAAAAAGGGGCATTTCACGGGAGTTCCAGGGAGGGGCAAGTCTAAAGGGCCCATGGCCTGATTGTGAGCCATCCTCCCCTTTTAAACATAAATGGCCCCAAAACAAACACAATCCCTTCCCTTCCCTCCCCACCCCCGTCTGCCAACTTTCCATAAGAACATGCCATACTGGGTCAGACCAAGGGTCCATCAAGCCCAGCATCCTGTTTCCAACAGTGGCCAATCCAGGCCACAAGAACCTGGCAAGTACCCAAAAACTAAGTCTATTCCATGTAACCATTGCTAATGGCAGTGGCTATTCTCTAAGTGAACTTAATAGCAGGTAATGGACTTCTCCTCCAAGAACTTATCCAATCCTTTTTTAAACACAGCTATACTAACTGCACTAACCACATCCTCTGGCAACAAATTCCAGAGTTTAATTGTGCGTTGAGTGAAGAACAACTTTCTCCGATTAGTTTTAAATGTGCCCCATGCTAACTTCATGGAGTGCCCCCTAGTATTTCTATTATCCGAAAGCGTAAATAACCGATTCACATCTACCCATTCTAGACCTCTCATGATTTTAAACACCTCTATCATATCCCCCCTCAGTCATCTCTTCTCCAAGCTGAAAAGTCCTAACCTCTTTAGTCTTTCCTCACAGGGGAGCTGTTCCATTCCCCCTCCATTTCCAGTTTCATTTAAAAAGTTGCCATAAAACCTAACTGGCTATGTTCAAATACAGCCAGTTAGGTTTTCAAGTTATCCGGCTATATGTAGCCAGGTAATTTTAAGAAAGTATATATTCAGCAGGATGTTTATCCCACTGAATATGTAGGATAAGTTATCCGGCTACTGAATATTGGCCTCTACATTTTAAATATTCTTGGCCTACTTCTCCTAAAACAAATTCCTGTATGAGCAGAATGAAAAACAAAATCTGCATTCTCTCAGGAGTCCCTGCTGACGACCTGTGGACCCATCCTAATATCGTTAAATAAAAAAATCTAATAACCTGTGACATCTACCGAAACTTGCATTTCTTTTTTGAAACTTGTACATTCAAAACTAAATGCAAATATGTTAATCTCCAGCATTCCCTAATTAAGCTAGATACAGTTTCACATAAACCTGACAATTTATAGTTTCCACAATTATCTATCCAATTTTAAATGTACACCTATCTTTTTTTCATTTCCAGTAAGTGTTAATTTGGATTTTGTGTCTTCGCATTAAGTTGTATCTGTCAGTTGCACGGAGAAGAACCGTGTTTCAAAACTAGATTTAATTGCTGTTTTATTCACTGTTTTAATTATTGTTTGGAGTGATTGAAGAAAAATGTGTGATGTGTGCCTGGTGTTAAATTAGGATGCATCTGTTACTTGTAAATTATGGTTACAGTTTGTGTGCACTTTATAATTGCCACGAGTAGAGGTAAAAAGAAAGTTCTCTTAATTTTAATTTGAAAACTTGTATGGTTCTATATGTCAGCATATGATGATGTTTTGGGAACTATATATGGAATTCAGCATCATGAATAGTTAAAAGTTTTTAACCTACAACTTCCTTCATCAAGACTGGACAAAATAGGAGGTCAATATTCAAAGGGGTTTGTCTGCCTAAATTTGAGACTTCATCAAACTTCACATTTTCAATTTCCCACCCTTCACAGGGGATACATTTTAGCCGAATAAGTCATTACCAGGGATGGGCATTTGTTTTAAAACACACATGTAGTTCATAAAGTCAATCTTTGGTTTGTTATGAACAGACCAAACCAAACCAAAAATCAACTTAGCAAAAATATTCAAAATATCACCCCCCTGAGCTGAAACCGGGCTTCTCCAGCTCTCACATCCCATTCATGGGGTCTTCAATGCAGAAAGGGGCAGAAGAATGCCCCAGTTGCTCCTGTCCCAGTGACTCATGCTTGCACCAGTGGTGCCAGCGGGCTCCAAGATCAGCGCCATATGCTTTATGGCTGTGAAACACTCATACTGAACTCAGGTCCAACTAGTTCCATTTTCCAGAAGGAGCTGGCGGAACAGGAGCGAGTGACTGGGTCTCGCTTTATCCCCTTTCTACATTGGTTTAGGGTTGGCTTTTGATCATCATGACTATGTATGTTATCTTGTTCATCGCCTAGGTCTTCTGTGTTAGACGATTCATAAATTTTAATAAATGTAAATTATGATTTGTGGCATGGTAGGTCTTGCAGGGGTGGCAGTTGGTAGTTTGTATATGTATTATAGGAATTGGTTTTTTTGTTGGATTTTATTATGTATGTAAAATATGTAAACTGCTTGTATTGTAAATTTTACTGGTTATGCAGTCTATACATTTTTAAATAAAGATCCCTATAAGTAAGTAGGGGCTAGGGATGTCCAGCTCAGTTGTTGAGAGGGTGTGGAGAGACTGGAGAGGCCCCAGCTCAATTGCAGTAGCAGCAGAGGCAGGAGTTGCAAATGGCCTCAGGGAGGTTCCATTTTTCTGTTTTATTTTTTTAAATATAAATTGTATTTTGGTTTGACAAATGAAACGAACTGAAATGAAAATTAAATGAACTGAAAAACATACACAAAAAACGATTCCAAAACAACAACCAAAAAAGAACCCATATAAAAATGTTTACAGTACATCTCTAATCATTATCTGGCTAAAAAACTTAGCTAGATAAAAAGAGATGGTGCAGAAGCATACTGTGGGTGGGCTTTATGCTTATCCAGCAAGTGCTGATATTCAGCACTACCTGGACTAAGTTTCACCAGGTAACTATGGTCAAAGTTATCTGGGTCAATTTACCCATTTAAAACCTAACTAGGTATATTTACCTGGACTTGTTTCTGCTGAATATCCCATCAAAAGTAAAAAAAAACCCCCAAAAAAAACCTTGCAGACCAGCAGCGGCTTTATCTCCCCCATCCCTAAAATAAATTTTAAAAAAGTTGCTGGCTTAGAGGCCTGATCCCCTCCTTCCATCTCTCTTAAGTGTTAAAAATAAATGGAGTGCCAGAACAGCCCAGTACTTCTAGCCTCCCGCCCAAGTTTTAAAACATTAAAGTCACGATGGAGCCACCTACTCCTCTTCTTAAAAAATAGGACACTAGTCTCACCCACCCTCCTCCACCTCGCCCCTGTCCCCAAAAGCATCCCTAGTCAAGTCAGATTACTCATTCCTTCCAAATGCATATCCCCAAAATGAGTGCATGGTTGTCAAGAGTACTACTTCCTGCAAATCCAGAGACTTTCATAAAACATCTTAGCTTTGCTGTTTTAAATGTTCCAGAAAAAGAGAAGAGAGAGATGTCTCCTAGAGACCATGAAGACAGACTTACGACTTTCATTCATAGTGGAGATTAATTTAATGAACGATTCCTTGTATTTAATAGGGGACGTGCTTTGGTTTCAAGTAGAATGTGTGAACATTTCCCGTTTCAGTTTGCAAATGAAACGAAAGAAGATAAATGAATTTCATTCATTTTACTTTTGTTACATTTGCAATAGCAGCCAGTCCTGTCACGTCCCCAAACCCACCTGTTAAATTTAAAAAAAAAAAAGCAAAAAAACAAAACCGCCCCTGGGCTTATTCCATGCTCCCCATCTCACTGCAACCACTCCCTTTCTCAGCTTACCCCATTCTTGGCAGCGGGGTAAGACGGATCCCTAAAAGTTGTATGAGTGTTCCCCAATCATTCCTGCTCCCATTGGGCCCAGCAATTTCAGCTGTGTGGGTGGGGAGTGGAAGATTTTAAGAAATGTGATGATTGGCAGGGGGGCAGTGTTTCTGGCAGCCAGGTTTTAGTGTGTGCTATTGGCTAATAGCAGCATTAAAAGGTTATAGTATGCACCGTGGAAAAAACAGTAAACTAAACTAAACTAAAAGAAACGAAAGTAAACGAAAAAAAAAGGACCATCAACAAAACAAGTAAACAAAAAGAAAACCCCAGCCTACTCATTTAGTCTAACTACCGCCCAGAGTTAAGTAGGTCTGGTGTTGTCGAAACAGGAGTACAACACTGTGCTTGTTTGCTACTGGTCCCAATTCTTTTTTTTAAATCAATGGTTGACCAGAGCAAACCCGTGTTCTGTCACGAAAACCGCAACGAGGCAGATGAGTTGCCGGGCTCTCAGTCTCTACCCTGAATCTCTCACATAGAAGCAATATGTTGAGTTAATAATAAATTGTAGCAAACCCCCAGTGCTTTTGCATGAGGTTCCATTATCACCGGCAGTTCAGTTAATATTAATGAGACCGAATGGCTTGTATTAAGATACAGCATCACTCATCAGCAGCAAAATTTTAAATTCACATTTTAGGACTTGCAGGCTACATATACATTTGCAGCAAACCAGACAGCAAGCAGAAGCAAAGAGTAATGAAAGTGGAAGAAAGCAGGACCACTTGACGCAGTGAGGTCAGCGCTGATAGGTCTGTTTATAAACACTAATGAGAGTTACTTAGCTGCTATTGCCTGCATTAATATCGATGAGAAATTAGTTACTAGAAAGCCTAACAATACATTAACCACCTATTGTTATTTAACTTTATGTTAAGCAGTAGTACAGTACAATGAATATATCGCTTGGTTGCCTTGAAATCCTACATCCATAATGCATTGTTTGACTTGCAGCAGTTGCTATTTTTTTTTTTTTTTTTATTTAGGAGGCTGTAAGTGCCATCAGTGAGATATAAATAAATAATCTCATGTTTAACTTAGATTTCTGTAGTTAGGTTGTACCCTAACGTTTCTGTTTGTAGAACACCATGAAGACGCACCTGTCTTTCCCGGGTTTAATTTTTCCTGGGAATTTCAATGTAATAACAAAAAGGAAATTAGTGGAGAACTGTCTTTGTTATAACAAACAGGAGGAAAAAAAATATTGGTGGAAAGAGTCATTTTTCCATTGGTTGTTGGTTTTTTTTTGTTGTTGTTGTTGTTATAATATTGAAATTCCCGAGCAAAATAAAAACTAAGCACGAAGGTCCCTAAACATGAAATCTGAACAGCTTTTCCCCCATTAATGAATGATGCTTACTTAAACGAGCATCCAGGTCCAGCTCGGCAGCTTTGCCATGTGCAGGAACCCGGGAGTAACTACCAGCTGAGGTCAGCCCCTAGAAGAGTGGGCGTTGAACATCGGGCAACCTTAGTACCTCGAGGCCAGATCTGGGGCCTGTGACTGCAGAAGGAGCCTCGGTGCACGGCCCCCGGCTGTGGGCCGTCACTACAGTGACCGGTCTGGTCGGGATGGAAAATAAAAGCAGGGGAAAGAAATCCCCTGCTTGGTTGCAAGTGAAGGCTCATGCTGCTAGATCCAAGTTGTTACAGTTTCACCTGCTGCACAGCCTCCCCTCCACCAGGGGATCTCCATGAGCCCCGCTCCCAGCCGCACACGTCACCACTTCCCTGATCACCTGATGCCTCAGTCCCAGCCCTACTTAACCCAGCCTGTCCAGTCCCTCAGTTCTGACCTGGCCAGCCTTACCTTGTTATTGTGCCAGTGTCTTGTGGCCTACCCAGGCCTCCTGCCTTGCCTTGTGGCCTACCCAGGCCTCCTGCCTTGCCTTGTGGCCTACCCAGGCCTCCTGCCTTGCCTTGTGGCCTACCCAGGCCTCCTGCCTTGCCTTGTGGCCTACCCAGGCCTCCTGCCTTGCCTTGTGGCCTCCTGCCTTGCTCTGCAGCCTCCTGTTGGGCTTTCCTATTTATTGTTGCCTGTTCTGTCTAGTTCAGTTCTTGTCTGTTTCCCAGGCCCTGGCCTTGTCCTCCAGCCCCAGCCTGTGCTTGAACCCAGCTCCCAGTCAGTACCTGGTTCCAGCTCCCAGCCTGTACACAGCTCTCACTCTGGACCGCCACCATGATGTTATGCAGAAGACAAGTCCTACCAGACCCCCATGCCCCTTCAAATTTTCTGACTGTTTTCGTCTTCTCGAGCTGGGTCATGGGGGTCTAATTTTATTGTTTAGCATTTTGATTTATTTTAAAAAAATGTTTTGTATTTTATTTATTGAAGTTATATGAACTGTATTTTATGTATTTAAATGTGTTTATGAAGTGTTTATCAACTGAAAGCCTCTTTAGGGAACCCCGTTGGGCTAGAAAGGTAGAGATAAAATGTAAGATAAAGACAAGACATTGTAAAAACTACAAGAGTGACGTAATCTTTGCATCCAGAGCATTCGCCCAACATCAAACTGGTAGGTTGAGTTTATACTTACAAAGCGCTTTTTTCCTCATTAACTTTCAAGTATTTCACATTACCTCATGATGTAAAAAAATATTACATTCAATATAATATTCCTCTGCACTACACAGCATTTTTGTATTCTGCTCACATAAGGAACTAATAGGAATGTGCATTCATTTGAAATGAAATGGGGTAATTTTAAAGAAAAAAAAAAAAACAACCTTCTCATTCTATTTCAATTTGTTTTTAAAACAAAAGAAAAATGTTCATTTTCCTTCATTTGGGCTTTGACAACGTTCCTGCCACCACAGACAAAAAGAAAACCCTCTTACCATATTTTAGTTTCTTCCTAGGGGTGAGGGCACTCCCCCCGTCGCTCCTGCCGTGCTTACGAATGGCGCCAGCAGGCCTCGGCCAGTTCCATTATTTTCTTCCGTACAAAATGGCGCCAGCCAGGCCCGGGACCAAGGCCGGTACCGTTTTTTGCAGGGAAGAAATGACCAATGGCGCTGGCCTCAGTCTGCTGGCGCCGTTTCTAAGTGAACTTTGGGCAGGGCAGGAGCAACCCGGGGGGGGGGGGGGGGGGGGGAGAAGGATCTGGAAGGGTTTTCGTTTCTTCTCCGATGCGGCCTGGCGCTTTTGTTTTCTTTTTTTCCCCCATTATTTTGTTTGTTTTGGGTTGATTTTTAATAAAATGAAACACAAACTGGAAAAAAAAAAAAAAAAGTCTGTGCACGCCCCTATGCACTACGCCTTTGGTCTTTGTCTGGATAAACTCAACGGAACGACACCCTTGTGGGGATCACTTGGGTTTGGTTTATTCCATCTAGTCTTATTTTTCCCCAGACTTCAAAAGGAATTAGTTTGGTTCTGCAGGTCTTCTCTAGCTTCTGTAATTGGCACTTATGCGGTTGGAAGCAAAGTCATCTATTAATATTACAGACCTTTCATTAGCTCCTTCTTCTGCCCGTTTCCCCGCTTCAATAGTTAGAACATCAGTAAATGCTGAACATTTAGGCACATTAGTGCTTGAAATCTAGAAAAATTCCACAGATGCATCTATATTATGGTGTCTATTTATCAAAGTGTGTTACAATCGCACGCTAATTTCTCTGGGTGCCCTAGTCTGCTGAACTCTAGTTGGTTAAGCACAATGCATAAGGGTCAGTTTTCAAAGGATTTAGGTTTCTAACTTTGAGCTCTTAAAGTGAGCAGCCTATTTTCACTAGGCACCCTACACTGGAGGTGCCTATGGTAAAAAAAAAAGTAGGTGGCTATAAGGCTGCAGTTATGGCAAGGAAAAAAAAAAAAAAAAGATGCATAGCACTGAATTTCAGCATTGTTTATTTATTTTATTTATTTGTTTTTTTTATATACCGACATTCACCCAAGGGTATCACGTCAGTCTACATAATATCTAGTGAGATAGTGTGATAGCAGGTCATACTATCTTTACACTGAGAAATTGTAAAATTACATCAAAATAAGGTTTTGTAACGTATAAATAACATTGTAAAATAAAAGTGATTTGTTATCTTAACAATATAACAGCATTAGACACTTAACAATATGCGTCTAAATCTATGAAAATGAATTGCAGTCCAAAATTTACGTGACTAAGTATTAGGTACCCAAATTGAGAAAAAATTTCCAGCTGAAAAAAAAAAAAAAAAACTTACATCCCTAAATTTTACTGAAAGTGCTTGTACGATCTGTGGTCCCCTGTTGGGCCCTCACCGACAGCTGAAGGAGCTACGCAGGAAAGAGCCGGTGCAAGTGCTCCACTTATATCTGGAACCTAAGGGCGCAACCTTTCCCCTTAGGTTGTGCCCTTAGGTTCCGGGATCCAGCAGACGAGAGTCTCTATGGAAGTGGCGCGAGTGCAGATCCAGGGCCAGACTAGGGTCAGAGGCAGGTGGCAAGCTAGAAGAGTCAATGTCCAGGCAGGGGTCACTGGCAGGCAAGCAAGCAAGAATGGTCAGTATCCAGGCATAGGTCAAAAGGCAGGCGGCAAACAAGAGTGGTCAAGGTCCGGGCTAGGGTCAGCTCCAGAGGTCAGCCCAAGGGCAGGCTTAGGGGACAAGGAGGAGGACTGACACAGCAGGGCAGGCAGGGAGGCAAGGGCTGAATAAGATGAAGGCTGGCCAGGCTGGAGAGTCGAGGCACACACAGGGACCAGGAACGCAGGAATCAGGAAGCGGCAACTCACACTACACACAGGATGCAGGCGACCCATTGCCAAGGCAAAGAGGAAGCAGCAGGAAAGCCCTTAAATAGGGCTCTGGAAGTGACGTCATCGTGGGGGTGCCGCGGCCTGTTCCCAGCCTTTAAATCTGGCGATCCCGGCCGTGCGCGCCCCTAAGGAGACATGCGGGCAGCTGAAGCAGCGTCCTGCTGTGTGGGTGGAGGTTGGCGGCTTGTGCCACCCCAGGGAGACCCAGATGACCAGAAGTGTTTGGGCGAGTGCGGTGGCTTGCAGGAGTGTCCCGAAAGCCACCAAACGTAACAGTCCACCTAAATTTAGGCACCGAGCCTTTTTTTTTTTTTTTTTTAAATTGACCTTTTAGACTATCATTTCTTTAAGGACAAGGGATCGTGTCATCACACTTACCCTCTACTGCATGTTGTAATGTGATGGAAATGAAAGGCTAAACTAGGCCATTGTTTATTTGGCTGTGGTTAAGTGTGAGCCGCGAGGGCCAACTTGCTGGCTCAGTAGTAGTGGTGTACAGGAAGCCCAGCGTCAATTCCCAGGTCTGGTTTCTGCTCCCTGAGCTGGTCGGGGTCAGGGACGCTACAAAGACACAGAGAGAGAGTGTCTCAGTCCTTGCTCATCAGTGACAGCTGCAGGCCCATATGCAAAGGCATTTAGCTGGATAACCTGCGAGTTACCAGGATAAATGCATAGTTTTGAATATCTAGGGCACGTATCAGGCTAAATTTTAGCCAGATTAAAAAAAAACAAAAAAGTAGGGATCTGAATTCATTAGAAATTAAATAGGAAATAATGAAATTCCCTATTTCATTTCATTTTGTTCTCAAAACGAAACAAGGCCTCCTCAGCTGATTCCCCCCCCCCCCCCCAGACCGGATAAGTAAGGGCCAAGGAGGATCCCGGCCCCGGCATTTTTCCGGGTGGGGACAGGAGGCCTTGGGAAGCCACGTCTCTTTTTTTTTTTATATTTGTTTTTTGGGGGTGGCTTTTTTTTTTTTTTTTTTTTTTTAATGTTTATTTAATTTTGTAAACTAAAGAAAACAAAACAAACATTAAATGAAACAAAATTAGAGAAAATAATGCAGCCCAATAACGAAATTAAAAACTAAACACATTTTTCTCCAACACATCCCTAAAAAAAAAAAAAAAAAAAAAGAGGCATTTCGGGAAGGAGCTAAGCCATCTGGCTACCTGCCTGATTCACTAAGGGCCTTTCTCCCTTTCTGTGTCTATGGGAAAAAGCTTCATGAATCAGGCCCTAAGTTAGCCGCTGCACGTGGCCTGATAACTTTACACTCGCGGGGCTCATACGCTAAAGAATGCAGCCAGTTAAGTGGCAGATTGGGGAAGGGAAGCATCTTGTGGGACCGTTCCCATATCCCCACTCAATGCATAAAAAAAAAACCCCGCTCCACTCCCAGTACCCTTCCAGGTGGTGCTTCCCCCCTGCCCCTCCCCAGTTTGGCAAACACGAAAACCCGATGCCTGCCTTCTCTCTCTCTCCCTTGTATCTTTGCAAACCCCTTTCCTTCTGCTGCCGCCAGGGTCCCGGCCACATCCGCCCCCCCCCCCCCCCATGTCGCTCCGACTGCAACCCTGGAAGCCGCTGGGATCACAAGTAGGGCGCGTGCTGCAAGCTCAGCAGTACAAAAGGGGGTTTTCAAAAGCTACCGGGTGGGTGGGGTTGAGAGGAAGGAAGCATTGATTTCTCTTTTTTTTTTTTCCCCCCCAAATCAGGGAGAGGGTGGGGGAGCCCACCGCTTTTATTTTTAAAAATCTACCTGGAGGGGTTTGGACTGGCGGGAGTATAGGAATTGGGCCTCAGGCCTGCACGTCACGTTTCTTTTTCAGTGCCAGCTATAGTCTTTTGAATGTAGCTAGGTAAGTGTAAACTTATCTGGCTGCCCTTTAGCTGGATAACTTTAAGCCTAACCAGCGATACTGAAAGATATCCAAGTGAGATCTAAACTTATCTGGCCTTCACGCGACGGTTCTGTTGTACTGTAAACCGGTGTGATCTGTATACTATACAGGAATGTCGGTATAAGAATTCAAAATAAATAAATAAAGGTGGGCGGATAACTTTATTCGTGGATACTCAGCGGGACATTTATCCTGCCGAATATCCAGGATGATGTATCTGGCTAACTTAGCCCCCTAGTGGCCAGATATTGGGTGCGTGCACACCAGTTTTGGAGGTAGGCTTGCTCGGCGGCCTCTGGCCAATAGCTGGGCTAGGTGGAGCTGGGGGTTATAAAAAAAAAACAAAAAAACAGGGGGGAATTTCCTGGACGGTTGCAAATGAAGAATCATGGCATTGCGGACCGATGGAGGTGGTTGCTGATTGAGTTGGAAGCCCAAAGCTGCAGGGGAAAGGTGCTGGACCGAAATAATAATAAGAAGAAAAGGAACAAGTGACCTTATCTCTATCTCCCCCCTGTCATTCTGAGAGAGAGAGAGAGAGCACAAGGGGGTGACTTGACAACACCCTCAAATAAGGTGACAATATCTAAAAATCCCCATTAAAAAAACCCTAAGAGTTAATGTAACAAGGCAGAAAACAAAGAGGCGTCTAGCAGTGACAAATAGGCTTATTAAACAGCAGACATGAAAATAGGAGTTCTTTTTTTTTTTTTTTTTTCTGTATTTTTCAACATTACATAATTCAATAATTACAATTGAACTTTTCACATAAGAAATAAGATATTCCATTAATTTATATCTTTACATTTAGATCATCAAACTTTTACTTTGCTTATTTCTTAAATACTAAACTAGATACTTGGAGAGAGGGATTAAGCAAGTTATAAACAGAAAAATATATATTCCTTTAAAAAATAAATCTAAGGGCTTAGCAGGCTTAAATATTTTCCCAATGTATCTGGACTAGGCTAGAACTTCCCTTTCTTGACTATGATACTCCTCCAGAAATTTCTCAAGATGTTCTGGCTCATAATATATGTATTTTTTCCCATCAACATACATTACAGTTTTACATGGAAATTTAACAGCAATGTTAATCCCGAATGTTCTTGCTTGGTTAGCTAATACTAAGAACTTTTTTCTTCTCTGCTGGGTTTCCCTAGCAACATCAGGGTATACCCATATCTTTTGGCCAAGATATAAGGAGGACCTTTTTTCCAAAAATATTTTCAAAACCTTTTCCTTTTCTGACGAAAGGGAAAATTTCACCAACAATATGCCCCTCCTTTCAACTTGAGCACTAAAAGATGTCTCAATTAATGCAGTTAAATTCAACGTTGTTTCTTGTTGTTGTTGCACTACTTCCTCAGCATTTCTCCAATTTATAAAATAGGCATTCACTATTTTTGGTATTTTCTCAGGGGGTAGGAGTAAAATCTCCTGAAAATAATTTTTCAGTTGTTCTTTTGGGGAGGTCAACCTGCACTTAGGGAAGTTGACCATCCTCAAATTTGTTTGTCTAATGTTATTCTCTAGCATCTCGACTTTCCTAAAGAGCATTGTATCACCCTGAATAATACTAGTCTGAGTTTGTTTTATCTGAATTATTTCTTCTTGCATCTTTTTTATTGCTAGGTCATTATTAATAACCAAGGGGTTTAAATTTGATATTACTTTTTGCATTTCATTTACATTCAAATTTAATTTCCCAATATCTTGGTGAATTACATTCACTGTTTTCCATATCATTTCTAACGTTATATTTTTAATATCACCAGTACTTGGTTGCCCTTGAGTTAGTGAAAGCTGAACATTAGAGATCCCAGAGGAGTCACTGCCAACTAAAGGAGAAGATCTTTCCAGTCCAATAACCGGTGCAGTACTTTCGCCGGTTAACTCTCTATCAGTTGATAGACGGAGGCCCCTTTGATTAGCAAGAGGATCTTTGCCTCCTACTTTCTCTGGCAATACCGTCTCTCTGCCAAGAATCTCCTCGATCGGGCTTGATTCCAATAACGCCATCCGTGTTAGAATCAGGTCAGATTCATTGGCCGACGCTATGCCCTTTGGTGGGGTAGGTGTCTTGGGAGCCCCGGGACTTAGGCTTACATCTCCCGATAATGTGAGTGCTTGCTCCTCACTCTCGATTATAATGGGAGTCTCCGGGGTTTGTTTTCCTGCTTTAGCATAGAATCCTGGCATAGTAGTTTGAACGGGTATAGATCGGGCTGGGGTCGAGGCATCCTGCCTTATCTTCCCCTTCCGTTTAGTGTGCGGCATCCCGATGGGGTAGCAACTCACAACGGACACCAAAAATTTAAAATCCACAGTCTTAAGCAAGGTCTTCTCGCCCTTTTTTTTTTTTTTTTTTAACCAATTATTCTGAGAGAAGCGAAGTGATTGATAACATACCTCCGTGAGATAGGAGATGGGCCAGGGATTTCCGCCTCCTCGCCTTCACCAGCCTAAGCCAGCCAAAGCCGCGCGCCCCTTACGGAGCGCGCGGCTTAGGCAGCGCGCTGACGGCACGACGCGCCGTCTGCCGCTTGTTTAAATAGCGGCAGACGCAGTCCGATGACGTCACTTGAGGCACCGCCCTGGCAAAACCCTCAGGGCCGTAGTTTTCAATTTCAAAGTCCAAAAATAGATGACCCGGGGACTCTCTCAAGATCAGGTAGGCTGGTAATCTCTCCGGTCTCTCCTCCTTCTCCCGGAGTTTTGTCGTCTGCCGCTTGTTTAAATAGCGGCAGACGCAGTCCGATGACGTCACTTGAGGCACCGCCCTGGCAAAACCCTCAGGGCCGTAGTTTTCAATTTCAAAGTCCAAAAATAGATGACCCGGGGACTCTCTCAAGATCAGGTAGGCTGGTAATCTCTCCGGTCTCTCCTCCTTCTCCCGGAGTTTTGTCGTCTGCCGCTTGTTTAAATAGCGGCAGACGCAGTCCGATGACGTCACTTGAGGCACCGCCCTGGCAAAACCCTCAGGGCCGTAGTTTTCAATTTCAAAGTCCAAAAATAGATGACCCGGGGACTCTCTCAAGATCAGGTAGGCTGGTAATCTCTCCGGTCTCTCCTCCTTCTCCCCAGGAGTTCTTTCTTGTACTCATTTGGGTTCTTTAAAGAAACAAATCCTTGTTTAAAAGGGTCTGATAAATGTACGATTTGCCTTCAGGGAGCAGAAAGTGTGCCAAATTACAGGGTGCAGGGAATCAGCAGCGGAAATGTGCCCTTTTCAAATTAACGGCAATTCCCAAAGCGGTTTAAAAAAAAAAAAAAAAAAAAAAGGGTGCTGTGATTCTTTCCAAAAATCCTGCGTGCTGAATTCTGCACTATCGGGCTGATACAGTACAGTGCGCTCCGCCTGTTCGCCCGCTCTCCCGCAGACTTTACTGTATCGGCCCGCTAGTGACAGAAGGAAGGAATCCCCGATCCGCGGCTCTGCCCGACGGGCGATGGCCTGATTTTTCACCACCTCTCTCTCGCCTCCTGCCTGCTCTTCTTTGGTCAGTTACCGTTATAAACGCCCAAGAGCGGGCTGGGTGGATGCGCCCCCGGAAGAAGGCGGAAGCAAAAACTTCTTAATAAAAAAAAAAATTAAAAGCTGAATGTAGGCACTTGAACTTTTTAAAATGTGCACTTGAGAGCAGCGTCTTAATAAGCTAATGTAAAGCTTGCGCCGAAAGGGTGAGCCGGGAGGCTGGGAAATGCTGTCTGATAGGAGCGTTTTCATGCAGCTTGTATTAACAAACACAAAAGGTGCATGCTCTCCTCTCTCCTGGTTTCCTATTAAAGCTCACTTCCATTGCCGCCTTTTTTTTTACAAATTTATACAAATTTATACTGCTTACATTTTCCATCTCGCTCCTTTCCAAGACCCCCTTGCTGACATAAAGCCTTTCTGGGTGCTCTACCTGACACTCCCTTCTCTGTAAGGTGTGCGCGGGGGCGGTCGTGAACGCTGTGCTTATGAAACATAAACTCTCTTAGGTCGGGAGTCTCTCTCCTCAGACTGCGCCGTCTGCAGGCAGAACAAGCGATTCTATTGTTATCTCCTTCTAAAGCCATTAAGAATAAATAACAACATATAACAGTTGCATCCTTTCCTCTCCATCCTCTGGCAATGTCATTCGTGCTCCCCCCTCCCACCCATACCCTATTCAGCAAGGTTATGAAAACTGCTGTAACCGAGCAGAAACAAAAACGTGTTCACAGAAAGAACCAGGTGGAGGGGGTGCGATGAGAGAAGGCTGAATTCTGCAAGGGCTTAACACAGTAGATGATGGCAGATAAAGACCACTGGCTCCTCCAAGCCTCCAAAGGATATATGGCAAGCTGCCGGCCCCGGAGCCTCGAGCGCGTGTGGGAGTATCGCTCCTTATTCAAGCCAGCTCTTACCTTTCCCCTTTAGATCTGCCACCATCCTGGGTAGGTAAGCATGCAAGTCTCCATGCTTAATCCAACAGCTGGCCCTTCTCTCTCACCCTTCTTTTTTCTGTTTACCATCAAGCTACCAAAGCCAAGAAAAGTTATGACAAACAGGAGATCACAAGCTGCAGACTGTTGCGTTGGTTCAAATAAAAAGTTTAAAAAAACAAAAACTGCACTAAAAAAAAACAAAACAAAAAAAAAACGACAAGTCTTCATACCTCTTCTGAATATCTGTTTTAAATGTATTTTTGTCAACATATGCATGATCTTCACATCAGATATACAGGACATCTTTAAACTTCCTTCCTTTCTGAAAGAACAGTTATCAGAGATGGATTGATTCTGCATTCAATTTAAGAAACTATCAACATGAAGGTAGATTTTAAAAGCCTTGCATGTGCAACACTGGCAACTTATGTGCGTAAGTGGGAGCTATGCAAATTTGAAATAGCCGGGGAAGTGGGTGTGTACAATGGAGTTACACCTGCCCTGAAAAGGGGGGAGAGAGAGAGAGAGAGACTGACTCTTTATAGGGCTCAGCCTGACACTTAATATAGGGCCCATTGTAAGGGGGCGCTTTGATTCGGAGTGAATGATATATGTGATGAATAGGAGTTGATTTGTACAATGCAGCTAGCAGAGGGTGCAGTATACAAATCTATTCCTCTTTTTAGAACTTTCATCACTTATAAGGTCGAAAAATCTTTAATGATGTGAATTTTACAATGGATACCTCTGAACGTATCTGTAACACCACCCCCCTCCTGAAAAAAAACAAAACCTCACTCCGAATGAAAGTGCCCCCTTACAATGGTCCATATATAGAGTATCAGACTGAGCCCTCTCTCCCCCCACACCCCCCAGATGTTCACCAGACTCCTGCACCTAACAGGGAGCTGTAGCAAAGTGCCGCGCATAACAAACCTCCAAAATGCCCTTTTCCGCCTACTTTTTCTGGGAGCACTTACTTCAATGTACCCGCGCCCTTCCCGGCTATTTAAAATTTGCATAGCTCCCGCTCGGGCCACTTACGCACGTTAAGTGGCCGTTTATCTACCTTGAAATATCATTAAAAAGTTTTATTATCAAATAAAACCACAAGAAGGCATTACTGAAGGGAATTTATAGTAATATCGCAGGCTACAACTATTGGGGGGGGGGGGGGGGGGGGGGAAGGAGTTACCTACTGTCGTTACTGGTTCCTCACTACAAATTCATGCTTTTTTCAAGATGGTCAGTATTAAAAGACAAAATTAAAGTAAATCCAAGCAAACAAGTGCGAGCGCCGCCTTCCTTCAAAGAACATCAGAGTCTGGCTTTGGCAAACTGAGGGATTCTGTTCTTGAGGCAATTTTTCAACTTTTACATTAGAGTGAGTGAGTGAGTGAGTGAGTGTGTGTGAGTGAATGAGTGAGTGAGTGTGTGTGAGTGAATGAGTGAGTGAGTGTGAGTGAGTGAGTGAGTGAGTGTGAGTGAATGAGTGAGTGAATGAGTGAGTGAGTGAATGAGTGAGTGAGTGAGTGAGTGTGTGTGAGTGAATGAGTGAGTGAGTGAGTGAGTGTGTGTGAGTGAATGAGTGAGTGAGTGAGTGAGTGTGAGTGAATGAGTGAGTGAGTGAGTGAGTGTGTGTGAGTGAATGAGTGAGTGAGTGAGTTGTTGACTGGTAAAGCCAGCTTAAGACATTTACCTTGCTTTCAGCTATGTCCCAAAGGCAGGGGGAGACAAAACAACTTCCCAGAGTCACATACAGGGTCAGTGGCAGAGAGGAGCCTTCACCTCGGGTCCTAGGCCGAAGCTGTTTGAACACGGGCCACAAACAAGCCTGGTGACCAAATTATGCCAATTAACCTGCTCCTTTCACCAAATGTAGGCAGGTAATAGCTGATGACTATTCACCGTGGATATGCTGAAAGCAGGCCCGACTGTGGCCCCCTGAGGACAAGTGTGGAGGAAGAATCCTGCCCCTGGAAGCCAAGCATGGCCGGCCCCGGCCCTCCAGGGCTGCAAAGAGGTCTGGGGTTCAGGGGAACATAAGAACATAAGAAAATGCCATACTGGGTCAGACCAAGGGTCCATCAAGCTCAGCATCCTGTTTCCAACAGTGGCCAATCCAGGCCACAAGAACCTGGCAAGTACCCAAAAGCTAAGTCTATTCCATGTAACCATTGCTAATGGCAGTGGCTATTCTCTAAGTGAACTTAATAGCAGGTAATGGACTTCTCCTCCAAGAACTTATCCAATCCTTTTTTAAACACAGCTACACTAACTGCACTAACCACATCCTCTGGCAACAAATTCCAGAGTTTAATTGTGCGTTGAGTAAAAAAGAACTTTCTCAGATTAGTTTTAAATGTGCCCCATGCTAACTTCATGGAGTGCCCCCTAGTCTTTCTACTGTCCGAAAGAGTAAATAACCGATTCACATCTACCAGTTCTAGACCTCTCATGATTTTAAACACCTCTATCATATCCAATAAATACAGATTAGCTTGCCTCTTAAAACAACATCTGTGTAACTAAATATCCTGAATATTCACTGTAGAGATTGCAAAGAATGGGACCCGTTTGCAGCTCACAATGCTTGGAGTGGCTCACTCCGTCTAATCAATAGACTGCTCTGGTTTCCTTTTCGACCTGGTGATAGCATTTTGCCTCAATTTTCCATGTTTCCATATTTCACAACTGTCCTTCCAAATTAGTAACTTGATCAGTTTTGCTCTATTGAACCGGATCACTTAAGACATCAGTTCTCATTCTGGACTTCACCCCCAATCAATCTACTTTTCAGGATATACATAAGAAAATACACAAGATATAAATATATGCATCAACCCAGTTCTCAGCCCACTGTATGTATATATAGCGCATTTCTAATATTCATTAGGAATATCCTAAATATCAGACTGATTTTGAGAGAAAGGAGCCACAAGATACGCTGAGAATCACTTACTTAAGAATTTCTCAGATTTCCTTGCTATGGGAAAAAAAAAGAGCATTTTATAAGCTTCTAAACACAGCTTAGATGTCCTCTGGGAATCTATTGTGAGAAAGGCATGGAAGATAAATAGATTGGCCTCTAGACACTACCAAGTATTTAAATAAGTAGATTTCTAATCTATATGCTGCACAATATCATTTTTGAGAAAATAAATCTATCATCTCACAGCCTTAACAACATTCTCAGATCCAGCCAACCCAGGAAAAAGAAGACTCACTCAGGGAATTGAACCAGGAACCTGCCACCGAACAATGCACAAAATGTACCAGTGGGCTACTGGGCTGGCCCAGAAGCAAACTATTTTTAAGAAAAATATCCAGCTATATCAAAATTTGGCCACATATCCAGCTAATTTCTAGCTGGATAACTATATGTACAGCTAGAATTTGGCTGGATACTTGAGGGGGCATTTCAGGGAGGAGCTGAGTTATTTTATTTATTTATTTAAAATCTTTTCTATACCGTCGTTAAGCGGGTGCCACCACAACGGTTCACAATAAGGCACAAAAACTATGTTGTATAAAGTGTCTGGAATTCTAATTCTTAAACATGTGCCATTAAAGTACTGTAACATAATTTCACAATAAAATATTATTTGGTGGGTATTATAAGTCATGTCGTTTCCTCTTACTCAGCTATAAGATATAGTACAACTTAACTCTAGTTCTTTGTTGTTTGAAAATAAAAGGAAGGATTTAGAATATGAAAAATGAGAAGCACACGCTTTAAGAAAAAAGGTGTGCGAGTGGGAGTTTGACTGATCGCAACCAACATTTCCCTGGGTTCTCCTCTTAGTTCTCTTTGTTGTATGCTTGCCTAAATGGCCAGGTTTTTAAACTTTTCTTGAAGGTTTTGATGTTACTATGCAGTCTGATTTCTAAAGGCATATTGTTCCATATTGGGGGTCCTGCTAGGGATAGGGCCCTATCCCTTACCTGGGTTAGTCTGGCCGTCTTGACTGAGGGAATAGTTAGTAGTGCTTTATTTGCTGACCTCAGATTTCTGTGGGGGGTATGTACGCGGAGGGCTGTGTTCAGCCACTCTGCTTTTTCGTCGTGTATTAATTTATGTATGGTGCATAAAGTCTTGTATTGTATTCTTTGTTCAATGGGTAACCAATGTAGCTCTATTAAGGTTTCAGTGATATGGTCTCTTTTACTTTTTCCAGTTAAAATTCTGGCCTCTGTGTTTTGTAGTATCTGTAGTGGTCTTATTGTGGTGAGTGGTAGGCCCAGTAGTAGGGCATTACAGTAGTCAGTACTGGAAAAAATTAAGGCTTGTAAGACTGAGTGGAAGTTGGCAGGTGTTAGTAATGGTTTTAGTCTTCTCAGAGTCATAAGTCTGGCGTATCCATCACTTACTTTTTGAGATATATGCTGTTTCATACTTAGGGCCAGATTCATCAAGGTATTTTCCCATAGACACAGAGTGGGAGAAATGCCTTGGTGAATCAGGCCCTTAGTTAGTTAGTTGAATAAGTTATCCAGAATACAGAGTTAACTGGATAACTTATGACATGAATAACAGTCATTAGTAAAAAAAAAAAATTTTTTTAAATGCTCTTAAAAAAAAAACAAACAATAATTTTTTTTATATATTTATAAAAGACCTGGAAATGGAAACAAGTGAGGTCATCAAATTTGCTGATGACACAAAATTATTCAAAGTTATCAAACCACAAGAGGATTGTGACAAATTGCAAGGAGCACCTTGCAAAATTGGGAAACTGGGCATGTAAATGGCAAATGAAATTTAACATGGACAAGTGGAAAGTGAGGCACTTAGGGAAGAGAAACCCAAATTATAGCTACATAATGCAAGGCTCCACATTAGGAGTCGCCATTCAGGAAAAGGATCTAGGTGTCATCATTGATAATACGTTGAAATCTTCTGCTCAGTGTGTAGCAGCAGCAGCAGCCGCCAAGAAAGCAAATAGAAAGCTGGGGATTATTAGGACAGGAATGGAGAATAAAACAGAGAATTTCATAATGGCTCTGTTTCGCTCCATGGTGTGACCTCATCTTGAGTATTATGGGGCAGATTTTCAAAGGCTACGCGAATAACATAAGCGCGTAACCTGAGGAAATCTGCCCATGCACCCAAGCCCCAGGACGCACGTATGTCTCGGGTCTTGCTAAAATGGGCAGTCCGGGGGCGTGGCAGAGTGCCCCGACACAGCAGCCTGTGTCGGGACCTGGCCAGCCGGCACGCGCAAGTTAAGCCTGCGAGAGGCAGGCGAAAGTCCATCGAACAAGGTGGGGGGGGGGGGAGAGGCCTTGGAGGGAACGGGGAAAGCCATCGGGGCTCCCCTTGGGCTCGGCGCACGCAAGGTGCACGTGTGCACCCCCTTGCGCGCACCAACCCCTGATTTTATAACACGCGTGCGGCAGCGCGGGCATGTTATAAAATCGGGTGTACATTTGTGCGCACCGGGTAGCGCGCACAAATGTACCCCGCATGCGTAGGAATTAAAATCGGCCCCTATGTGCAGTTCTAGTCACCACATCTCAAGAAAGATATAGCAGAATTAGAAAAGGTACAGAGAAGAGCAACCAAGATGATAAAGGGGATGGAACAATTCCCCTATGAAGAAAGGCTAAAGAGGTTAGGACTCTTCAGCTTGGAGATGAGTTAGCTGAGGAGAGATATGATAGATGTCTATAAAATAATGAGTGGAATAGAAGAAATAAACATGAATCAGTTGTTTACAAAGACCAGGGGACACACAATGAAGTTACTGGGTAATACCTTTAAAACTAATAAGAGAAAATATTTTTTTACTCAATGCATGATTATGCTCTGGAATTTGTTGCCAGAGGATGTGGTGAAAGTTATTAGTATAGCCGCGATAAAAAAAAAAAAAAGGTTTGGACAAATTCCTGGAGGGAAAGTCCATTAATAATTATTAAGGGAGAGTTGCAGAAATCCACTGCTTTTTCTTGGGATAAGCAGCTTGGAATCTCTCTACCCCTTGTGACCTGGCCACTTTTGGATACAGAATACTGGGCTTGATGGACCCTTGGTCTGACCCAGTGTGGCAAACCTTATATTCTCATATTATATATATATATATATATATATATATATATATATATATATATATACATACATACATATACATACACACACACACAGAAAACATTTTTACAGATGAGGAATGATATTGTAGCAACTTTTTTTTAATGTGTGTCTAGGCTGTATTACAGCTTTAACTATAGTCACTAACAACAGAGCCAGATAATATTCTTTTTCAAGTTTATCACTCTTATATTTTAAAATAATGTATTTTGAAACACACATTTAAGGATCAGTGTCCCAGATCACACTGCAGTGTTCCAATATTGTTTGCTCAGATATACACATTTCAGTATAAGTGACATATGGGTTAGCTAGAGCAGTCTGTATTATGCAAAATTCCTGACCCATGTAAAGACTTCAGTATCTCCCAGTATTCAGCAGAAAACATAATTTGCTATGCTGCATAATGACTTATGTGGGCTATCTCTGGGAATATTCAGCTCTTTCACAAGAGAAGATTTACATCTGTTCTTAACAAGAAGGGCCCCCATAAGCATTACAAAATGTGCCAATAACTTGCAGTCACACAAAAACCAGGCAAAGTTTTCCCAAAGGACCTGGGGAACATTTGAGCAGACGTGCTGAAATTTGCTGCAAATTTTTGAAGGATCCAGATCTGACTGGAAAATGCAGATTTTCTGTGAATTTGCTCAAAATCCAATATGGATTTGCAGAAGTCTGCATCAGATTTTTAGAAAATAATAATTAAAAAAAAAAAAAAAAAAGCCTGGTGAACTAATTCCTCAAAACTTCCAAAAATTCTAGCCAGTTTGTCCTATTAGTTTGCAAACTACATTCCTTCCCTCTCCCCTTAACACCACTATGAAAAAAAATCTATTCTACAAAAATAATCCTTGGATCTTCCAGCCACAAGGGGCGCCATCCAAATAATTACACTTACTCCCTTGGCTGCAGCTCCACCAATGTGAATGGGAGCTGCAGTCGCACTCCCCCTTCCCATGAACCTCTTCTCCCCCATCTCCTTCCATGGTATCTTCCCCACACTATTCCAACCCTCCCTGTTCAGCCTTTTTTTTTTTGTTGTTTGTTTGTTTCAAACAGGTTTTATTGTAATAATGAAAGACAATACAATAATGGCTGCACGTGGTTTGAAGGCCGCAAACAGAGAAGCGGGAGGACAGGCTCCTTCCCCTCATCGGTCGCCAGCGTCTTCCTGGGCCTGCTAATCTTCTCGGCCTCTGGAAGCCTCCCGGACCTGCTACCCTCTTCCTCTCCACGGCCACCGCTGTCCTGGATGTGCACGGCACACACCGTTTCGAAGTTGGTGGTGCTCGTGCACCATGGACGCTAGGCTCGTGCTTCCAATGGAAACGATGTTATGCCCAAGTACACAAAATGCCTTGTAGAAATGTTGATTCCCAATCAAGTGATTTTGTTTAAAAAAAAGGGGAAACAAAAACACTCTGAAGGAAATTTTTGATGTGAGAGTTGCTGGCTCTAATTTAACCCAATGTTTCACTGCTGGCATCTTCCACCAATGAAGAATGCTCTTTAAATAAATTACTTTCAAATAAGCCTTAAAATCAGGGAGACTGAAACCATCTCTATCCCAATGACCCATTAGTACTTTTCTATGTATTTAAATGTATCTTTTTTCCCCCTGTTCAGCCTTTGATTTTGCCCCGTCTTTTTTTTTCGTCTTTTTTTTAGCGTTCTTGTCCGTACTGCCAATATTCAGACTGCGTATCCCTGACTTATCATCCTTCCTACGTGTGCCCTCCCCCACCCTCCATTTACCATTACTTCCCTGATCCCCCTCCCAACCTATTTCAATAACTTCCATAAAAATACAAGGAAGACAAGAAGCATAATCATTCGAAGTGCAAGGTCCCAATTCCTGTCCAAAACCACACAGAGCTGCCATCTATCAGTTTCTTACAGCTAAAAAAAAAAAAAAAAAAAAAGCTGAAGCAGACAGAAACAGACAGACAGACATGCACAGGTATTCCCTCAATACAGAACATTTCTTTGAAATGCGGCCCTCTCATTTTTGAAGCTTTTTGCATATTATTAACTTTTATTTTTTTTCTTAAAATGTAATTTTGCATTAGTCGGGATATAATGGGGAAAATGATGAAAGGAGTAAAAAAAAAATGTGCCGCCGGCGGGTTTGGTGCAATATTTAAGCCACCCGTGGGGAGGCACACTGTACATTTGAGATAGTTTATGCAGCTTTCTGCCAGAGGATTCATTGAGTGTCGACCCTCCCATCTCATCACCTTCTTTTCTGCCTTCCCTCACTTACCCAACTTCCCCTTCTGAAAGAGCTGCCCTCCCTCCCGTCTCTCTTCATGTCCCCCTGCTTCTGCTCTCAACTGGCTTCTCATTGTCTTTTTCCTCTCTCTTTCTCCCTCAGGCTTTTCATTTGCCATCACCTTATTTCTTCTCTCTTTCCTTTAATATAATCCAATTCCTCACACACACACACACTCACAGTGAATAACAATATCTGTAAAACATGAACGCAATATTTTTCCATAAAATGTCTATATACAGACAATATTGCACATACACAATTATAAATCAAACAAGAATATTAGACTATAGTTTAAAAATGGTGGCACGGCCATATACAATAAATGGCCTAACATAAAATAACATCGTTAACATCACCATCATCCATTAGAAAGAGTGCCAAATGAACTTATGTACACTGTTCCAAGTTTCATAACCTTGTTCTATGTAATGCCTTTTGGCAATTTTCATGTTCTGTTTCAATGTAAACCGATGTGATCTTTATTTCATATAGGAACACCGGTATATAAAAATCTAAAAATAAATAAATAAATAAATAAACAGCAGAAACAAAACCACATTTCGCGTTCTCCTCTTCCCTTGACTTACTACTCTTCCTAGAAACGCACACTAATTCTTCCAGCTTTCTCAAATTATATCCCTAATCCTTTCTACAGATCTGATTTAAGTCTCTATGATCAGGTACAAAATTAGCAACATTTCCCCTTTAGTTTTCTGGGTGCATGGGATAATGCAGAGCCATAACCAAGCAATCTGGCACCTATAGCCAAGTGGAAGAGTGCAACCTCACCCTGTACCCAACATACAATACCTCGAGCCGGGAAATAGTCTTCAGTTTTCTAAATGTAAAATATAATACTATGATGTCATCCCTGTTTCACTGCTATTAAATTATAAGATGTTTTGATTACATTAAATGAGTTAGGGCTGTAGATCTTATTAAGAGCAGACTCCCTCCACTACCAGGCACAAAGTGATGCACCACAAAAAACCTCCCTCAAAAACCTGCTCAGAGCTTTTGCCATACCATAATAGCACTAACACCCATAACTCACACAGCAGCAATCCTACCCTGAAAAGCAATGCTAGAAATGCTACTAAAGGCCCTAGAACATCAATACATTGCCATTTGGTAAAGGAGAACGATAGATCCCTACACAGACAGTATATGGTAGCAGAATCCCGCCCCTTGGCGCCATAAGCAGATGGATCCGCACCAAATATGAAGATAAGAATTGCCATGCTGAGTCAGACCAAGGTCCATCGAGCTCAGCGTCCTGTCTCAGACAATGACCTGTCCAGGTGGCAAATACCTGGCAGATCCCATTCAGCAGATCTAATTCCTTTTACTCACTCCCAGGGATAGCTTTCTTCAGTGGACCACAAATTAAAGACAGAAACATGCAGACAAAGACTGAAATGGAAACCCCATGAAGTCAGATTCTATGAGCAATGCAACACTAGAGAAGGAGAAACAGACATGCATTTCTGCCTATACTGGGCAAAATACATGTTTGCTGCCCTAAGCACAGGCATGCAGAGACACCCCCCACCCCCATAGCCTCCCCGTGCACATAATCCAAGCACCAGGGAGCCCCTCCTCTACTAAACACATAGCAAGAGATCCCTCAAACACATGACCATCCCCTAGAGGTCCCCCTCCCCCAAATACACGATTCCAGAACACTCCCAAGCACAAGACACACCCCCCAGGGCCCAAAACCCATAATCTGTGATCTCCCAGAGGCAAGTCCTTATGACACACGTTCCCGGAACCCCAGGGACCCCCATCCACGTCCCCCAGTCCCAGAGCCAAGCAGCCTCCCTGCTGTACAGAATTACAAGCAAGCTGTACTTACCTTCCAGCAACTCTCCTCCTAGACTCCTGAGGGACTGGGGCAAACCAAACCAAGTCACCCACTCCTTCGCTTGAGCAGATCTCCTCCAGGGCGGAAGGGCTGTGCGAACCCATCTGGCAGTTTTCTGGAGAAGGGAAGGTGGATTGGCTGCAGCTGTGGCTCTCAGTCCTGCAGAGCCACAGCCCACCTTGCGCTCCTCTCCTCCGGCAGGGCAGGGTTCAATTCAGCAGTGAGAGGGAGGAAAGGGCTGGATGCCAGATCAAGGCACGCATTTCCTTCCTGCTCTGGTGGGGGCCGGAGAGTTGGACCGATACACAACTATTGCTTTTCGTGGGGCCCAGTCCTGATCAGTCTGCCCTGTCCCCAGGCTCTTCTGCTCTGCTCTGGCAGGGACACTTTGACTGGTAGGACTGTCCTCCCTTGTGCAGGTTTCAACAGGAAGCAGGAAGGGAGGAGGCTCCAGAGCACGCAACAGGAGCAGTAACCTCTGGTCCAGGCCCTACAGCTCTAGGAAAACGTGTTTGGTTTCCTGCCCACATCTACATCAGCAGTGGAGGTAAGTAAGCTCAGCAGCTTCTTTCACGCCCCCCCCCCCTTTTTTTTTTTTTTTTTAGCTGTGCCCAAAGTAATCATGAAAGATGCGTAATCCTAAAACGGGGTAGTGGGAGATAATTGTAAGCTCCTTCTTCCAGGCCCTCCCAGAAATAGGCAAGGGGCCACTTTCAGTTGCTGCAGATGTTAAGGAAAACCTGGATGCACCTGCGAATCGGGATTCCTCCATGGGGGCTCCCAAAGCTGCAAGATCCAAGCCGGCATCAGAAATCACGTGAGGGGACTTTAATGAAATCCCCATGTGGGGGTCCACCAGCTCCCCCCAGCCCCCAACCCCTTTGCAGCATGGCTAAAACTACAAAATGGGTGAGGGCAGCTTTCGGCCCTTGATTTTTACCCACGTAAAATCTTCTGAAAATCGGCCTTGTAATATATTGAGCCAGAGATCGCTTGGACCCTGATTTACCCAAGAGATTTCTCACAAGCACAGGAAGCTGGCAGATGCTTAATAAATCAGGTCCCCCGTTGTCTTGCTAAGCATCAAACATCTACAGATACAGACAATTTAATATTTTTCATTGGGTGAAGAGAGGGCTGGTCAAAAGCAATTTCTTATTGATCATTATGGTGTGTTAATGAAAAAAATATTGTAATGCTCCCCCATACCTGAAAGAGTTCTTGTACGATATTGAGAGGTCTAGTACGCCAGATAATACATTTATCTTTATTATACTATTTTTATATCCCCTTCCCAACTTATTTCAGGCAGTCATTGTCAGAGGGCACACCCCAGGCCTGCTCCTATCACCCTGTATCAATAGCAACCGAATTCGACCAAGGGACGTTGCCATTGTGCAAGGACTAGACCTCCCTCCCCCTCTGGGGTGCCGTGAGCGCTGCCTCAGCAGCGTCCTCAGCCCTGATCCACCTAAATGGGAAATCAAGTCCATCAAGGTACTGCACTGCCACCGAGTCACTGGCCTTTCTGATTCTCATCACGAGGGTTCTACGGAATAATGGAACGCCTGCTGAAAACGCTCTTAAAGTTGCTTTATTCGCCACAAACCGCAGCCCATCGCTATCAAAGTTCAGAGCAGCAGGCTTCTGAGTGTGCAGCGCAGTGCTAATGTCGCTGCACCTCCTCCCAACTAAGCGACGGTGTTTTGAATCCCCCCCTCGATGATATGGTTTGGCTACATGAAGAGAAAAACTCTCAGTGTTGCCTACATCTGATGGTGCTACACAAAAATGATAAGTGCTAGTCTTGTTAATTTTTGGGAGGTTTTTTGATGCAGGGGTAGAAATAGAAACATACCACGCACAAACTCGCTCATGTGGGCTGCTGTTGCCAAAGATAAACAGATTGTTTATCTATAAGAGATAAGCACATTAATCACTGTAAATGATGTAGTATTTTGGAAGAAGCTGACAGATATTTAATCTTACAATGAATGTTTCAAGAACAATGGACCATCATGGAGACCGAATAGCGTATCTGATCATATCGGGCATCTTTCTGGAACTTGATTCATTAGTCTTAAGTAATTCTCTTGGTGGGGCATACCAGATATAACCTCAGCAGAGGGAAAAAAAACCCCAGAAATATTTAGAGCTAGTAAATGTAGTATGGCCTCCACATAGCTGCTGCTCTCTCTGGATCAAACATTGTTATTTTTCTGATCTTGTACATGCTGGAGATCCCACTCTTGATTTCATAACTCATGAATACCTCCACCAGCTGGATGCGGTTTTTCTTCACTTTATGAAGAGTCATGGATGGATGAATACAGACAAGAAAAGAGGTTTGTAGAGAAACTCATTTATGAATTGTCACAGAAAAAGGACATCATTCAGACTGTGATTTCATTTGAAAACAGGAAATTGTTTTGGTGCTTTATTGGATATGAAGCCGGCTAATCCTGTGGAAAACAACAGCATGAAATATTGGTTGGAAAGACCACAAGGAGGACTGGAATGCAAAGTGTCAGGAAGATTCATTGCAGGTTGTGACGTCTTGAGCGATCAGGACCATGGAGCTCCTATGGGGAAATGGTGTGATGCATTTGAAAAGCTCGTTGTCTGGGTGTTTTCTCAGGTGTATAAATGAAGCTAGGTGTTGTGGTCCATTTCAGAACAGGGCTTCTTTCTGAGTCATGGTCGCCTTCATGGACTGCCCTACCATTGGAAATATGACTTGAGGCGGACAACTTGAATTTTAGGAAATTATCTAAGCTATGATTGTTGGGTCAGGCATATTTGGTCAGAGAATTCAGTTTTGATAGAGGTTGTGTTTTTATTTCTATACTCCATTTTATAGAGTGTCAGGGTTTTGCTAGATATTGGCCTGTTTTTATTAGGTATGCTTATGTGTTTACCTCTCTTGAATTTTTCGATGTTGGTGTGACTTCATTTATTTCTGACCCAGCAGTTTCCTCCTGCTCCTTTGTGCTTCCAGCTCAGTCAGAACCAGGACTGGGATCCTGGCACCAGGAGCCTTCATTCACAGCCACCGAGCAATTTTTTACCCTATTTTATATTCCCACCCAACGTACATTTAGTCCAGTCATCGCGGTGATGGTCCTGGGATTGGGGGAGGGGCATGCACTGGGGGCTTCTTTTGGAACCCTGCAATGATGGGCCCTGACTCCAGCAGGTAGGTGTCACCCTTAAGCAATGACCATGGCTCCCTCCATCTATCCCCAGCCCCAACCAACCTAGGGAGCTGAAGACCCCACCTGGGGATTGAAGCAGGCCATCTTCCGCCTGGCAGTGCACAGCACAATTACCACGTGAACCATTGCGACTACCTCCTTTCCTTTATTTTAGCTGCTATTTGTTGTTGTGGGTTA
Source organism: Rhinatrema bivittatum (assembly GCF_901001135.1). Lineage (NCBI taxonomy): Eukaryota > Metazoa > Chordata > Amphibia > Gymnophiona > Rhinatrematidae > Rhinatrema > Rhinatrema bivittatum. Next base: position 20,008,726 of record NC_042628.1, on the reverse strand, counting down.
GGAAATCATCAGTGTTTGAAATAAATAAAATGTTGAATGGGATCTGTGTAGGCTCAAAAGCTCATGTACATAAGTTCTGGATAATTTTTTATTTTAGCGTGCTATTGTCCTGGCAAGCAGGTGGGACAAACGCAGAGATGAGGATGAAATCAACCATGCAACTGAAAGTTTTTTTTTAGAGGTGCAAGCAATGCACAGCCTTGATGTTTCCAAAACTACACCAATGACCACACTGAATGCAGTCCACAAATGGTCTCAAACCGCATTGCTCTCCCTGTTATGACTGAATCCTGTGAAAGGAGCTTTGAGCATATTAAAGTTGGTGAAAAATTAAGACTGATGATGGAACAACAACTTTCCAATCTGAATTTCTGTTGATCAGAATTGAGTAGCCATCCTGAATTAGGATATCCAAAGTTTGGGAAAAGTTAAAAAGGGGATCACTCTGCTCATGAGGAGGGACACACAAGGCCTTGCATACGAGGAAAGACTGCCCAAACTGGGGTTATTTTCCTTAAGAAAAAGATTACTGCAGAGATCCAAGCACCAATCGTGTCACATAGTCTGGACTTTAATCATTCGTTTGCAGATCTCAGGTGGGCGATAATAAAGCATCTTTCCCCTAATCCACGAGGAGATGATCTGGAGTAACATTTACCTATCCGAGAGCAATTTTGGATCTCTACCCTAAATACAGTTTTGCCATTAGGACTAAATTTAGACTTGGAACGGTACTCTTATTATTTGCAAAAGCAATCTGTTATAAATGAATAACAAATAAGCAAAGCTATTACTATAGCTGCATTTTAAAAAAAAAGGTTTGGACAAGTTCCTGGAAGAAAAGCCCATTAGCCATTATTAAGGTGGAGTTACAGCAATCCACCTCTGACATCACCCTCACCTTCCAGCAGGGCTTTGCCATCTTGCGAGCAGCAAGCCCATTCTCCACCACTTCCTAGGAGTCCACACCACTCATAGTCCACAGGCGCATAAAAATCACATCACCGTGGATGAGAGGTGAAAGGCATGGAGCTGAACATCTATAGTATGCAATGGTGAAAAGGGGCTACTTAGTACACCCTGTAGCAGAGGAGCCAGTGGAGCATGCAGGTGCCCGATGATGCTTTAATGTTGAAGAATGGCATCTTTTTTGCACATTCTCAGTATTGGTGTTGGGGCAGATACATTCCCATTTACAGAAGAGAATGTTTGGGTGGATTTAGGAAACCCGAAAGTGGACAAGGGCATGAGGCCCGATGAGATACATCCCAGGATACTTAGGGAGCTCTGCTCAAGGACCTGATCCTTGGGAGACGGGGGTAGTGCCGCAGGACTGGAGGAGGATGGAGGTGGTCCTGCTTCACGAAAGTGGTAGCGGGGAAGAGGATGGAAATTACAGGCTGATTAACTTTACCTCGGTGGTGGGAAAATTAATGGCGACCGCTACAGGAAAGGATAACAAACTAGCCCCAATCCAGTGTGTTATTTGGATCTGAGACAAGATGGTTTTGCCAGAGGAAGGTCCTATCAAACAAATCCGATTGAGTTTTTTGATTGGGTGGCTAGAGAATCAGATCAAGGAAGATCACTCGATCTACTGGTTTTCAGTAAGGCTTTTGATACGATCCTGCACAGGAGGCTCAGAAATAAAAGGAGAAGCCTGGGAGTGGGTCCCAGGGTGGTGGAATGGATTACAAATTGGCTGACTGACAGACGTCAGTGAGGTGTGGTAAATGGAACCTATTCTGAAGAAAGAAGAGTGATAAGTGGAGCTCCTCAGGGATCTGCTCTGTTCAATATCTTTGAAAGCGATATTGCGGTGGGATTAGAAGGTAAAATCTGTCTTTTTGCAGACGGCAGTTAGAACGTGAGGCTTGATGAATCTCTGGTCTCCATTCAGCCTAAGCCAGGAGGCACATAACTAAGCAAACCTGCTATTTTGGGAAACAATGAACACAATAAAAGGTAAAACCCAGTGACTGACAACTAGGTCAGTGTCCCTGAGGGAGGGGAGAACGCACTCTGGATTTTGCCAAGACGGTTCCTTTGCCAGAGGCTTCCTCAGAAGAATCCTCACAGATACACACCCAGTGACTGGGGTGGCGAATTTGCCAGGGGGAAAGCATTTTTTACAGATTCCTCTGCAGAGTCAGAAGGCGGGCGCTGGCCGGGAAGAGGATTCTGAAATTCCCTGCACGATAAACAAAAAAAAAACGCTGAAGATAAGAGAGGCATTATTATCAAATGTGGAAGTGAATACCAACAAGCCACTACTGAGCCAGTGAGCATGTGTGTGAGCAAGAAGTGTGTGTGTGTGACACAGTAAGCATGTCTGTGAGAGAGAGCACATGAGCCAGTGAGCGTGAACAAGAGACGGCGTGTGATCTAGTGTGTGTGAGAGAAAATAAGGGAGTTTGTAGGAGAATGAACATTGTGTTAGATAGAGAAGAAAGCATGTGCATATCTCCTACCCTTTACTAATCCATGACAATCTCAGGGTGACTGGAATCTAAAGTTCTCAGATACGGAAAGCAGGGGATTTATTTTGGCTTTAATTTTAATTATTGGGGGGTGTTTGCTGGGTCTGCTATTTTGAAATATTTTATCTATGTTTGGGAAATTAAAAAAAAAAACCCCAATGTTATATGTTTATAATCATTGGATGTTATTTTCATACGTTATTTTGAAATATGTATTCTTTTTATGAGTTTGGTTTTACTATTATGATTTGTTTTATATTTTTTCATGTTATTGTTTGATGTGTAGCGAGGAATGATATTTGTTTTTCCATTCCATACAGAGTCTGACTTGTTGCGGTTTCAAGTTCACTTTTTGTCTGCATGTTTCTATTTATATTTTATTATCTCTTCATTTTGTATTTGGCGAGGGTCTGTCTGGGTCCTACATGTGTGACTAAGGTGAGGTATTCTGCTAAGCAGACTTGTGGGGTGGGTCCAACCGATTTGCATGGAAGGAATGGGGGGGTCTCCAGCTATGTTTTCTCACTGCTGGTCTAGTGTATGCTCTATTTCTTAGTTATTTAGGAAAAATGTGACATTTATTTTGGAGATATTTGGGCTTAATTCTGTTGAGTTTCAGAGTCAACTTGGCGTGTTGATTCATGTGCTGCAGAGAATAAGATACTCCCTGGGCTGGTTTTAAGAAACCCCCCCCCCCCCCCCCCCCCGTTGATATTTTCCTGCAATTCGCCCCTGACCGCAGTGACTTCTATATTTTTTAGCATGAGCTTTGAGGGCATAACCTTGCATATCAGTTCTATTCTGAAATAACTTCCATTGCTACTGACTTAATATGGAGTGTAGAAAACTCTCAAACGCTTGTCAGAACTGTATTACGTTAGTGCAGTGGGTGAAGGTCTCAGGTAAAACCTGCTTGTTGACCCTTAGTTCTGTGTATTCAAGCAGATTAACAGCAGCCACACTACTTTATTTGGGAAAGTAAAAAAAAGAGAATTTCCTGCAGCAGAATTCACATCACATCAAGCCCCTTCTTCCTGATTCTGGCTTTCTTATCTCACTGCACACCAGGGGAAAAAAAAAAAAAAAAAGCAACAAAAAAAGCCAGTCCCCACAAAAATACCTACAGCTGTTTCCTCAGAAGATGGCACTGTTCTCGCAACCATCTTAAGAAAATAAAAGTACTCTAGTGATAGGCAGCGGTCTGGCTTCAGTGTTTTTCCTGATCATGTAAATGAATGTGAAAAATACTGTGGACTCTGCTTTTTTTTTTTTTTTTATATGTATATATATTTTTCAGCTAAAGCGGCGGCAATGGTTGCTGCTGTCCCTTCTTCTCAAAATATTGGTTGAATGTTAGGCGATGGAAGGCTTCTCTGCCTCCCAGCCCCCAAATCCTCCTGCTTCCCCCCCACCCCCCGGCCGCTATTGGATGCTCCCCCTCCCGCCCCAGGCTTTTTCTCACCTCGCTGCTATTGGATTCCTCGCCCCCTCCCTATCCTCTAACTTTTTCCTACCAAGAGGCTATTCAATCCCCCCCACCCCCCCAGGCTGGGGAGAGTGGGGGCCGCTTCCCTCCGCCGGCATGGCCTCCCCCCCACCCCGCCGCTGCCCCCTCCTCTTTCTGGTGACGTCTCCGGCGCTGCCCGTCTGAAAAGCGGCGCGCGGCGGCCGCCCGGGTGCTGTGTGTGAGAGCGAGGGAGTGCGCGCGCGTGTGTCTCCGGGGCCGGCGGCGGCGGTGAAGATGGTGGCGGCTCCGTGCGCTCGCAGGCTGGCTCGGCGCTCCCACACGGCGCTCCTGGCCGCGCTCACCGTGCTGCTCGTGCAGACGCTGCTGGTGTGGAATTTCAGCAGCTTCGACTCCGGCGACGAGAGCCGGGGCATGGGCCGCCGCGAGAAGCGGGACCGGAGCGGCGGCGGCGGCAGCAGCAGCAACGACCCGCGGCTCCCGCAGCAGCAGAGAGGAGCGGCGGCCGCCTCTCCCGAGCAGGCGCCGGTAAGGACCCCCGATTCTCTCTCTCGCTTTCTTTAGGGGGGGGGCCCGGGATGGAAGTGCACGGAACCTCGGGGCCAGTTAGGAAGATGCAGCGCGCGCGCGCGCGAGACAGAAGCCCCCGAAAGTGTCTGGCAGGCGGAATGGTTTGTGCGGTAGTAGAATCGCGGGGAGGCGGGAAGTTCGGCGGCGCCGAGGCTGGGCTTTGCACCCACCCCCAACCCCCGGGCGCTCGGGTTCATCTCGCACGCGCCTGCATTTGGGGGCGCGATCGCTCCAGCCCCGTGCGCCCCCCCCCCCTCCTAAAGTGGCCGGAAACTTTGCGAAGGGCAGCGGAGCCGTGGGTTTCCTGGTTATTTCGGAACCGACCCTGGCGGTGCGAGATCTGGGGGGCAGTGGGCACGGACGCCTTCGTTTCCTGCGCTGCCCAATGGAGCAGCGTCCGCTTCTGCAGAGGATCGGGGCGGGGGGGGGCGCAGGTCCGTGGTTTGGGTTTCAATGGGAATGGACCGCAGTGCATTTCGCCCGGGGAGCCGCCGCCGCCGATTCGACCTGCTGAAGCCGCGCAGGGTGCAGGGGGAGCGCCGGGCTGGCGTCTCGGGTGCCTGCTCCAGCGTGCGAGAGGGACGGACGGGGGACGCCGAGCTAAAGCGGCGCTGTCCCTTCGGCTGCCTCGATCCCCCCCCCCCCGGAGGGCGCTTCTCCCGCTGTGGGACGCTGCAGGCATTTCTAATGGGCTGGCGCGTGCGGTCCGGGGATGGGAGGGGGGCACCGGACTGCGGAGACGTTCGCCGCCGTACTCTCCCCCTCCCCCGTTATTAGACGTCTCCGGCTGACACTCAACCCGGTTTGCTTTTTGTGTTTGGAACTGCATCTGATGCAGATGGTCAGATGCGAAGGATTTTTATCACCGCCGTACCTTTTGATCGCTTTCGGGTTAAATTTGCGCTTGTTTAAAATAGCCTATTTTTAGATGAAACTTTGTACGCGTAATAGGAAAGCATTGCAGAATTCCAGCACGCTGGTTAATAACATAACTTAAGTAGGGATGATCATTTTGTAAGGGTAATAAATGACACTTGGTTGTGCCAGTTTTATTGGCGCTGAATTAGATTCGTTTTGCCTAAGCTTTAGTAAGCACTGCTGCAGGACCAAACAGACGGTAAATATTACACGCCTGGATTCAAGAATATAGGCGCATTAGGATTCATTTTCCACGAGGGCCATAAGCCAAAGGCTCAAGCAGATGCCAGGGCTGTATGCTTCTCGGTCACAGGCACCCTCTTTCTTGCCTTTCTGCCAGCCTTGCGGTTTTGTTTTTGTGTGCGCCTGCTGTATTTAGGGAACCGTGCAATTATCAGTAAACAAGTGTGCAGACAGCTGGATTCAATGCACAGCCCTGCCACAAGCATTTCTTTTGCTCACTTTTTTTTTTTTAATCGAGGCCAGCGACTGCCTGCGGCCAAAAGAGCAAAGTAAATGCGGGGCTCCAATTTCCTCAGCTTCCCACCTGCCTGACTTAGGGACCCGTCACACAAATACCGTCTGGGGCTACACGTGGACAGTGCCACTACTTTTGTTTGCTGCTGCACATAGTAAGATGCTTCCTTTTTTGGCGCTGCGCATCTGTCTCCCTGTCTGTTCCTATAATAAGTGGAGAATAACATGGAGAGGATGGTGCTACCCATTTACGGCCCATATGAATTAGATTAAATGGACAAATACATGATGAGGCTTGATGAAATTACAGTATAATGGATAAGTTGTTGTTGCAAAATTCTATTAGTAAACCTTCCATTGAGCGAACAGCTTGTGTACCAGGAGCTTAATGTAGACTAAGAGGTTTAGTGCAGACATACAGTGCTCCTACCCCACAGCACTGTGATTTACGGCGGCTGTGTTTAAGCATTTTCCCCATTGACACAAAATGTGAGGAGAAAACCTTTCTGCATCTGACCGTACATTTATTATTGTTACAAACCGTGCCCTTCCTGATAAGGACAAGAGGCTTTATATAAATGTCATGGACAGCATCTGGGTATCCTTTCTAAGTACTGATTTCCCCCAGAGAATGGAATGTGCTGATAAAAATATATATTTTTAAACTCAGTGGGTCTAATGCCTCATAGACAGTTTGGCTGAGCCAATCCTGGTTTTGCCTTATTGCATGTATGACTTAGAATTTCTGTAGGTTTTCCCCCTCCCCCCCTTGGAAAATTAGAATTTAAAGTCATAGGTGCCTTCTGGCCTAGAGTGCCCCTGATGACCTGCAATTCAGAACTTGATTTAGTCCCTTTTGGTTCATCCTGGTAAATCTGGTAGGACTATTACTGTGGTCTCGCTCTTTCTCCCCCACCCCCACTACTACAGTGTAGTGAAGGAAAAGTATTTTATTGACTGTTTCTGTAACTGAATCACTCTGTTGTCGACAGCAGGAGATAAAGAAGCCCCCCAAGGAGGCATATATCCAAAGAAAATGTATCACTGCTAAAAAAAAAAAAAAAATTCCACTCCCCCAAACAAAGAAAAAAAAACAAACCCCTGTCTTTACAGAACAATCATGGGCTTAGAAGGCAAAGTCAGCTGAAGACGTTTGGGCAGCTGCTGCATGTGCCAGACTGGTCCAGGGATAGGGCTGTCTTCCATTCAGACCATTTCATGGGGGTTTTAAGTTTTGAATTTGCCTTGCTAGTCCACTTGGATACATAGTAAGCAAGCTGTAGGTGACACCTTTATTTATTTAGATTTAAGTTGGATTTATTTAATGCATTTGTGACCTGTAGCTTTGGAGAGCCACTCTACCGCCAACAGATCCTCCTCATTGCTCATCTCCTGCAGGCTTTCCCAGCCAGAGGCCTTGGGATCCCCATGAAGGGAGTGGTAGTCCTCCGAAAGCCAGCCTCAGATGCATTAAGTTAGTCCAATAAAAAGGTCTACAACCTAGCACTTGCTTGACTCGTCCCGTGTACATTTAACAACCCGCAGGGTGATGTTTCTGTGCTCCTGTGCCTTTGGTAAAATGTTCGGTTCAGATCCGTTTCGATGGGGCACTGTGCAGTAACTGCAGAGAGAGGTTTGCTTTTTGACTTCTTTTTTCCCCCCCCATTTAAAACAAACGTTTCTACAAGTACTGTTTCTTTTCAGATCATATCTGTAGGAAATCGGAAGCATTTGATCAGCAGAGGTTTTGTTTTTTTTTTTGCTGCAAGTAGTCTCATCAGAAAATGGGACCTTCTTGCTTATTACAGTGCATGGGTTTACTTAGGACTTCCTGAAAAGCATTGAGGGACCCTGTGGCCCAGTAGCGCTATTGCCTGTGCACGAGATTCCTGGAGCCAGGTCTTCTGCAACCCCAGATCGGATAAGGATTCTGTGGGGGGGGGGGGGGGGGGGGAGGTATTCAGAGCCCTCCCCGAGGGGTGAGGCAGTCATTGTTATCTTTATGGGGCTGACACCCGGTGGCTGGATTTGGAACCCATGATACGGGCTTCTGGAAGGAGTCCTGGTGCGTGACGTAAGCACCGTTGCTGCAGCGTCCAGGCTAGGAACAGCGGAAGGGAGGGTCTCTAAAAACAGGGGGGGGGGGGGGGGGAAATCCCTATGCAGCTGCTGATGAAGGCTCATGGGCCCCAGAATCCTGGCACTGGTTCTAACTGAGCTGGAAGATAAAAGAACAAAGGAACCATTACCTCCCTCATCACTCACCCAAAAAAAAAAAAAGGTACTTTGTAATATGTTTGCATAGCCACAGTAAAAGCAGGGTTCATGCAATGCCTGGAAACTTCCAGAGGAAAGTGGTTTCGTTGTACCTGGGAATAGCTGAATGCAAATACTTGTTGAAGGAAAATGACTTGTAATTGAGCTGAAAATGTTAAACTGTGCAGTCTCCCTCCTGACCGGTTGCAGCTGGGGCTCTCTGTTCTTTGCAGGGCATTTTTCCTGCGGTGGTTTCATTTTTAATGGTTCCTTTCATTTTTAATGAAGCCACCACATTCAAGGATGCCCGAGTTCCATCACTGCCACTGACCTTACTGGGGACTTGCTACAAAGTATTTATTTTATCAACCCTTGGCGGCTGCTGGTGAAAGCCTTGGCGGGGTGGACGGGAATACAAGGGCATTCTTATTTAACTGTTCATGTTTGGCTGACAGCGATTAGGTTTTATTCAGGGATAGTGATCCAGCCAGCAAATGGCGAGGACTGCGTGTAGCGAGCGGCGTTTGGTTTTTCTTCCTTTTAGCGCAGTAGCGCAGGCAGTTAGACACGCTCCGAGAGCTGAAAAGTGAGGTGAGGCAGAACTGCTTGTCTATATCTGAGCCGAAGGGGCATAGCTTCAGCCTTCCAGTGTAGCAGTGCCATGCACTACTTCATTGCAGTGGGAAAACTCTCATCCCCTAGCCTGCGGCCACCTCTCTGGAGTCTCTGATGCAGGTGACATACATTGTCATGGATGCTGTGTGTGTCGTGCAGTGTTGCAGGAATTTTTTTTTTTAGCTTAGAACTTGAAAGGAAGACCACATACTTTTTTTTATTTCAGTGCAGTGGATGCAGTATATGCATCTTGGTAATGGTGCATGCAGTGTAATCACAGCCCCTTTTTTTTAAATATCTATGCAGGCTTTATTAACCTGTGTTTAAACCGGTTTGCAAGTGTTCTCACATGGCCCTGTTGGAGGCAATGTAGCTTGTTCTATTTTGAATTTGAGTGGCTGTTAAAGCAACAGAAATGATGCAAATGTTTCTTGGCTTTGTAGAATTTCCACAGGTGAGCAGTCTCACTTGGATTTGCTGTTATATCTTAGTACATGAGAGAGAGGGGAGCAGGCGAGGGGAGATTCGTGGGATGCTTGGAGATGAGTTCTAGACGCCTTGTTCTGCAGTGCAGCTGAAAGTCTTACCAATAAGGCCATTTAAAAAAAAAAAAAGTAAATCTATCATTAAATGCACAGAGGGTAACTGTCAAACAACTGCATGCAGCCTCATATATGTGCGTAAGTGGCTGGACGGAGATATGCTATAGTATTTCATAACCAGCATGTATCAGGTACGCGCAGTAAAATACGGGTGTCTGCTCCCCCCCAACATACACACGTTATGAATGTTTATGCACGAATACCTGCAGTGCATTGAAAGCAGTATTTTTCCTACTTATTTTCAAAACAAACCTTTTAGGTGCAAAAAAAAAATGGACTTGGCTCGTTTAAATGCCTTTTCTGGTTCTGGTCCATAGTTTTCTCAGGACTGTTGTGTTCTGGTCGATGCAGCCAGTTGCTGTTCTGCTGCCTGTAGACTGAGTGAGATCGTCGCTGCTTCCAGCTGCTGGGATTTGGATTCTCTTTTTTTTTTTTTGTACATGTGCACGGAGGGAGGGAGGGGGAGGGGATAAAATTTGCAAGCCGCCTAGCTTCTTCCAGACCCTCCTTCCTTCTCTGTCGTTGAAAAGAAAATGTCTGCCAGCTGGATTTAAGCACCTGAATAAGGGACCACCTCTTTCAGATTGTATTTTATCCAGGAATTTATAGGTTTAGTTCAGTCTTGGCAAACTCCAGTCCTCAAGTGCCACAAGCGGGCCAGGCTTTCAGGATATCCATAATGAATATGCATGAGAGATTTGTATGCGTTGCCCCCCCCCCCCCCCCCCCCCCCCGTGGTATGCAAATCTCTCATGCATATTCATTGTGGATATCGTGAAAACCTGGCTTGTTTGTGGCGCTTAAAGGACTGGAGTTTAGTACATCAAGAACAGAAAAAAACAGGAGAAATCGATGGAAAGACATAACTCCATTTTTTCCAGGTAAATATCATTTTTTGTTCTTGTAATAAATGCTGGTATTTTCCTGGGAAAATTAAAATAAAAAACGGCAAACAAAGGGCCCTGCACATAAATAACAGAATGACCGTTTCAGAGTGATTGGAAATGATCAAACAGAACCATTCTGGCAGATAGCATGACATCCCCCGTAGACCCAGGAACCCCTCCACCCCCCCCCCCCCCCCCCCCCCACCAGATCCTGTTTTCAGGATATTTTAAAAAGAATATTCCATGAGAAATGGCTGCATAAGATTTCTCTAACTAGGCTAATTTTCCATAATTTCAGTTTCCCTCTCCCCCCCCCCTCAAACCAACTTGGGTTGGAAATCCTTGAGGACTGGATATGGGAACCATCGACCCCGGGGGATACAGTGGGGAGAGGTACAAGAAGGTTGCAGTGTAATCTGACGAGGAGCTGTAAATTGTCACGGGCGTTTTCCGGCATTTCTAGTTGTTCACCTCTAAATACCCAAAGCATTCTTGGGGGGCCGCAGCCTTGGCCTTGACAGATCCTGGGGATGGAAGGCCAGATATCTCCATGCCGGCTGCGTGTCTATGAAGGCCTGTAGTGCTGTGATAATGATTCCTAGTTATATCATTGGGCTCGCCCAAAAGAAGTGGCCAAGTCTCCCGCAGAACGGAAGTGTGATTTTTCTCACAGGTAGGTGTCTTTTTTTTTTTTTTAATGCCTGGGCCCTCGTCGCCTGGCAACACTGGTCGCATTCTACAACAATATTTTGGGATATAAAGGGCAAGAAATTGCATTTTGTAAGTAAGCAGGCGAGGGCGTGCATGACCACGGTCTCAGCAGGAAGCAGAAAGGCCCAGTGAGGTTTTGGCCGCTGGACCTTTTAAGAACGCCAGGCTCTTTAAGTGTTGCATGAAAACGCAAGTCTAGGAAAGACCACATTGGAAGATCCGCCATGATGGAGAGGAGGCCAAGGAGGGGAAGAACTTAGGATGGTGCATGGGTTGGCGTGCGGTCTGTAATTTCAGTTTTTACTTTGCCGCGAGATGGCTGTAAATACATACACGTGATCGATACTGTAGCCCGAAACTGTGAACTTGGGAGGTAAAGTGTTACCCAGTAACATGAAAGAGTTGAAGTATTCATAGTGAGGTGCCCTCCCCCTGCCACCGAGAAAACCCTTTCCTTTATCAGCTCCTTAATGAGGTGAGACACGATTAAGGTCTTTGGGTAAGAGCACACAGTATGCTATTTATTACTGAAGGTGGATTATGAAGAGGAGATTGAACTGCTGTTAAGAGAAGCTGCATGGGGGAGCCCAGAGCAGTTATGTCAATGAGTGTCCTTTCTCTAAGGATCTAGAAGAGTTTTACATACGGTAGATTTAAATTAATTGGAGATGGACTAGCAAGCCAGCTTTTAGGTCAGTGATTGTGTGTGCGCGCGTGTGTCTATACATAACACTACATAACACATACATTGTGTATATATAAAATATGTTCTGTTTGAAATAGTCAATGCTTATTCATTTAATTTTCTGGTTTTAGCAAGGAAGGACCAGTTCTTTTTGGAAGATGCGTACAAATCTAGCGTACCTGGCATATCAAGTATTGTAGATGGTGGCATTTATAGTAGCAAATACCATTATCTGTCCTGAAGGCATGTATTTTCTGAAGCGTACTAAGCTGGTAAATATATGCCCCAGTTTTTTGCTTTCCTGTGTGTGTGTGAGCAAAAGCAATTGAAAAATAGGCGTCGCTGCGTGCGACCTGAGGATTTCGGAGCTGTCTGATTAGCGCTGGAGTGATGAAACGGGGTCATTAAATCAGGTTAGACAGAAGCAAAAGCCAGGTAATTGGCAGATACAGCTAAGCGCGGTGGGCTTTATTTATTTATTCCCCCCTCCCCCCTGTGGCTCTTCTCTCGTTCTTTAATGTGAAACACATCAGGAAGGCGGCATGGCCCAGCTTTAGCGTGTTTCTCTTCGGGGTGAGTTTTTTTTTTATTTGGGAAGGAGGCAGTTTTCAAAATGCTCTTGTTTGGTGTCGCGAGCTCTCCCCACTGTTGTGTCTTGGGAGGGGAGGTGTGGCTCGCACACTCACCCTTGCTTGTTCATGCTTGGCAGCTACCTCTTTTTAGTTTCCTTCTTCCTATTTTGGGGGTTTTTTCCCCCTCCTCCTCAGTTTTACTTGCAGCTCAGCTGGAACCAGGGCTGGGTTTTGGTGCCTCGCGTCCTGGTTCTCCGTTGCCTTTGGGTGCTTTCCCCTGTTTCATATCTCGCCTTTTGAGTCCTGTCGAGTCCAGTCCTAGGGCAGGGTTAGAGATCTTTTATTTTTCCCCGGGAATTTATTAGGGTTTATGATGATGACAGGAAAAAAAAATCAGTTGGGAGGGGGAAATTAAACCTTCTGGGTAAATACCGGGCTTTATTTGGTGGACGTAAGCCAAGACGATAAAATGATATTAAGCAGAGTCTCGCACCCACCCCCTGATGATAGAAATATGTACACCCCTTAGCCGTATGGCCCTCCAGCCGATAATCTGGGCCTCTCCCCATGTCCCCATGCATCCTTTCCAGTCTGCTTGAAGCTCCTGCCTGCTGCAGCGCTGCACTTCTGCTTTTGTGCAGGGCCAGGAGGTGCTGCAGCTGGACAGGGCCTGCTTCGGACACATTTGTGGCTGCAGACTGCAGGCACTTTGCCTGCTTTGGGGGGGGGGGATTGAGGAGGTGGGATTTGAAACATGGCATGGGCAGCACTGGAAGGTTAGCATTTTCACTGGAGGGGGGTGGGTGGGGGTCGCGGGACCTTCACATACAGCATGTGCCTTGGCCCACAATAGCTGGAGGCCTTGAAACACTGCATCTGCAGCTCTGGGCCAGCTTTTTAATCAGCCTACATTTAGGGTGGTGATTGGTTTAAATCAGTTTTCACCTTTGGGGAAAAATATGGGAATTGTATGGGTGAAAATCAGTTTAAACTGAAAACAAAGGACCCTAGGCTGGGGGGCAATGCACCAGGGCTCCTTGGAGAACCGTGCAACCATAGGATCTGAATCTGGCCACTGTCGCCCTTCAGCAGTAACCATGACAGGCCCTCCCGGGGCTGAGAACGCTGCCTCCGCAGGCACCCAAGCCTCATCTGACCTCAGGGTCCTTTGTACGTGGCTTGCACAGAACTGCCACGGAGGCACACACTGCCAGCCTTTCTACCGGCTCTCCTGGCTGCCGCTTGGTTACCAAGTTTGCCGGTGTTGCTCCTCTGCTCTCACTGCTACCAGAACCCCTTGCTTCAGGCTCCCTCCCTCCACCCTGACTGGCAGACAAAAGGTGGCACGTTGCATAGTGCTGGCATATATCCTGCAAGATCTACAGGCAAGGCGCGGTTCAGACTGCCAGACAGAACTCAGGCTGGCAGAGGAGACTCATGTGGGTGCAAAAAAAAAAAAAAACCGGAAACTGATCCACTGTTGCAGTAGCGACCCCTCCTGGTGGGGGTGGGTTGGGGGAAACAGAGAGCGTGGCTCTGTGTGCATCCCTTCTAGGACGGTTATGTGTGGGAACCAAGACCTGATTTTTGCTTTTTGTGGTGTTTTTTTTGATTTGTGCTCACAATAAAACTGTCTCCCGGTTATAACTTTTCCCAGGGTTCGTTTTTTATACATCTATAGGCTTTTTTTTTTCTACGCATCTGTTTTTCTATACATTTATATTTGTGTATATCTTATAAGCCTGTTAGATTGTTTAAGCATAGTTTACATCACCTTAAAAAAGTTCATTATAAGACTGATTACTATAAACTTCAATGCACTGATCAGAAACATCAATACCTTATTTGGACAGGTGTAGTTCTCTTGCAGGAGTGAAACTGTATTTGTGACTACTCCTTTCATAACTGCCATTTAAATATAAACTGGAGCTAAGGGGGTGTATTTAATTGCAAAGGTCCAAAATAGGCATTTAACTGAAATATATAGTCCGCATTTTCTCCTGCAGATTAAATATATGTGCTGAAATCCTGCTGGCTTGTTATAGGTGCACTATGTAAGTGTATATACATATAGATATACACACACTATACCTATAACAAGCCAGCAGGATTGCAGCACCCCTCCTTACGCAAGGATCTGTTACATTTCCTCTTGCTGTTCGTAGGTACGGTGCTGGGGAAGAGGCTCGTCGTACAGGACGAGACTGTTTAGAGTTAAAATGGGCAAATGGAACAAAGTCAGCATGGCTTTACCCAGGGCAAGTCTTGCCTCACAAATCTGCTTCACTTTTTTGAAGGAGTTAATAAACATGTGGATAAAGGTGAACCGGTAGATATAGTATACTTGGATTTTCAGAAGGCGTTTGACAAAGTTCCTCATGAGAGGCTTCTAGGAAAAGTAAAAAGTCATGGGATAGGTGGCGATGTCCTTTCTTGGATTGCAAACTGGCTAAAAGACAGGAAACAGAGAGTAGGATTAAATGGGCAATTTTCTCAGTGGAAGGGAGTGGACAGTGGAGTGCCTCAGGGATCTGTATTGGGACCCTTACTGTTCAATATATTTATAAATAATCTGGAAAGAAATACGACGAGTGAGATAATCAAATTTGCAGATGACACAAAATTGTTCAGAGTAGTTAAATCACAAGCAGATTGTGATAAATTGCAGGAAGACCTTGTGAGACTGGAAAATTGGGCATCCAAATGGCAGATGAAATTTAATGTGGATAAGTGCAAGGTGATGCATATAGGGAAAATAACCCATGCTATAATTACACGATGTTGGGTTCCATATTAGGTGCTACAACCCAAGAAAGAGATCTAGGTGTCATAGTGGATAACACATTGAAATCGTCGGTTCAGTGTGCTGCGGCAGTCAAAAAAGCAAACAGAATGTTGGGAATTATTAGAAAAGGAATGATGAATAAAATGGAAAATGTCATAATGCCTCTGTATCGCTCCATGGTGAGACCACACCTTGAATACTGTGTACAATTCTGGTCGCCGCATCTCAAAAAGATATAATTGCGATGGAGAAGGTACAGAGAAGGGCTACCAAAATGATAAGGGGAATGGAACAACTCCCCTATGAGGAAAGACTAAAGAGGTTAGGACTTTTCAGCTTGGAGAAAGAGACGACTGAGGGGGGGATATGATAGAGATGTTTAAAATCATGAGAGGTCTAGAACGGGTAGATGTGAATCGGTTATTTACTCTTTCGGATAGTAGAAAGACTAGGGGGACACTCCATGAAGTTAGCATGGGGCACATTTAAAACTAATCGGAGAAAGTTCTTTTTTACTCAACGCACAATTAAACTGGAATTTGTTGCCAGAGAATGTGGTTCGTGCAGTAAGTATAGCTGTGTTTAAAAAAGGATTGGATAAGTTCTTGGAGGAGAAGTTCATTACCTGCTATTAAGTTCACTTAGAGAATAGCCACTGCCATTAGCAATGGTTACATGGAATAGACTTAGTTTTTGGGTACTTGCCAGGTTCTTATGGCCTGGATTGGCCACTGTTGGAAACAGGATGCTGGGCTTGATGGACCCTTGGTCTGACCCAGTATGGCATTTTCTTATGTTCTTATGTTCTTAAGATAGGAAGGTGTGGCATGTATGTGCCCGTAAGGAGTGGCAGGACGGGTACAGCTCCGTAACAGCTGTTCCTCAGCAAGGTATCCGTGTGCAGCGGCTCGGCTTGATGTCCGGTTTCTGCTGGAAATGGGGCGGGGGGGGGGGGGGTGCTGGTCTTTCACTCTTGGGTGGGAATTTGTGCTTAGAAGAGCTGATATCTATTTCAGTTTCGTTTTTAACCGTGCATTTGTTTGTGAATATGAAGCTAAAATACAGGCCTCAACCAGCCAAGAAAAAGGAAGCAAACAAAACACAAATGCCGACTCTGGCACTTTTTGGTTTGCTTGTTGAGGTTGCTGTTAAGACCATTGTCTGTTTTCCCTGTGAACTATTGCAGCAGGTTGTGGGGCCTGTCTGATATTCACCCATTTGGCTGTGCTTTTCCTAAGCATGCTTAGGGCCCTATTTACCAAGTACTCTTCCCATGGACACAGAATGGGAGAAACCCCTTAGTAAATAGGCCTAATGAGATGCATTTGGCTCGTGCAGTGCAATGCATTACTACTTTTTTATTTTTTATATTTTTTTTGACCCTGTAAATTCCTTCTGCAGCTTTGGGCTTCCATCTCATTCAGAACCAGGACTGGGAGCTGGCAGCGTGAGCCTTCCTATCTCTTCCCACCTTACTTTTAATCCAATCATTTCAGCAGCTGCTCTTGACCCGGGAGCTACAGACCAGCGATTCTTCAGAACCCCTGCAGTTCTGGACCCTAAATATGGCCACTAGGTGTCGCCACTGCGCAGTGCCATTGATTTTATCCCTCACT
This sequence comes from Rhinatrema bivittatum, assembly GCF_901001135.1. Lineage (NCBI taxonomy): Eukaryota > Metazoa > Chordata > Amphibia > Gymnophiona > Rhinatrematidae > Rhinatrema > Rhinatrema bivittatum. The sequence goes on along the minus strand of NC_042628.1, from coordinate 19,992,087 downwards.
CCTCCGCAGCATCCCCAGCCTTGGCTGACTTGGGGGGGGAGGCTTGATCTGGTCAAACCCAGGTCCCTTAAGGTGCCAGTGAGCACCTAGGGATGGTCTGCAGTGCACTATTTCTGGTATAATAGGCACTGTAAACATCTGGAATTTTCAAAGAGCTTTCCGATTGGCTACAATAGTAGCCCCTAGGAGGTGCCCACTACTGCAAGCAAATGCAACTTGCAGTGGCAACCGGTATTTCCAACATTGCCATAGGCTCCTGAAAACGCTTCAAAAACCTTTCTTTAAAATGTTTCCAAAATGAAAAGGTTTATAATGTTTGTTAATGTTTCACTTATAACAAAAATGTGCTAACTGAATTCATATAAAATTTACAAAAATCAAACAATCATAAAAACATATAATCAGCAAAAAACAATTAAGACATAAACAAGTGACTCCAGAGCAGGCATTTCTTCTATCGGTGATCTATTCATTTTTCTGCTCCTACCAACTACGAGGCAGGGAGCTTACCTACTGTACCCAAGTGAGCTTTCATTTGGAAGGATGAGTAATTTTAAATCTAAAATCTGAATCCAACTGCCATCCTGACCCTGCCTAACTGGGATGTGCCCTGCCTTTTGGGTAATCTTGCTTAGTCACGTGAATGAAGATTGAGCGAGTTATCGGTGCCTGCAAACCTAAAGAGGAAATAGAGCCTTGACTCTTTTGAAAGCTGATTAACTCTATGGAGCATAACACCAGCCAACTGCATTTTTGGACTGGGCCTCCTCTCTTCTCAGCCCCTCCACCCCAACAATCCATGCCCCCATAGGGCAAATGATTAACGGGTACAAATTAACCCCATGTACATCAGGAACAAGTGGAAAAACATGGCCACAGTCTAATCAATACAATATGCCAAATATTTTATAGCATGAAATATAGAACATGAATGACTGCATGTGGCAATCGTCTATTCCTTTATTGCTTGTCTTTAATCCGTCTTGTGGGAGACGTCTCAGCCCTGACTGAGGCCACAAAGCAAGCACACGTATCCCCCTCTTTAGCTTCATTGGAAGCCCCAGCCCCTGGCCATCCACACTCAAGGCCGGGGGCACCTCCCGTCTCGTGATTTCAGCAGCGACAGCCTCTCCAGCTGTTGACGTGCAAAAGTGAGTGCTCGTTCTCTCCGAGGGGAGCCCCAGTCCTTGGCTGTCGGAGCTCATGGGTGGTAGCATATCGCCTCGTACCATTTCAGGTCCGAGAAGCCTCGGCACCCCCCCCCCGCCCAGCCTTAAGCAGCTGGGAGATGAGCACACATTCTCAGTTTCTTATTGGCCATATGCATCGACCCTCTGAAACCTCTGTTAGGACTGAACATAATCTGATCTCGCTATGTCTTCTCTGCCAATGTTTTTTTTTAACCCTCTCACTGTTAAAACATGTCAGATGGGGCAGATAAGGTGAGACTCGAGCTGAAACTTTAAACTCTGTTCTTTCCTGGACAAAACTCTGTGCCCTGTGTAGTGGATTGTCTTGACTGAGCCCCTTCTCTGAGCACCCTTTCTGAGGGGAGTGTGTGTGTGTGTGTGTGTGTGTGGGGGGGGGGGGTCCTAGGACTGTGTGGCTCCCAGCATGACTTGCTCCGTGCTGAGAGTTCTTTTGGGTGTGGTTTGAGAGAGGTTGCTCTTGTTTTGTTTTTGAGAAGTTGTTTTCTGTAGCTCTTAAAAGTTGTGCTTTAAAAGTGTGTGCGCGATCTTGGCTTTGTGTACAGCTGTTGCATAATACAATACAATCTAGGTGTTTCAGTGTCATTTTTAAACCAAAACACACCTTAGCCCGGAGGATGCTTTCCTACTCTCATCTTGGTGCTCTTTTCTCCCCCTTCCAGACCGTTCGATGCATCCTCTTTACTGGTCCTCCTTGCTTCCGTTCAGATTAATGCACTTAACATTGCCCTTAATGAGTCACTGCCGTCTTTGTTGCAGTGAAACGTAGGACAGCATTATCTGTTATCAAGTCCGCCCATGCGTTACGCTGTGCCAAACTCTGCCCTGGAGTGTGCGCTTTCTTTTGAATAGAGGGGGTGCCATTCGGGTTGGGTGAGAGAGCACAGCTGAGCCCGGTTTCCTGTCCATACCTGGTCTAGAGGAAGTAATGCTAACATTTTTAAAAGATTGCATTGGACATTTGAGTCTGATTATGAATCTACGGTGCAGTGGATTATGAAAGGGTTAAATAAGGCCAGTTGATCCTGGAAGAATTGCCATACTAGGTCAGACCAAATCAAGCCCAGCATCCTGTTTCCAAGAGTGGCCAGTCCAGGTCCCAAGGGGTAGACTGGTTCCAAGCTGCTTATCCCAAGAATAAACAGTGAATTTCTGCAACTCTACCTTAACAATGGTTTATGGACATTTCCTCCAGGAACTTATCCAAACTTTTTTTTTTTTTTAAGCAGAGCTATACTGATAGCTTTCACCACTTCCTCTGGTAAGGAATTCCAGAATATGCTATTGTACTGAGCGCCTCCAGTTGTAAATAGTCTCAGTTTAGAAGGTTATCAACCGGACTAGCCTCATTTAAAGACTAGAAGTAATGCAACCAGTTTTAGCGTAGCATTTATTTCAGCTTTCTCAGACTGTGGCTAGAGAATTCGGCTAATGATAATTCTTTCTTTTCTGACCCATTTTTTTGTGCCTTGCAGAAAGGCAGTTGCTGTCTTGCCACGCCTGGTCTTTCAAATTTTAATGTGCCAATTTAAAAAGTAGTGTGCTGCTGTTCTCTGCCTTTTATTCCATTAGATATTAAGTTCCTTCTAGATTAATGAGCTTTCTCTTCTTGCATGAAAATCCATTAGAAGTCTGTAATTCTCCCGAATAATTCTCCATAGGAAATAACGAGATGCAAAGCGTCTTTTTTTTTTTTTTTTTTTTGCTGCTACCTGTAGGATCCATCACGCAGCTCACAACTTATAAAAGAGGCGTGGCATTTTGTCAGTGATGGGCCCACCCCTCTTGGTGATGCTGCAGCTGATTCACACCTTTTTTATTAGTCGTACGTGATGACCATAGAGAGAGGATTCGAATACCAGAAGGCAGACTGGACCAGTCTAGTGCCTTATGAGAGGTTTTGCCTACTGAAAAAAGTCAGAATTGGCCGATCCGATTTATATGCGCCAACTTTTTCAGTAGTGAGTGAAGCACGTTTTTGTGACTAATGCTCCCCCGCCCCCCCTTAAATAGTTTTAAGCCCTCGGCATAAATGTTTGTGCTGTCGTTGGGATTACATCCTCTTCACACTGTAGACAGATGGTGTCAAGTTTTTAATCGCCTTCCTGGGAGGGAGTCATAGAATTGGTGGATGTAATTTTGGTAGGTTTATTTATTGTCTGGGATAAAATAATACCCAGCAGCAGCTGCTAAGTAGGAAAACACAGGCAGAGTTTCTAAATCCGATCCAGGTACTTACTGATGGTTTTCTTGCAAGTATGAACAGGTACGTAAGTGACCGGCACAGACCATGAAGATGGTTGTAATTATCTTTTCTAAGGGAAAGGCTGGTACTTTATGGTTAGAGGCTTGAATCATGGGAATTTAGATTTGCATCTGTCAACCTCTGTTTGATTTCCTAGGCTAGCGGTGAACACACAGTTTCATGGCCCTTCCTTCTCTCCCCTCAACCCCCCCCCCCCCCCCCCCAAATGAATAGGGACCTGTCAGCACAGATGCTGACTGCAGACTACCTGGTGGCTTAAAATAGTATTTTTTTTTTTTTTTTTGCTCCCAACGTGTGCTTCTGTGCAAGATAATATGACCCCTCTTCCTTGTCTTCCCAGGCTGCACTCAACTGTCCTAAGCCACAGTGCTGCACTTCTGGGGCATGAGGGCCGCAGTCTGGATTGGATTTCAAATTGTGCAATTGAAGTAGGATCTTAAGACCCAGTGCACTTGAATCTGTGCGACAAATAATTCATTGCCGATATCCTGAAAGCCAGGCCTGTTGTGCTTTGAGGGCAGAGGGTGCTCCTGTCTCAGAGCAAATCACTTAAAGCTAAGTGTTTGTGCAGGGGGGCCTGCTCTTAAAATAGTAAAGAGGAATGTGTCACCCCTTTTGCTAAAGATGCCCTAGGTTTGTTTGTTTTTTAAACATGGCTACAGGTAATTATTTGGGAGGTAAAAAAAAAGTCCCACTCATTAGGTTCCCCCAACCTCTCCCCATACCTCTTTTCTGTTTTTCATTAAGTGACCGACCACTTAGAAACACAAACAAGTAACAGCTTTGCAATTCCCATCGCTCCCTCTGAGATCTTCTATATTTCCCATGCTTTCTTGAATTCAGAACCTGTTTTGGTTTCTACCACGTCCACTGGTTGACTTTTCTACACATCACCATCACCCTCCCTGTAAGGAAATATTTCCTAAGATTACTCCTCAGTCTTCCCCCCCCCCCCCCCCCACTCCTTTCACCCTCGTTCTAGAGCCTCCTGTGCATATCTCCTCTTTCCCTGAGGGTGTACATGTTAAGGTCTTTGTCTATCCCCCATATGCTTTGGTAGCCACCCTCTGGACTGATTCCATCCTGTTTATATCCTTTTCAAGGTGGGGGGGTCTCCAGAACTGTGCACAGGATTCCAAGTGAGGTCTATACAGGGGCAATATCACCTCTCTTTCTCTGCTGACCATTCCTCTCCCTATACGGCCAAGCAGCTTTCTGGCTTTTGCAGTTGATTTATCCACCTGTTTGGCCACCATCAGACAGTCACCCCCAGATCCTGCTCTTTTGTGCTTAGAAGAATTTAACACCCAATACTGTACCACCCCCTTGGGATTTTTGCATCCTAACAGGTGAATTTTAAAAGGAGTTGCGCGGGTAAACGTAACATACTGTCGTAGCAGTTTTAAAAAGCTATTTACGCACACAAAGCACACTTACACGAGCAAATCCTATAGTCCCTTCAATAGCAATGTTCAAAAGCCCACTTACACGGGTAAAATGCATTTACAGCTCTAAAACCCAACTTTAAGTGAGCACATGCTTTTGAAAATCGGGCCTTACATGCATAACTGCATTTTCTAGTTTCGAGACTTGTTACCAGACCCTAGACCATTCCTTGAGTTACCTTGGCCCTAGATCCCTCCTCATGCTTTCTATCCCTTTCTGATTTGTCTCTCTCCCGTTGTAGATTTCGGTAACATCGGCAAAAAGTCAAAACCTTTCCCGACAGTCGTCCTCCGCTGTTACGGAAATGTTGAATTGAACTGGTCGAAGGACGGATCGTGAGGCTCACCGCGATTAACAACCCCCCCCCTCCCCCGTCCTGGAGTGAACCCCAGTTACCTCTGCAGCCCCCAACTTCTTTCTTTAGTTACATTTAGCTCCTGCCTCTTCATTGGTGGTAGAGGTGAGGAGAATTGTCAGGGATGTGCTGGAAAGGGAAGCAGAGGGAGTTCCTCTTTTTTTTTTTTTTTTTTTGATCCCAGTTGACTAAAATGTTAACATTATCGGAATCCCGAATTCCTCCCGTCCCCCAATGAGGTTTTTTCCGCTCAGTTTTTGTAATGAACAATTGCAGTTTGGTTACTTTGAAAACCAAACCTGCTGAAAATTCTTGAGGACCAGATTGAGGGGTGATCACAGATTTTTATGAAATCAGGGCGCCTCTAGGAATTTTGTATCTTTGTAGTGTACAGTTTTTATTCTAAGTTTGTCAGCAACTTCTGTCATTAAGCAAGTAATAGATTTGATAACGTACGTAAAACGAATTATCAGCTCCTGCCGTATTCTTCCTGCACGTTCTGTAAGTGTAGGCCGCCTGCTTTAACTTTCCCACGCTTAACCTTTTTAGTTAGGTTTATTATTTTAGCTTCTTATATAGCACCGTGAAGGAAAGCAGGGCACTTACAGCAAATTAGATACAGGTACACAAGAGTCCCTGTCCAGGGAGCTTACAGTCTCAGTGGGCACCTGCAGTAATTGGAGCTAAAGTGACGTATCCAAGGACACAATGGGATCAATGTAATAAGCCACGCTGATCCTACCGCAAACTTTTACTCGTCTTTTTAGTGTAGGTTTTAAAGCACGAACGTTGCAAGAAGGGCTTTAGCGCTGAAAAGACCCGCGACAAGCTGAGCGCATCTGATGCACGAGTAAGAAGCCATATTAGTAATTGCCCTGCAATGCAAGGAGGTACCCTAGTGAGGAGGCTGCCTAGTGGGCCTCCCTTTACTGTGGACAATTTTTTTTAAAGCCTGGGTCAGAGCAGGGGTTAAACTACCTTTGGTAAAGAGGGGCCAGGCTGGCCGAGTGAGTCAGCCTGGCAAGACCTCCCTTCCTCTCCAGCATGCCGAAACGCTCCCTCTCAGGGTAAAATGAAGTTTGGTTTGGGTTCGCTGGTGCTCCCAGCCCACTTAAAATCAAGCTGACTGGTGGGTCCAGTCTGTCCTTCTCCCAGCCCCCCTCCCTTTCCTCTTAAAAAAAAAAAAAAAAAAATTGGACCATGCGGAACTCCTGAGCCCTCCAAATTCCCTCCCCAGCTGCGAATCCTGCCGGAGAAGACCTTAACTCCTCTGGCAGGATTGGTCCTTTCAGTATCACATGTCAAGGAAAGACGTTACTTAATATTAATGTATTCACGCCTTCACTGTCTGTCAATTGGTCCCTCCACTGTCACATGTCAATGAAAGGACCAATCCCTTTCAGAAGGCTGTCTCAGTTTGGTGTGGTGTTTTTTTTTTTTTTTAACTTTAGGTCTATTTGAATGTCATTAGCTTCCTGTATCCTGTGAAGGAGCCACATTTTTCATTGTCTGTATTAAATAAAGCCCGTGCTAAAATCTAACTCCAGTGATTATTAGTGGCAGAAGCAGGATTTGAATGGAGGCCTTTTAGTTTCCAATTCATTATTCTAACCATTAGGCCATCACGGTCTCCTGTTGTGGCTTTTTTCCTCAATATGAAAGGAACTCTTTAAATCAGTGCAGTCATTTCCAAGTTGTGTGTGAGAAAAGGACCTTTTTAATATTGCGGTGCCCCTTGCACAGCACTGTCTTCTGGAACAGGGGTCTATAAATACTCAATATTACTTTCCAGTCATGTTGTAGTATTGTTAAGCACTGTATTGACAAAAATGCAGTGCTTCCTGGAAAATTAATCAGATTTCTCCCCTAGAAGACAGATTTTATTAAAAAAAAGAAAAGTATATATGCATCTAATTTTAGAGCATTTTTTCTTGTTAACCTTACTAAGGTCTGAGTCTCCTAGGACTTGTTCTGACCATCTTCTGTGCAGTGCCTCAGGACCTTTCTCCCAACTGTTTAGCCACTAGGAGCTTCTTCCATTGGGCAGTGAAGAGACAGAACCACAAGATGGTATAGTTTAAACTATATCCTCAAATAATTCTTTTTAAAAGGTTGGCTTTTTTTTTTTTTTTTTTTTTTACTGATTCTGAGATATGGGGCGTGAGAGAATTGTCTGTTCTATTTCATCTTTTTTTAAAAATGTATTATCTAATTTTTCTTTTAACGCAGGAATTTTTTTTTTTTTTTTTTGGCAATTTAATTTTCCTGAAATGACTGTTGGCATTTTGACATTTCTCTGTGTTCGTTTACTTTGTAGAAAGAAAAGTCTTCCTTGCAAGTCTTGAAGGAGAAAAATAGAATTCTTTTTTTTTTTTTTTTTTTTTGCATAATATATTCATAGCTTTCTGCTGTGAATTAAAACAATGATGAGTAGAGGTAATTAGAACTGCAAAGGGAGACTGACTCCTTTTACAAAAGCTTTGCAGAGAAAAGGCAGTCAGGGAACCTTTTTGTTGATGCTTAGGCAAAAAAAAAAAAAAAAAGATCCCTTTGGTCTGGTTTGATAAGTGATGGTGCTTTGTTACTACAGCGTCACCGCAAAGCATTTCCTCCACACCAGTTAGATGAATAATTTCCTGCTGTATTCGGCTGACCTTGCCCTGCCTCGTTTACGGTGTCCTGGGATCCAAACGTGATGGACATTGAACTTTGTTCCCAAAATGATTTCACTTTCTCTTAAAGGGCATCCTAAGCTTATTTATTAAAAATATTCGGCAGATAACGTTTCTGTGCTAAGTGGATTACAACTTAAATTTTAAAATTCAGAGAGAGATTTCATGCAAATATGGTAGTTACAACTTAAATACATATTAAGAATAGACTCCACCTCAAGCAAACAAAACACTTTCTAAACAGTCTTTAATGGTAAAAAAAAAAAAAAAGCAGACTGGAACAAGTAAACTTTCAGCTGTTTCCCAAAAGTTCTTATCGTCTAAAAGACGCAGCTGTTCAGGAAGTTTATTTCATAAAACGGGGGCAGCAACCAAAGAAGCACGCGAACGTGTTTCTGGCAAGTGAGCAATTTTTAGTAATGGGACTTTTAAGAAAAGCTTGTCCTGTGATCTCAGATTATGGGGAGGATTGTAAATGTTCAGTAAGTTGGGCCTTTTTTTTTTTTTTAGTATTTTGAATGTTAAAACTAAAATTTTGAATTAAAGATGTTGCTGCACTGGAAGCCAAAGGGGAGTAATATGAACCCAGTGATGTCCTCCCATTAACTAAGCAGGTGGCTGAATTTTGTAGAACTTGCAAGACCTTTTAAAGAAGCAAGGGGAAGGCCAATATAAAGAGTTGCCATAATTGATTACAGTCAGAATGAAAGCTTGGACAACCACTCAAATCTTTTTGATCAAGAATGCATTTCAAATGATGCAAATTATGTAAATTTGTAGAAACCAGATTTGAGTCTGTTGTATTTGAAATTTCAATGTTGGCTGAGAATCAAAATTCCAAATTTCTGACTCCATGTTTGAATGGGATTGTTTTACTCAAAGTGATATGGCTAGAAGTGTTTTATTTCTCCAAGAAATCTGAATGTTAGGAGAAAAGGAGAATCTCCTTTTTGTCAAGATTTTAACAATAAGTGGTTTTGTTTCATCCATAAATTGACAGCCTCTCAAAAGCAGCAATCATTGCGTTTTAAATTATTCTTGTCAGGGAAAAACAGAACTTAAAATTTATGCAGAAGATGTTCAATTGAGAGATGTCCAATAGAGAACAGAGAGACTTCAAGTAAATATTAAAAAGAGCTGAGAAAAATATGGACCCCTGTGGATATAGTACTCTATCGAGATATATCTATCTATCTAGATAGATAGATAGATATATGAAGAGCGAAACAATTCTGTAGGCTGTTTTTTTTTTATTCTCAGGGATTTGGGCCATGTGGGCAGCTCAGGAACTTCCAAAATTTGAACTGTGCGTGGTGTTGGGTTTTTTTACAGTATCTGGTCTTAAAGTGGCGATGCTGTGGACTGTGAAGTATTTTGATGGCACTGTTGTAGTCAAACACCATGTATTCAGAACGGTTGGGACCAAGGCCACACCAGGTAATGTTTATTTCCAGATAACAGGAGTTCCTCTGCAGGTGAACCAATTCTCCCTCCTCCCACTCTCCGGCAACCAGACTCTGTCAGAGGTCCAGTGCCTCTTTAAACCTGCTATTGACTCTGTACATCATCCTCCTGCACGGTTCATGGTCTCAAGGGTTTGAACTATGCAATGATCCGTAGATTACCTGCAGGGCACTGCTTGGCTGAAAGAGTTGAGCTGAGAGTGTGAACTGTGCAAGAGCGAGTGTTAAGTGCAGTTGTTGGAGAAAGGAGGGAGGAACGGAGGGAGAAGAGACGTCAGAATACGGTTATTGATAACTGGTTTCCAATCTGTTTATAAAAAGACTAGTAAATACCTGTGAAAATTGTGGAGATGGTATCCCAGTCTCTCTCTCTCTCTTCCCTCCAGGAAGGGATTGTGGCATACAGACACATATGCTCTTTCCCCAGGCCTTGGGAAGAGGCTTGTGCTAACCATGACGCAGAAACCCGAGTGCACTTATAAGGGTTTTGGAATAATGAGGAATCTCTTTATCTCGTAAACCCATGCCCATTAAAAAGCATTACTTTCTCCGATACTTGTATACTCTCCTATACAAAGAAAAGACATTATCCTATGCATTTTCTGTTCTCTAAATCTCTGTTCATACTCTTATTTATTTATATATATATATATATATATATATATATATATATCTATATATAGTAAAAGATGGTTCTGAAGACACAATATTGCAATCCAATGCATTAAACCCTTGAGAAGGAACATCTGTCTTCTCCTTTCCTAACCCACTAATGCTCTAAGATCAATTGAGCAGCTAAAAATGCAAACATCTGTTTCATTGTTGGAAAACACAATTCTGAAAATATGGCATTCAAGTAGAGTATTGCAATCAGTTGGGTATGAGAGAAAAAACCAAAACAGTTCTACAGAGAGAGCGTGACTTGACCCACTTGGGAACTAATCTTTAAGTCGATTATTCAAAAGGGTTTATCCAGGTAGCTTTCAAGTTTCCAGGACAGACCTTAGTGTGTTAAATGCCTGCCTCTAACTGGATTCATTGTATGTAATAACTAGGTCATTAACCAGTTAAAATGTATCTGGATAAAGGGGGTGGGGGGGGGGGGCTGTGAGGTACTGCCTCCAACCTATAGGTGGCGCTGGGGCTGCTCAGTTCCTCTCAGTGGCCATCTTGTTCTTGTCTTCCTGATTGACCAGGTGATGTATCTCTCTCACTTTGGGCTGGCTCGAGGGCTGATAATTGCATTGTCATTGTTTTCCTGGTCTTGTTCCTTTCTAGTTGTGAGTGCCTTGTTTCTGCCAAAGATATTTTTTCCTGTCTTATTTCTGTGAATTCCTATTTTTGGATCATGTATTTTAACTTGACTTTTTTGTTTTTGCTGTTGAGGCTCAATGACAATGTACTGTACTCAGTCTTTGTTTTTGCAGATTTTCCTGCGGTAAATCACCAGGGCTCCCCTAGACTGTGTATAGTTTAAGGCTCACGTCGGTGAGACTCTTAGAGCCCTGGCAGGGGTATTCATGAGCATTTCTCGGAGGGGTGAAATTATTTTGGCTAATTTAACCGGATAACTCAGATTTTTAACATTAACTGGGTAAATTATCTGGATAACTTTAATCATGTTAAGAGGCAATCCTAAATTTTCCCAGGTATACTTACCCAGGCAAACCCAAAGATATCTGAGTATGTTCAGAAGTGCAGCTTCGGCGCTGAATATATTGTGTAAGTAACCGGGCAGTCCACAGCTGAATATCCACCTCAGTCTTACTTTCTTACTTGATAATGGTATGGTCCAAACCTGCATTCTGATTGGAAGAGCCTTTGTGCTGCCATAGATTAACAGACAGTTGCATAGTTGAGTAGGTCAGTTTTTCTTTCTGCTTTGGCTTAGGGAGGCAGTAATGTCATAAGCCTTTGACTGCCACTTTTTAGAGGAAAGGGCTTTTGATAAGGCAGTTTTGATAGCTGTGTAGATTAAAAAATGGGATTCTTAAGGTATGAGGTGATAATTGTGAAGAAATGTATAAATGTACGGCCCCTTTTGGGATCCCTACAAAGGTGTGGCCTTGTAGATAGGCTCTGCGTTCAGAGGAGAGAAGAGCGTTCCGTTTGTGCCACAGCACCCCCATGTGCGGTGGCTGCTGCGATGGTTGTTTTCTGTGTCTTTGTAAGTAAGACAGAGACCCCTAGAGAAGTTGTAGATTTTTTTGGTCAAAAGTTAGAGGGAGATGAGTGTTCTTCAGAGTTCCTTTTCCCTGGGAAACTCCTAGACCTCTATCAGTGGGGCAAGGATTTTCTTTAGACGGACAATTTCCCAATTGATTTCATTCTCGGATGTTAGAGGTGATTTGTGTCCCTGATGGGAATTTTCATTTGGCTGGCTGAGGAGTCACCAGGACAAGGGTTGAGAAGCCCTGGTCTGGATACTTAAGGGATAAAGTGACTTGTTCAAAGCTGCACAGAGATCCAGTGACAGGATTTCCTGACTCCCAGTTCCGTTCTCTTACCTTAATTACATTCCTTTTTCTTTAGTAACAATAGATTCAGATGTTTCCACCGTTTATTGTTGATGTGTTGCAGGTCCTTTTATGAGACAGGCAGCGGCCTTTTTCTCCAGTATTAAATATTTACAAGAGCTGTCATGTAGAGTAGTGTCTGTATATTACAGAATGAATATTAAGTAGATTCAAACTCACTGTTGGTGCACAAACAGGTACTGTCATTTGACATTTATTCCTGCAGAATTTACAATGGAGTAACTTTTTGTAGGGTAATATTGGCTTTACTTTTGCTGATTTAAACTTTTTAAATTTTAGAAATTTACAGTAAAAAAAAAAAAAATCAAGACATAAGAACATACCATATTGGGTCAGACCAAGGGTCCATCAAGCCCAGCATCCTGTTTCCAACAGTGGCCAATCCAGGCCATAAGAACCTGGCAAGTACCCAAAAACTAAGTCTATTCCATGTTACTGTTGCTAGTAAATAGCGGTGGTTATCTAAGTCAACTTAATAGCGGGTAATGGACTTCTCTTCCAAGAACTTATCCAATCCTTTTTTAAACACAGCTATACTAACTGCACTAACTCTGGCAACAAATTCCAGAGTTTAATTGTGCATTGAGTGAAAAAGAACTTTCTCAGATTAGTTTTAAATGTGCCACATGCTAACTTCATGGAGTGCCCCCTAGTCTTTCTACTATCCGAAAGAGTAAATAACCGATTCACATCTACCCGTTCTAGACCTCTCATGATTTTAAACACCTCTATCATATCCTTCCTCAGCAGTCTCGTCTCTAAGCTGAAAAGTCCTAACCTCTTTAGTCTTTCCTCATAGGGGAGCTGTTCCACTCCCTTTATCATTTTGGTAGCCCTTTTCTGTACCTTCTCATCACAATTATATCTTTTTTGAGATGCGGCGACCAGAATTGTACACAGTATTCAAGGTGCGGTTTCACCATGGAGTGATAGAGGCATTATGACATTTTCCGTTTTAATCACCATTCCCTTCCTAATAATTCCCAACATTCTGTTTGCTTTTTTGACTGCTGCAGCACACTGAACAGATTTCAATGTGTTATCCACTGACGCCTAGATCTCTTTCTTGGGTTGTAGCACCTAATATGGAACCTAATATTGTGTAACTATAGCATGGGTTATTTTTCCCTATATGCATCACCTTGCACTTATCCACATTAAATTTCACCTGCCATTTCGATGCCCAATTTTCCAGCCTCACAAGGTCTTCCTGCAATTTAACACAATCTGCTTGTGATTTAACTACCCTGAACAATTTTGTATCTGCAAATTTGATTACCTCGCTTGTCTTATTTCTTTCCAGATCATTTATAAATATATTGAAAAGTAAGGGTCCCAATACAGATCCCTGAGGCACTCCGCTGTCCACTCCCTTCCACTGAGAAAATTGACCATTTAATCCTACTCTCAGTTTCCTGTCTTTTAGCCAGTTTGCAATCCACGAAAGGACATCACCACCTATCCCATGACTTTACTTTTTCTAGAAGCCTCTCATGAGGAACTTTGTCAAATGCCTTCTGAAAATCCAAATACACTACATCTACCGGTTCACCTTTATCCACATGTTTATTAACTCCTTCAAAAAAGTGAAGCAGATTTGTGAGGCAAGACTTGCCTTGGGTAAAGCCATGCTGACTTTGTTCCATGTCAGAAAAAGAGGCAAAAACAGAAGAATTTTTTAGATGATTTTATGTAATGAAGGTCATATAGGGTGGCAGTGTTGATTGTTGGTGGGCGGTACATTAGGGGGGGTCCCCATTTGGGATAGCTGCCAGCCTGGAGGGAAGATATTGAGTCCCTTCTGGTTCTCATCAGATCTAGAGTTTGGTTTATTTATTTATTTTTTGTAGGCAGCTACCTTTCCACCTCTTTTGTCCTTGTATATTTGGGGGTGGGGGAGGGGGTGTGTAGGGATGTAGATAGTCATGGGGGCAGATTTGTTTGAGCTGGGGCATGTCTGCTTTCTGAGTCCAAGTTTCAATTAGCACAGGATGCCAATATATAGTAAGCTGATCTTTTGTGGATGGGCCACATGTTCAAGAGTAGTATCACTATCCTTTTAAGGTTAATGTGTGTGGGGTGTGTTGTCTTGATTTTAGGGGTCCTTTGGTGGTTGAATGAGGGTTCTGTGGATGTTTATCCATCTTCATGGTGTAGGCATGTAGTGTGAGTAGTATTGGTCTGGTCTTATCTCCATTTTTCCCAACCCTCTCCTGGAGGCACACTTTGCCAGTCAGGTTTTCAGGGTAACCATAATGAATAGGAATAAGATGGAGTTGCATACAACTGTATTTGATACTGTCATACACGATTTGCTTATTTCCCAATCACTGTATGTGATGTCTGGATTATGGGAACCTTGCTGAGGTGGTTTACAGTTTTGTTTTGTTTTTGTTTTTTTTTTTTGCAGGGCAGAGAACAGCGGGTACAGCGGGGAGACCAGCACTCATCTTGGCGTCAGGTAAGCTCTGGAGTGCCTCAGGGGTCTGTGCTGTCCTATGTCTTGTTCACTTTTTACTTATCCCCTCTGGGTAAGATCTTACAAGCCATGGGTTTGGCTTACTTTATATAAGTGGATGATGTGCAGATCTTTATTCCTTGCATGGGACATGGTGAATTTCCACATATAAGTTTTGACTACAGTGAAGAATTGGTTAGCATGCAATGGTTTATCCTTGAATGTGTCAACTAGGTTTCTATAGGTAGGCAAGAGTTCAGATGATGCAGCTGTAACCTCCAAGTTATTCTGGTATTTTGCTGCCCTTTTATCTAGGAGTCCTTTTGGACTCAGTTGACGTTAAAGCCCACACATTTGTCATCTAGCAAGGATAGCATTTTATAAATTAAATTTACTAAAACCATTGAAGTTCCTTATACCTGTTGACCTGTTTAAAAGTGCTTTGCAAGCCCTTGTGTTAGGGTACCTTGATTACTGTAGTAATTGCCTTCCTGACAATTTAATTGAAGTATTGCAGCTGGTGCAGCATGTAGCATCTCGTGTTTTGATGGGTTTGGAAAAAAGGGAACACAACCCTAGGCCTAAAAGGCCTAGATTGGCTTTCAGTCTGTTGGCAGTCTAACTTTAATGCGGATTCATAAGATACTTTATTCTGAAAATCCATGTTCTGTTAAATAAATTGCAATGGTATGAACCCCTACATAAACTATTGTCCTCTAATACGAATCTTTTGATGGTACCTGCCATAAAAGCTGATAGGCACGAGCAAACAAGACTCAGGGCCTTTGCATACGCAGTTCCAGTCTTATGGAATACACTGCCACTGAAGTTGAGGAGAAGGATATTAAACATTTTTTAGAAAGAATTTGAAGGCATTTTTTTTAACGAGTCTTTTGTGTAGTGATGTGATTTAATATGGAATTTGCTTTTTATTGAGTTGTGCTATATTGTGATTGTGCATTGTGATTTTTCTCTCTCTTAATGTTTTATTTGTATTCTTTATTTTATGACTGTTTTATAATGTACTCCTGCACTGGATAAATTGTTTTGGAAATTTTGCAGTATACAAGACTTTTTAAATAAATATACAAATCTAGCTGATGCGTATTCGTTATGGATATTCTGAAAACCAGACCGGTTAGGTGTACCTCCACGAGAGGGTTGAGGAACACTCCCCTTTCCAGTGATTATGGCAATTGTTGATGTTGAGGGGATGGGGCAGGGGGTAGTTTGAGTTAAGTTTCAGCGGCACATGTTTGGATTGGAGGGGTGGGGGGGAGCACAGTCAGGTGTAGGACATGTGTGGTAGGCTTGTGAAGGAGGCAGTGGTTTTGGTAGTATCCTGTCTTATCGCAGTAGCATTTGAAAAAGTGATAGGCAGTGTGTAAGCTTGACCTTCCATACTGATCAGTGCTAAGGTTGTGAGGTGCAGGTCTTTTTGTCTGTCAGGTCCCTAGGTGCTGGAAAATCAAGGATTTCCTGGTTGTTGAAGGTGGTAGGGGCTGCCCTGAAGGGCTGCATACAAAGGTGAGCATAGCCTTTGATGTGACCTTTTTATGTTGGGGCCTGCTGAAAGTCTGTGACAGCATTTTGGTGTTTAAAGAGTCAGGCACAGCTGGATGAGGTCAAAGTGTTGAAAGACTGACAATTCTTAAAAAAAAAAAAAAAAAGTCACATCATGGTTTTGGCCCTGAGTTGTCAAACAGGTATTCAGTTAGCCTGGCTAAAAAAAGTAACTATGATCTTGAAATAGCTCTGTAGAGACAATCAGTTGGGGGTACAAAAGTTCAAGGGAGTGGTACACAATAGGGTGTGAGAAAGTGATGTGTATCAGCTAGGAGAGAGACATGTGGGTGTTTGATCTCAAGATAGCCAAGCAGTGTAATAAGACATTGGCTAGAGCCTGAGGGATGCTAGTGTGCATAGGAAGAGGCATAACCAGCAGGAAAAAGGAGTGATCGAGCCTCTGTGCAGGTCATTAGTGAGACCTCATCTAGAATAATGTCTTAGACTCTATGCTTGTCTCTATTTTTACTAGAGGTACAGCCTTGAGATTATCTAGAGAGGTTACTAAAAAGGGCCGAGTCTGCACCAAAAACCATATGAGATGAGACTGAAGAACCTAAATACAGATTTTCTGGAGGAGAGGAAAGATGGGGGAGGTATAATAGAGACAGATTACTTGAAAGGCATTAATAATGGACAATAGGTCAACCTTTGGCAATGAAAAGGGAACTCTAGAAATTAGTCATGATATGAAGCTCAAAGGGGGCAGATTCAGGAACAGTGCCAAATTATTTTTTTTTTTAAGGAATGGGTGATGGATGTGTGGAATGTCCTCCTAGAGCATGTTGGGGAAGGTGAAATATTGTACTTCAAGAGAGCATAAAATAAAACACAGAGGATCATTAGTTGCCAAAAAGTGATGAGTTTCTAGAAGCACGACTTTTTGACAACACAGGCCATAGGCTAATTGGGTTGGTAATAGGCTACAACTCCTCAAAGATAACCCAGAGAAGGTTTTAACAGATTGGTGATGGTAGGCTACATTGCTGAAGAGCAGAAAACTGAATCTGATCAGGACACAGCGAGCCAGTGGAAGTTAGTGTGGATCCACAGATACGCCTTTGTGTGTTATATCAAAAAGCTTGCAGTAGAGAGGAAATGAGTGAGAATCAGAGAGGTACACATACACTGGATAAGAATATACAGAATGAGAGAGAATCTATTGATACCGACTCTAGTGTATGAGGAGAGAAGTGCACCCCCTCCACATTATCATTCAGATTCACCTAGGAGGCCTGCAGAGGAGTCTAGCTCATATTACCCCGAGTTCATTGTAAACCGGTACGATAAGACATGGCTCTTGAGCATCGGTATATCAAAAGAATTTAAATAAATAAATAAATACTAAGGATGGGGAAAGACTTGGATAACAGCTATATTTCCTCCAAGTTAGGATTGTCTGATCAGATGATATCTTGAGGGGTATGAAAGAGATGGGAGACTAGAAGAAACTGGGTACAATGGGAAGCATGCATGGATGGGATTTTTCAAATCTGCCCACAGAAAAAGTAGGTGCTGGTCCTTTTGTACACATGGACATTTTTGAAAGGCAAAGTATGCATGCACTTCCCCTTTTGAGAATTAGGCACAAGGTCCCTAGGTTAGTAGGCAAGCTATTTGAAAATTGCCCCCTAACCAGGTCATTCATCAAAATGCATTAGGGCGTTAGGACCCTAATGCCCATGATAATGCTATAATGCATGCATTAGTTTTTGCATTGCAAGATGCATATGCAAATTTTTAAAATTTAGTCAAAGGGGAGGGGTCTATGAAAATGAAGGGTGTTTTAATGATGTGTTGTGATAGTGTAATGCATGTTTATTGCTGGAAATAACTACACCTTTTTTCCTGGTGTTATGCTGTGTGATATGCCTGAAACAGGATTTGCGATATTTGTTGCAAATCTTGGTTTGGGGAGTGGAGAAGAGAGAGCTGCTGGTGTGGACACATACTTGTCATTTATTTATACCACTGTAGGAAGGTCAACTAGTAGCTCAAGGCGAGGTCTAGGGTCTGGGGGCCAGTTTGACATGCACAGTCAGCGGTACGAACAGCACAGTACACATCAGTGAAGATTTGATGCAATTTGGAATGAGAAAAGGTTCACAGAGATGAGATTTGAACAATGTACTCTCGCCCTAGCTTGATAGCAGCTAGGTAGAGTGCATCTCATTATCTTCCTAAATCACCTACAATGGGGAATGTAGTGCAATATTCTTTTGAAGAAACCAAGGTCTTAACTATTTTTTGTTTTTGAGAGGGGGAGATGGAAATATTCCTCCTTTCAAAATAGTTCATCCATTAATATAATATCCTTCATTAAAGGTTCATGGAGACAAAAAAAAGGGCCCTGTGCAAGAAGACAGCATGTAGAATCCTGTCACAAGGAAAATGCAGACAGTGGGGAGATTAAGGTTTATTTTATTTTGATTTATTACCCGGCTTTCTGAATGTGAAAAACATGTCAAGCTACAGTACTAGTTGAGTGGTGGCAGATAAGCATAAGGCCATCTGCAGTTTTACAATAGTGTAAACAATTTAAATTAGCAGCAGTTTAAACAGTAGCAATTTTAGATATTTGTTTTGGCATTCAAAAGATGCTTAACAAATACTGAATAAGCTTCTATGTAAAACTCTTCTTTATTGGGAGAATTCCACAGGTGAATTATGTATTGACCCACGTCTGCATGCTCCTCGGGTTTTCCAACACTGAACGTTCAAAAGCAGAATTCTCCAGTTTATACCACTCCCCACCTCCCGTCTCCTATCCTGACTTTAACCATCACTACAAATGCAAGGAGCTCACAGTTTCACTCTGCAGCTTGTGGGTCAGCGTGTCCAAAAACCATTTCCAAATTTGTAGTAATTGCTTCCAAGACAATTTGCCATTAAGCACAGATACATATTTTTTTCATAACCATCAATTGGTGCATCTGGATCTTCCACATAAATATAGTGGGAAATACTAGTGATTAAATTCTGGAATTAGATAACCTGTAGCAAATATTCGTAGCAGTGTGCTTAAACAACATATCTAAAGCATTCAAGCTTTAGCCAAGTTCCGAATGTTGTACAAAGCTTGGCTATTTTCCTTGGTTTTAACTGATTTTAAGTGTTTTTTCCTCGGCAGACTTTGAATGTAGTATATGCTTTAGGGTTTAGGCAGTGTTACTTTTAATTTACTATTTTTTTTTATTTATAAAACTTATAATTTGTTTTGTCATTATTGGTGTGCATTGTTTTGGCAGATTATTTTTTTTATTATGAATGCATTGTAGCTTGCCTAGCACTGCAGACTGGACAGGTGGCCTAAAACATAAGAAAATACATATAGATGAACAAAATTATGTATGCATGAGTTGTTTGAGTATGGGACAGTTGGAACTGTGTGAAACCCATGTTTGGCTCATTTGGTTGCCTCTCTTCCTTATTGTCAGCCTGGTTATTTGGCATTCATGCTTAATGTCCAAGTATCCCATAATGCACCACAGGTTGCACAGATACATATTTCTGTGCAAGACACAGCTGGAGGTGATCCATGATTTTTCAGCAAACATGAAACCTGCCTGTGAATGGAATATACTTTTTTTTTCCCCCTGAATGAAGACCTTGAGGGGGGGAGAGTACTTGCCAAACTCCTAGTGACAAAGGAAACAGTTTTAAGCATAAACGAACTAAGATTGCTGACTTCAATCTAGGCACGGTTTAAAAAAAAAAAAAATTAAAAATACCCAAACCTGCATGCTCCTCCTCCTCCTCTCCCAGGCTAAGAGGGCAACCTGTGGGTAAAAGTGACCTTCCTCGGACGTGCTTAGGTTGGGGCTGGGAAAAGGGTGAAACAGCATACACAGTTGAAATTTTCAATAGCACGTGTGCAAGAGTATCCTCCTTAGTCCACCTGCACAAATAGGCAGGTGCTTATAGCCCATGAGCATCCTTCTGGGTTTTATAAGGGAAACTCCCGCCAGGTGTTGTCTGTCTTTTTTTTTATTTTTTGAAAATTAGCATAAAGTGCGCACACCAAACACGTCCCTGACTTTGCAACTACGCCAGCTGAAAGCATACCACACGTTGGATGTTATGACTCACAAAAGCACCATTTTAAACAAAACGGGGCCTTTGTGTGCTGGCTGCTGGCTACCTTGTTCCGGTTTTTCACAAGTTCTGTCATTCATTATTGAAGGTTAAATATAAAAGTCATTTTGTGGAGGCAGGAGGTTATTGCAGTCTGGTCTCAGAATGCCCCAAGGGACTTATGGGCCTGACAGCCGCCTTTCATTTCAATAAAATAAGGATTTTCCTGAGGATTAATGAAATTGGTGATGCAATAATGCATAGCTGGATTAAAAAAAAAATTGTATTCTGCCAAACTTGCATAAATCCTCCAAGCACATCATCCATTAATATTATTTCTTTTAATTAACTTGTATAAATATTTGTGCCATTGGCAAATCTTGGAAGAAACACCTTTTGAGCTCCTTTGCTTACTGCAGTTCATCTAAATATTTTATAATAAATGCAGTAGTCACCAGTCTGTCTAATAAGCATCCTGAAAAAAAGCTACATCTCATAATCTAATTTCATAGAGAACTCTCGAGTATGACAAGTCCATCATATTAAATAACAAGTTTATTTAGCCATTTTCCTGTAAACTAAGAACAAGAACCTTGGTCCTTCTGAGTCCTCATATACTGCCAGATTTAACACTAAGCTTTTTTGAGTTTTTGATTTTTGTTTCATTGCAGTGTCGCGCTGTGATTGAAAACGTATATCTGCTGTTTATTATGCTTCATTTTGAAGAACATTTCATGCTGGCTTTAGATTTTTGCAATTTTATTTTGAGATGATTGTCCTTAAAATTAAATTTTTGAGTCTGTGCATCTGAGGTTGGCTATTTCACACTGAAGAGGACTGCAGAATGATTTACCCTTTAGAGTGATAGATGATTTAATAAATTAAAGCAGTAAGTGACAGCAGCTAAAGACCAAGATAGCCATCCACTCTGCCTAGTGAGGTGTTTAGGGCTGTGGAGGTTGCCCTGTGCCTTCTGTTTTGGGTTGTAACTGCCACTCCGTGCACCTAATCCCATGCTTTTTTGTTTAGGGCTGTAACTGCTGCTCTGTGCAGCTGGAACTGAACTGTAAGCTTGGAGCAGAGCCTGGAACGGACGCTTGAAGTAGGAGCAGGAACGGGAGCTTGCAGCAGAGCTTTGCTGCTGCAGAAGAATGCTCCCTAAACTGGAGAGCTTGGGTAGCCTTCTGGTTGCCGTGAATGTCATCTTAGTTCCCAGCAAACCCTCTCTTAACCTGGCTTGGGCCAATCTGGTTCAACCGGGAGGGAGAAGCCGCCATTTCCCTTCTGTTTCTTATGGCTCCAATGCACTTCCTCTCCTGGCTTATTGCTGGTTCGAATCTTGTTTGTACCCTCCCCTGTCAAAGAAAAACTTTTGGCTAGGTTTGGAGGACCAACTATCCCGCGACACGGATAAGCCATTCAGATAGCGTACAGCAATTCTGCCCTTGCTTGCACTACCCTTGCATGCTGCAGTTGTACTCACTGGGTAAAGGGAGCAAGTTGTCAGTCTGTCTTCATGAGCACCAGGTTTCACATTTAAAAGAGATCCAGAAGTTTTTGTTTTCAAATCCAAAATCTTAGGTGCCTCTTGGCTTCAGGACACCTGGCTAGAGCTGCCTGCTTCCCAGCACTTGAGTCAGCAGGAAAGTGTGGTCATTACATCAGCTTCTGTTCTTTAGGGTGTAGTTTCCTCTTGTGAATTCCAAATATTCTGAGAGTGATTTTTCACATAACGTAATCTACCAATTTTAGAGTTCAGCAAAATCCATATTGAAGTTTTTTCTAAACAATCTCTCTAAGTCTTGAAAAATTGTGCCAGAGGTTTCTTTATTGGCTGAGTGAAAGCGAAATCCAGCATTTTTGTGGATTCACATGACTACCTGATAGTTTTTGCTTTTTTTTGTTCCTGAGCAGAGAATAATTTATTTTCGGAAGTCCTTTGTTGGCCACAGAGATGCACTCTAGCTGTTCTACAAGTGAAAGCCTGCCTAAACAATACAGTATAGAGAGCCCAACAATAATACGTGAAATACACAAAATTTATTTAAAGATATCACACAAATATACCTATATAGACAATAAAACTGAACTAGCACACTCACACATTCATACCCACAAATTAAAAAATATGTTGTATTGAGATACAATGTATAACTTTGTTTATATTACCAATTAAGTTTACAAATAAAATTTCAATTGAAACTCAATAAATTATTATAAACTTTAAATTGGAATTGTGTACTGTTTGTGTCCGACAAAAGCAGATGCAAGATCTCTTCGTTTCACCCCCGTCTTTTGGGGCTTCCTCAGGGACAGATGTAAATATACACTTTACAAGTGTATTACCACACTGCAAAGCACATGTCAACAATTAATTACACAATTCAAAGAAACATACATTGTCTTAACTATTGCACTTCAAGAACATGTACCAACCCAAATTTTGCTAAAACCTGTAACCACTAACAAACACATATCCACAACACCACTACCCCCTTCATTAATCACCACAAAAACTATTACCCACCACACATAAAAACAAAACACTTTTCTGTATATCTTGTTTCACTTTATTTTTCTTTTATTTAAATCCTAAAATCTTCTCCGCTTTTAATGACAACAAAAATATATCATTATTTCCTATACCGAAGCCCAAATATATTTAATACAGGCTGTACCTACCTGAATCGCAACAATTTATTCAACCTCTTACGCTTCGAACTCCTTACAAAATTCCTTCAACACAGCGTTCCCCTATATTCATTAATCATGACTCTCGGCCATCTGAATTTCGCGGCGATTCTTTTAACCCTTATGGTTTTCTATACTTCCTTCCTTCTTACAAGTCGATCAAATAGAAAACGCCAACCTATGATCTCAAGCCAAACATATTCTGCAACAATATAGCCAAAAATTTGTTATAAGAAATAGAACAATAAATCCTCCACCCCAAACTTCCAGGTTTACAGATCTAAAGACTTTCAACACTCACGTCTGATCGGAAGTGACGTAACACGACGTCACCCGCTGAGAAGTAAACTACTAAGCTTCCCACGAAGCTTATATAAGCAGAACAATAAGCCGTCGAGTAATTGATTAAATTATTAAACCTTAACCAACATCATTCCAATCCCCATGTATCTCAATTACTCGACGGCTTATTGTTCTGCTTATATAAGCTTCGTGGGAAGCTTAGTAGTTTACTTCTCAGCGGGTGACGTCGTGTTACGTCACTTCCGATCAGACGTGAGTGTTGAAAGTCTTTAGATCTGTAAACCTGGAAGTTTGGGGTGGAGGATTTATTGTTCTATTTCTTATAACAAATTTTTGGCTATATTGTTGCAGAATATGTTTGGCTTGAGATCATAGGTTGGCGTTTTCTATTTGATCGACTTGTAAGAAGGAAGGAAGTATAGAAAACCATAAGGGTTAAAAGAATCGCCGCGAAATTCAGATGGCCGAGAGTCATGATTAATGAATATAGGGGAACGCTGTGTTGAAGGAATTTTGTAAGGAGTTCGAAGCGTAAGAGGTTGAATAAATTGTTGCGATTCAGGTAGGTACAGCCTGTATTAAATATTTGGGCTTCGGTATAGGAAATAATGATATATTTTTGTTGTCATTAAAAGCGGAGAAGATTTTAGGATTTAAATAAAAGAAAAATAAAGTGAAACAAGATATACAGAAAAGTGTTTTGTTTTTATGTGTGGTGGGTAATAGTTTTTGTGGTGATTAATGAAGGGGGTAGTGGTGTTGTGGATATGTGTTTGTTAGTGGTTACAGGTTTTAGCAAAATTTGGGTTGGTACATGTTCTTGAAGTGCAATAGTTAAGACAATGTATGTTTCTTTGAATTGTGTAATTAATTGTTGACATGTGCTTTGCAGTGTGGTAATACACTTGTAAAGTGTATATTTACATCTGTCCTTGAGGAAGCCCCAAAAGACGGGGGTGAAACGAAGAGATCTTGCATCTGCTTTTGTCGGACACAAACAGTACACAATTCCAATTTAAAGTTTATAATAATTTATTGAGTTTCAATTGAAATTTTATTTGTAAACTTAATTGGTAATATAAACAAAGTTATACATTGTATCTCAATACAACATATTTTTTAATTTGTGGGTATGAATGTGTGAGTGTGCTAGTTCAGTTTTATTGTCTATATAGGTATATTTGTGTGATATCTTTAAATAAATTTTGTGTATTTCACGTATTATTGTTGGGCTCTCTATATTATGTGTAACTCTACGACAAGTAGTTAGAGAGTTGTAGTTATTTACCCTTTATGTATATAAACAATACAGTAGCCATGAGAGAAACATCAGAAAATGTTGCACATTGTCGACCATAAATGTACTCCTCCTGCAGGGTGCTGCGTCTTGTACGTATGTGGAGCATGCGAACGGCAAAAGCCATTCCAGCAAAGCTGAGATTTATGCTAGAGCCAAATAAGTGTTTATCCTCATTATTGTGATTTTTTTTGCTTTCATTTTTCAGCAAGTCTGAAGGCAATGTTGTAAATATTAGGCTGTTTAAATAAAAACTACACAATCATGGGGGAGGGGGGGACCTTGTAAGGCTTTAGTTTTCCTAACTAAGGCCAATACAGTAAAATTCGTGGGAGAGTGGGCGAATGCCCGCTCCCCCGGCATGAGCACAGGCCACTCTCCTGTGCGTGCGATTCAGTAAGAAAAAATATTCAAATTAGGGCCCGCGGTAAAAGGAGGCGCTAGGGACGCTAGCGCGTCCCTAGTGCCTCTTTTTTTTTTTTTTTTGACAGGAGTAGCGGCTGTCAGCGAGTTTGACAGCCGACGCTTAATTTTGACGGAGTCTGTTCTCAAACCCGCTGACAGCCACGGGTTTGGAAACCGGATGCCAACAAAATTGAGCGTCCGGTTTTCAACCCGCGGGCTGATTTTTTTTTTTTTTTTAAATTATTTTTTAACTTTTGGGACCTCAGACTTAATATCACCATGATATTAAGTTGGAGGGTGTACAGAAAAGCAGTTTTACTGCTTTTCTGTGCACTTTCCCAGTGCCGGCAGAAATTAACGCCTACCTTTGGGTAGGTGCTAATTTCTGAAAGTAAAATGTGCGGCTTGGCTGCACGTTTTACTTACTGAATCGCGCGGGAATAACTAATAGGGCCATTAATATGCATTTGCATGTTGCGGGTGCTATTAGTTTCGGGGGGGGGGGGGGGGGGGGCGCGTTGGACACCCATTTTCAACGCGCCTTTACCCCTTACTGAATAAGGGGTAAAGCTAGCGCATCAAACGCGTATCCAAAAGCAGGTTAACAGTGCGCTCCGCTGTAGCGCACTGTACTGTATCAGCCTGATAGTAATGATGGCAGAAAAGGACCAAATGGTCCATCCAGTCTGCCCAGCAAGCTTCTTATGTAGCTTTCCTAGGGTGTGAAGTGGGCTATGAGTTTTCTCATCAGGTTACACAAGAGCTTGTTTTCAAGGTTTGCCATTGGTGTCATGATAAAGAATGTTTGCTTCAAGAGACTGTTAAAATACTCCTCATTAAGGCTAGGTGGTGGGGTGGAGCTGGGTACAACAGGCTGCCTCTGACAGGTGCAGGCAGTATTCATTACGTCTTTTGAAGACCTTAAGTGGCTGAGTGCATTCAGCCTTTCTACATTTTTTCACATTTGCCTCATCCAAGGAGAGCGTGACGTTAAAGAATGTTTGAAGTTCTTTTGTCTAAATGCCACGGTTACACAGTTAGTCATCTTGTAAAATAACAATAATAAATATTGACTTATTCACAATGGCTCAAAAAAAAAAAAGAAAAAAAGAAGGCTGTCAAAACTGTATTTTTGCGAAGAAGCCTTGTGGTTAGGGAGAAAGACACCTTCATTGTGTTGGCATGCCCATTAGTATTCCATCCACATGGACTCGCCTTGGAAAAATCATTTTAATGGGCTCTGAATGAGCCCAACTGCCAGCCATTGTTGGATGACGAGAGGCTGCAAACCCTGCTGCTTGTGAGTTATAGCAATGACGGCCTAGTACCAAACTAGATCAGGGTCAGGAGGCAGCTTAACATGACATCAATCAACAGGGGCGACCGCAGCAGAGCCCTGCTGGGCCTGGATAGAATTCCCAGAGCAAACACAACGGGCAGAGAGGGGGATTAAACACTGCTCACAGTGTTTCGATTTGGAGCTGGGGTAACCGTGCCCTCCTCTCTTTCTTAAGAATTAACAATTTAGACTTTGAATACCAAACGCTATATAAATAGCACATGCAAATATCAATAATTCTGAAAATATGCGCACATCCTCTGTGCAAAGGTCACATGTCCGTATTATAAGGTGGTTATTCTCAAATAGTCTTCTTTCTGTTACACTTAATTTAATTCTGACTGACTTGAAAAACTGTACTTTATAGAATATGGAGTGCAAGATATATAAATATGAAGCTACTGATGCTGAAAAATCTATCTGGAGATTATGGAATCTGTTGCTAGAGGACATAGTCAAAGCAACTAATATAGAGGGGTTCAGAAGAGTATTGGATGAGTTCCTGAAGGAACTATTCATAAACAGTTATTAGCCAGATAGACTTAGGAAAGCCACGGTTTGTTCCTGGGAGTGAAATACAAGAGAGAGTCTCATGCTTTTGCCTGCTGCGCAGTCTCACTGTGCCCTGATCCTGTCTGCTATGACACCTTCCCATCAGCAAAGGCCTCCAGTGAGCTCTGTCCCTAGCTACCTGAGCCATCTCCTCAACACCTGATTTAGCCTGTGGTGCAACCTCCTCTCCACCAAGGGTCCTCGGTGAGCTTCACCTTCAGCCTGGCCAAGCTCCGCCTCGCTGCTTGCACCGCACCCAAGCTCCAGCCCCATTTAATCCTGCCTTGCCTGAACGTAGATGCCTCTTCATGGTTCTTTGACCTAACAGCTCATACCTTTTGGCCTCCAGGCCTTTTGTTACCTTATACCTTGCTCTGTGGCCTACCAAAGTAGGCCTTATCTTGCTTTGTGGCCTCTGGGTCTTTCCTTATTGCTGCTTTTGGGCTTCAGTGATCTTTGTCTTGTCTACTCCTTGTCCGATCCTGTTCTCTTATCTAGCTCTGCCCTTGTCTAGTCTTGTCTTGTCTGTCCTGCCCAGCCTAGTTCCTTGTATCCATTCCCTACCTTGCCTTAGTCTGTATCTAGTCCCAGTCTCTACTTAGCATTTTGTCCAAGCCTGTCTTTATCCAGTCTTCATTCCTACTTAGTGTCTTGTCCAGCTTGTTCTAATATCCAGTGCTCCGCACCCTGCCTATTCCATACTTAGAACTTTGCTCCCAGACTCTCTGCCCACAAAGTCCGGCTGTAGCAGACCTCGGTTCCAGCCTGTCTGCCCTGCCTTGTCCCGCTTTATCCCATCTCATCCAGTTAAGCCCTACTGGCCCCAGAACCCAAGGGCTCAACCTGCGAGGGAGGGGGCTGGCTAAGCAGAAGACCAGCTCTTGTCCAGCTCTGTGGGGGTGTATCCTAACCCCAGTCAGGCTCCTCATGACATTGAGGAGCCAACTGGCCACTGTTAAGAGACAGAATGTTCTGCTTGATAAACCTTGGTCTGACCC
This sequence comes from Rhinatrema bivittatum, assembly GCF_901001135.1. Lineage (NCBI taxonomy): Eukaryota > Metazoa > Chordata > Amphibia > Gymnophiona > Rhinatrematidae > Rhinatrema > Rhinatrema bivittatum. Next base: position 19,964,457 of record NC_042628.1, on the reverse strand, counting down.
AACATGGCACTTGTGTTCTTATGTTAGATCTGGAAACCTATGGATATATTCAGTGGTTTTTAATTTACTTGGGTGTCTTTCCTAGACTGGAGGTGTTTAAGCAATATTACAGCAAATAAAGGTGGTTCTTAATTTCAGTAAGTAAGACCTGGCTTAAAAGAATGAGGAGCCACTTGTCCATAGAAGCTTTCCAACGGACAAATTAAAAGATCCAAAATTATAGCTCGCAAACGATGTTGCGAAGTTGCCAGCTGTTCCCAAGTCTTTGAGCTAGTCCTTTAAAATTAAATCTCCTTTCTCTAAGAATTTGTGTTGATAAAAAAAATAATCCCAGAATACCTAGAGAAAGAGAAGTAAAATTAAGCAGGACAGTTTTTCAAAGTGATCCTGATGGTAGAGAGTTAGGTGGCAACTTTGGAAGCACTGTGTCGACTTCTATAGTCTGCTTTATTCTGCTTGCAGCTTGTTTAAAAGTAATAGAATGAACATTTTTCACCTCGTCTTTAGACCAGGGCTTAGAAAATATAAGAAATTCCTAGGCACCAACAGGAATTTGTAGGAGTCAAGCAGGGATCCTAAGCTCTAGTTCTTGTGTGCTGTATTATGCAAGTTTAACCTAGCTCTTAGATGAAATGTGCAAATGTAAGTCACTAATATTCATTGTAGACGTATTGAAGACCGTCTACAATGTTTGTAGAATTTGGACTGGATTTCACCAATCCATCAACTGAAACCTGTCTCGCCCTAGGTTTCACTTCTCCTATCTTTCCCCACAATGTTCCCGTTCCTCCTTTCCTTCTCTGTTTTTCTTCTTCTCTCCACCCTTGCCTCTTGCAGCTGGAGTGGAGCTTGGAGACTGACAGGGGGTGGTGTCAGAGCTCCCCAGGCCCTGTGGCTCCTTCTCCCATCCCCATGTGCCATGCCTCCTGTTTAGAAAGAAAACACATGGAAGGAGAAAGAGGAACAAGTTTGTCGATTTGCTGTGTTCCCCACGCTGCCAGTCGTCTGACTTGGTTCGTGCAGCAGCTTGGCAAAGGTGGAGGGGAGAGAAGAGGAGCTGGTCCAGCTTCATTGGTGGACCTTCTCTATGGAAACTGTTGGCACTTCTGCTTTCACTGGGCCTGAAGTGAAATGGGGAAGTGCTGAAGCAAAACACTGGTTTGCCCCACTTTAAGCATGGGCTGTGAATGAAATTTTAAGCAACTGGGAAAGTTCACAACATTTTACATTAGATGCATACATTATGGTGCGTATGCATGACTGAAGAGCATTTGTGTGCTGTTTGTAAAATCTTCATAATAGCAGTGGCCAGCTTGGTGGCAAGTGCTATGCACTGGCGTGTGGAGGACCAGGGTTTGATTCCTGGGCAGGGTGTTTGCAGTCCCTGGAAGGTGTCACTCACCTAGAAGTCAGACTTGGGGTCATGATAGCCTGGTTCTCAAGAGAACTGTAGTTTTCGGCCTCGGCTGATAATTGTTGCTGCAATGGAGGGGGGGGGGGGGTATTAAAAGAGGAGGGGGAGGGGAACGCCTAGGTAGCTGTGAATGAAGATTCATAGCACTGGAGCTGAACAGAAACTGGTTCTGATTTGTGCTGGAAGCCCAAAATAGCTGCAGAAAATGATGGGCCAAAAAGAACTATCTATTATATGTATAGTGCTGGGAGGCAATCCTTAACAGTTTCCATGCAGTTTGACAGGAGAAGTTCTCAATTGTGTTAGAAGCTTGAAGACCTTCAGTGAACCTGAATGTCCATGACTGGGGTCTTTTTTTTTTTGTAACTACCCCGCTTAGTCTGCAAAAATGTGCATAAGTTTACACTATTGTTTGAAGCAACCTCATGCTTTTATGTTGGCCTGGGAAATTATTCCCACCAAAAACACTTGCAAGCTATTATGCCTACTAAAAAGTACGCAGATGTTTCTCCCCAAGATTTTATGCGCACATTTTTTGAAAATCTAAAAAAAATTAAAAAGCGCGTGTACTTAAACCCCCCCCCCCCCCCAAGAGATTGCCTTCTCTCAGTTCAGGAAAGCGCATGTGGTCCCGTACACGCGTACGTTACTCACATAGCGAGAGCACAAACTAACAGGCTGATACAGTAAAAATTGCAGGAGAGCGGGCGAGCACCCGCTCTCCTGTGCGTGTAATTCAGTAAATAAATTTATTTAAATTAGGCCCGGCAGTAAAAAGAGGCGCTAGGGACACTAGCACGTCCCTAGCTCCTCTTTTTGGACAGGAGCGGCGGCTGTCAGCAGGTTTGACAGCCGACGCTCAATTTTGCTGGCGTCTGTTCTCGAGCCCGCTGACAGCCACGGGTTCGGAAACCGGACGCTGGCAAAATTGAGCGTCCGGTTTTCAACCCGTGTGCCATAGGCCTATTTCAAATTTTTACTTAAACTTTCAGGACCTCCGACTTAATATCGCCATGATATTAAGTTGGAGGGTGCACAGAAAAGCAGTAAAAACTTTCCCAGTGCCCGGAGAAATTAGCGCCTACCTTTGGGTAGGCGCTAATTTCTGAAAGTAAAATGTGCGGCTTGGCTGCACATTTTACTTACTGAATCGCGCGGGAATGACTAATAGGGCCATCAACATGCATCTGCATGTTGTGGGCGCTATTAGTGTCGGGGGGGGGGGGAGGGGTATTGGACACGCGTTTTGGATGCGCTATTACCCCTTACTGAATAAGGGGTAAAGCTAGCGCGTCCAAATGCTGGCTAACAGTGTGCTCCGTCGGAGCGCACTGTACTGTATCGGCCTGTAAGTTTTTATAACAAGCCATTTCCACAGGTAAAGCCATGTGGGTTGGGTTGGGTTTTTGGTTTTTTTTTTTTTTTTTTAACTGGAAATGTCTTTTAAAAATTTACTGTGTGTGCTCATTGTCATTAAAGGAAGCACAAATATAACTCCAATAGCCTGGGCTATTTTCAGTTGTGTTGCCTGACACGGTCTTGGTAGAAATCTCATCCTCCCGTGTAAGAGAGCGGTTGACATTGCTCGAATTCTCACCGTTCACTCATTTGAATGCGGATAGAAAATTAACGTTTAAGTTGCAAACACTTTTTCATGGATCTCTGCTCTTGGTTCACTCGGGGCTGTCTTTAATATATGTATTTGCTCTTGGATATGTTTATAAGGGCCTTTCCTTTTTTATCTGTTGTACATATGTTATTTTGTAACTTTTCCAAGGTTCTGTTCGATGTAAACCGGTGTGATAATCTTCGTTTTGAAGGTCGGTATAGAAAAAGATGTAAATAAATAAATGTGTGTTGCAACGAAATTGGCTTTGCATGCAGCTGAGAAGCACATGCATAAATCTGTCGCCTATCCAGCAAGCAGGGCTGTTGCCGTTTGTGCCGAGTTAATCCGACAGCCTTGTTTAGAATATTCTCCAAGGCTGAGGCGTACCCTTGCAGGTCGGTCTTGCGCTGTATCTAGCAATCTTGTAGACGTTCTCCCCCATCTTTGGTTGGTTTGGACTTATGTCCTGCTGCCCATTATGTCCCTGCTATTATGTGAATGTGTTTATTGGCAAAACAGTTTTTCAATAATGTTACTTAATCATCTTTAGTAAACAGTTCATTTGAAGGCCAATAGTTATATAATTATAATCAGGAACATTTGTTACTGTTTTCCTTGAAGAGAATAAATACATGTTTTAGATTTTGTGTGGGTTTTTTTTTTAATTCTGATTTCCATATTGTCTGGGACGCCTTTTTTTTTTTTTTTGGATGAGGATTAATTTAATGCCAAAACTGATACGGTTATGAAAGCCAGTCGACATCCAGCTTCGTCCTACCCAGAGAATGAGGTTCCCCAGGGAATCTTAACCCCCTCCCTCACAGCACTTAGACTTCGATTTGATTCAGTTTATTTATTTATTTTATTTATTTTTGGTTTTATATTTGGTTTGTATTCTGCCTTTCAGATACTGTAGGTATCTCCCTATCCCCAGAGGGCTTCCAATCCAAGCGATGAATTTTCAAAGAATTAGGCATAATTGATATCGGACTTGTTTATTGTGGACCTTTAGCTGGATGGAGAGGTCTGGGTGACGTGGGGGGCGGGGAAGGGAGCTTGGGCTGAAGAATCAGAAGGGTTTTGATGTGGAGAAAACTGCTACGTTTTAAAATCGACTTCTGCGTGCAAAGCAAGTTCTACTTTTATTTTCATGTGTAAAATATACGTGCGTATATTTTTAAAACTCTTTAGGAAAAGTACGTGTTCAGTGCATTGGAATGCTTGCTTTCAATGCATTTTACATATCCACGTGTGAGCATACATGCGCATGCATGTTATGGGGTAGAACTAACGTTTATTTCTTAGCCCTGGTTATAAAATACCTTCGTGGATCTGAGAGGCCAAAAAGAGTTTACATGCGGCTATGAGGAGTTCGAAAATTACCTTCTAAGTGCGTCTTCCCCCATTTTGCTTGATCCTGATCTGACTTATGAGCATTTATCAATTTTGAATTGTCAAGGCGTCGACCCTTACGTGGGATAAAGGTCGACCAATCAGGTTTCACTTTGTTGCAGTAATATAGAAATGTTCCTGATTGGCTGAGTCATGGCAGGTGCAATCAGTGAGTCAAGAACTATTGTAGCTCCTCTTCCCCATTCCACAGACACATGCATACCTTTCCAGTTTTAAAAGGTCAAATCAACATTTGAAACAGGTGTGCAATCTTTTAAATGTGATATATGCAATGCACACCAGTTGCCTCTTGTCAGAAATACCCCATGAGTGAAATATAAACGAAAACCAAGAATAGGGTGCAAGTTCCTTACTTGCTATATCAATTGTCCAGTATTTACAAAAAAGGCATCTGTCACCACTTAGGCTATGCCTTAACTAAATTTATATACCATTTTTAATATATCTCAATCCATTTTTCATTTTTGTTTTGTTTTTTTGAAATGCAAATAAGTGTCAGTTTTTAAAGAAGTTCAAATAGCTTTTGTACTACATTTCAATATCCTCTCTCAAATGTATATTCCAAACGGCTAGAGAACGCTTATCTTAGAATTTGAATTTTTGAAAAATGCCAGGGGCTTTAAAAAAAAAAAAAAAAAAATTGTTCCCTGCTGGTTTCTACTTCCTTCGCCCGACACCGACAGGGTTTTCAACAAGAATGCCTGTCTCTGCTTCGGGGGGCTAGGGAGAGTGTTCTCTGAGAATCTTGCTTCCTTCAAACTTCTTCCATTCTACCAGCGTCTCAAAAATTAAAATTCCAAGGCAAGGTGAAAATAGCCAGTGCAAATGATTCAGCAACTGCAGACTGAGGGATGGGGGGGGGGGGGGTGGCTCTCATCTCTGTCAGCGAACCATGTTCACGTGGCTCTGGGTGCTGGCTGGCACGATGCAGCTTGGACTTTAATGTAGAACTGCAGGCCCTAGGAGGAAGCTGTGGCAGCAGAAGAAAAGAGGGAAATGTGAAGATGCCCATACAGCAAAAGCTGAAGTGATATACGTTTGCATTTTTTTTTTAAATTTAATACAGCTGTGTCTTCACCATCTAAAGGTGAACTGTAGTTGCCATGAAGTTGGCTTTGTTGGTCATGAGGAGCTAATGATACTATTTTAAATTATTTTTTTATTACCATTTTGCTTGAGGCCATGCATTAGACTTTATGCGAACTATATACATAGGGCTGACTTTTCAAAGCAGTTTACATGGCATAAATGGGTTTTTCAAAATTGCCTAGATACATGTTAATGTTTACATGTAACTCCTTTGAAAATTCACTCTCTAGGTTTGTATTTATTTTATTTATTTAGCGGTTTTTATATACCGCGGCACGTAAGAAGATACATCACCTCGGTTTACAGGGAACAATAATTTAGCAACAGGCTTTACAGAGAACAGGCTTTGCAGACAGTAACAAAAACATTGTAACAGGCTTTCCATATAAAAGTAATATAAATAGTCTATGAACTATCAAACAAAAGGGTAATATAACTCAATGAGGGAGATGAGGATATAAACAGGTAGATAATTGTTATAATGCTTATAATGCTTACTGTGTTTTTGTATGATTTTGTATGATGTGCACACACAAGGGCGAACAGTGAGAATGTAGCTTGTTAGTCAAGTGTCAGTTGGATAAAAAAAAGAAGTGGCATACAGTGGGTGACCGAATTTATAGTTGTGCCTTACATGAAGCATTAGAAGTAACCAGACCTGTTGTGGCTTGCAAATGAGTCTACAGCGCCTTGTGGTTTTGTCTTGACAAAGAATCCGAGTGCTGGAAACTAGATGCTGATAAGCATATGTCAGATTTTATTAGGAAAGAGCTCCACGTTGCTGTGCATGGGGTCTTGAGGATGGAGATTATAGATGGGCAGAGAGCTAAGCATGATTAGTAGCATTCAGTTATTGCTTAGCCATCACCGGATGATTCAGCCCTTTCATAAATTGAATTCCCTTGCATGATGTGCATTAATTCCCAGAAACTGGATACTAAGGACAGCACCCACCGTGAGAGGTGAGGTTTTTTGGGTTTAATCTGTCCCTCAAAATGAGGGCCATGCCATCCATTTTAAAACAGGATGTTAAACGCATGTCGTAGATTGTTATTGTATACATAGAAGAAATATGCCAATAAAAGCTAATATTTAAATACTGCTGAAAGGGGGGGGGGGGAAATGGAGCCTCCCTCTGGGTCTTTGTTGCACGTTAGTAACTTCACGGTCTCTGCATGCTTGGTTTATGGTTTACTGATGAGGACTGAGCAATGCATTGGAGAAACTTACATCTGAGAGTGGTTTTTGTTTTTTTTGTTTTTGTCATTTTCCATCTATTCACTATGGACCAGATTTTAAGAATTATGCGCGGGCGTAGATTTTATAAGGTGTGTGCAGCTTGAGCGCATGTTATAAAATCCAGGGTCGGCGCACGCAAGGGGGCGTACAATTGTGCGACTTGCATGCGCCGAGCCACGCGGCCTTCCTCCATTCCCTCCGCGCAGGAGCAGGTTTTCGGGGTTATGCGCGTAATATACGCGAGTAACCCTTTGAAAATCCGCTCTTTAATGACAGTGTATCAAATTTTTATTATGCAACTAAATCTCTCTAACTTATTTGGGTTTGCCTCATTCTTGCCTTTTGAAAGAGGAGCCTTGTGTGCTTTAGAACTCTAGCGTTTAGAAGAATACATGGAGTTGCAGTAGTCTAGCTGATTCAATATTAAAGATTGTAATAGTACTATAGTCAAAAATCTTGATCTCAAGTAAAGGTTTTAACCTTTTTAAGTATGCAAAGTTTGAAAAAGAGGCAGTTACTGTCTTGGAGATGTGAGTGTCGAGCAGAATTCCCAGCTTTCCTTTCTTTGTAAACAATTGGGATGCAGTTTCCTTGAAATTGGAGTGAGATGGGGACCTTAAATGATGGAGATATTATTCCTGCAGGGAGTAGGAGTTCAGTTTATTCTATATTTAGTTTGAGCTAGTTATGGGCAAGCCAACGATTAACAGTTTATACAGAGAGAAACCAAACTCAGGCTGTTGGATCAGTTGGTGCTGTTGGCAACAAAAAATTGAATGTCGTCAGCACAGACCTTGTAATTAACACGCAGATATGCAAGGATGTTACACAGTAGGGCCAAGTAAGATGTTGAATAGTGTGGACAACAATGACACCCATGTCAGAGCCTCAGCAAAACAGATGTTCCATTACATTTCTGGTTCAAATTTCCATCAACTTTTCATGATGAATTGGAGCCCCGGCAATGGCTTGTGAGCGAACCCAACTCCAAGAGCTCATACAAATGCTGCAGGAACACACCTCCCAAAGACTGAGACTGGCCTAGTAGCTTAGAGGCATTGGTTTTCGCTGCATGCAGAAGACCAAAGTTTGATTCTTGGGCCAGGATTTTGCTTCCTGAAATGACTGGGTCCAGGGATGCTGTGGAGGCCTCAGACAGGAGGGAAGCCCCAGATATTTGCTTCCCGACACCTAAGCCACCTTGAGTCCGGGCTGCTGCTCTCCTTGCCTGAGGAGTGTTGCTGAGATAAGTGAGTTGGGTGGGGATATAAAATTGAAATCCCTGGGCAGCTGCAATTGGAAGGCTCCTAGCACTGTGGTCCAGCAGAGGGCAAATTTGAGTGGGAGTTCCAAAGGTGCAGGAAGAAACTTCTGGATCAAAACAAAAATTCTGGGAAATGATTCTCTTCTTTTCCCCTTCAAATCTTTTTTGAAAATAAGTGGCTCCCTGTTTGAAGAGAAGGTGCTTCAGTGTTTCTACAAACGAGTTTTGAAATTTATCAGTGGAATGCACTTCAAAGGCATTTGCTCAAAGTGAATCTGCCCTTTGAATGGACTACGTTGCAATGGCATTTACAGTGTAGTGTTCTGGTAGCCATATTTGAGGGCTAATCCACTTACATGGCCTGTGAGCCTTTCGAGGTCCTCATTCCCTTCCTCATTTGAACTCTGTGGTCTTGAAAACTTGTGTGCTATGATTTCTGTGGATTAGTCTTTCAAGGAATCCGTGTACAAAGATAATAAATGTGTTGGATTGTTAACTGAGCACAGTCTCTGCTTACTGTGCAACTGTCTGAGAATTTTAAATGCTCTCAAGCACTTTGATTTACTAGTAAAAAGGCTTAAAAAAAATCCCCCTTTTTCTAAATAGAAAAGTTTTTTTTAATTAAAAAAAAAAACAAATATTTTCACTAGTAGACAACTGATAACTTTAAAAAAAAAAAAAAAAAAAAAAAATGCTCATGGAGTTGCAAGGTGGTTGGTTGTCGTATGGGTAATCGCAGCAGAGTTGGAAATTCCACAACGCTCTCTGGTCGTTTCAGCCGCCAAGGGATCAGTTTGCTATCGCGGCCTCATCTTGTTGCAGGCATGGCCACAGACTGAACGTTATTCATTCAGCTCTTTCAGGAATTCTGCTCCTCTTGGCGCCGTGCCTTCCGGAGAGCCTTCGTGACTAAGGATCTGTGTGTGTGCTGGCAGACGTTACTAAATGGATTTCTTTCATCAGAAGTGCAAAACTTGGCTGTAAAGAGCGGCATGGAACCGCACACGGCCCCGACTGCCTTCAGAAAGAAAAATAGTTCTCTGAGGCAGGGGGGGGGGGGGGGGGAAGAGTCTGGTGCCAGATATTCTGGGATGTCGTTTCGGTGAGTACAGGCATTCTGAAGAGCGCTGCTGTGTGCGCACTCGTAACAAGGCCTTGCCTGTGCAACAGTTAAACCTTTCCATAGCTCTCGAGTCTGAATTCATAAGTAAAATGCAGTAATCAAGTTTATTTAACTGCCTGAACTTTTTCAAATATATTATATATATATGATAGAATCTTGTGTTAGCATTTTAAAGGGGGGGTCATTTTCAAAAGCATTTACCCCAGTAAAACGCGGTTTTATGCACCCAAAGTGGCTTTTTGAAAAATTGCCCCGGGGCTGTATGTGTGAAAGTACGAGAGGAGGCGATTTCGCTCGCTCACGTACTTGAAAGAGGTGTTCTCGGGTGGGGAAAACAATTTACGCTCATAGTTTTTGGTTTCTGGGGTTTTCTCTTCTCCCCCCCCCCCCCCCTTAGTGTGCACATAAATGTGTGTGTGTGTGTGCACATTTGCACCCGCTGCCAAGCAGAGGCTGTGCTGGGCTACGGGTGCGCCTGCTGGGTTTTGAAAATTCGGGTGGGTTATAAAATGAACCCTCCCAGAGGACCTCTTGTCAGAAGTACTTTGGGGAAATTTGCTGCCACGTGATCCTACTTCAGAACAGAATGATGGACTTTCTTTAGCCAATGAGAGGTTTTTGGAGGTTTTCAAAAGGATTTCTTTTTGGATTCCAAGGTAACCATAGCTGAAGGGGCCGTAGCAGACTGCACAATAATATTTTTTTTAAAAGGCTGCATACTGCTGCGGTTTTTCTTTTTTTATGCGCATAATTACTTTTGTTTTTATAATTGCATTCAAATGGGTTATTGGCTTGGTTTCCAAAAATCTCAAAACAAAGCAAAACCAAAAATCCCCTTCCCCCCCCCCCCCCCCCCCCCCAAAAAAAACTATTTGTGTACCAGGAGTTTAACTAGGCTAAAGACTTGCAGGGTTTTCAGCTGTGGTCTTGGAGGACTACAAACCGGTTTAGGATTTTTTTGGGGTTTTTTTTTTTAAGAGTAGTCTAAGCAAAGTAATCCGGTTCCAGTACTATGCAGGGATGTCTGAATATTCTTTGTGGACATCCTGAATACCAGGCCTGGGATCAGAGGTGAGAGCGCCTGACATAGACTACGAATTTCAGACGGATGAATAAGCAGGGCTCTCCAGTAGAGACCAGTTCAGTGCTGCCACTAGTTAGTATAACTTAAGAACATAAAAAGTGCCATGCTGAGTCAGAGCAAAGGTCCATTGAAGCTTTTCTCCAACAGCAGCCAATCCAGGTCATTAGGGAAGTACCTAACAGATCCCAAAGAGTAGATCCGTTTCCTTCTTGGTCATGCCCAGGGATAAGCAATGGCCTTCCCTCACCTGACTAATAATTGTTTATGAATTTATCCTCTAGGAACTTGACCAAACTTCTTTGAATTCCAACTATGCTAGATAACCTTGGCCATGTCTTTCGGCAAGGAATTCCACAGATTAATTGTGTATTGAATGAAAAAATACTTTTAAAATCTCATTCGCTATTTACCTATTCCTCTAGGGATGGTGTTTTTTTATGTTTTACCCAAATAACCAAACATGGTGAATTAGTCCATTTTTGATTTGGTTTGCAAACCAAACCAAAACATCAACTTGTCTGAAAATGTTTGGATATTTTCGGTTTGGCAAATAGTGTGTGATGTTAGCTAATTGCATGTACTACTTGTCTACAAACGTATCCTCCCCACCCTCTACAGCTCCCTTACTCCTTCTGCGGGAGCTTTGATGAAGAAAGGGAGCGGCAGGCCTCCTGCCTTGCTGGTTCTGGTTGAAAAATAGCCCCAGCCGCAAGACCAACGCCAAGTTGTTATATTCCTGTCTGAAACTGTGGATGGGGGATGTAACTTTCAAGACTGTCAGTTGTCTACTTAAAGCACCCAAAATATTTCTCTCCTCAAAATTCTGCAGAAAAGTTGCGACATGTTTAGAATATCAGTACTCTCTCTTTTTAAGCATGTGACAACTTCCAATTCAACAAAAGCGTGCAACAAACATCGAAAAAAATCACGACTTCAGCTTCTCAAGTTTGTTCCGGTAACTCTAACCGATGACTTCCTGATGTTCTCCTGTTTCAAGAAAACAGTGTAAATATTTCTCTAACCAAATACCGTGAGACCTAAATAGTCCCCTAAAAATGTCTATTAGTATCAAACCAATACATGCTTGAACATTTTAAGCAAAGGGAACATTCTGATAATTATACTTATATCAGTAGCTGTGTCTTTCCCCTTCCTTCCTTATAGATTTTGTAAGCTATTCTGTTCTCGTTCCTCTGCACTGCTAGACTATTTCTTAGCAGGAATCCTTTTAGGAGTCTCTAGATGTCAGTTTCTCTTCCTCTGACGGTAAATATCCCCTCGCTGGTGCTCAGTCATTTGGAGCTCGCACCTTGAAGACCACTCTTCACAGCATCCCTCACGTTGGGTGTGCTGAAATATGGAAGCTTGCTCTTGGAGACAACTTGGATTCCAAAATAGTAACGGAGATAAAGCTGTGTGGTTTGTAGAGTGCAGCAAGGCTTCTGCATGTGATTCCCTGATCATGGTAAAATGAAACTGTACAGTAAACCTGGAAGAATTTACGGGATGTGGAGTGATAAGCTGAGAGGGTCCAGGAGGTGTTGTAGAATGCACATTCGACAATTCATTTTAACTGTTTGTTTCCTTTTTATTTCTTTTAATTATTTTGTAATATTCCTCCTGTCTTTTCCGGTTTCTTTTTTTTTTTTTTTTTTGTGACACCAGTAAAGCACATATGCAGGTCAATATTCAGTAGGCCAGCCAGCGTCAAGAGGTTACCTGGATAATATTTTGCCAGATGTTCAACGGGACAAGCCTCCCATTGCACCTGTTCTGCTAAAGTTACTCGGATAAAGTTATCGGAGTAAATCTGCCGTTGGCAGGCTTTCTGAAACTTAAAAAAAAAATAAACATTCACTAGCCCACAGCTTCCCCATCCCAATATTTTAAAGTAGTGAGCCAAGCCCCCCCCCCCTCCCCCACGATCCCAATATTAGAAAAATAGTAGTGGACTGGGGGCTTCCCAGCCTCCTGATCCCAAAATATAAAAAAACCCCCAAAACTGGTTGTGTGCCAAGCAAGCCCCCTCCTGCCCCCTGAACTCCTACCCCCACTGCTAACCCCAAAAGCCCATAAATAAGCCAGTGGGACGTGGAGATGCTTTGCCCTATTCCGTCTGGCTTAAATAGTAGAGTGCTGTACCAGCACTTCATACGCATTTACTCACTTCACTGGCTGCTGATTGGTTCATTCACAGATGGGCCTTTCCGAATAGGGATTGGTCCTTTCTGTGACAGCTACCAGTGAGTGGACCAGTCAGTAGCCAATGAAGTGAAAAAATGAATAATCTAAACTTTAGACATGCGATGCTGTGTTCCATATTAGGCATCACAACCCAGGAAAAGAATCTTTGAATCATTGTGGGCAATACTTTAAAAATCTTAGTCCAGGGCATGGCAGCAGTCAAAAAAAGCAAGTAGAATATTAAATATTATTAGGAAAGGAATGGGAAATAAAACAGGGGCTATCATACTGCCTCCTTAGGAATCCAGAGTGCAACTTCTTGAGTACTATCGTCCCTTTTGATTGCCTCATCTCAAGAAGGACTAGAAAAGGGCAACCAGAATGATACAGGGGGATGGAACAGCTCCCCTATGAGGAAATATTTCTTCATGGAGAGGGTGGTGAATGCCAGCAATGCTCTTCCGGAGGAGGTGGTGAAGAAGAAAACAGTGAAAGAATTCAAAAGGGGCATGGGATGAGTACTGTGGCTCCCTAAAACTAGAGGATGGAAATGAGGAAAAGGATGCAGCATGGGGGTAACGTGCTGGTGCGGCGGTTACTACTACCCTTGACCAATAAGCCTGGATACGGTTAATGCAGCTCCATCAGTGCTCACTGCTTCAATGGCAGTGGGAAAAGGGGAATGGGATTCAGAGAGCAACCAACGAGGACTCCGACTTTTATGGTCTGGGAAACTGATAAGCACGGGGGTAAGCTGCACAGTGCGGCAGATACTACCATAAGCTTGCTGGGCAGACTGGATGGACCATTTAGTCCTCTTCTGCCATTATTTCTGTGAAAGACTAAAGAGGTTAGGACTTTTCAGCCTGGAGAAGAGACGGCTGAAGGGGGGATATGATAGAGGTCTATAAAATCCTAAGTGCGACAGTACAGGTAACAGTTATGTATCCTTTCCAGTAGAACTAGGACTAGAGGATACTCCATGAAGCTAATGGAAAGTATATTTAGAACAATTTGAAGCATCTTTTTCAATCAGTGTACAATTAAACACTGGAATTTGTTGCCAGAGGATGTGGTGAAAACAGTTAGCTTAGCTGGCTTCAAAAAGGGTATAGATAAGTTCCTGGAGGAAAAATCCATATAGCCATGTAGATTTGGGAAAGCCACTGCTTATCCCTGGTTATAAACAAGGAGGAGGAATGGATCTATTCTTTGGGATCTTACCCGGGTACTTGTGATTGGCCATGGTCAGGATACTTGTCTTGATGGACTTTTGGTCTGACCCAGCATGGGATTTCTTATGGCTGCCAGTACATGCATTAAAGGAACCCCCCGGATTGAGTGGGTAGATTTCAGAAAGGCCAGTTTACCCAAGTAAACAGCCTTGCAAATTGCTCTCCTAATTCATTACTTTCTTGAAGATTTGATTGTTCACAATTTCACCAAACACCATAAGTAACAGAGCAGTGGTTATAACTCCTCAACTCGCATATGTTGTTCAGAAAATATAGTTCAAATCTGTTTTCATTTTGCAGGATTATGATAGCTCTGAAAAATACCAGGCCCTGACAGTTGTGAAACTGGGAGGTTTTTAACAATCTCCAGCTGCTCCTTCCAGACTGTGCACAGCCAGAATCCCATCGCACCCACCCCCCGGCACGTCATTCCACTCAGAAGCTAGCATTGCCTGGCAAGTGGATGGGCAGGGCTGGCCATGTCTTTACGTGTAGAGACGGTGGGTGAAGGAGAACGGATTATGGGAGCAGGGGGAAGGAAGGGAGAGAAACATGGGTCGGGATGGTGGGGGAGAAGTGGTTGGAAGGGAGAGAGAGCAGGTAGGCCAAAAGCAAAGTTGGTGCCAGGAAACGGCAGAAACCCCAGAGAAATGCAGAGGGGACCTAGAGGACGTGTGTGAAATAGGAAGAGGGACCTAGAGGACGTGTGTGAAGAAGTGAGAGAGAAAAATAAGTGGGAAAGATGTGGAACAAGAACTGAAATGGGAGAAATAGTAAAAAAAAAAAAAAAAAAAAAAAGCTGCAGGAAAGACTAGATCTGTCACGTATATAGAATGAAAGTTAAACTCTTTGAAAGGGAAATATTCCAGTTGCGTGGAACAAAGAAATGCTGCTATATGAAAATGTTTTATGTTTATGTAGAAATGATATGGGAATTGCACCCTACACTGAGGGCTAAAGATTTTAATTTTGCAGGCTGCTCAGACTGGGACTCCAGCCTCCAGCTGCCCCGGCTACTGATGGCAGTGGGAGGTTGGTGCTGCCAGCAGCTCGGAGCCCCTAATGGGGCTTCAGGTCTTGCAAAAATTATAATCCCTGAAAAACATCAGGCCTGCCTCTTATATGTGGCCGCAGGAGAGACGGAGGGATACAAAAGTACTTTACCCTGTTGTGATGAAAATGACAAGGGACCATGCATTAAAGTTGGGCGCCTGACACTTCCAAAACTAGAACAAAATTTCTAGAAGCACTGCTTCCTTAGTTGACACTCTCCACCCCCTCCATTTAAAGAAAAGACACAAGACTAGAATGTACCCAAACACAGAAAGGGGCAGCTTCGAAACCGCCTGCGGCGGGACAGAGTTCTCCTGTGCGTTTTTGGTGTCCGGCTTCGCTCCAAGTTTCAGTGCACAAGTTGTGCACGTCTCTTCACTGTGAAACGCGCAGTAGGTGCAAAGGAACTGTGGATATTTGCACCCACTTTTCGTGCGGGTACTTTTTGAATGGAAAATGTGTCTAGAGTTCAAAATGCACTCTTACGGTTTTTTTTTTCCTTCCCTGACCAGAACTCATCCCCAGGAATGCCTCTTAGTGAGGTTAAAAACCTGGACGTTGCAGGGCACCAGGCACACTTTCAGCTGCACTGAAGGAGGGCTGTTTTCGGATGGATGATTTGTGCGGGAAAATTTGCCTTTTACTCACGTAAATGACTTTGAAAATTTGCCTTCCTAATAAAGCTTTTCTACTTCTGACTCCTTGGTAGCCCACTAGCCAAGTATGGCTCACATAATCAAGTTGAAAAATACCTACTTGAAGCTGTGCACAGAGGTGCGTTTTTTGCTCCAGGAATGTTCCCCCCCCTCCCCCCCCACCTCCTCCCAAGTCCATGGAAGATGAACACCAGCAGAAATGGCAGTCGTGGCCACAGATGCCGAAGCTCCTCCTGGTGCCCTCCTGCCTGACGTGCTGCATGCGCAGCCAGTCGACTGAGGTCCGGCGGCCGCGCATTCACACGCGCAATACTGATAGACTGACTGACTGAAACCCTAAGCAATAGATGCTCTCGCTTCTTGTGAAAGGTGTCTAAAAAGTCAGGATAGACAGAAGTACGGAGAGCATTCAGCGTTTCAATAATCGGGACGCCAGTTTATCCTGCATTCCTATCTTAGGCTCTGTTTGCATGTTTGACGACTTGGAGACTAACGCAGAGAGATAGATGGTATGTTCTCTACTATTCCTAAGCATTCATATACCTTGACTTCTTGATCGGGTTAATAGTGTCAAATAAATGGATTGGTAGCTAAATGAAGGATTGGATAAGCTAATCACTATTAGAATCTTGCTTAATGAGTTAATGAACTGTTCTTAAGTGGTTCTTATGTATACAAGTACTAATGAGCATTTTTTTTTTTCAAGTCATCCAATGGGGAAACTTCAGTGCAAATTCTCTGAGGCTTAAATAGCAACATCCTCTCTCCTAATTACAGCACTTATTTTTTTTTTCTTGAAATTGTAATGAATTGGAAACAAAATACCATACTGGCTTACTCGTCTGCTGCCTTATATCTTAGTTAAATGGGCACTGGTTTTATAAATCTTTCAGATGTGTTTTGATCTGAACAGCTTGGTAAGAGGAGCAGCCAAGTTTAGAAATTATAGAAACAAGCGGCCTATCTAGTTTGCCCGTCAAGCTCAGCAAAGCAAGTTTGGTTATGTAGACGGGAGGGCAGACGGATGTTTTTAATGTTAAGCAGAAAATAAATATTATTTGAAAAGCTCTCTGAAGATATTTTATCAAAAGATTTATTGCCAGCAGCAAATTTACAGTTTGAAATGAAAGGAAGAGACTCACTAAAATATACTTAAATGATTGTTGGTGTACAAAATAGGTGAGGCTGGTGGGAGTCTCACTGGAAAATTCATGTTGGCCAATTCAAGTCTTTCTGCTAGGACAGTAATTCCCAGTTCCTCGAGATCCCCCATTGGGCCTGGTTTATTTTAATTAGGATATTCACAATGAATATTTGATCTGGGGGACCAGGTCAATTAGCATATTGGCATGTCTTGTTTACCTTGTAATCCAGATGGGTTTGGAAGACAAAAGATTTGGAAACCACTGATGGTAGGCGCACCTCATCCACTTAGGAAAATGTAATGCACTAGAAAGGCCTGAATGAGCGAGTCTGCATTTCTGGGCATATTTAGCATCTCAGTACTTGCACCCGGCGCAAAAAAGAAAACCAAATTAAACTGACTCATGACTTGATGCCTTCAATAATCTTCCCTGGTCTTACCCTGCCTACTGTTAGGACTTGAGGAAAATCCAGGTTGCCGTTCTGATTGTTCCTGAATTCATCTGTTCTATAACCTCCCAGTACACTGAAAGTTCTTATGTAAAAGGAATAGATTTCAGGGTTATCCTTTTAATAAGTGGCAGACTCGCAGGAAGGGCTCCCATCTTTATGAAGGCGCCTGCACAAACTGCCTAGTTGATATTAAAAACAATATTGGGGGGAAATGGTGCAATTGATTAAGAAACAAAGGATGTTAGGAGTAATCTGCTGAATTGAAGAAATGGTGGTTCATTATTTAATGCACCTATTTTTGCTTGGGAGGTAGCGTTGATGCATTAAAATGACTTTAAACAGTACCAGTTGCAACAGACGGTGGGAAGCCAGTGTGTCTCATCCTAGTGCACCTTTTCACAGCTGAGCACTAAGTCTGTGCTGTGCATACTGTGAAACTGCTTTAATACAGACCAGTTGGCTGGTATTTATTTATCCATGCTGCTGTGGTCTGTGACTCAGCCTTTAAGCAGCCCTTGCTTGAAGTCTCTATCTAATTTGGCCGCACATTCAGATCTAGTGTTTTTTTTTCCTTTTCTTTTCCTTATCCCTCCTGGGTGTTTCCTTTTGTTGCAGGCCTTGATATTTTTAAATGTGGTTTAAGTCTTTTTGCCTGAAAAGCCAGAAGATTCTGCTCTTGAATACTTGGCCTTTATTGCTGTGCCACAGTGAATTTTACTGAATGTTTCCGGGATTTTGTTGAGGGTTCGTAGTAGTTTAGAATAATTGTACTCTGGAGACTGGGCACTATCCGGGCTCACCAATATGCTTTGAAAGTGTATACTTTTGTGATTCCTGGGGCTGAGTTGCTTGTAATTCTGTTAACCACCACCTGAGTGTAGAAGGTTTTGGATTTATTTAAATAGATGGTCTAAATCTGGCACAGGTCTCAAATCTGGTCCTTTTGAGGGCTGCAGACAAGTCCAGATCTAGTGCCTTGCAAAATTCTTGTACATTTTTCACAATCTGCTGTTTGGAAAAAAAAAATACAAATCAAGATGCATTAAAGTAAGTTTGTTTCACCGATCTGCACAACATAATGCCACTTTTTCATTGTGAAAGAACAATTATAGAAATATTCCCAAAGTAAAATATATATTTTTAATCTTAATTTATTGATATGACTTCACAGCCCTTGACTCCGCTCCTTCTGCAGCAGTTTATTTTATTTATTTATTTAAAGTTTTTCTATTATAATATATGTGCAATAATATGATATGTGCAATAATATGATATGAGCAATAGTGGATATGAGTTTAAGGTAAGTGTAAACCAGTTCTGCACAGCAGGATTGTGCAGTTCTTGCCCAATTCATCTTGACAGTAGAGTTCAGGCTCAAGTTGACGGGGATCATCTGTAGACAGGGGTTCAGGGCTGCGCTTTGACTGGGCCACTGGAAGATGTTCACTTTCTTCTTGCTTAGCCACTTCGTTGTTTTTGCTTTGTGATTAGGGTCATTATCCTACTGAAAAGTGAATCTTCTCCTCAGGTTTTCCTTTTCGATCTGTCTGTACTATCCATTTTTCCCTCTGTCTTCTGAAACTTTTCTGTCCTCACTGCTGCAAAGCATCTCTCCAAAATAATGCTGCTACTGTGAAGGCATTACTCGGCAAGAGATGTGACCTTGAGGGCAAGAGTGGCCGGTATACTGCCAAGGTGAGTTTGGGTTCCAACTGGAACAGCAACAGAACATTTTCTGCCTGTGATGGTCACCTTTCCTTGGGTTGAGCACTCGAGTGCTGGTCGCCTGCAGGACTTTGATAGGAGGCCTGGAACCAGGACTAAGCAAGAACGCAGATGAAAGTACAAGTGAACCCTAGAAACAGGAAGACTAGATAAGATGACTTGGCAGATATGAAGCAAAGAGTATGCTGGAGTCAACACAGCGAGGAACTCTGGAAGCAAGAAACCAAGAGGGCTGGAGAATGAGTCCTAGTTCTGGAAACCTGGAAAACTTTGTCCAGGCAGGAAATAAGATGGCTGCCAGCAGGAAGTGTGGGTGAAGTTGCTGGGAGGATGACCAGACAGAGGACCCTGCTGTCAGGTATGAGCTGCCTAATGGGGTATCTCAGCTACCAACATGCTTTACTGTTGGGATGGTGTTAGGGTAATATACTGTTTGTTTTTTCACCACACGTCGTTTAGCATGGAGACCAAAAAATTCCACTTTTGTCTCATCAGCTCACAAAACCGTATCCCTAAGTGTTTCTTTGCAAATGCTGTGTGGCACATCTTATGGCTTTTCTTCAGCAGTGGCTTCCGTGTTGCCACTCTCTCATACAGGTTAGGGTTTGTGGAGTAGTCTTAAAATTGAACTGGCAGCTTTTTTTCCCCCCCCCAGACTCAGCCAAAAATCTGAGTTTCTTTTAAAGTAATGGGCCACACGATGATTTTCCACAGCAGTTTCCTTAACCCACAGCTACTAACGTTGAAGGGGATGGGCTGATCGCAACAATGTCTTGAAGGTGCCAAATTGTGTCCACTTTAAAGTGACGGACTCGACGGTCAAACACATTGAAACTTGTTTTTTATAGTCTTCCCCTTCCCCCAATCCATGATTGGACATGGGTGGGCTGTATTTAACTTTTTTTTTGTTTTTGGAGTAGGGAGAAGCTTATATTTAACACAGAAACTCTAGCAGTATTCATATTTGAATAATCCCATTCCTTTGTCAGGAGTACCTTCCCTCATGCTCTTAAGATAGCATTTCAGCCCAGCTACATTGACGTGTTCCTATGGGGTGCACGGTACTTGGCTTACACTAAAACTGTTTTCCACCTTCTCCTTTCAGGGAGCCACAGAGGGATGGAGATTGTGGTTCAGTCGGCAAAACACTTAACCTTTTTTTATTTATTTTTTTTTTTTCAGCTTCAAAGAATACCTAGAACAAAGAACATTTCAACTGAGTCATCTTTTGGACTGAGCTATGTAAATGAAATGAGTTATTTTATAGTTTGTTTTTTTTGTTTTCATGATTTTATAACAGAAGGCTAAAAGCAGTGATTCATAACTTTCCTAACTTTCCTGTGTCTACATAGGAGCTACAGGAAAGTGTTTATATAGCAGACAGTTCTGAATCATCCAATCAGAAGGGTTGATTCTACTTTTTTTTTTTTATGATGCATGGGTGTTCGATGATGCCAATCACTGAATCACAGGATATCAAAATTCAGCTAACAATGGCTATTACCAAGTAGAAGTAATAGCTAAGTTCATGGAAAATTCTCTCCAGTCAAATTTTATAGAGCTGAAATTATCTAGACATTTCTGCAACCCTTGTGCAGCTGCCATGGTGATAGTATGTGTGGGACTGATATGCAGTTCTCTCCTTGCTCAGCACGAGCCTCTGTGGACTTCTGGGATTATCTAGTTAGGCCTCCCAGCTCCTTGGCCCTTGCCTCTCCAGGTTTTCAGTCAGCAGGTTGCCTGAGCTTGCCTCTCGTTCTCCGGTCTTCTCAGGGTTCTGCTCTAGAATTCATCTCCCTGCATTGACTTCAGCATATTCGTTGCCTGAGCTTGCCTCTCGTTCTCCAGTCTTCTCAGGGTTCTGCTCTAGAATTCATCTCCCTGCATTGACTTCAGCATATTCGTTGCCTGAGCTTGCCTCTCGTTCTCCAGTCTTCTCAGGCTCTAGAATTCATCTCCCTGCATTGACTTCAGCATATTCCTTGCCTCTCCAGGTTTTCAGTCAGCAGGTTGCCTGAGCTTGCCTCTCGTTCTCCAGTCTTCTCAGGGTTCTGCTCTAGAATTCATCTCCCTGCATTGACTTCAGCATATTCCTTGCTTTTTCAGATCCGCTGATTCATCTCCTTGTTTTCTTGTTTCCAGTGCTCACTTGTGCTTCCTGGGTAGACCTGGTTCTGGGCCTATTATCCAAGTCCTACCATCCAAAAGAACCTGAGGGCTCAATCCAAGAGGAAAGTGGCCATTGCAGGCAAAAGATGATGCCCTGCCACTCACCTTGACATTGCATTGCTGTAGCTGACATGAATTGAATTTCTTTCTAGGCAGCCTTGGATAATAGTAAACCCCGTTTATTGAATGCCTTGGGATCTGACACAGCGTAGTCCACTGACTGGCTCAGGTGTTCTCAAATGGTCTTCGGGGGCCCCCCCCCCCCCCCAGCCAGTCTGGTTTTCAGAATATCCATAGTGAGTATGCAGGAGAAATAGGTAGTGGATGCAAATCTCATGCATATTCATGAGAGCTCCTGAAAACCTGGGTGGGGGGCCCTAAGGACCAGTTTGAGCACCCCTGGACTAAGATACCAAGTAAGACTGGGGAATTATTGTTAGTGGCACGCATGCCTGTGCAATGGGACTCGCTGATTGTTGCCGAGCACTGAACTCTTTACAAAGCATTTGATTCAGTCAACTATGTTTAAGAACATAAGAACATGCCATGCTGGGTCAGACCAAGGGTCCATCAAGCCCAGCATCCTGTGTCCAACAGAAGCCAAACCAGGCCACAAGAGCCTGGCAATTACCCAAACACCAACTTGATTAATAGCAGTTAATGAACTTATCCAAACCTTTTATGAACCCAGCTACACTAACTGCACTAACCACATCCTCTGGCAACAAATTCCAGAGCTTTATTGTGTGTTGAGTGAAAAAGAATTTTCTCAGATTAGTCTTAAATGTGCTACTTGCTAACTTCATGGAATGCCCCCTAGTCCTTCTATTGTTCGAAAGTGTAAATAACAGAGTCACATCTACTCGTTCAAGACCTCTATTATATCCCCCCCTCAGCAATCTCTTCTCCAAACTGAAAAGCCCTAACCTCTTCAGCCTTTCCTCATAGGGAAGCTGTTCCATCCCCTTTATCATTTTGGTTGCCCTTCTCTGTACCTTCTCCATTGCAACTATATCTTTTTTGAGATAAGGCGACCAGAATTGTTTGTGATCATAAGTTCGTATTAAATGTTGAACATAAAGACTTGCATTCAGTAGGATAAGTAATATAGAAATGAAACATAGAAATGACGGCAGAAGAAGACCAAATGGCCCATCTAGTCTGCCCAGCAAGCTATGCACTTTATCCATTTTTTTCCCCTTTTTTTTTTCTCTCCCACCTGTTACTATTGGCTTCCAGTACCCTCCAGCCCTAATTCCCCTCCACCCCACCACCAATTTAGAGAGCAGCGCCGTATCTGCTTCCAAGTGAACGTCCAGCTCAATTAGGGGTAGCAACTGCTGTAACAAGTAGGCCACACCCTTACCCCATACTCTTACCCACCCCTGTTTTTATTTTTTTTTGTTTTTTTTAGAGATAGCAGCCCTCCATCCTTCCGCTCCGTGAAGGTGGAACACCAACTACTGGCCACTGGCATCCCGCTCTGTGAATGCCTCTGTGGCTACTGCCGCTCCGTGCAGTGTTTGAATGCCTCTGTGGCAACTGCCTCTCCGTGCAGTGTTTTGCTGCCTCCTCTTTATTCACGCCCTCTAGACTTGATGGATCCACAGTGTTTATCCCACGCCCCTTTGAAGTCGTTCACAGTTTTAGACTTCACCACTTCCTCCGGAAGGGCATTCCAGAGGAAGTGGTGAAGTCTAAAACTGTGAACGATAATATAATATCGTAATATCGTAATAATATAAAAAAAACCTAATTCAGAGGTTACAAGACATTGGTTAGCTGAATAGAATTTCAGAAGCCTTATGCTCATTTCTAGCTTGATTCACCCAAATCCAGGGTACTGAAAAATTTTCGAGGAAAGAATTGATGATCGTATCTCGTAAAAATCCAATAAGCACTAACTCTTGAGCATCATATGATGCATTATTGACTCTATTATGATATGCCTGGTGCTTATTATCCTTTTTCGGATATATGGTGCTACTCTAAGTGTCGCTAGCATTTGGAACTGGAAGCTCTCTGAGCCTGCTCCCATCGTAATGTCAGAAGAGGTAAGAACAAGAAGTCATACACTTGCCAAAAGAGCATGAAGAAAATGCCAGATTCAATTTTATTAATGATGATAATGCTAAAGCGCTGTCCTGTGAAAGGTGAATTTAAAATCTGATCCTATGTGGTTCTTTGTCGAGAAGAAAAGAGAAAAAACATTTGGCTGGAACAGTCGTGCTGAGAGAGCCAACAGAGGCAGAAGCAGCAGTAGGAGAGCGCCTAATTTTTTGTTAAATTCAGATCCAAGCATGGTTTCCTCATGATCTCATAGGTAGACCTGCAAATGGAATTCTGATATGCTAGATGCAGGTTTATTTGAAGAGAAATAACCATTTTATGTTGGAAACCAACGGTTGTGTAGGAGAGTCTGTTCCATTTCCATACATGGAGAAGCAAATACCAGTTTGTGCCTATGCATCAGCAGTTTTCACACTGTTCATGAACTCAATTCTATGACTGAGTTGGAAACATGTTTTTTCTCAACCTCTCCCCCGCCCCATCTTCTCGTGTTGGGTCAGTCTTCTGACTGAAGTCTGAAGGGAGGGGCATTGACTGGACCCACCCTTCTCATTCTGGGAAGTGATTTTGAACTTTACTGATTAATGCTAGTTTAGAACATCCAAGTAGCTCCCTAAAACCTTTCAGCCTTCTTCTCTCCTGTAGATAGGATTCAGGAAATCCTTCTCCATGCTTTTCATACTTCACTGACCTGATGAATGGAGCAGAGCTTTCAAAGGCTGGTCATAAATTTGTTAGTCAATTAGAGAGGTCTTGCCAAAATCTGTTGACCTTTATTTCTTAATGTGCAGTCATTTGAAAATGACAGGGAAACCCAAATGTGTCATTTCAAAAGAACACATTTTTATTTTGTGTACTTTTTTCTGTTTTTTTGCTTAGGTTTTAGCACGCACTATAACCATGTACATGGTTTTAGTGCTCTCTGCTTTCTGCTAGTCAACATTTGTTGACTGTTCCTGGTGCAAAGACAGCGCGTCTTCAGGGGAGATATGTAAGCAGGCTTTTCCTGAAGTTGCATCCCCTCCCTGGAACAGCTTGCCACATAAATTACGGCAGATGTCAGAGTACAAAACCTTATGGAAATGCTTCCCAATTTTGCATGTTTGTTAATTATATTCTTATTATATTCTTATAAGATATTGTATTGTTATATTTTGGCTTATATTTTATTTATTTTGTGATATTGGTGATGTATTGTTTCTTTTATCCTGCTTTTGTGTTAATTCCTTAATATCTGTCCAGAACAGATATGCTGGGAATTGAGCAAGACTATACATTACTATAAATTAAATACATTTAATGATTTCAGTGCATGCTAAAACCTGGAAAAAAAAATGAAATAAAAATAACCCTCCTGAAACAAGTTTTAGCCTTGCTCATCTTTATTTTTGTTTCTGTGAGTCCAAGGGGACTTGACCAACTACACTACTTTTATTCCATACTCCGGAAAAACAGGTGCTTCCTCTAGAATGTGTACACTGGCAGCACTCCAGATCTGGAAGTTCCAGGTTTGGTGGTTCCAGTAGTCTAGCTCTGGCTACAAGCTGACCCTCTGCTCCAGCTCCAGATTGCTCTGTGAACCCATGCTCTGGAGTTGCTTCTGTGTCAGAGCAAGTGTTCCTAGAGATGGGGCTGAGGGTCCCTTGACTCAGGAGCCAACCTGGAGCTAGACTACTTGAGCCACTCTGGAGCCAGAGCAGTCAATGCTGAGGACTTATCATTTTACTATACTGTGTGTGTATTTCAAGTTTAACTCAGTTTAAGGGAGCATCTGTTAAGATAATCATGATTTTAGATTTCAAGATCTTGGACATATACCCTCTTTTAATAAATAAAGGAACTGCTGACTTCTTTCATTAAAAGAAAACAACCCAAAAACCGGATGTGATCTGCTTTATATCAGTATTTTCTTGGGCCTGCTGTACCCATTCAGCAGTCACTGTACAAAAATAGATCGTATTGGTATTTTTTCTTTTTTTCCCTACTTGCCTTCTTGTACCTTTGCTTGATTTCATTTATCTTCCTTGACTTCCAGATTTCTCTTCAAGAGAAACCTTGCCTATTTTCCTTATGGACAAACGGCATCGTGGTTCTTAGGATTTCCTAAGCACGAATCTGAAACATGATTAGAATTGTACCATGAATAACCCTTCTTCTGGTTATGGTGAAGATTTACCGTGACTTGTTTTCAATAGCATTTTACTCCGAATGGGCGTCTTTGGAAACGTTTAAGGCATGTCGAATATTCACCTTCAGTCCTCAAGATTTTTAGGATACCCATAATCCATATTCATCAGATATAGTTGCATATATTAGATTTACAAAATTGGGTTGATTTGCATAATGTTACTATTTAAAAATAATCTTTAGCATGCTTTGTAATTGACTGAGCCATATAATTACACGGGGACTCTCTGCGGTATGCGAATCTTCTTTATGACTTATTGGTACAGGAAGTGCTGGGAGAGTGAGGAGGGTTTTTTTTTTTTTTTTAAACAGCTGCTAAGCAAAGCTTCCCTGGTGGTTGTTTTAAGCGGTCTACCAGAAACAATAAAATTATATTTGACGTGGCCTGTGTGAGAAGCTGGGGGATTCCCGCTATTATTTTTTTTATTTTTATTTTTTAATGGAATCGGTGTCTTTGCTTGAATGCCTCCTTTTGCAGACCGGTTTCGCTGGACCTGCTGCGTAGATTAACAGTGTCTTTACATTTTCCTCCACGTGAACTCCGCTGGCTAGCAAATGAGGTGAAGAGAAGCGGAGCCTGGCACGCTGCAGGCCAAACCGATAATTGCTAACCTTCCTCTTATAATTGCTCTCCCGTTCTCGTCGAATCATACCTTAGTCGTGGGAGATTGTGCTACTGACTGTGAAATATTTAAAGAACCGTGCTTTCCCTTTATTAATCTGACAGAACTTCCCGGCTAGAGTCTACAATCTTTTTTTTTTTTTTTTTTTTTCCTTCTTTTTTTCTTCATGAAAATGTTGCTGCAATGAATATAAATACAACCGTGCGCATAATTAAGCAATAGTATATGACAGGCCCATTCATTTATGGGAGATTTCTCTACCCCAGGGGTAAAGTTTGGCCATAATGTCCTTTAGTCACATGAAAGCGGTAATCTTCATAAATGCACAGCCTTTTAGTACCAAGGAAACTTCGGACTGTTATTTATAGGGAAGCTGAATCCCCTTCAGCATTCTTCGTAGAGCAATGAAAAATGTCCATTCTGAGGAAGGGAAGTAGCTTGCTTGGAAAGTCCACATACAGTGGCATCTCTGACGTTTCTTATGTCTGTCCAGTAAAAGGAAGGAAGCTGTCAAAATAAGTGGAGAGATTTTCACCTGGGCTTTGTAGCGGTGACACCTGTTGGGTGTTTCGTAGGGCATGCAGCTGGGCAGAAAGGTCTCCGTTCTGCAGCATTTCTGTACCAGGTTCCTGGCCAAGTATCTGAAGGTATTTTGCTTCTTGCATTCCTTGTCGTGGACTGTAAACAAATAATCAGGACAGCTTAGGGATATTCATTTTTGTCCCATGGAAGAGTGACACGGATGCATACTTTTATGCAAGCTTCTGAATTTTGATAGAGGCCCGTGTACCTGATGTGCCAGTCTTCTGCTCCAAAAGCCCTAGGAAATGAGACTTAGGGGTCTAAATACATATATCATGAAGAAGAGAGAATGGGTATATAAAATGTTTAAATTTCTAAAATATATAAAAGCATAAGAGATGGTTTTTCAGTGGAAAGGAACTTGCAGGAGAAGAGTTCACAATAGGCTCAGGAGTAATCTAAAAAAAAATCTTTTTTCACAGAGAGGTGGTCGCATGTATGGAAAAGTGTCTCCTAGGTTTATGGTGAAGGCAAAAAGTCAGTTCCTGAATTTTCTCATCTCTGTTCATCAGCAGCTCATGGTGTGACTACACTTTGGTTTTGACTCTGTTCCTCTTAAGTTTTCCAGCTTAGAGTGGAGTGGAGGTGTAGCCTGGTGACTAGGGCAGCAAGACTGAGAACCAAAGAAGCCAGGGTTCTGGATCTCAGCTGGAGACTCGGGGAATTGGCACCCATTGGGTCTCTGGGGAAGTACTAGAAAGCTGCGGGCTTGTCTGTTTACTACTTCAGCCACCCTCCTTCCTCTGTAAGCCTGTAGGGAACAAGAGGGGAGAGGTGAGTCCGGAGACGACACTGCAGGCAGCATGTGTGGGCTCCAGCAGACACATCTCGTTGATTGCAAGATGTGGGAATTCATCTGAGGCTAGAATCTCTCCCTCTCTGCCCCCGGCTAATCAATAGCAAGAGTTCCCAGGCATGCCACTGATGCTCTGTTTGATCCTCCGTTATCTTCAGCACAAATTGTGCCTGAAATTAAACTTTCCTTGAGTTTGGGCCTAGAAAGGCAAGTAATCCTAACAAAGCCATGTTCATCTTGAAAATCAAATCCTGTGTCAAAGTTTATATTCTGTGTGCCTGCATACTTCAGAGGCTGGGACCTTCCTCCCTTTGTCCTTTTTGACAATCTCTGATTGCCCTTGTTGATTGCCATCACTGTTTTCAGGCATGCTGTGAGTTGTCAAAAAAGAAACCAATTTACAATGTGCACTTTAAGTGATAAGTATATGTAAATTTATTAAAACTGTGTGTTGCATTAAGTTGTTTACAATTTTGTGCTATATATTACTCCCAGATGCAACTAATTACTGTCAGAATCGCCCTTTAATTGCACCTTAAATCAAAATTAAGAATCATACATGAGCTGATGCTGTAATTCCTAATAATTATTTCTGGTAAGCACTTTATAACAGGAATTCAATTTTACCATCTTTTTGATGATAAATGGGAGGACCACTGGCAAGTTAGGTTTAGGGATAAACGTTGAGTTGTGTGCCTACCTGTAGAGTTATGCACATAAATTCCATGAATGCACAAAACCGAAACAGATTTTCAAACAGCAGATATATGCACAAATAGATCTCGAAGATCAGGTTGCAATGCCCACAACTTTGCCAGTGGCAAAATGGGGCCCAAACTTATACTTGCAAACATCACTCTGTTTATATGCATAACTTTTGGAAAATATTGACACTCAAATGTAGTCACTAGAAGAAAGAAGGACGAGGGGGATGTGATAGAAACATTTAAATATTTGGCAGGTATCGCATAGGACGGTGACCTTTATTCCATTGAAAAGGAATTTCAAGGGGCAAAGGAGTCTTGATGTGAAATTAGGACTAAGGTTCCGAGAGGGTGGTACATGCATGGAATAATCTTCAGAGATGATGGAATCCAGTAATGTGACAGAATTCAAGCATGATTGGGACAAATATAGAAGAATGGGATTGAGAGGCTATAGTACTGCAAACAAGTCTCCCTTCATTCCCTCGAACAGAAACAAAAGGTGAAGTGATAAGAAAACAAGGAGCAGATGATGACCTAGTCACAATGCAGGTTCCAGGATAGCCAGATTGGAACCAGCCAGAAACACCCTCGCAGCAAACTAGCTTGATGCCAGGAGGTTGATAGTCAAATAGCAAAGTGATTTAAAAAAAAAAAAAAAAAAAAGGTGAATATGGGAACACAGCCTAGTGATGTTGCATGTGGTGATCTAGCTGGGTTGGAATCAGCAAGCTGCAGCTCACCAGAAACCATTAGGATTGATGCTGGTGGGTTGGTGATGGCCAGATCACTCACTTTTTTTTTTTTTATTTTATTTAAAAAAAAAAAAAAAAAAAAATCACTGTCTAAACAGGATGAGGGCTGTTGAAGCAAGAAACAAGGATATTGTAATCCTTCTGTGTTTGTTGGACCAAACCAGTATGCATTAGGTTTTAGGTACCTATCTTCACCAAGCTAATAGAGGGTGGATTTTCAGAAGGCGTTTGACAAAGTTCCTCATGAGAGGCTTCTAGGAAAAGTAAAAAGTCATGGGATAGGTGGCGATGTCCTTTTGTGGATTACAAACTGGCTAAAAGACAGGAAACTGAGAGTAGGATTAAATGGACAATTTTCTCAGTGGAAGGGAGTGGAAAGTGGAGTGCCTCAGGGATCTGTAATGGGACCCTTACTTTTCAATATATTTATAAATGATCTGGAAAGAAATACGACGAGTGAGGTAATCAAATTTGCAGATACAAAATTGTTCATAGTAGTTAAATCACAAGCAGATTGTGATTAATTGCAGGAAGACCTTGTGAGACTGGAAAATTGGGCATCGAAATGGCAGATGAAATTTAATGTGGAGAAGTGCAAGGTGATGCATATAGGGAAAAATAATCCATGCTATAGTTACACAATGTTAGGTTCTATATTAGGGGAAAGCCGACAGTCGCTCAGCAGCACATGGTTCGGAGAGATGTATCTTTAAAGGATACTAATGATGCATTAGAATTAGGGCATCCCGACAGTGAGGTTCCAATAATTAGAAAAGTAGTCCAAGTGCCTGTAACTAAAAACTCACCTGAGCTAAAAAATTCTAACTTATCCCTATCAATTAAAAAGCAGAATAAAAATACAAACAAAAAACAAACTTTGAAATGTTTGTATGCTAATGCCAGAAGTCTAAGAAGTAAGATGGGAGAACTAGAATGTATAGCAGTAAATGATGACATAGACTTAATTGGCATCTCAGAGACATGGTGGAAAGAGGATAACCAATGGGACAGTGCTATACCGGGGTACAAATTATATCGCAATGACAGAGAGGAGCAGTCGGGAGGAGGTGTGCACTTTATGTCCGGGATGGCATAGAGTCCAACAGGATAAACATCCTGCATGAGACTAAATACAAAATTGAATCTTTATGGGTAGAAATCCCTTGTGTATCAGGGAAGACTACAGTGATAGGGGTATACTACCGTCCACCTGGTCAAGATGGTGAGATGGACAGTGAAATGCTAAGAGAAATTAGGGAAGCTAACCAAATTGGTAGTGCAGTAATAATGGGAGACTTCAATTACCCCAATATAGACTGGGTAAATGTATCATCGGGTCACGCTAGAGAGATAACGTTCCTGGATGGAATAAATGATAGCTTTATGGAGCAATTGGTTCAGGAACCGACGAGAGAGGGAGCAATTTTAGATCTAATTCTCAGTGGAGCACAGGACTTGGTGAGAGAGGTAACGGTGGTGGGGCCGCTTGGCAATAGTGATCATAATATGATCAAATTTGATTTAATGACTGGAAAAGGAACAGTGTGCAAATCCAAGGCTCTCGTGCTAAACTTTCAAAAGGGAAACTTTGATAAAATGAGAAAAATTGTTAGAAAAAAACTGAAAGGAGCAGCTACAAAAGTAAAAAATGTCCAAGAGGCGTGGTCATTGTTAAAAAAAATACCATTCTAGAAGCACAGTCCAGATGTATTCCACACATTAAGAAAGGTGGAAAGAAGGCAAAACGATTACCGGCATGGTTAAAAGGGGAGGTGAAAGAAGCTATTTTAGCCAAAAGATCTTCATTCAAAAATTGGAAGAAGGATCCAATAGAAGAAAATAGGATAACGCATAAACATTGGCAAGTTAAATGTAAGACATTGATAAGACAGGCTAAGAGAGAATTTGAAAAGAAGTTGGCTGTAGAGGCAAAAACTCACAGTAAAAACTTTTTTTTAAATATATCCGAAGCAGAAAGCCTGTGAGGGAGTCAGTTGGACCGTTAGATGATCGAGGGGTTAAAGGGGCACTTAGAGAAGATAGGGCTATCGCGGAAAGATTAAATGATTTCTTTGCTTCAGTGTTTACTGAAGAGGATGTTGGGGAGGTACCCGTAATGGAGAAGGTTTTCATGGGTAATGATTCAGATGGACTGAATCAAATCACGGTGAACCTAGAAGATGTGGTAGGCCTGATTGACAAACTGAAGAGTAGTAAATCACCTGGACCGGATGGTATACACCCCAGAGTTCTGAAGGAACTAAAAAACGAAATTTCAGACTTATTAGTAAAAATTTGTAACTTATCATTAAAATCATCCATTGTACCTGAAGACTGGAGGATAGCAAATGTAACCCCAATATTTAAAAAGGGCTCCAGGGGCGATCCGGGAAACTACAGACCGGTTAGCCTGACTTCAGTGCCAGGAAAAATAGTGGAAAGTGTTCTAAACATCAAAATCACAGAACATATAGAAAGACATGGTTTAATGGAACAAAGTCAGCATGGCTTTACCCAGGGCAAGTCTTGCCTTACAAATCTGCTTCACTTTTTTGAAGGAGTTAATAAACATGTGGATAAAGGTGAACCGGTAGATATAGTATACTTGGATTTTCAGAAGGCGTTTGACAAAGTTCCTCATGAGAGGCTTCTAGGAAAAGTAAAAAGTCATGGGATAGGTGGCGATGTCCTTTCGTGGATTGCAAACTGGCTAAAAGACAGGAAACAGAGAGTAGGATTAAATGGGCAATTTTCTCAGTGGAAGGGAGTGGACAGTGGAGTGCCTCAGGGATCTGTATTGGGACCCTTACTGTTCAATATATTTATAAATGATCTGGAAAGAAATACGACGAGTGAGATAATCAAATTTGCAGATGACACAAAATTGTTCAGAGTAGTTAAATCACAAGCAGATTGTGATAAATTGCAGGAAGACCTTGTGAGACTGGAAAATTGGGCATCCAAATGGCAGATGAAATTTAATGTGGATAAGTGCAAGGTGATGCATATAGGGAAAAATAACCCATGCTATAATTACACGATGTTGGGTTCCATATTAGGTGCTACAACCCAAGAAAGAGATCTAGGTGTCATAGTGGATAACACATTGAAATCGTCGGTTCAGTGTGCTGCGGCAGTCAAAAAAGCAAACAGAATGTTGGGAATTATTAGAAAGGGAATGGTGAATAAAATGGAAAATGTCATAATGCCTCTGTATCGCTCCATGGTGATTTATTTTGTCCCAAAGATACATAAATCATTAAATAATCCACCTGGGAGACCCATAGTATCGGGTATTGGGTCGATTTTTGAATCGTTAGCAAAATTTATTGATAATTAAGTCATTTGTACGAGATTCTACAGATTTCATTACAGGTTTAATACAGGAGGAACAAGAATTATGTGAAGGTATGTTAGTCACGGCAGACATTACTGCCTTGTATACAAATAATGACCGAAAATATTGCACCACTAAACCCAAACTTTTCCAAAAACTCTATGAAAGCCCCACGACACCCTGTCAAATGCTTTTTCTGCATCAAAACTAACCACCAGAGGCTCCTTTTAGTTTTAATTTATTACAAGATTCCAAAGCAAGTAATAGCCTACAAATATTCATTGAAGGTTTCCTCCCTATCAAAAAACCCATTTGTGGTGGAGCTTGAACCCTGGCATAATTAACTTTAGCCAATTAACTATCAGCTTAGAGTAAATCTTTATATCTTGATTTAATAATAAGATTGGCCTAAATGAACTTGGCCTAAAACCTTACCAGGTTTTGATAACACTACTGTTGCTGCTACTTTCATAGTATCCAGGATAATCTTTTTTCTATCATGTCAAACGGCAAAGTTATGACACCTTTAAGAATTTTATATAAAACAGATGGGAGTCCATCAGGACCTGGGGATTTAAGCAAAGGTAATGTTTGGATTATTTGCATAATCTCCTGCTCAAAATTGGGACTGTTTCAGCTTTTCCACCTCTCCAAGTTTCAATTGGAGGAGATTGATATCACTGAAAAACTCAGTCATCTTATCTTCATTTATAGACTCTGCAATATAAAGTTGCTGATAAGTGTGTGAGACTTTCCCAATAGCCTCTGTGTGTGTTACCTAATTATTTTGCTCATCTTTTATCCATCTAATTTTGAAGTTGCTTGTGCTTTTGTCAGATTTATTGCCATATCTAAACAACTTATGTTTATAGGCAAATAATGCCTCCATTGCCCTTTGAATAAGATCATTTAAGATCAGTTGAGTTTGTCTGAATTGAGAAGACCAGGCTTCCTTAGATGATAGATTCATTTGCCTTTTTTATTAGGACAATCTATTTTCTAACTCTAGAATGTCCTTATTTCTTTGTTCTTACTTTGTAGCTTCATAGCATATCACCTCGCCTCTAAGAACAGCCTTCACGGTTTCCCAGTATAATACGGAATATGAGGAATGCTGGGCATTAAAGGAAACAAATTGCTGCCATTTTTCAACTAAAAATATTTTAAAATTAGGATTATTAGCCAGCCACCCTAGCATATGCCAATTTCCAAATAAGCTGGGCAGTATGTCTGAGCTCAACTGACATAGGAGAGGACAATAGTCTGAGATGGCCAGAGACTCAATTGATGCCTTCAGTATATTATCAAAGCAGGAGATAAGATGTAATCTATATGTAATTTAGTGGCATGGGCTCTCACATAGTGTGTATAACCATTTTCTCCTGGGTGGAGAGCCCTCCATATATCTAGTACATTTGTTATCCCTTAAAGGATTCCCTTACATTGTGACAATCTGGGGAGTTGAGTTGCAAAGCATTTATCTAACTGAACATCCTCCCACACCAATAAAATCAATCCCCCAGTATCATGGGTACAGAACCAAATACCAATAGACATGTAACCAGTGTAGCGAAAAATTGTTGGGAGTAACCTAGAGGCCATTGACAACAGCTTACCAAAGAGCTTCCCCTTCACCATGATATACATGCCTTCCTCATCAGGGCATGAGCTTTCTACAAGAAAAGAAACATTTTATGAAACAAAACAGCCACTCCATTGCATTTTAGAGGAGCCAGAATAAAATTTCTGATTAAATCCTCTTTCTCAATATTTGATGTTCAATATCATATATCTCTTATAGCATTACCACACTACCTTTTAATCTATTAATATGCAATAAAGCTTTTTCCCACTTAACTGGAGAACCCATGCCAGCAACATCTAAGAAATAAAATGTTTGCCTACTCATATCTTATAAATGTATTTAAACTAGGAATTAGGGTGTCAAACCATACCTGCAAATTTAATGTAACCACAATAATTTTGTAGGCCTGGTGTATCGGCAACCAAACCTTCCCTGCAGCAGCTCATTTACCTGACCTTGTGTCAAACCCACATGTATGTAGTAATGTATTGATTATGTGTAAACTTAATATCCATAACTGGCATAAATAAACTTGACATGGAAGAATGTAGTTCCCTTCCATCCATATACAAAAACCAACACTTGAAACTTCCCAGTGCCCACCCCCTTAACCCAAAACCCCAACCAACCATAATCAAAGCCCTTTCTCTCCTCACTGAGAGAGATGGGAGTCCTCTATGCATTTGGGTGCCGTCCCCCAGCAACCCCTCCCCTAAAAATTGAAAGCTCCGTGAGCGAACGCAATTTACTGTAAATACAACAGTCAGCATTTATTAACCTAATCACAAATATCTAAATCTAGCGAATACTGCTTCATATAGGACACCGTAGAATATCCTGTAAATCAAACTGTTTTAAACAATAAACTGCGCTGCTATCAAAATGTTATCTAAACCATTAAATAGAAATTAGTAATGACTCTGTAGCAGTTTACTCCTGGTTATGAAATGCATTCCTGTAACTTATTTTTGCCAGTGACCACTGTCTTATCAACTTGCCAGTAGGTATTATGACTATTTTGGAGTAAGAGGAAAGCCATTGGCCACAGCCAGGCCTTATTTACAGATAGATAATGTGAAAGATTGCAGGAAATCTCCAACTTGATTGCTCACTAGAGGAGGACTGAAGTCCTCACAACTGAAAAGCCGCAAATGCTGCCTTATACTCAGTGTTTCCTATACGGCCAGGGTAAACCAATAATTGTTGATTGATTTCCTTTTTGATGTGAAACTAGGGACTTCATTCTAATGAAGCTGCCTCTATCTCTTCAAACATCTGAGCTTTGCCTTCATGCCAGATTCGCAGGCGCACCGAAAATTGTAGGGCAAAGCGCACCTTTTTTGCTACTCTTCTGAGATTCAAAATTTTCAGTGAATAGTCTTGGAATATTCTGACCGTGTGGATTTTTATATTTGCGGTATCTTCCGATAGGCTTGTAACATTTTTGTGTTTGACCAAAATTTGAGTCGTACAATTACTACTCTTGGCCTTGCTTCCAAGTCTCTGATGAGCTCTTTCGATCTAAATGGGACTTATCGACTTGGGGAGATTCAGCATATCTGGCAGCTATCCTGTCAGAAAATTCGCCAATTTCTGATCATCCAGCGATTCATCTAGCCCCACAATCCGCGGGTTGTTATGACAAGACCAGTTTTACAGGTTGTCAATCTTGTCTTAATGAGCCTTAAGGATTCTAGCTTTTGCAGTTTGCTGATCACCTCCTCAGCCGATACCCAACCCTTCAGTGTGTCCAGCCACGGACCAAATTCGGTAAGTGAGTTCTTAAAGTCTGTTATTGGTTTAGTAGTTGTGACTAGCTTACTAGCAGTTGCTTCTATGGTGGTTGAAGTGGAGTTGCTTATGCCATGTTGCCCACAGTCTCAGGCAGGTTCTTCTCCTTCGCAGTAGCCATTTTCTCACCAATGTCTGATTTTTCTTTTTTGCCTTTCTTGGTACTTTGGCTGGCATGACCCAGAGACCTGCAAATAATGATCTATGGACATTAGTCACTTCTAGAGCAAGATCACTTTTATAAAGGCTCTAAATTTGCAGATGGATCAGGATTACCAGGTGATGGCACCCAGAGCTCGGAAGAGCACACCTGGTCAAGCTCACCACATCATGTGACTCCCCTGGGCAAACTTTTAAATAGAGATTGATATAGTTATACTAGAATCTAGGAAAAAGTGCTGATTTAATGATTTTTTAAGTTGTGTGCCAGATTTGGGGCTTAGAAAGGACTCTCTCGTCACTATCTCTCTGATTACGATATAGGGAATAGGGAAAACTGGCAATTGGAAGGAAGTGGGCTTCTGGTCTTTCATTCTATGTAACTGAGTGTAGCTGCAAATTGATAATTCTTTAGGCATTCTAAGGATTTATTAGCTTTTTCCAGTCTTATAAGTTTTGGTCAAAGGTTGATGGAAGAAATCAATAGTTTGGTTCAGTGTGGCTGGTCTCTCTTTCTGTAGCTGCTGCTTTTGTAAGCCCTGTACGGATGTTGCATTTCTGAATGAGTTTCTTTTTCTTGTATCAAAAACAGGAGTCTGGTCCTTTCTTTTTGACTCTGTTGCATGTTCTATTCTTAGCAATAGTACAAGTTGTCACAGAAGATGCCACCCATTTCCTCTTTAACAGGAAGAACAGAGTTTGCTAGGCAGCGTTTTGTTTATTTTTTGCTTTTCTAATACTTAGTGTGGTTCATTAAGATTCTCTCCTCTCTTCCCCGTCCCTCCCCCCATAGACACAAAATGGGAGGAAAGTCTTAGTAACTCAGGCCTTTAGAATGGGAGGTACTAGAATAGTCCGTTCACTAACGTTCTAGCCCCCTGGTCAAAGCAGAATGGCTTTTTCTGCTGCCAGGTGCAGGCAGATGTGGACTTTGCTCTGCCTTTTCATCTTAATACAGTGGTACTTCTCTGTTGTAAAGTTAGGAAAGACTAGGAATTATGTATAAAAAAAAAAAGTGAGGAGGGTGTAGACAGTATCATGCCTACAGGATAAGACTAAACCTAATAAAACTCAGATATTTTACTCAATTTATAAAAGATCACCTATTCAGTCAGACTGTAGGCATCCAGTATTCATCTGAAAATATAGTTTGTTTCTTTTTTATTGCGAAATGACCTCCTTTTAGGCTTTGTACATGGTGAAAATAAATTACTCTCAAGTTGTTTTTTACGGGCAAAACAGTGTTTAAACTATGGCACGTATGCTAACTGGCACGTTAGCATACGTGCCATAGTTTAAACACTGTTCATTTTTTTAAATATATGGTCCTTTAAAAAAAAAAAAAAAAAGCCAAGTTGCATTTACTGGTTTGCTTAGTCCTCATTCATGCTGAAAGCTTTTGTGGTCATTTTAAATCAGCTGTAGAGTGGGAAGCTGGGAACCATCTTGCCTTGACTGGGGATCCCGTTTTCCTGGCTGCAGCTTCAATTCACTTACACTCAGTTACATTGACTAAGCACGAACACAGGCATTAATCTTCCAAATGCTGAAATGAGGCAGGTTCTTATCACTTCATGGACAAAGCAGCCAGTTCAGGTTGGTTGGTATGCTTTTTTTTTTTTTCTTTTTGACATACCCTACCATACTCTTGCCTTTTGTTTTCTTATTCTTGTGAATAATGGATCTTAGCGGTCATTCTAAAACAGAGTTAGGGTGACTACTTGACTCCCAGGCCTGGAACGACAGGTGAGTGAGATCTGCTGTTTGAATTCCTTGCTCCAAAGCACTTCAAGAGCTTCTCGCACTCTCTAGAAAAGTTGAAAACAGAAATTATGACTTAAGCCCGATGTACTGTTTTTGAACTGCAGCTGGGTGTCTCGCTCAAGAGTCCAGCTTTAGGGTAGTAACTGCAGGTAGAAGCAGCTTCATGTTGAGTAACCCTTGCAGCCGTGTTTTATGATGGTGTCTATGAAGCTGGTGACCTTTCTGCTCCTTTTCTGCAACAGAGTAGCAATGATGAGGCCTCCAGTCCTGTGGAATCACCTTTCCAAAGCTTAAATTGACTGTAGGCCTTGAAAACCAGTTTAGAAGTTCTTGGTGGGAACTCACATAATAAGTAACTCAAAGCCTCAAAAATGATCCACTGGACATTTACATGAAGTTTAGGTCTTAAATGATTTCTCAGCTAATTTGAATAAAAATTAGTGCAAGGTGATGCATATAGGGAAAAATAACCCATGCTATAATTACACAATGTTGGGTTCCATATTAGGTGCTACAACCCAAGAAAGAGATCAAGGTGTCATAGTGGATAACACATTGAAATAGTCGGTGCAGTGTGCTGCGGCAGTCAAAAAAGCAAACAGAATGTTGGGAATTAGTAGAAAAGGAATGGTGAATAAAACGGAAAATGTCATAATGCCTCTGTATCGCTCCATGGTGAGACCGCACCTTGAATACTGTGTACAATTCTGGTCGCCGCATCTCAAAAAAGATATAATTGTGATGGAGAAGGTACAGAGAAGGGCTACCAAAATAAGGGGAATGGAACAACTCCCCTATGAGGAAAGACTAAAGAGGTTAGGACTTTTCAGCTTGGAGAAGAGACAACTGAGGGGGGATATGATAGAGGTGTTTAAAATCATGAGAGGTCTAGAACGGGTAGATGTGAATCGGTTATTTACTCTTTCGGATAGTAGAAAGACTAGGGGGCACTCCATGAAGCTAGCATGGGGCACATTTAAAACTAATCGGAGAAAGTTCTTTTTTACTCAATGCACAATTAAACTCTGGAATTTGTTGCCAGAGAATGTGGTTAGTGCAGTTAGTATAGCTGGGTTTAAAAAAGGATTGGATAGGTTCTTGGAGGAGAAGTCCATTACCTGCTATTAAGTTCACTTAGAGAATAGCCATTGCCATTAGCAATGGTTACATGGAATAGACTTAGTTTTTGGATACTTGCCAGGTTCTTATGGCCTGAATTGGCCACTGTTGGAAACAGGATGCTGGGCTTGATGGACCCTTGGTCTGACCCAGTATGGCATTTTCTTATGTTCTTATGTTCTTTTTGACCCCCAGGATTTTCTTCTGACAATGCAATACATTAATGAAAATTGGCCTCCATAAATAGTATTTCCATACATACAGAATGAGAGAACCTGGAGAAACGGAATCTTAAATTGGTACATAGACACATGAGGTCTGCAAAATTCTTGGTAGGATTTGGTCCCTCGTCAGATATTGATGCGATTATCAAATTAGTGATATCCATCAAATTACTGGTGAAATGATAGCAGTGTTTCACTGTTCATTGGGCCAATGACTATATTGAATTTTAGTTTTTGTCTTCAAGCCCAGATGTGTAGCACTATGTGAAAGTCCCTTGTTGATGTGAGATACTTTATTCAAGCGTTCTGTATGAATTTGAGAGAGAACAGAGTGCAGAAGAGAATGAGGAAGGCTGTAGATACTTCCCAGGTACACTTCCTTCTGTTTGCTAAGAAAATTGCTTCATGCTTTTGTTTACATAGCAGTGACTAGCATGGTAACCACACTCTGCTTTGTTTGTGGTTTTGTTCAGAAATGTAGGATTGTTGCTATAAGTCAGTTCTATTCAAAGTAATTGTACTTTGCAATGTAAGGAGCCTGATTTACTAAGGCTCTTTTCCCTTGCACATGGGGAGGCTAACTTTCAGTCTCCTTACTGTGCTTGCAAGCCCATGGATATAAAGCTGAATTTTCAAAGGGAAACTCCTCGGAGTTTCTCTTGCTGCGGGGATTCTTTACTCGCATGCCTTCCAGGCACTAAGTGTGTGGGGTAAGCAAGCATGGGGATTTGCACTTGGCCCACCCCCCTTTTTCCACTGCAGTGAAGGTGGGGGAGGGACAATTTTCAGAATGTTTAAAATTGCCCCCAGAATGAAGAAAAAAGCCTTAGTAAACCAGGCCCTAAACATAGAATATTTGCTCTTGTAATGTAAGTGTAGCACTTTATATCAATGCCTTCCCCCTTTTTAAGGGTTTGTCAAGGCCCATGTCCAAATTCCAGGACAGTTAATATGGAAGACATGAAAGGTCCACCTCTCTTGCACATGGACATGCTGCATGGCCTACATGTAAAATGTTGCTCATACAATGCAGACCCCTGATAGCTTGAAGTATTTTAGTGTTGAAAACCATTTATCTCAGGAGCTCGATAATCTGACAGATGAGTCTACTCTACTATAAACGGATGACTTTCAGTTTAGACAAATCTGTAAGGTTTAAAGAGTATGCATCATTGACCCTGGCTCCACTTTGTTAGGCTTTCCAATTCAACAAACGTTATGAAAAGCGGGATCCTGCAATTATGTGATACCTTTGCTCCCAGCCAGGGTATGGCGTATGCCTCATTCTGTACTTCATGGATATTCAGAGGTGGTATTTTCTTGGCAGATAAGTCCCTGAACACTTGTGTAGTAGTTCTTCTTCTTTTTGTTTCTTTCTAACCTGTGATTTTTTTACTAGCTCAAAAAACCAATTTATTTTGGCATTCTGAAGCTGTTTAATGAGTGTTGGAGCCCTGTCCAAGTATGGCTAGGGACCCTGATTCCGGCTCGGAAGAAAACACTTCACTACCTAGCTGGAAGTACACACATAAAGAGAATGCTAAATTAGCCAACACTTGTAATTTCATTTCCTAGAGAGATCTGAGGTGAGCAAGAGAACAAATAATGATCTTGAATAGTACCTCAACTCTTGTGTTCCTAATGACATGCTATTGCTTGTCCAGCAACAGTTGTAGTTCAGTTTTGGGATCATGTCTGCATAGTACAGTGGAACTTGCCAATTAAAACACAATACCTCCTCATGACCAAATTGGAATTTGCCATTGGTAGTTGGCTCAGAGGTGTTGGAAAATTTAGCACGTTTCTGCTCATTCTTTCTTTTTTGCGTGTACTAGTAATTTTGAAAGTGGTGCTTTAGTGAATGAGTTAGCTGGACTGTGAAGAGGTGCTGTCTGGCGGGGCTTGGCGTCAAGAGTCTGAGCCATTAAGGTTTTGCAGAGTATCCTGTCGGTGGCTTAGCTCCTGGCAAGTAATTCAGAAGGATCCTGCATTCATCAAATGCTTTATTACTTCGAAGGTAAATGTGAAGGAATCTGATCAGATTTCTCTTTGAACAGATTTTTAGCAGTGAGTTGATGTGATCTGGTTTAGCACTTGACACATCTCTCATCACCAATTTCAGTTGCAAGAAATTTGCCTGATGTGTGGTTGGTATAGAACTTAAGATTCCACGCCCAACCAAGACTCTGTGCTACAAGTAAGAAGAGAGACATTAAAGAGACCCAGAGGTTAAGCTTCCAAGCTGATCCCCCTCCCCCCCTGCCCCCCCCCCCATCAAAAACAAATGGGTCAGATTCCAGTATAAAGCCTAGAGTTAAGCAACACCTTTTCTTTTTGCAGTAAGGGCATAGTTTATATGCAAGAAACTTTTGCAAGTGGCACCAAAGTTGGCTGTGCTTCCCTCGATAAACCTGAAGTTTCCTGGCTTGTGGATAAGTGTTGACTTTTTCCAGTTAACACAGACACTATTAAGGAATAGATGTTCACCTCGGGCATAACCTTGCATAGCAATGAATCGATGGGGGGATACATGGTATATAAAGGTCAAAGTGATTGGATTTTAGAGAGCTACACGTTCTTTGATTTGTTTTTTTTTCCTAACTAGGCAGTGCTATTGATTTTCTTCCTCTTGATATTTAGGAGGTAGCAAAGGCAATGGCATAGTGACGTTGATTCAGATTAATCAAATTCATGCCCCTTTGGTTTCCTTGAATGAAGACACGGGTTTTTGCTCTTTGGTTGCGATGAACTTTTCCCACTTAAGAGTTGAGCCTTATGAATAGGATATTAAGAGGAGGATGTTTAAACAAAACAAACAAAAAAAATGACTTTGTTCGTTATGAAGTATTCAAGGAGCAGTGGATATATATTCACTGCATGTATATAAGGTACGATAAGTTGTGATATTTATAAAACAATGTATCCTGTAATTGACACCTTTATGTTTAATATTTTTGAAAAGAAATATGACTTTTATAAGCATTAAAAACATGCACAGATTTGGATACAAAATCTGATAGGGTTTCCAAGCGTGTTAACTTTTCTAACTGCCACTTATAAATAAAATATTTTACTGTAAGATGCCTTTAAATTAGCAGATTAGAATTGGATCATTATTTAGCAGGTTGTCTGTTTTGTTTTGTTTTTTTATGTTACACACACACAGATCAAGAGGACGGTCCCCTTCTGACTTACTAACCTGCGCCCTTCTTCATCGTCTCCTTCCAGATAAACAAGACATTTTGGCTTCCTGGGGCGGCCGGGATTAGGCTGATGAAACATCAGAAAATAAGACTTTTTTTTTTCAAAGGGTTCCCCCCCTGCTATTTCAATTACATAGATCATTATCTTCTTGCTTTCTAAATTTGTATCTTTGCAGCTGTTCCGAATTGTGGTACTAATGGATTGATCTGATGCTGAAGGCTCCTCTAATGCCATTAGAAATGTGGCTTAGTGCAGCTGGCAGAGTCGGCAGGACATTCTGCTTAACGGCCAGATTAATGAAACCAGTAAGGAAGTGTGTGCTTTAAGCCACTGGAGTCCTCGCCTCCATGTGTCACCCACATCGTGAAATTTTTAGTTCTTGCTCATGAAAATCTACTTAGCTTTA
Source organism: Rhinatrema bivittatum (assembly GCF_901001135.1). Lineage (NCBI taxonomy): Eukaryota > Metazoa > Chordata > Amphibia > Gymnophiona > Rhinatrematidae > Rhinatrema > Rhinatrema bivittatum. The sequence goes on along the minus strand of NC_042628.1, from coordinate 19,922,298 downwards.
TAAGAACCTTTTTTTTTTTTTTGCATTTAATAGTCATTTTATTTTAAAAAAAAAAAAAAATCATTGCATGAATCTGATACTGTAGGGACATGCAGGATGTTGATTTTCTTGTTGGAAGCTTCTTTTCTTTGCCAACCGTTTATAAATTCATGTTAATTGCTTGTACTTGAGGGTGCATATTGTAGCTTCAGCAAGGTGAAGCAATTTCCGTTCTCAGTAGGAAATTATCCACTTTTAGCTTCACTTGTTAGCTTCACGATATATTTTAGACGTGTGTGTGTGTGTGTCTCCCTCCACGTTTAAAGGTGAAATTTAAAAGCACAGTGTGCCTCAATTTGGGGAATGCATGCCCAAGTTGGGCTCGCGCATGCTGACCAAATTTTAAAAGCCGCCTGGCGTATCTCCCGCCGCGAGCACATCTGAGAAGTTTTTTCCAAAAGGGGCAGTGTGTGGTCTGGATGGGGCATGGCCAAGAGACAGGAGTATAAATACATATGTGCCTGGGCGCGTGCCCAAACTAGTCGTCTTGGAGGGATTTTAAGGGTCTGGGTAACTGGGGGACCTAACTGTTAACTGAGCGAACTGGTGGACGAACTGTTGAAACTGCAATGCCCCAACTTACGAGGCAGAAGCGGTGTTTGCACGCCTATTTAAAATGGCGCGTATTTGCACGCTTATTTAAAATGGCGCGTAAGCGTGCAACTTACCATCCCTATCGAACGCGCTCGAGTATTTTTTTTTTTCCCCCCTATTTCTTTCATGTCTGAAGAAATTCATGACTTGATGAGAAACGTTAAAAAGGAACTAGATTTAAAACAAGCTAAAAGTTGTGGGGTTTGTGGTTTTTTGTTTTTTGTTTTTTTTGTCTTGTCAGTAAGAAAATGTCTCTGAAGGGGGTGTGTTCCTGTGGGACATTCTGAAAGAGGCTCGGAAGACCATGACCTACTAAAGGCTGGGGAAGTCAGATCTGTCATGGAGCACGGAGTTTCATGCTAAATAGTCCCCCATTGTCCAGACATTTGTAAGTTCTGTAGCTGCTATTTTAAAAACAGCCAAAAAAAAAACAAAACGTGGAAAAATGAAGCAATATTGTAGATGTTGGGTCCTCCCACTTTTTCTCAGTTGGGCCTTGCTTATACTTTCCTAGCGAAGGATATCTCCCAAGTCTTTACCATAAAAGCTTGACCACACCTGTTTGTTTTTTTCCTCTTAGCTGTGAAGTATAACCAAGAAACAAGATAACGAATAAAAACACATGCATTTCTTCACTAGCTTTTGAAAACTAATACTGTCTCCTCTTCGGGTCAGGAAGAAGAAAAGGGGTTCAAACCATGCAAATATATACCACAAGACCCTGTAATCACCCACATGGATTTTTTTTTTGAAACCTCCAGCAAGTACGCGGTCTTCCTCATCAGAACGATCCATTTGATTTCTGTGCAGGGTTCCAGTCCAGCATCCTGTTCTGCTAAGTAAAATTCTTACTGGTTTGATTTTTATTATTTTTTTTTTCGCTGCATTAAGCAACAGCATTCTCTGCCAAAAATTAAGGAAAAAAAAAAACAAAACAGCTCAGCGTGTGATGACTTCATGACAAATATACAGCTTAATGTTAGACTGAATGTGCAATATTAGAAGCAGCTGTGTTGGCTTTGTTTTTTGGGAAGATGGCCAAGGCCCAGCTTTAGGACTAAACAAGCTCTCAACAGGGTGACATCACTAATAGCTTGATTACCTTCCGTCCTTCAAAACAGCGTACCACCAAAGGCCACAGTAATCGCGTCTAATTTTTGTTTTATTTTTTGTTCCTTTTAAAAAAAAAATAAATAAATAAAAATTTGAAAGTGGCTGCCTATGCCAACGTATATTAACCTAAAGGGGGTTAATACTGATCTCCATGGGCCCGTGATAATTATCAGAACAGTTCTTACCTTGGAATACAGTCAATTATCCATTCCGCAAGCTGTCTTTTATATTTTAGAGAGATGGTTGGTGAAAATTAGATTTTTCCTAGTACCGTTTTATTTATTTTTAGTTAACCAGCATGAGTCTGGAAATCTACCACTCTCCTAAAAATTATTTAGTAAAAGAAATACTGTTAAAGTGAAATGCTCTTTTTCTATAACACTCGTTACTCGGGGACTGATTCTGGCATTCAGTGCGTCTTTTAAAATTCAAAAATTCTAGCTAAGTATGTACTTAAAGTAAATGTTTTAAATAAGAAAACAACAACTCAAGTGTGAACTGTGAAGGGGAAATGAGAAAATATGCAAAGAGTAAAATACTTATGCCAGTTTTAGTTGGAATTTATTTTATCACAGTGATTCCAGATACTTACTGTAAGTACTAAATGGTCATTCTGGATTATATAGAGGCTGTTGTGGAGAATTTGCCAAGAGCATCATAAACCAAGTCTTCTGCGAGTTGGATACTGCAACTTTTTATGCATTATCCCATAAATAGTGGTTTTACCTAGCAAACTTGACAGAGTAGGGCCTGTCTTGTGGGCTAGTAGCTTCAGCACAGAATTGTAGAATTTAGAGATTAAAATGTTGCATTCATTCTGCTTTAATGACTATCTTCAGCTCTTTTCTCATCCCTTCGAGTGCATTGCAGTGGCCAATAAGTATTTAGTGTTGGCATAAAACCATCGGTGGGACACATACCTGGACAAAGTAATTAATTCATCCCTTCAAAAATTCAAGCCCAAGGAAGTGAGACTTGCTGGTCTATTTTAAAAGCCCCTACGAGTGCCAGAGCCGGGAGATATGCGTGTGACTCGGCCTGGCGCCTGCAGTATGGATTTTGAAACCCGCGCAGGTGTGTGCGTATCTCCCGGTTCGTGCATAAATATTTTTCTCTCCCATAGGGGGTAGGCGAGATATGGGCAAGCTGGAACTGCTCCATGAAGTCTGTCTGTCTAAGCATTTTACGTGCAAGGGGTAATCCTATTGCATAACTTTACTTCTCTTATGGACAGCGTGTAAGTCATGTAACAAAAAAAAAACTAGGATATTCAGTGGGGTTTTAGGGCTCCGGGCTAATAGGGTAAAAGGGAGATTGGTTAGCTAGGGGGGTTTAGGAAATTCTCTCCTTTACTGGATCGAACTGGAAACAAACTGGGGAAACAGTTGATTGTGTCAGCGCACGTACCTACTAAAATTCCCCCAAGTCTCCTAGGGTTGCCAGCTGGCTCCAGATTTTCAGGACAGGTTGATCCAGTCCTGGTTTTACCCTATTGCATGCTGGAACTTTATTCTGATTTTCCCTATCGCATTCCCCAAGAAAAACAAGACTTATAAGAACTTGCTTGCAGGAGAGTAAAACCAGGACTGGATCAACCTGTTGGCAACCCTAGAGTCACCATATAGGTGCAGATGCGCGTGTCAATATGAAATGGTGTGCACATGTACGCGTGTATAGCCCATTTTATAACACGTGCGTATACGCACATATATGCGCATATGTTAATAAAAATTGCTGTGTCCGTGTGTGTGCGCCAGCAAACGCATTCACATGTGCGCCCACGCAGCAGCAGAGGTACAAGGATCTTCAGAAAACTGTAAGAAGCTATTGTCCTTGTTTTTACAAGTCGTGGCCTCTTCTGTAGCAAACATCTGTAATGCATTCTGCTCTGAAGATTTCGGTAAAGTTGCAGTGGGGCTTCTAGTCTGTTTTCACTAGACCCAACAGCCAAACAGGCCTTATTATAATTTGTGTTTTGGCACATTTGGTGATGTTATAAGGCTTGGTTGTAACAGTTACTGTGAGATTAAGTGGCTGGTTTTGAGGCTCCAGATGTGGAAAAAGCTCCATTCTTAACAGCTTTTCTAGAGCAGCAAATCCTGTACAGTGTGCTAAGCTTCTTGGGGAAATAAGAGTGGGGTTAAAGATGATGTTTTTGTACTGTTAACCTAAAGGGAGCTTAGAATTCTGACTGGACCATATGTGGAACCGGTGTGCTAGTGCATTTTTAGTCTTTGGTGTTGAACATTCCATCTATTTTTTTTTTCAGACATTTTTCTGGCTGGTAGGTTAAGGAAAAACAAATGCCTTTACTGTTTAGTACCTTAATATTTGTGTTTTTTATTAAAAACATTTTACAATAAAATAGCAATAATGAATTATTTATTGGTCTTAGCTAGTGAGGTTCTTGGTAAAGCAGAGGACCCATGGACCATCAAGGATGATATTTAGATGCCTCATATTTTGTTTCGGATGGATTTTGGAAGCAAGTTGAAACACTTTTGTTTGCAAAGGCGAGATGGTTTATAACTGGGTATTATATGAGTAAGTGAAGACTCCTTTTGAAGGTGAGGTGTTTTTATTTGGGATTTATAGTTTTAATTTAGTTTTTCATTTTATTAATTTTTATTTTTGTATTTTAATGTTTATATTTTGTTAAACTATGAATGTTATGTTTTGACTGCTTTCATTTATTTTTACTGTTTATTAAATTAAATTTATTAAAAAAAAAAAAAAAGCAGCATAGCAAATGTCTAATCCCTGTGTTCTAGCTATTTTGATGTGAAGCTGTGCAGAGGGCCGGTCGCTGCCTATACTATAATGAAGATATGCATAGTCGTGCAATTCAGATGCGCATGTCTCTCCATATGCACAAGCCAGTGCTACTTCCCAGCAGGGGGTGTGTGCATTTGCAGATACTGTGGGTGCTTCTTTTCCTTTGCAAAGACATTTTAAATGGAAATGCAGTGGGGAGTTTACCTCTGAAAACGAGCTTGGAGGACTGCAGTGCGCCTAGAAGCTATGGGGAATTGAAAATGCCCCGCATACTACAAGTCCTTTAGAAATCAAGTGTGAATATAATCTCCTCTTACAAACACACTTCGTTTGCAATGCAGAAGAAATAGATGTTGTAGGTTTGGAAGGTAAGAGTCAGGAGCTCAAGGATTTAAATCATAACTCCATTTAATAAATCTCTGTGAGGCCGATATTCAGTGCAACTGAGTGGTGAAGGCTGAATATCCGGTGCCGTTCAACAGCCGCCGCTTAGCCAGAGAAGTATATTTCCAGCTAAGTAGTAACAGGGAGGTGATACTTATCCGGCTATTTATGCTGATATTTGGACTTATTCGGTAAAGTTAACTGGATAAATTAAACCTGCTCAATAGAAGATTAAAGTTAGCTGGTTAAGAATTAGAAGGAAGCCGCCCTGTCTAGCAATATGGCAGCTTTGGAGTACTCCAGCGACGCTATCATCTTGGCTTAAGGGGAAAAAACAAATTTATTTTTTTTTTTTGTACCTTAGCATATGTGATCTGTATTTTCCTGACTTTTCACTTTTTTTGCTCTGAGACCACACAAAGGGGCAGATTTTCAAAGGGCTACGTACGTAACCCCAAAAAACTGCTCCTGCAATATGCTCGCCGGCGCGCGCAGGCCCCGGGATGCGCATATGTCCTGGGGCTTTGGGAAGGGGGCGGGGCCGAGGCCTCCGGCACAGTGGCTGCGCTGGGGAATGGCCGGTGCGCACGCAAGATATGCCTGCCAGAGGCGCCGGTTAGCGCACACAAATATACCACTCGCGCCAATTCGAAAATCTGCCCCAAATTGTTTGGCTCCACCAGAGGCAGAGCTTACAGTACTCAGACGGCGATGATATGACACTTAGACTTGTGCATTTTTTCCAGGGACATCAGAATTAGAAGGTTTTTTTTTTTTTTTACATTTCTAAATTATTCCAGAGGATGCGGAAGTAGTTGCTGGGGCATACATATATCTTGTGTATCGTGTGAAGTATTCCAGTATTCCTTTCCCTTGCTGCTTATCCGCTTTCTCAGAAGCGGCTACCATTGTCCAATCCCAAGATGCCAATTTTTTTTTTTCTAAACACGCCTCCTCTGTTTTATTTTTGCGCTGTCATTTAAGAACCTGCAGGCCTTCTTTGGAGGCTCTTAAAACAAATGACAGCCCTCTGTACCCGAATGCATTGTTTTTTATTTTATTTTTTCATTTTTATTGTTTTTTTTGGGGGGGGGGGGGCAGAGGGCAAAGGTCGCAGGAGAAAACAGTCCGTTTTTGTAAGTCCTCCCCTTTCTAAGCCCAGACCATTTGATGCCATGCATCTGCAGGGCAGTCACAGAACACGGGAGCTTGGGCTGACCCGCTCTTGTGTCCAGACCAAAGATGCAAGATTCTGGTTTAAAATGGGAGCAAGGCATAAACTTGAGCAGTTCAGGTAGGCACAGAGTTTGATCAAATTGTTTTACTGCGAGGGGGGAAAAAAAAAAAAGAATGTGTGAAAATGGCTGAGGTAAGTGGAAAACTCGGTCAATAGCTCAGCCATTGAATTTAATCCCTTTTAAAAAATTATGCCCATAGTGGTGTTGACATTTTTATGTGATAAATTTGCTGTAAAGTTAACATGTAAACACGAAAAAGATTCAAGGAGATAGAGCAGAGTGTTGCAGAAATCAATTAGAACAGCAGATCAATAAAGCTGTATCGGTAAGTACTGGATCAAATTCATGGTAACCTTTTCAAGTGAGATGCTTGTTCTTTTGACTTTTGACATGCCAGAAAGATATGACACTTCTGTACCCGAAGTGAATGGAGGCCATTACCATTTATTTTTGGCATAAAATTAATGATTTATATGATCTCATTTCCCCGAATTCTTTTTCTAAATCAACTATATCATGACTGTTGATGCTTAACCGTTTGGGTGCTTACTATATCTGAATGCAATTTGCCTTCAGCTAGCACTGAAAAGGCGCAAGCTTAAATTCACAATAAAATAAATAGGGTTATATGCAGCTTGGGATAAAGCTGAAAAAGAAAGTCACGTTGTGAAAGTTTCCATGAAAATCTAAGTAATGCTGCATGGTAAATGGCCAACAAGAAACAGAAATATTTGAACCCAGTTCAAGATAAGTCACTTAAATGTTTTTGACAGGTTAATCCTTTTACTGTGGCCATGTATCATCATCCCGTCCCCAATATGGATGGATGACAGGGCAATAACTCCCACCCCCATACTTATAGGTTCTCTCACTCTCGCCAGAGGGCCAAGAAGGGGCTGTCTTCTGCTCACGTTATAGTCTGAGCTTGGCTTGTAGCCGAAAAGAAGCCAAGATGATGAATAACATGGTTATGAAGCCTTTCACAAGACCTTATATTTTATGAACTCGTTCCAGAAATGGTTTTAGACTGCAAAGGCTGACTATTTAATTAAGTTTGATTTTGCCTCCACTTAAGCAGTGGCTGATCCAGTTAGATTTCTTGATGACGTGCTTATCCTTGTATATGGTACATTTTGAGGTCTGATGTTTGTTTGTGGTTTACAGTAGACTACAAGGATGTTGCAGAAAATCTTTTATCATTTTCTTCTTTATCAATGAAGCCGAACTGCAGTTCCGGTTATTGAGTTTTCACGGCTCTTGTGTTAATGTTTTGTGTTTTAATTTCCAGCTCAGTTGAAACTGGGATCTGGTGCCATGAGTCTTCATTTCACAACTACTAGGGATTTTACCCCTATTCTATATTGTCTGTTCTTGACATTTAACGTGACATCTTGGGCTAGGGTTTCTTCTGGAATCCTGTAACCGCAGGTCCTGAATCTGGCCACCAGATGTCATCCTTAGGCAATAACCATGACGCCTTCCCTCCCCCTCCAAACCCAGAGGCTATGAACGTTGTCTCCACACCATACCCACCCCCAGCTGATGTTGGCAACAGAAGACCAGACTTTGGGATCGAATCAGCACTTACCACTTCATTCACCAGGCTGAACTTCACAAATTTAGAAGCCTAAGGGTCCAACATAACATTTGCCATACTAGGTCAGAGCAAAGGTCCATCAAAACCAGTATCCTGTTTCTAACTGGCCAATCCAGGTCACACATACCTGGCATGATCCAAAAAGGGCGATAGATTCCAAGCTGCATATTACAGGGTATAAGCAGTGGATTTCCCAAATCCACCTTTAATAATGGTTTATGGACTTTTCTTCCAAGAACTTGTCCAAAGCTTTTATAATCCCGCTAGACTAACCACTTTACCATATTCTCAGACATTGAATTCCAGAGTTTAATTATGCATTGAGTAAAACTTTTTTTTTTTTTGGTTTACTCTTTTTAAAGAATAAACTGATCCATTTTTACTTGTTTCACTCCACTCATTTAATAGATCTCTTATCATATCTCCCCTCAGCTTTCTCTTCTCCAAGCTGAAAAGCCCTAACCTTTTTAGTCTTTCTTCATAGGGAAATCGTTCCATCAGCTTGATCATTTTGGTAGTCTGTTTTTGTACCTTTTCTAATTTGGTATATCTTTTTTTGATAGGCAAAGATCAGAACTGCATACAACACTCAAGGTGTGGTCTCACCGTGGAGCAATAGAGAGGCATTATGATATTCTCTGTTTTATTCTCCATTCCTTTCCTAACAAGCCCTAGCATATGAACATAAGAAATTGCCATGCTGGGTCAGACCAAGGGTCCATCAAGCCCAGCATCCTGTTTCCAACAGAGGCCAAACCAGGCCACAAGAACCTGGCAAATACCCAAACACCAAGAAGATCCCATGCTACTGATGCAATTAATAGCAGTGGCTATTCCCTAAGTCAACTTTATTAATAGCAGTTAATGGACTTCTCCTCCAAGAACTTATCCAAACCTTTTTTGAACCCAGCTACACTAACTGCTCTAACCACATCCTCTGGCAACAAATTCCAGAGCATTCTAATTGCTGCTTGGCTGCCACTGTACACAGAGCAAAAGATTTCAACATATTATTCACAATGATGCCTAGATCCTATTCCTGGGTGGTAACTTCTAATGTGGAACCTTTATATTGAGTAGCTATAATTTGGGTTGCACTTCCCTACATGCATTACTTTGTATTTGTCCACATTAAATGTCATCTGCCATTTGGATGCCAGTCTCCCAGGCTTGCAAGGTCCTCTTGCAATTTAACAACTTTGAGTAATTTTGTATCAGCAAATTTGATCACCTTACTCATCGTTCTCATCTCTAGGTCATTTAAAAATATGTTTAAAAAAGCAAAACAAACCCCCTTGGTCCCAATACAGATCACTATTCACTTTTCCTAGCTGAGAAAATTGACCATTTGTCCTTTTGCTTTTTCTATCTTTTAACCAGCTCTCTGTCCCCAATAAAACATTGCCTCTTATCCTGTGACTTTAATTTCTTAGATTCTCTCATGAGGTATTTTGTCAATTGCTTTCTGAAAATCCAGATACGCTATATCAGCTGACTCACTTTATTCAGACTCACCATTATCCACATGTTTGTTTATGCCTTCAAAAAAAAAAGTACCAGATTGGTAAAGTTTGTTTGGCTAAATCCATGTTGACTTTGTTTCATTAAACTATGTTCAGTAATTTTGTTGTTTATAATTTTTTCAACCCTTTTTCCTGGGACTTGACTCACTGGTCTGTAGTTTCCTGGATCACCCCTGGAATCCTTTTTAGAAATTGACATTTATTTTGGCTACCCTCCAATCTTTAGGTACCATAGCTGATTTTATTGATAGTTTACAGATTGTCATTAATAGGTCTGCAATTTCATTTTATAGTACTTTCAGCACTCTTGATGTATATCATCTGGTCCAGGTGATTTACTACTGTTTAGTTTGTCAGTTTGCCTTATTTCAGGTGCACTGAGATTTGTTTCTATTCCTCTGAATCATCTCATTTAAATATCACTTCTGGCTTGGGTATCTGCTTGCCTTCTTCCTCAGTAAAGACCAAAGTTAAAAATTCATTTAATCTCTCTTCTATGGCCTTTTCTTCCTTAGTGCTCCTTTTACCCCTTGATCTTCTAATGGTCCACTCAAATGGTACACTCAAAGCACTTCTAATGGTACACTCAAAGCAAAAAGCCTGCAAGACTACCTTGCAGGCTTTTTGCTTTGAGTGTACCTGAAAAATTTTATTATGAATTTTGGCTTCCACAGCAAGTTTCTTTTCACATTCTGTCTTTGCCTAGTAGTTAGGAGCCTAGTGGTTAGAACAGTGGGCTGTGAACTAGGGGAGTCAGGGTTCAAATACCACTGTCTCTTCTTGTGACTTTGGGCAAGTCACAAGGAGAGACAGTGGTATATTTCCAAAGCCTCAGGCAGGCCTGACGCTACTGGGTGTGCATACCATGCAGTTGCAGAGGGCGGCACACTTGAAGGGGCAGTGAAAGAAGCAACCCGTGAGGCTGCCAGTGGACCTGTCCCACTGGCGGCCGATAAGAGGAAGAGACCCATAGAAACCACCAGTATATGGCATCCCACCGGCGACCCAGAAATACAGAAGGTCCATTAGGCCACCGGTGGATTCCCATCCCATTGGTGGTCCAGAAGAGGAAAAGGCCTTCTAAGCTGCCAGTGGATCTCATCTCACAGGTGGACTGGAAAAGGATGAGGCCACCTGTGAACCCCATCCCACTGGCAGCTAAAAAAAAAACCAAATAAAACTCCACCTTGGTGCTGGCGTACGCTATTCAAAACACATGTAGCTAGCACGTTTTCTATGCTGATCTCACGATGCACGAGATCATCATAGAGGAAATGCTAGGCTCGCATGGTTTGATTTATTTATTTATTTTTTTAACACTCGCAGAATTGCCTCTCCTGAGCACTCTATGCAATAGGCAAATGAACTGCCATGCTGAAAAGGACCCACTAGGGATAAATTGTGCATCTCTAGCATGTCCATGGCATCGGGTACCCAGGAGTGGCGGCTGTATGCAGATTAGGAAAACATACGCTCAATTTTACGAGCATCCATTTTATTAACTCGTGCACAGCCATAGGTTAGAAAAATGGATGCTCGTAAATTGAGCTTCCATTTTCCTAACCTGACCACCGGCAAGACTATTTTTTTTCTGCTTTTCTGTAACCTTTTGGGGCTCCTCAAAACACTGGCTCCAGGGCTGGTGTTAATTTTTGAGGGTAAAAATGTCAGGCGCACATTTATCTTTTACATAAGGGCATTTACTTGTGACGAGCGCTATTAGCTACACACTTGGACGTGTTTTGGACGCACTAATCCCCTTATTGCATAAGGAGTTATGGGCGCACATCCAACCATTGGTTAACCTGTGCGCTAGCCTGAGCGCACAGTATTGCCCCGGCCTAAAGTCTTTAAGAGGGATCATGTAGTCTTTTTTTTTTTTTTTTTTTTTTTAAATAACTTTGAAGGATATTAATGGAATATATTGGCTGTTAACTATCTTAGCTACTATACTATTGATTCCTATAACACAGGATGTAAATTTCATTTACGATATACACTTAAGAGATAAAATGGTTGTTTTCTTGTCTAACAATCCACTGAGACTTTCAGTGTAGGAAAATTAAATATAGATTTCACTAGTTGCTGTTCCCCTCACCTCCAAGTTAATAAACTGTAGCAGGTTAGTCTGTACTGATACGCCTGGTAGACATTGATTCATGAGGAAAACACATCAGCATAAACCATAGAGAAAAAAGTACTCGTGTAATTTCACTTTGAAGATGATGTCTACGGACGTTTCACGCCTGCTTTACATGTGGGTAGATTTTCTTCAGAAAGTAACATGTACAGACCTGGAAATAACAATCTGCATGTGTTTTATTGCATTGATCCCACCCAGAACTCACTCCCAGGAGCTCCTCCCTTAGACGCGCATCCTTTTAGTTGTGCTAAGGGAAGACCTTATTCAGACAGTTGGTCATTGTTTGTTTGCGTGAATGGCTTTGGAAATTCTCTGTGTAATGTTTTGTCTGCGTCTATGGTTACATTTCTACTCTAGTTCACTGAAAGAGGCTGAGTACAGGAACTATTTTCTTAATGGAAGTAGATCATTGCAGTAATTAAATACCCTTTTTTTTTTTTTTTTAAACCAGGTTTATTATTAGAAACAACCTGCTAGGCAGTGTTAGTTTGTATTTTCTTACTCTGAAGGTAAAAATAAAACATTTTTTTGGTTGATCATTCATACTCATAAACACTCAGTGGAAATTTAAAGCTACACAAAGGAATACACAGTCAATATCATTAACTGTAATTACATTTGATGTATATTGAACGAGATGTTGAGTGCATTAACTGTTGTGGTTTCTTTTACTTAAAGCCCTTCAGAGATGAACACATTTGTATTTTAATCCTAACCACTCTTGGGGGGGGGGGGGGGGGCGTTGCATTTTTTTTTTGGTCCGTGCTCAAAGTCGAAATGAAAATTTCAGCTTTCATGTTTTTCTGATCAAGTGGATTGGCTCAGTGATGTTTTGTTTGCCGTGGATTTCAGATTAAATCTTGACTGATGAAAGGTAAGAATGTAAGATTTGTTGCCATACTGGGTCAGACCAAAGGTCCGATAAGCTCAGTGTCCTGTTTCTAATAGTAGCCAATCCATGTCACAAATGCCTGGTAGGATCCCAAAAGGTCAATGGATTCTATTCTGCTTATCCCAGGTATAAGCAGGGGATTTCATTAAGTCCTCCTTAATGATTTATGGACTCTTCTTCCAGGAACTTGACCAAACCATTTTTGAACCCAACTGCACTAACAGCTATAACCACTTCCTCCGGCAATGAAGTCTAGAGTTTAATTATGCATTGAGTAAAAAAATATTTTCTCCTATTTGTCTTAAATGTATCACCTAGTAACTTCATTGTCTCCCCTATTCTTTGTACATTTTGAAAGAGTAAACAACTGATTCACATTTACCTATTCCATTCCACTCATGATTTTATAAGACCTCTATCATATCCCCCCTCAGCCGTCTCTTCTCCAGGCTAAAGAGTCCTAACCTCTTTAGTCTTTCCTCACAGGGGAATCGTTCCATCCCCTTTAATCGTTTTGGTCACCCTTCTCTGAACCTTTTCTGATTCTGCTATATCTTTTTTTTTGAGATATAGTGACTAGAACTACTTTTTTATTTTTATTAATGAGAAGAAGCTCATTGTTAACTTGAATTGAAGAAGCAGTTCCTTTTTAATCAGGGTTGGAGATTAGTTCATGCCATTTCATAAATGGAAATATATTAACCGTGCATCTATAAACATGCATATGCCATCAGCTAAATTTAAGCACCTCAATAAAACTTAGGGCGGGGGAGGAGGAGTGGAATGGAGTGGTGAATTTGACTCTGGGACGTTCTGGCTTTTACCTGGAAGGGTCCAGGGGACAGATCTGAATTCTTCGCAGAGCAAACTTTCATACTGTGTGTTTGTTTTTTGTTTGTTTTATTGTCCCTTGGGAAGTAAGTTGGTGGATTCAGTCCTTTCTTAGGAGATTGGTAAAAGTGCTTCTCTAAATTGTACTCTAGCTCTCTATCTTAGGATCGCATGAATAGAGAAAATCACCCCATAAATTCTGGGAATGTCCCCTGTGAAACTGTGGGGCACTGAGGTTTTCCAGTATGGCATGGCTGACGTGGAAGGCAAGTGTGCCACATGCAGTCGCTTCAGTGCGGAGAAGGAAGGGAACGGTTTAGTCTTATTCCATCCGAGAGAGTGGAAGCCCTCCTAAAAAAAAAAAAAAAAAAGTGAACATTTTTCTTAAGCATAAAGTTTTTCTCTCGAAACTGAGCTGTTTACTAGTGATGGCAGTGAAGCCAAGGCTAATTCCATTAGGACCACGGGGGCCAGAGTTGGGTAGCTTTAAAAAAGTAAGGTGCCCAAAACATTTAAAGAGTGATTTGTTTTGGGTTGGTTTTTTTTTTTTTTTTTGCTACCCAAGGTTTGCCACTGGTTTTGAAGTTAAAGATGCTTAGATGAACGAGAAGAGAGTGCTGTGGCTGTAAAATGTTGTTGAAAGATGTATATAAGATACAGGCTTTATATCTGCCTCAGTTACCACTAAGCGTCCATGCCTATGACCAGGACAGCTGTCACAGAAAGCACTTTAGAAGAGGAAGCTTTTTCATAGAAATTGACAGCTGCTCATCAGTGAGTTGTGTTTTGTTTTTGGGGGGGGGGTTTATGGGGGGGGACACTTATGGATTAAACCTGGCCACACATAGAAGTGCGCACACACAGAATCCTTGGGGGTCCCCACAACTCCCTACCAGAAAAAAATGTTGATGGTGAGGCAAGAGAGAGAATAGCATCAGTAGTACCCACTCTCTCTTAAGCTCCTCCCCTCGCTGGAGGGTTTCCCATGCCATGAAGGTGGCAGAGGAGGTGCCAGTAAGCGGATGTCCTGCTTTCTTATACTCTCCTTCTGGCGGGAGGGAGGATGGGAAGAGTGAAGGGCTATGTGATGGCTGAACCCTGCAGCCAGTTGCAGGGCGTGAGACAGTCGCCCGATATCCCCTCCTCCCAAAGATGGCCCTGCATGTGAGTATTGGCATCTTTCTAAAATAAATAAAACTTGCTGGGCGTTTCATGTTGAAAGTTGATAGATTTCATCTGTCCAGTGTTTGAGGGGCTATCGCCGGTGCCAGTACTTTTTTGTAGTAAGGGTGGACTTTAAAGAAATAAACTTATGCTGTCAGTGTGGTGATGGAACCACGCCAAGAGGTGAACCGTGCTTATAATCCTTGTGCTAACAACAAACATTCTTGTCTGGTGAAGAATTATGTAAAGGAAAAAAGCTTTTAAATGGGTGAGGCTACAGTTTTCTGAAAATATAATTAAGATTCGCTAAGTAAAAACTATTTTTTTTGTCTCCAGTAGTCTATGCGCACGTCCTGAATGACTCCATATCCAAGCACACTTCCTGTTGGCCCCTCCCACAACAAAAGCTAATACCAAAGAATAAAAGTGAGGCCAAAACGGCAACCCAATTGTATAGTCAGACTATCAGTACCATTTATTTTGATTTAAATGAAAATTAAGTTTCAACTGTTGGGCATAAAATGAAGGGTGACGGTGCAACACACAACTGTGGGCTACATTTGTTACATTACAAGATGAATTACTCAAGAAATACGCTCCAGTTAAAGCACTATGACATGCAGCTGGCATTCTGAGTGCAAGCGAAAGGGTAATGAGAATTAACCCACTCCTTTTAAATCCTTTCACATTATAAGATTTTTGTAATCTTCATTGGAGTCGAACAATGGGTTTCAGTAGATCTTCAGCTGGTGTTATAAATTACCTTATAAAAAAAATGCAGTAATACCCCTTTTCCAACCATTGCACTGTGTAAATGTGACTGTCTGCAAATCATCCTATTTAAGTCGTGTTCATTCTGACAGAAGTTCTAAGGGAAACGAAAATCTCCACGGGGCTTGATTCTGGGAAAGCAGATATCGGGGTAGCACGCTCCCAGGAGTCTATTTTTAGGAATGCTGATTGAGTTTTGCACAGCTGATTGATATGGAGTTGTAGACAGAGATCAGTTCATATTTTTAGGTGTAAGAGCGCGCGCGCGAATGATCAACACGCTGGTCTCGATACAAATGTAACCGGCTATCCTCTGCATGGGATGACTTTCTGGTGTAAGGTCCCAGTAAAGAGAGTAGCCATATTGATCTTCAGAAAAATTAGATTTTCTTCCGGTTTTGGTACCTTTCACTGGATCAGTACAAGAATTACCCACGGATGATCTGCAGGCAGGGTTTAACTTCTCCAACTTGCCCAAAGCTCTCCCCCCTCCTCTCACCCCAAGCTGTAAACGGGTGGAGGATGGGGAGTTTCCCATGCAGTTGGCCTCCACATGTCACTCTTCCTTACTCTCTCTCCCCCCCCCCCCCCCCCCTTCACAATGCCGGCACCACCTGGGAGCATTTTCAAAACTCGCCGGCCAGCTGCATTGCTCCCGTGCATCGTGAGATCAGCACAGCTGGATCATGGCATTTGAAAATGGTCATTTATGGTGGCGATGGTAAATATTTACCAGACTTGAGCCCTGGACATCTCCAGCTGATAAGTTCCGTCTGTGTACAGGTCCTCATAGATCCAGCTCTTAGAGGGGACTAATAATATTTATCTGAGGCTGCAAAATGTCCGCTAATATTCATACTGCTTCATTAAAGTTAAATCATGCTAGCACTCGATCTGAAATACTGTTTGATATCTGTTGACATGAAGAATTCAACAGTGAATGTTTTTCCCTAGAAAATGACAAATACTTGGAATAAATCCATTGCATTGGGGGGGGGGGGGGGGGGAACCATGTGAAAATTTACATGAGCAGAAAGAGAAAAAGTAAGTCTTATAACTTGAGTGAAAACATGGTTTCAGCGGAAAGGAAACTGGGCCATGGATTTTTCATCCTAGAAGGAAATGAAGTAAATGCAAGAACTCATCACCACAGGCCCTGAGAGAATGCAGCAGAATGTGTGGAACGGCATCCAGTGAAGGAAAAGATAGAGGGAGGAGATGATGGGGGGTTTTCTTTATCTCAAATTGGATTAATATAGGAGAGCAAAGACCTTTTGATGAGTCGCTAATAAACATCTGGGAAGGATGCAGCTGCTCTGTCCTAGTTCTTTGTAGCTCAAAAGCATTAAAGAGCCTGAGTTTCTTTCCCTAATGGGAGTAGTAAAGACATAAATACGACATTTGAACTCACTAGCTAAAAGAATTACTATTGTTAAAATGTTCTCTCAGGAAACAGAAATAGGTTTTACCATTTTGTGTTGTTTAGGGAATGGAGCCACCTGAGCCAGCTGTTTGTCCTTTTAAAGCAGGAAGTGTATAAAGTGTAAAGAAAATTCAAAGCTTTCAACAAAGGGCATTAGTTTGAGAAACACAGGACTGAACACACTGACGGCGTGACAGCGCTGCAACAATCTGTTTGCATAAAAAAAACTAAGAGCCAAGTGTGAAACCAGTGCTACCGAGCACCGCTCCGTGATTGCAGGTTAGCTGGCAGGAGGTATTTGCGTTTCCAGTGGGTGTACGGTGGTGTACACCCACGGTTCTCTTTCACAAGGATTGTTGCTTGGTGTAGAACCACCTGCACAGCATCTCTAGGACATATTTTTGGTTCTCTTTACTCGTGGGCAGTTGAGTGCCAGTCTTGAGTTGCGCCAGCTTGCCCGTATTTTCGGAACCTGGGAAGGGTAATCTCGCATCTCTACTTCCCACGTGCACGGAAAGCCGTTCCAGGCCTACCCTGTCTGATGCTTTGTCAACCCAGCATTTTCTGATTTGGCGTATTTTTTTTTTCCAAATTATTAGACTCCAGAAATAACTTCTCAAGTTATTTTCAGATCCTTAGCTGCTGTAGTATCGTGCCAGTCCTGTTTCCCACCTTCAGCTTTACCGTCAACTTACCATCCCCAATAATGCTTATTGGGGATGCAAATGCCAATGCAGGTTGCTTCAAGCGCACATCTTTATCTGATTAACTTTAGACTTGCTGGCTAAAGGACCTATTTTTCTTTGGGTGAGGTGAAGGGGAATTGTGAGATCCATATCGACTAAGCTGAGAAGTGAGAAAGTTACCTGGGCTATTCTCTCCAGGTATATTTAATGGAACATGCTCGGGTATGCATTCTACCAAATATACCTGGCTAAAGTTACTGGGCAACTTTAAGAAAGCGTTTTCCCCGATCACACTTACCTGGCTAAGTTTTTCAGGCGAGTACTGAATATCTGCTCTATCCAGATAAATTTAGCCACACCTCCGGAACACCCTCTGACCTGCTTCTTTATGAGGGTTAAATTTTAGCTGGATAATCACTACAACAAAAAAAAAAAACCAACCCAAAGTGGCTTTTCTGATTATAATTGTTTAACCATGTGCGGCAAGTTGCAAGTTTCCAGGAATACGGTGTCCGTGGAGGAGCAAGCCATAGGTGGATTGATAAACCCGCAAAACAAGCCCAAGCAAGCAACTAAAGCGTGTTGAATGTTCTCTGAAAATCTCCTTCAGCTATTCCTCCTTTATGGAACTCTGGTTTCGTGGTGGTAACATCTGACTGGTATTTTGAGCTGTTGCTTTATTATTAAGGACTTAAGGCTCTTACATTCTCTTGCTGGGCTGAGAGCATTCATACAATAAGTCTGAGAAGAAGAATAGAGTGGGGCAATCTTGAGCCAGTTCAACCAGTGGAATTACACTTCATAGACTGTATTTCTAAATGAGCTGGTATTTGGCCTGTCAGTAGTCAATAATACTTCTCAGAACTTACATCATAAACTTAATTGTCTGATTTACCTATGACCTACAAAAGAATGTCAGCAAAAAATGCAGAATTAGGGGGTGTGTGTAATATATATACAGTTGTGCTCATAAGTTTACAAACTGACAATCTATTCCAATGGTTTGTTTAATGATTGTGCTATTCTGTGATGCATAATAGTTTAATTTGAAACACATTAAAAATAACAAACATCTGTTTTGTCTGATCACTCATGGTTTTCTTAAAATGCTAAACATCTTACAAATTCTGTCAGGGGCGTCTAAACTTAAGAGCACAACTGAGTCTATGGGGGGCGTGCATGTGTGTGTGAGGATCAATAATGCATGTACTTGTAGGAGGGCCTGGGGAGAGAGTTTAGGTCAGGGAGGGGAAATAACGCATGCAGAATCAATTTTCAAATCTACGTGCTTTTATTTGCAAGGGGAGAAAAGTACCCACAGAATAAGGCAGGCACAATTCTCTGTGCGTGCTTTTTAAAGGGAAAGTTATTCTTATATTCTCCTTCTGAAACTAGGGCAAAGCCATGAATGCATAGAAGGACCTGTAGACTTTGCATATATGCAGATAACACTAAACATTTTTTCCCCTGTGTGTGCGAGTGTGTATGAAACCCCGAGGCCTATGCCGAACACACCTTGTGGCGGGACGTTCTGGAGCGTCACCTTTACCAGCCACCTCCCCTGAGGATAGAGCCCTTGGGTTCTGGTGGCTGGCAGGACTTAAGCAGGTCCCTAGGGCAGTGACTATACCTGAAGTCCAAAAGCAAAGCCAGGGTCAGTGCAGGCAGCAGATTAACGGAGTCAGAGACAGGCAAAGGTCTGGGCAGGCAGCTAGCAAGAGGGGTCAGGTCCAGGCGGCAGGTAACTGTGGTCAGGTCCAAGCAAGAGGTCAAGATTTGGAGAGTCAGGCCAAGGGTGGACAAAGACCAGATAAGAGAAGGCAAGGCCGGACAAGGTAGGCTGGAGAAGGCAAGGCTGGACGAGGCACTGGAACACAGAAATCAGGAATGCTAGGCAACACGCATGCAAGGCAGAAGACCCATTGCTGAGGTAAAGAAGAGCTGAGTGGCTGGGCCTTAAATACGATGCTGGGTGAGGTCAACACTAGGCGCCATGAACCGGCTTTCCTGCCACAGGGCTGGCATGGAGAGGGGGGGAGCAGTGTGCTTGTGGTGTCCTGTCACGAGGCACTCTTGGGCAGTGTCTAGGGCCTTGGCATGGGGTAAGTGCAGCTGGTCATGGGGTGGCCAAACTTAATAGTGTGTGTGTGTAAGCACACATACGTTTTTCATCTGCACAACGATTCTTCTTGCATCAAGTGAAAGCATATTTTGCATTTTTTTAAATCATAGAACGAGTGAGACATTTCAGAATCTGCTACACTGTTCTCCTTGTTTACAGAGTGAAGATTTAATTCTTGCAATTTTAAATTCAAGGCGTGGATGCATCTTTCGCATAGTTAACGTAGCATACTGAACAATTGATCATTAGCTGCTTCATTTTTAAAAACACCTTTTTAAAATATGCTCTCATGAAAACAGCATTAGTTGACACTAGTGCCCATCCCTATGATTCATCAAAAGGACCACTCCAGTCACACCCAGCCACAAACACAACCTTAGCCAGTAAAATGGCAAAACATGCCAAACATAGGAAAGGGATTGACAGCTCTCTGGAGCATTATACAGTAGACAAATCCATTTTTCTGCAAGAGCCTCCTGGGGGACGTGTGAATTGATCAGAAAATGTTGGGTTATGTTGGCTGCACTGCTGGCTGCTAGAAATGTTGGTTGTGCCCTTTAGTAGTTCAGAATTTTGGTCTGCCACAAATTTCCCAACTAGTCTCCGTGCTTTTAGGTTTGAGCAGCCTTATGAGGATCAGCCTGAGAGAAGTGGGTTTTTTACTCATTAGGTTGTGGATCGAAGTATAGATGCAGAATAGATTTTCTTTTTATTTGGATTACTTCTCTGTGCTCTGTGCACTGCGTTCTCAAACTTGGGACTGTCTGAAAATACCATTCCTGAAAATCATGGGCCTTGCTAATAATACCAGGAAAAGCATTGAAATTCAGCCTGCAAAAGATTCATTTCCCTACCAGTACACATCAGCCCTGCCCCAGATCTTGCGGCCTTCAGGAATGGGGTGAAAACATGGCTGTCCGAAGCAGCTTTGTGCCCCAACTAAAGGCACAAACCTCTTCAGAGATTCAGTACTCCACTAAGGACACGTCCATTCCACTATGTGGGCAGACTCCTTGTGCGATTAAAAACATTTTTGCCCAGTAACGGAAGGATAACGCAGATAAAAGGTGTAATTATTTGATGTTAAATTTTGCGTTACTGTACTGCGTTCCGCACTAGCTGACCCTCATTTCCATTAACTCCTCTCAAACTCCTCCCACTTGCATACTAAACATAAAATTTGCATACTAATGAGCATTTTGCTATTTTTCGCATGTATATATACACATACACACACATGTTGCTTTATTGCACTTAGTGATACACTTTTTTCCCCAACACTATTATTTAACCATAGAAATGTACAAGTCTTCGGTTTTATATGTAAAAATTCTTACTTCGTCCACTGTTTGACACAACTTGCTCGAGCAAGGACTCTTACTGTCATCTGCCCCAACTGCTGTAGCCTTCAAGCATTACTTTTTACTTTGTTCTAGGTAACAGTGTTGAATTGCCTGGCTAAAATAAAGGATGATAATGATCGTATACAGCTCTTAGGCAGCCAGAAGAAGGGACTTCATCGTCCCCTGGTCTTCTATTGAGCTAAACAACTCTGAGATCTATGGGGGAGGATAAAAGGAAAGGAACTGTTTTGTAGACTATGGATTAACTGAAATACTTGTCCTTTTCTCTGTAGTTTTGGGTTGGTGGTTTTTTTTTTTTATGTGGGTGGGTTCAGTGAGCTGTCTCTTCAGCCGCCAGGATGAGCAACGTCAAAGATTCACTCACATTTGTAAGAAATTATGAGTGATTAGCTTTCCACTCTGTAACCTCTTATGTATTCAGGGACTGAGAGCTTTGCGAAGAGACAGCCATGCTCAAGTCAGCATCAGCTAGTAGAGAGCTGGAGTTGGTACAAAGATTTTATGTTGGAACCTTTTTTATCTTTGATAAACGTTTTGAGGTGCCACAGGTTGTGAAATGGAATAGCCTCTTTAATACTTTTACCCTTGGAGCTGCTGTTTACTAAGGTTATATCTTGAAACGCTATGTTTGATAAAATTGCTGAATAAAATAAGTGAGGACAGTTGGCCACCCTGAATGATGGCTCGGAATCATTAATTTGGATATATTTCAGGTTCTTTCTAGCCTGATTGCTCCACTGCATTTTTTAAATTCAGTTTTTTATTTACAGTTTTTAGTTTATTTAAAATTTAGTTTATTTAAAATTTGCCATTGTACACTTAAGGACCTTTATTTTCAGTTTTATTTTCTTTTTTCTGGGACTTTCAGTGTTTATTACAAGAGCAAAAATGGGCACTATCGTGGAAAAAAATAAACTTGGGTTTTTTTGGTTAAATTGCATTTTTGTTCTTATTGTAATAAAGACTGAAATTTGTGGGAAAAGTGAAATCTGAAAATTCAGGTTCCTATGTACTCTCAAGGCAGGTCTCCTTTCTAGTTGTTATCATAGTAAAATAGCAGATGATGGCTGAAAAAGATCAGGTGGTTCATCCATTCTACCCAGTTATCCCTACCAGCACTGCCAAGCCCAGCTGCCAGCCATAGTGTGATATCACTCCTTAACCAAAGCAATTTTTCTCATCTTCCTCCACTGTATTCCACCCTCCTGGGTGGCTGAGCAGGCAAGATCCCCCTTTCGTTTTACACAAGGCATCCTACTCTCCCTTTTCCAACCACAAGGTCTCACGGTAAGTTACCAACTCCAGCCCAGCTGTTAACGTGGACATCTGGCCTCTTAGAGCCTCTTGGCCTTTCTAGACAGCTCGATAGCCAATCACTGCACTGATCCAGTTAACATGAGGAGCATGGAGCCTGCCAGATGGACCCTATGTTTATGCTAGGACTTCGAGTGGTAATATTCAGCCACTACCTGGGTGAGCACGTTAACCAGATAAACATATTTGGCTAACTTGGCCGGGATATTCAGTAGCTGAATATACCTGGCTATCTGATAGATAAGTTTACCCAACTAACTTTAGACACAGGTCTACCATATCTGGCTAATCTATTCAGATAAGGCTGAATATTTGTAATTATCTGGCTAAGGGCCGGATTCATTAAGGCTTTTCTCCCATTTCATATCTATGGGGAAAACTCTTAGCAAATCGGGTACTAAGCAAGATAAGTAGCTCTGCCCAGGAATGCCTTTGTCTTGCCTCTCTTACAGGGTCATTCCTCAAAATGCATTATGGTGTTAACACCTGCAATAATGCCATAACGCACACATCAATAAAAACTTTCAGGTATCTGAAGGCCTGTATCATATCTCCCCTGCACCTCCTCTCCTCCAGGGTATACATATTTAGGTCCTTCAACCTCTCCTCTTAAGTCATTTGGAGACCACCCACCAATTTTGTTGCCCTTCTCTGGACCGACTCCATCCTGTCTCTGTGTCCCTTTTGGGATATCTCCAGAACTGAACCCAGTACTCCAGGTGAGGCCTCACCAAAGACCTGTACAATCACCTTTTTCTTACTGGTTATTCCTCTCTCTCTCTCTCTCTGCAGCTCAGCATTCTTCTGGCTTTAGCTATCGCCTTGCCACATTGTCAGAAGCTTTGCTGAAATCAAAGTAGATCACATCGAGCATTCTTCCTCAATCCAATTTGTTAGTTACCCAATCAAAAACAATCTATCAGATTTCTCTGTCAGGACCTTCTCCTGGTGAATCCATGCTGCCTCAGGTCCAGCAATCCTCTTGACTGTAAAAGTTCACTATCCTTTCCTTCAGCAGAGTTTCTATTACTTTTCCCACCACCGAGGTGAGGCTAACCGGCCTGTAGTTTCCAGCCTCCTCTGCTCCCTCTCTTGTGAAGCGGGACCACCTCCACTCTTCTCCAAGTTTTGCCTCTCTGTATGCCTTAGCGTCCCTCTGGCTCTGTCCACCAACTTGTCAGACTGTTGTGCTGCTTGAAGTCATGAGATATAATCACTCTTTCACTTCTCTTCCATGGACATCAATAACTGTCACCCACCAATGTGTACCACTTCTTTGGATTTCTACACCCAAAATACATAGCTGAATATTAGGTGATTTATTTTTGCAGGGAATCGCTACTTAACAGGCTATACTCTTGAATATACCTGGTCAAGGTTAGTTATCCGGGTACATGAACCCAACGGCAATATTAAATGTAGCCAGTTAGGTTTCAAAGCTATCCAGGAAGGTTTACCCAGATAACTTTATTCAAGGATATTCAACAGTAACTAATCAGTTTCAGTTTACTTTGAAAATTGGCCTCCATTTGGTTGCTAAGCATCCTTGGCTCAGGAGCACCAGCATTTACTGGTATCTGTTCCTTTGGCAGATAATGGACTGAGGCCATAGGATTTCCTTTTTCTTACATTTTTTTTTAAGGACCCTGGGGTGTTCTGGAAACGTGATGCCTGTGGTAGAACTTCTTAGTGAACCAAGTCTAAGAAATAGCGTATGAATAATCTGCATCAGATATTTTGCACATTCTTTGTATTCCATTTTTATGTCTTGATTATTCAGCATTTTATGTCATGAGATTAAACCACTCAAAAATAGGCCTAGTTTGTATATTCTGACAGTGTCCTATAAAGCCACATCTGTGTTAGGATTTTTTTTTTCTTCCTTTTTGCTGCAAATCAGCTAAGCACATCTTCAGGATGGTGGCATTCTTAAAAGCCCTCCTTTTGGTGTAAAAGACTTACCCTAAATAAAGACACCAGGGACTGGATACCTAGGTATACATGTTCAATCCGTCTTTGTTCATGAATTTCCCTTTAAAAGCCCCTTTTTAAACTAAATTGGAGAAGCTACAAAGTGTTGGTTTCATGTCTTGAATCTGCAGTTCTAATCAGCGTGATCCAGATGTCAGTGCGGAGAAACCAGAGCTGGGTTTTTAATTATCCCCGCTTTGCCGGAGCTGAGAATTCCCAGTAGTGCTGTCTGAGGAAAGATGCCAAAAACCGCATTGTCCTTTAATTAGTTGTTGTAATTGTTTTAGTTTAATCTCCATGATTAGCAGCATTATTAAATACAGCAGTAAGAATAGGCCTGCCCCTTTTGAGCTGCCCTGGTAAATGGGGAGGACAGTTTTCAAGGCAGTTTGTGGGTAAAGCCAGGCTGGATAAAGTCCTCATGATTGCCTCTGTATCTATCCATGTGCGGCCGCGCACTGACTTTCGTGTGCAGTTCATAGCTGAACTCGAGAAGAACTACACAAATTAGGGCTCTTCTAAAAAAAAAAACAAAACAAAAAAAACATAATAGAAGATTATAAAATCATGAGTGGCTTGGAACAGATAAAGGATGGTTATTTTAAGTTTTCAGATCATACTAACGCACTCCATGAAACTAACCACCAGCAGATTTAAAATACATTGCAAGTTTGTGCACAGAGTGAAATAATCGGGCAGGCTCTTTACCTTCGCGGCCAGCCGGGGAGGAGCCCGGAGTCTGCGGCGGTCCTGCCGCAGACTCCGGGCTCCTCCCCGGCTGCCCCTTGCAGCGGGGCCGACCCGCCGCGAGCTCTCCCTCGTGGTCAGGATCCCCGCCTTCGCTTCTTCTGGGTCTCCCCGATGCGTCTCTACCTTCCTGGGGTCCTCAGCCGGCAGGAAGGGTGTCCCTGCCAGTGCCCGTGCTGCAGTCTGGGTCCTCGCCCGGCAGGGAGGCCATCCCTGCCGGTGCCTGCAGCTCTCTGCTCTGCAACCTTCCTGCTTTCATCTTCACGGCTGGGAGCCGCTCCAGCGACCTGCCTTCACCCACCTTCAGTCCAGGGCTGCTCCGCTGACTCCTTGGGCCTTCCACGTGGCGGAGGACGCCACCAGCTTCCAGCTCTCTTCTCTCCAGCTTCCTAGGGCGCGGGCACGCGCCTCTCTCCTCCTCTTCAAGGGCCAGCCAGGTGTGGCCCCCTGCTGACCCCTCCCTGGGCGTTGTCCTCTTCAGCCCTACAAAAGGGCTCAGCGTCCATTCCAGCTTTGCCTTCGCAAGAGTTGGTCACTCCTGAGATTCTGCTGTCCTTTGCTCCAGGAGTCGTCCAGGTTCCAGCACTTCTGCAAGGTCCTGTGTCTCTTGTTCTTCATTGGAGCTCCTCGTCTTGTCCAGATGTCCGCCTTCTGTTCCAGTCCTAAGGTCTGTCTCCTGATCCAGTATCCGTGCTCCCGTCCTGATGTTACCTGCCGTTCCAGATGTCCATGTTCCTGCCCTGAGGTCTGTCTCTTGTTCCAGTATCCGTAGTGTTTGTTCCTGACCCTGATGCTTTAACCTGCCTTCGGCTGCCAGGAGTGCAGTACATTTCCCTGAACTACTTTGTTGCAGTATATTTCCTTCCTGCACTGGTCCCGCTCCCGCGGATGTAGGACAGGGTGGTCCGCGACCAGCCCATGGGGTCCGCCTGTGTCGGTGGGCTGAGTAGGGCACCCTGAGGGATCGTGCCACTGTCCGAAAACCCGAGTCTCGTCTGTGCATCTAGTACCTTGTTCCTTGTGTCTGTCAGAAATGGGCGGAGGAGTTATTTTAGTCAATTCAGATACATAAGAAAAGAGTGCATTGGAATTGAATTGCAAATCATGGATTCTTTTTGCATGGAAGTCTCTTTTGGTGTTGAGGGTTTGTTCATGATATTTATGTAAGGTGGATCTTGATAAAGAAATACCAAACCATATAACTTTAAAATTCTCCCCTGCTCCAAGATTACCTATGATGTCTGGGATGCAACGAGGGGCAGGAGTGATCCCCAGTCATTCCTGTCCCACTAGGGCCATAATTTAAAATTGTGCCACCTTCAGGACAGTTAGTGTTATATTGAAATGTGGCATTGGTGGGGATGGAAAATTGAGGATTGCTCCAGTCCCTCTTTGGACCTCATACATCATGGGTAAGCTGGGAGGGAGTCTAGAAGAATCTGAGGGGAGGGGGAGAATGGGACACAGCACTGGAGAGCTCTTTTTAATCAGGTAGCTTGGGATTTTTGAAATGACTGCACTTTTCTCAGCCGGGGGAAAGAGGGTGGCCATAACTAAATTTTTTTTTCTTTCATTTCTAAAAAGAAACCAAATAGGAAATGCTGAAATTTGCTAGTTTACTTCTGATGAAAGCACATTCCCTAGCGGAAGCAGCTCTTTTTTTTCAGCCTTACATTTCACTTAAATCATTTCTAAAGAGTGTGCGTTATGTACCATTTAAACAACTGCTGTTCTGAGTCTAATGATTTGTAAGTTGCTAATGAGCAAATTAGATGCATGCATCTCTGAACAGAATATCTTCTTAAAAGCTGACTCTTAAGAAAAGAATGGATGAACATCAGTTGGCTGAGCCAATACTATCACTTTTCATTTGTTGTTTAAAAATACTTCTCTCCTGCCCTAGCCAGACAAGTAGCTCTGGGTGGATTGAGGTTTTGAACATACAATTGTTGACCTACAGAGACGGACTACAACACACAGTAAAAATCAGAAAACAAAGAAAACCTGAAATCATCAAACTAAATGTAAAATCATCCCTCAAAGGCTAGAGAAAAATAGAAAATTGTAAACTGCTTCTTTAACCAAGGGTAGTCTGAGATCCGTCCGTATTTTTGTGTCCTATTGCTGAAAGCCCATGTTCCTGTGTTAGGTGTATATTAAGGAATATAACAGTTGGCTCGATAACTCTTTGTGAAGATGTGTTGCTTGAGCAACACTGCTGTTCAGAACCAAGACTCGCTTTATTTAGGACCATATTTTTAACTGAGATTGTGAATACATCATTGGAACTTACCATACTGAACATAACGAGGACTATAGTTTGAATTTTTTTTTTTTTTGTGGCAAAGGTTAATGTTTGAACCTTGATGTTTGACCCTCATTCTTAGCTAAAGCAGCACACTGCATGACAAACACTGCACCTTGCAGGCCGAGTTGGCGATTCTTTCAGGAATCCATTTTTAATTCCAAGGCACCCTTTCCAGGTATTCTTCTCAACGTATCTTTCTGGCTCTTGGTGATACTTTTCAGGTTCATTCCAAAAGATTCAAGAACCAGGTAAGTGAGAACGCGTGGCCGCCTACTTCATACCTGCATGCAGACGAGAGTTTATCTGGCAAGCTGGTCAGTAGGGCAAAGGTGTAATACCAGATAGGCAAGGCAGACAATAACTATACAAATATTTGGGTGAAGGTAGTACCAATGTTTATCCCCTTTGCTTCATCTCTGCAGGATATCCATGATGCAGGGATATATTTGTGCCAACCTCTGGTCTGTGGAGGCTAGCACTGTCTTTGAACTAAGTGACTGGGTTTAATTTTAGGACTAAAATTAATTTTATCTATTTAGAACCTTGGAGGATAACTTTGAAACAATTGCATGCAGTGATGTGTGTGTGTGTATGCGTGTATCTTATAACCTGCGTGTATTTATAAAGTACGTGTATCTTTACCCCACATGTGTGCATATCTGTGCTTGTGTGCAGTGAAACATAGAAACATAGAAATGACGGCAGAAGAAGACCGAATGGCCCATCCAGTCTGCCCAGCAAGCCTCACACATCTTTTCTCTCATTCTTATCTGTTTCTCTTAGCTCCTTGTTCTATTCCCCTTCCACCCCCACCATTAATGTAGAGAGCAGTGATGGAGCTGCATCCAAGTGAAATATCTAGCTTGATTAGTTAGGGGTAGTAGGGGCAGTAACCGCCGCGATAAGCAAGCTACACCCATGCTTATTTGTTTTACCTAGACTATGTTGTACAGCCCTTGTTGGTTTTTTTTCCTCTCCCCTGCCGTTGAAGCAGAGAGCCATGCTGGATATGCATTGAAAGTGAAGTATCAGGCACATTTGGTTTTGGGGTAGTAACCGCCGTAACAAGCCAGCTACTCCTCGCTTTGTGATTGCGAATCCTTGTTTTCTTCACCCCTGTCGTTGAAGCAGTGCATTGAAAGCACATATATCAATGCATTAAACACATACTCTTTTTCCTGCCTATTTTAAAAATGTGTATATATTTTATGGTCCCATACTATGTAACACCTTATCAGAACAGATTGGGCCTCAGTGCTAAGCAAAAGAGATATTTATGAAGCCAAATTAACTGCTTGGACATGCTCGTCTCAGGGAAAGGCACCACCTAGTGAATTATTTCTTTCACACCACCACAGCTTGACACACACAAAAATGGCGTTTGGCTTTCAGGATATCCATAATGAATATGTACAGTATATATTTGTACACCGTGCAATATAAATAATTTCCTGCAAACTTTGCAACTACCTCAGACGTTGAAAATTGCCCTTGAAGTAGGAAAAGGGCAAAACCAAACGGAGTCACAGGGGGAATAAACTCAGAGCCTGAGGGATCAGTGTTGCTGTGTGTCCGCCATTTTGGCCCATGAACCCAGCAATTTATAGAGGTCAATATGCAACAGTGCAGCAAGCAGACAGATTATCCGGGCTAAGGATAGCCAGATAAACTGTCATGGATATTCAGCCAATTAGGTTCTCCACTGCATACAACTGGTTAGCCAGATACACCTATCTGGATAACATGAAGTCTGATGCTCAACAAGATTTAGCAAGGTAACTATCTTGTTAACTCTGAATATCTGAGTAACTTATCTGGCTAACTGCCCCCCAGAACACCTCCAAGTTATTCAGCTGACTTTGTATCTGGCTAAACAGTTAGCTAGATAAAATGGAGCCATTCAGAACAGTGGGAAATTTAAAACCCATGATTTGTCCGGCTAAATCCTGAACTTAGCCAGACAAATCATTAGAATATTGACACCATAAAGCCTAACTAAACTGTCTGGGCATAACTTTCATTTAGCCTACTGGATAAGAAAATTAAGAAACCGCTTTGGGGACTGTTATTGCCAATCTGCATGTTCCATTTAGCTTAGTCCTGGTCACAAACGAATGAAAAAAAAAAATCTGCAGGGTATGAAAATGGCCTCCTTTCTCTTTCATCATGTAAGATAAATCTTAAGATTATCTTGCATCTGCCCTAACTATAAGCAGGATTGACCCTTTAGGGTTGTGGTTCCTTCGGCAAATCAACCTGAGCATATTCCTCCCCTGGTGTAATCCCCAGCCTGATCCCCTCTACGTTTGGCAGGAGAAGAGCAGGATGTTGGTTTCTGCTGCTTGTCTTGGCACAATGTGCGGCCCCATGATTTTTTAGGACCTGCTGGCACCATATGTTCAGATGGAAGCTGGCAGGGGAGGAGGTAGACGCAGGTCAGAAGTACTGCACCCCTTCTGCCAGCAGGAGGGAAGAGGAGAGCAAAACATGGGTCCAGAGCTATCGCCCTGATTTAGCCTTTCTTAGGCACTTTCCTGACCATAAACGGCTTAATTTTATAGCTATATAGGTCCATTTTGAGAAATCAGATGTTTCATTATTCTTTTGGGGCGCTCATGTGGTACAAAACCAACCCAAGCAGCTAAATTGCAGGGCAATATTACATTTTGCAAATCTGCATCACCTCAGTGATCGATTTTATAGTAGGCTTTAAAAATCGGCAGTGTGTTCTGTAGCCAGGGCACATCCGTAAAACCAGCTTGCAGTAGATTTTGCTGCAGCAGAAGGAAGCAGGGCCTTTTCAGGTGCGTCAGCTCTTCAGTCTCACTACTAAACCGAGAGAAGGTAGTTCTGCTAGGAAATAAATGTTGCCTAAATGAAAACTACCTCATCTTGGTCATTACTTCGTTAGGAAGGGGGCAATGATGCTTTATTGTTGAGATCTTTTGGGCGTGCTAGGTGAAAAACTTTGCTAGCCCTGGCTGCAAACCATTTTGACGCCTTGATTACCGTTGGTGAGAATCCGGTAAGGAGGTTGTTGCTTTCACCAGCTGCCGGTCTCTTAACGCTTCAGTTTTCTAGAAGACCTAAAAAAATAGGAGGTATGTAATGCCAAGAAAGTATGCAGTCCCGGTGGTCAGGAAAACACGTGTAAATGAGTTTGCTTTATGTAATATTGAAACTCGGCAGTCAATAAATCTAATTTACAGCTGATTTGTTTTTTGTAACCATTTGGTTTCAGTGACATATAAAAATTGATCAGCTAAAATGCATACACCTGAGGACTGCAGCAGCTAACACTTCACATTGCTGTGCAGTCCCTGCTTCACTTCGTTGCATCTGACATAGACCCTACTCTATCCATAATTATCACCCAGGGCTTTTTCCAGCCAGCTGTAGGTATCCTTTCAGCCTTTGTTCCACGCTGGTGCCTGGAAAGGGAAATCAACTTTTATATAGGTGCATCAAGAGCTAATTTGACTGCAGCTCCTTAGCCATTCTGGAGATATTGAGCGGAGGGGAATGACTTTCAAACAGTATGCGAAGGTGGTAAAGGTTGGCGTGTACATTGTGCATGCAGACTTTTACAGAATATTGTCAAGGCGACCTGTCTGGCGTAAGCTCGCTTTGAAAATAACCAGGTCGTTGGCCAAGTATGTATGCTGTACGCATTCGCTTGCGTAAAGCTACCTCTTCGGAGGGCAATGTTACTCCTGTACGCTTATACGCATTCTTCTTGAAATCAAAAAGTGTGCTTCTAAATACTGACTCCAGCCCCCGAAGTTCTTGCCTTGTTGCCTGTATGAGTAATTGCCAAACTAAGTTGCACGCTAACTTATTTGGCTTTAGCTTTTGCCTTATCGTTGATAGTTCAAGGTGATTTACAGTTGGGGGTTCTGTAGGCATTTCCCTGACCCAGAGACCTTGCAAATCTAATATTCTTGGCGGAGTTCTACATTGCACAGAATTTGTGCGAATTTCCCCTCCGGCACAGAGTTCTGCATTTGCCCCACAGACTTGGCAGTGGGGGACCAGGAAGCAGCAGCAGTAATGGTAGTGGCAGCCTGCACGGGCTGGAGGGGAGGAAGGAATAGCATCTCTGTCAGCTGGAAGCAAGACAGAAGCAGTGGTGGGCTGGCCCGCAAGCACATTGCATTGCACCACATAGGCTGGAAAAGATGAGTCTGCCTTGCCCTGCGTGTCCCAGACAGAGGAGGGAGCAGTAGGGGTTCAGTGGAGCCTGAATGAGTGAGGTACACCGTTAGCTTGAGGGAATGTAGGAGAGAGCTAGGGGTCTTGCTAAAGAGAGGGTGGAAGACAGAGAAAACTTGGAGGTCTTGTGGGGGGGGGAGGCAGGTAGAGAGAAAGCTATAGAGAGTTTTGCTTAGATGAGGGGAGAGCTGGTGAGGTATTCAAGCCTTATGGACGTTTCCTGGGGCATGGGGGGTCTTTTGAGCTTGGAAGGGACAAAGAGAAAGCTGGTGGAGGAAAAGATGGTAAACCCTGGGGTGGGGGAGGTAGTGAGTAAACTAGGGATTGATCTGAGGGGGAAGAGAGGTCAAGCATGCGAAAGGAATTCAAGCCATAAGGGGGGAGAGAGATGGGGAGCCATTGTGGCTGGGGAGAGTAGAGCCAGCCATGGGAAGAGGCTAGGCCTTGCAATGGGAAAATTCTGCATCTCTGAGTAATAACTTTTTTCTGTATTGCATTATAAATGGATTATTACTCAAAGACTGTGATTATATTGTAATATATGAAAAAACAGTCTGCAGAATTTGTAATTTTTTTACAAAGAATCCTCCACAGTAAATCTAAGTTTGCACCTTTAGGTGATAGAAGGTGAAGTGACTTGCCCAAGGTCACAATGATTTGAACCCGGGCTTCCCTGGTTCTCAACCTGCTGCTCTAACAACTACACTAATCTTCCACTCGCACATATTTGTACTTGCACTGAGTTTGGTTCAGTTTCAGAACAGCTGTTTATGTTCCTAAAACTTAGCTTTAGGCGCGTAAATGGCTTTGAAAATTATCCCCATGAATACAGACATTAGACGTGCAATCCCCCCCCCCCCTCCTCCTCCTCCTCCATGATGTGTGCGGCCATTTTGGAGCAGGCTCTGCTTCTGGGAAATCCTGAGCTTGATTTTCACTGAGGAACTCAGCCTGATGCATTGCTTCTCAATAACCCATATCAAAAAAAAATTTTTTTGATAGAAATGTGCAGAGAAAGTCTTGCAGATCGCTACCACTGTCAAAAACCAAAATGCTAATCACTTTGAAAACTCAAATGAAAACCAAACCCCTGGGTTGCTGTAGGTCTTCGCACAGAGAGCCTTCAAGGTGATCGTAGGAGTTTATTTTTCCAAGCTCCTGTTATAATTGCGCAGTGTATTTAATAAATTGCATTGATTGTATATACAGTAATCTGACACGATCAGTAAGCCTATAAAGTTGATGACAGAGAAAAGTAATTTGTCGGCTGTAGGTTAAAAGGATTTTTGAGGCCCCTTTCTCTCTTATCTTCTGGACGTTCACTGTGGCCTTGTTTATATGTCTGATTGAATTACATGAGCTTTTCACAGTGTGTGTGCTGGGAATAAGAAATGCTTATCTGTGCATTAAACACATCATATTATTTCAGTATTAACTGAAGCCATTTTATCCTCTTGGATTACATCTTACAGATCAAATTAACATCCTGTTTTGTTACAATAATCTGACTGGCACAGAACGGGAGCAGTCTATCTAGTTATCTAGCAAAATCCATGTCCGGGCACCAGACTATTATGAGCAGGTTTTGACCTTGACGGGCTCTTAAACACACTTTTGCCTCTTTGGAATTGAGGTAAGGTCATTGTTCAGTGCTTGGCTGTAAGTTCACTTCTGAATAATGCCGCTTCCTTGCTGTAGTTTTGTGCTACCTCAGGAGCGTTCTTTGTGTTTTGTTCCCTTGACATTTTGATGCCAGAGTTGACATCCAGTGTGCAGGTACACACCCAAAAGTTAGTAATCACAGAGCATGAGATATAAAGGGAGATTAGCAGGATGGAGTGGTAATTATGTGAACCTGGCGCTGCTTTTGGTTTGAGGGCATAAACCGTGTGGAATTCTGTGTACAATGATCAACTATGTAGCAGAATATAGATTTACTGCAAGTGAATAGCCAAGTTTCCAGAGCTGTAGATTTTGAGTCTTATGTGGCCTTATTAGAGTACTCGGAATGAAGTGCTTTTAGAAGAGAGGTGATGTGTACTTTAATACAGTAAAGGGTTCATTTGTTGTGTTCGCATATTACTCAGATTATTGGCGAATGCGGGGTTGTTGAATTCGCTTGTTGGGATGCAACAACCTGGTCTTCCATTGTCACCTAAGAGTGAAATAGGACCCAGATGTGTTTGGTCTTCCCACCACTTTTACATTGAAGAAACAGCATGATTCCTTTTCCCCATTTTCTCCTCCCTGTTTAAGCCCCTTCACCACAGATGACAAGTTCAGGTGGCATAGGTAACCTCGCTTGGATGAAGGGAAGTTTCTGAGGGATGGACTCAAGGGACAAAGGGAAGGCCGGTGGGGCCCGCTACAGTAGTGTGATGGAGCCCTACAAGCACTATCGAATGCCATTTTTAACTGGCACAACCTCTGTGCATATTGAATGTTTGCAGTGCGGTAGGTAAGACTTTTTTAAGTTAAGTTTTTACAAAACTTAGTGTATAAATTTTGACTCATGGGCTAATCGTAGATGCCGATATGCAAGAGGATATGTTTTCTAAACAGTGTTCTTCAGCGCACTTGCATCAGTAAATCGTATTCTCTGTACGGGGTTTTTTGTTTATTCCATTGTAGGGCAATTAAGCTATTGAGGTGTTGCTAATAATTTGTCTTCGTAATTCATAAAGGATTTTCCTCCAGTTCGTTTTGATGCTCAGGGATCAGTTCTCACTGCATTGCATTCAAATCTATGGCAACTTCTAATTTAAATGTAGTATACAAAATAAATGTATATAACATTTATTTTGTATACTACATTTAAATTGTATATTGTTTAACCACTTCTATCCTCTCCTCTCTTCTTCCTTCTCCAAGTTAGACTACCCTTGTTAAATGTAACTGTACCTTCTGTCACCACAGTTCTAGTTCTGTGTATTTATTGCACCCCCGTTCTATGTAAACCAGCAAGATATGTTTTCATGATTGCCGGTATATAAAAACTCTAAATAAATAAAATAAATAAATGATGTCTGTAGCGAATTCTTCCAAGTAGAAGAGGAGATAGATTCAGGCAGCAGGTCAGAGAACATGGGCCCTCGAGGAGCGAGTACCCCGTTAGCAGAAAGAGTCCAATGGAAGTTGGAAAGGCAGATTAGCTGGGTACGGAGAGCGAATCCCATCCGTAAGAATCCTCATGCTAACTCAACGGCTAGCAATAAACTGTAGGCTTAAATATCCGGACAAGGGGACGCCCCTGAGGAACACACCAATGAGAAAATAAGAATAAGGGCCGTGCGGCACGTGCGCGCGCCCTAAGGTACCTGTAGAACATGGTGGGAGGCAGCGCCCAAGCTGGTCCGGGGACGCTGGAGAGGACGACAGGCGGATGCTGTGGCAGCCAGGCGTCTAAGAGCAGGAGGAGATGCAAAAAAGGAAAGGTAGGCGGAGTGAAGCTGTTGGGAAGTGACGGTCGCAACAAAACTTTTTGTCACCAAGCAAAGCAAGGGGTCTAGAAGAAAACATGGAACAATAGCGGAATTTAAGCTTATCCAATCTGCAGTTCAACGTGGGCTAAAAGCAGGACTCCTGGTGAATGTGGCAAGCAAGTTCTTGTCCAAACAGGGACTGTTTATATAGATATAGATAGATAAAAAAAAACAACCCACCCTCATCTGTATCATTGTAATTATAGCAAATTCTGGTGGCCACAATGATATCTGTACTGAATAAAACGTTTCTACAGAGAGATGTGACAGGCATTCCTATCCCCTTATTTCTTTCACAAAACCTGACCATACCTGCTTCCTTTCTCGCTACCGTTATAGGAAAAACTGAATGTGGGCTTGAATTACTGAGTTTTTTCAACACATATTTAAAATGTTCTAATCAGTCCCTGTGCGTAGCCAGAGTTCCATTGGTTTAGATTTTTTTTGTTTGTTTTTTACTCTCATCCAGGATTGAAACACATTGGATCTTATTTTTTCTCTATTTTAGCATATGAGAGTTTGATTTCTGTATTGTCTTTGCTAGTTTTTATTTTTGTTTTATATGATGTATTTTATTGATTTGATTTGTAACTTTGTTTATGGTAATTATGCATTTATTTAACTGCAAGTTTTATTGAGGTAGTTACGTAATTTATTTGATTGTACAATGCTTTGGGCATTATTATTATTTTTTTTTTTAATCTGAAGAATTGGACTATGAATGTTTAAATCAAATTAAAGGACTTTTCTCATCTGGCAAATGGTGTGTATTGAAAAGAGGCTGTGATCTTCCAGATTTCAGATTTTGGCATCCATAGGCATATTGCCATGGCGGTGCCCCTTTGAAGCTGCGCCAGCATATGGCCCTAGAGCAAGCAGAAGCATGGGGTCCTCTTTGGTTTAGATATTTAGTACCTTCAAAATTTGGCAACCTAGGCAGTTGCCTGTGACTAAATCCAGGCATGCATCCACCTCTGCCAAGGTGAACCCCTTCGCATTGCCACTTTTTTTTTAATTAATTTTTTTTTATCCGCAGGGGGAGGGTGAGATTCTCCCCTCTCCCTGGAACTCAACTGAATTAATTGCAGTGTGCTTGAGCTCTCTGCCAGCCATATCTAATGGAAGATTCGCATTCAGCTTCCCGTGCTGCAGTGTGCGGCTAGCTTGTGGCCAAACCGTGAAGTCACCCCTTTTGGATTGCACCTTGAGAAAAATTTCTCTCCAAAAGAATTTCTCTTGAAAATAGAGCCCCCTTTGCATGAATGGTGGCTTTAGAAAATACAGGAGGAGCACGGAGGTTTTTCTACCTTGTTTATTGTATAGTGTGTGTGTTTGTTTGTTTGTTTTTTTTTCTTTTCTACAACCTAATTTATTAAATGCAGTCCCAAGGAATATCCTTAAATCTCTTTGTGTTTCACGTAGTTACAGGACAGGAACGTTTCTGTGCCTATCCAGTTCTTTACACAGTATACAGGCTGTCATGAAGGAGAACTGGCCGTTACTAGCCTTAGATGAGTTGACATCTCCAGGTTTCCTGTTTATCACAAGCCAGAGGTCTGTCCTGTGCTGCTAACCACAGACGTGGTGCTGAAAGCGGTACTGTGCTGCTCTGTAGGGCCTGTTCTGTGCTACTGTTGAAAGGATTATGAACAAAGTGATTATTGTAGTATATGAAGACTTTTTTTTTTTTTTCGCAGTTGCTCACAAACCGTGCATCCTTTGAATACAGGGTTAAGTCAGCAGAGTAGAATTCTGAGTAATAGCTCTAAGGCTATGCAAAGAAAGTTATGTTTCCTTGTTGGTAAATAGGACACTGGGTGGTGTGTGTTCGCAGAGCTGGAACACGGAGTATTTTAGTTTCAGGTCATTTCTTGGTTGTGTGGATACTGCCTTTTTTTTTTTTTTTTTGCTTTTACTTAACATCACCCCACCTCTTCTCTGTCTGAAAAGCTTTCTTCACAGATTGGCACATAGGAAAGCAGCCCTCTAACTGGACAGAAGAGATCACGTGACCGTGCTGTGAAATTTCATTTACCACATGGTTATTTCCCCCCCCCCCCCTCATATCTCTCTTCCCCCCAGCTCTTTGTCAAATGGCTTAAGCTTTACTCTTCCTCCCTAAAACTCTCGCTTTTATAACTTGGTGCATGTGGTAGAATCTCCTTTCATTCCTCGCTGTCTGCTTAGCTGTCATTTTTTTCTTAGCTTTATCTCTTTTGTTTAAGATGAAAATCGTGCATTTTTAGGAGTCTGTTGTATTGAGGTCCGTGGTCAGAAAAACCATTGGATGTTTTAATGCAAACACGAGGAAACTGATTCAGTTCAGTAAATGGAAAAGCAGTTAACACTGTGGCACGGAATCTCTGTCCTACAATTAGAAAATCCAGAATAGAAATCTTAAATCTAAATTGTACTCCAGATCAGGATAGCGACAGTGATGTATGAGCAGGAGAGTTTCCTTTACAGCTCTAACGTACACAGATCTTATTTTGACAGTGAATGGGGAAGCACGGCAGACTGAGAGTCGGGGAGGCCAGGGTTCAAATCCCGCTACTCCCACTGACGTGCCACATAACCTTGGGCATCAAGTACTGGCTTAGATTGTAAGCCCTTTGGGGCAGGAACATATACCGTGCTTGTTCCGAGCTCTGGTTTGGAAAGGCGAGTAATTCAAATCTAAAATCCAAATCTAAGTGGTGCAGACACTATTGGAGGGAAACAATGACCGGACACCTCTGGATGCCTTTCCGGCAGTGTCTGAAAATAGCATCATTCTCCACAAGGATATCCAGATATTAGAAAAAATAGTGAAAAGGCTACTGAGCTTCTGCACGAGGAAAAAAATTATTCAAACAGAAGCTGCTTTCCTTAAGGGAGAGGGAAAAGGGCATGATTATATTGTACCAATGGGTCGATTGAATTCAGCAGAGATTTGGCAGATAATCTTTTCATCCCAAGATCAACAAAGCAGAGGAGAAAGGGGTCTCTTGGTTTTCTAACATTGTGCATGTGAGCTGGCAAATAGGCACAAAAGTTACAGCAGTTTTCAATGCTAAGTCACAAGATAAGCCTGCTAAAATGTCCGCACATGTTTCCACGCTGAACGCTACATTGCTGGAAGTTGTGGGATGTAATATTTTTAAATAACTTAAACATTTTCGGTGCAATTTTATGCACATATTTTTTAAAATCTTAAGTGTGCGCGCAAGTCCAAATCCCTCTCCGGTTCCACCCCCGAGGAACGCCTCCACTCCGTCTGAGTAAACTTGCGTGCGTGTAAGTTTAAGTGGAACAATTTTGCAAAAAGCCATACCTACATTATCTCTCCCTGTGGCTAAGGGGAAATCGGTTTCACTACCTTTGGGGGTAGGGGGGGGGGGAGAGAATGGATTTCATTTTTATTTTTTACATAAAGAATGGTACAACTATGGTCCACTTTGTCCATGGAGGCTATTATAACTGTAAAACTAAATAGGTTTAAAATAAACCTGGATAGTTTTGAGCCTTTTCATGTAATTATTGATGATTCTTGGATTCATCTGAAACACTCTCTCATCTGAAAATATGTTATAAAAGCAGGACCTAGTGTACCCTGACACTGGGCAACCCTGCTCCATGTGTGCAACCCTAAACTACTAAATGAAAATGCAGACACCACCTTTGGCCTGTTTTTGGCTGTACCTGGAAACCTCGCCACAGTCACCTTTACACGCAGCAGAGGTTTTTTCTCTGTTTTTAATAATGTATTGCTCTCTGCATCGGCTGCTGATGGGAGCTGCACCGAGCACCTGTTTCTCATCTTTCTGAAGCAGGCATAGGAGTGTGAGGGAGATCGATCAATGCAACCTTTAATAAGGGCCGCCTTTGTACATGCCTGGCAAAATGGATAACATTCCCGTGGCAGAAGAGCAGCCGCTATGCATGCGTTACTCTGACTTAGAGAAATTATTTCTCAGCGTGCTGAAGACTTTCATGGTTTTCTGGATTACTGGGACACATCTGATATTTTTTTTTTCTCTATTTTATTCACTGGCATTGTGTTAGGGTATCTTGCCATCTACATACATTTAAGCTGGCATTTATTTGTTCCCTTGACTTCAGTTACAGGACACGATTTCCGAGCTGGAAAAGCATTTATTTTATTCCGTACACACACAAGTGGTGGCTAATAAGCGGGTAAACCCTGTTGCTGTCTGTGGATGCTCCTGTGAAATAAAAAAAAAAAGTAATCTGAGGACTGAGAATCCTACTCTGGGTTCCTTCTTGAAAGAACAGTGCAAACCACTAGATCTCTGGGCTGGGAATAACATTTAAGTTTGTTTCCGGGTGTCTCTGCTTTCCCTGCCATGTCCTAACGGAGCACGTGTGATCAGACCGTCAGGCAGGCTAGCGTCTGAGAAGAAAGCCGGGCCCATGTAGGGATAAGCGGAATACCGCGTGCTTCCATTAGCTCTTAACCTAGACATTGATTGCGTCACCCCCATATCACCAAGCCATGAGATCGACCCATGTTGACTTTGGAAGTACAGTACCTACCACCCATGTCAAACAATTTCTATTAACAATGGACTTTTTATGTAATTGTCTTTATTTCTGATTTAATTTCCCCTCTCTGAGGCTATTCTCAGTGTTTTCACTTAATTGATGGTACTAATTTTGGCACTTGTGTGTAAAAAAAAAAAAAAAAAAAAATCTTCCCAGTTGAACCAAAAAAAAAATTCCTTGATACTGTTAACTCATTCAGTGCCTTTTGCAAAAGTCCTTGATGAGCTGGGCTCTTAAAACGTTGACTGACTTTTGCTTGCTGACTTGTATATCTACATTTAAATGCCCTTAGAATAAAGTAGCATTAATACCTTTTTGTTAATTACTGGAAATAGCAGCTCTGACAATACTATTGGAGTCTAGTAGGGGCTTTTCTACATCATGTACAGCCCTGCTGTCTCTGTCTTTTTTCTTTTTTTTTTTGTTTCATCTTCCTTGTAATGAAAAGTGATTGTTCTTTAACATGCTGGAAAATCTTGCATGATTGGTCCCAGTTCAATATCTGCAGGGAGAAATTAACACGGCACTACTCTCGCATTAATGGTGAAGTTCCCATGGCTTCATAATGACATAATTCTCTGTTAAATGGAGATTCACAGTGTTTGGTGAACTTCAGAATGGAGCGATATGGGGGTGGGGGTGGAGGAAGTGATCAAATTGTATTTGATATGTAAAAAAAAAAATATCGTGCATGAACAGAATACAATTTTAAGACCCTCCTTAAGAATCATCTTATTTTGTAATCAGAGAGGCCATTGGACAGTTGTGTTTTCCACCATGTTTAAGACTAATTTTCATCTTTGAAGTTACATTTTTAACAATCAGTAGACCAGTAGCACTAAAATATTAATTAAATCAGATTTTAATTGTAATTTCAGAGAATGATAAAGCTTGTTTTACCAATGACTTCTCTGTCACAGTTACTCATCTACAAACCTTATCTGTTTCTCAGTGGGCCTGCAATTTAGGATGGAGATGAGTGTCCACTGAAGTCTATTTCGGCTGCATTGGGAGCCATCAGGTCAAAAGACCAATGGATCAACAGCCAGATAAATATTGTAGTAGTCTGAGAAAGCATGATCTAAATCCATATTATGACAGTGTAACTGCAGCAGTGCTTATTGATTTTTATTAGATTTTAAATGTCAGGTATCCCATCAGTAGTTCTGGTATGATATTGGAAGTGCAGCTCTGTTTGTTAGCTTGTGCCATTTGACAGCAGATGTGTAAAAGAGCAGGGGGAATTCCAGATGAAGCAGAAACTGATATTTCAGGAATTTGTGTTGGGTTGGAGACTCTGACAAGTAAATTCATGTAATACCATGTAGGTTACTATTCAAATGCCAAAGTTCTTCCACCATGCATCTGTGCTTTTTCCTCAGATACTGTACTACTGTGTTCTGCTATTTAGCTGCATACTAAATGTATTCTAGATTCTGTACAATAAATGCAATCTCTTTATATATTTATTTTACAAAAACTGTTGGGATCTGTAGTGCAGAATTTTGTGTGTAAAATCCTGATCATGAATAGAAACTGAAACATAAAATGGAAAATCCTCTGAATAGTTCCTTATTTAAAAAATTTACAGAACATTTCTTTACAAAAATGTATTTTCTGCCCCCCTTATCAGATATATAGTTCAAGGCGGGTTACTACCTAATAAAAAAAAAAAAAAAAAAAAATTCTACATACACAAACACAATATTATTAACAACATATAAAATCAAAAGCATAATCAATCAGGAATACAATCTAATCAAAAGCTTTACTGAACAAATGTGCCTTTTCACGCCTTCCTAAAACCTTTTATAATCTGATTGTAGCTGCAGACTCGCTGGAAGACCATTCCAAAGGGAAGTGGCCACAATAGAAAAAGCCCTTTGACGAGTACGCTGTAATTGTGCACTGGAAACCACTGGAATGCAGAGCAATTACTGGCCCGCAGACCGTAAAGACCATTGTGGTTGGTATAAAGAAGACTAATTTTTCAAGTAACTTGTGCCATTACCATAGATAACTCGGTGTACCAAAGACAAAATTTTAAATTTAATTCTTTGTTCAACAGGCAGCCAATGAAGCTCGCACAGTATCGGTGTAATATGGTTACATAAAGAACACCAAACTACCAACCGAGCAGCTGCATTAAGTAAAAGTTGTAGTGAATGTAGGTAACACTTTGGCAGCCCAGCATAAAGCACATTCCCATAATCAAACACTGAAAGGACAAAAGAATGGATTAATGTTCTAAAATTGTTCTTATCCAAAATGTAATGCAACAGGCATGCCTTCTGCAATTTAGAGCTTACATTTACCACCCGCCACAATTGATACTGAAAAGAAAATGGATCATCCAAATATACCCTATGTCCTGAACCATCTTCCCTGATGCAATTTCTACGCCATTTATACTTCTCTCCGTAAATGAGCAGTAAAACCTCCTGTTTTATGAATATTTAGCACTAAACTATTTTGCTTAAGCCAGTAATTTATCATCCCTACAGAAGTAGCTATAAACTTACTAACTTCTTCCACAGAAGAGTATACTGGAAATAACAATTGCAGGTTGTCTGCAAACAGTCAAAGTAATCCCCAACCCATCCAACGATTGACATAGAGGGCTTAAAAATATATTAAAAGTAGGGACAAGGCAGATCCCTGGGGTACCCCTGATCTAATCAGTATATAACTCGACTTTTCATTCCCCACCCATATTTGTTGTGAATGACCAACTGCAAATGATGTAAACCAGTGCCCAACTTTTCCTCCAGTTCAGACATCATGCAATGTATGAGGAACGGGATCAAAGACTGCTGACACATCAAGGAACACTGATATCAGCAGAACCCTGATCCAATTCGTTCAACATAGTCCACCACTGAAACTAACACTGTTTTGGTACTATGCCCCTGTCGAAAGCCACTCTAAAACTCACTAAGAAGGACATGATCGTGCCAAAATCGGACAGTTGAAATAAAACCAGTTTCTCCAAAATTTTACCTAAAGAGATAATGAAACAAGGCGATAGCTGTCTGGTTCTAACAGAGAGAGCGCCAATTTTTAATATCGGGCAGACAACCGTTTTCTTGAATTGGACAGGGAAGCAACCTTTTGTTAGTGACAAATTAACCAATTTACAGGCGGAGCACACCGTTAACCCGCGGTTGGATGCACATTTTTGACGTGCTAGCTTTACCCCTTATTCAGTAAGGGGTAATAGTGTGTCAAAAACGTGGGTCCAACCCCCCCCAAACTAATAGCACCCGCAACATGCAAATGCATGTTGATGGCCCTATTAGTTATTCCCGCGCAATTCAGAAAGTAAAATGTGCAGCCAAGCCGCACATTTTACTTTCAGAAATTAGCGCCTACCCAAAGGTAGGCGTTAATTTCTCTCTGCACCGGGAAAGTGTACAGAAAAGCAGTAAAACCTGCTTTTCTGTACACCCTCCGACTTAATATCATGGCGATATTAAGTCTAAGGTCCCAAAGGTTAAAAATCAAAAATATTAAATTTTTTTTTTTTTTATCGGTTCACGGGTTGAAAACCGAATGCTCAATTTTGCCGGCGTCCGGTTTCTGAACCCGTGGCTGTCAGCGGGTTTGAGAACAGACGCCGGCAAAATTGAGCGTCGGCTGTCAAACTCGCTGACAGCCGCCGCTCCTGTCAGAGGCACTAGGGATATGCTAGTGTCCAGAGCGCCTTTTTTTTTTTTTACCGCAGGCCCTAATTTGAATATTTTTATTTACTGTATCACGCGCACAGGGCACTGGCCTGTGTGCACGTCGGGAAAGCGGGTGCTCGCCCGCTCTCCCGCGTTTTTCTGTATCGACCTGTTAGTGAACAACATTAAAAACCTATCCTGCAAAGCTGTCATAACCCAATGTGGACAGTCATCTAATGGGTACCAGGACAAGTTTAAAGAAGCCATTGCTGTTGATAACTTCCATAGAGGTTATCAACTCAAACTCTGTTCACTTAACTCTGATCAATCACCTTAAACTCTGGTCTAATAAGGGAACTAAAATCACACTCCAGAGAAACACTCAAATCCATAATTTTAGTGTCACAGTAATGGGCAAAAGCTTCCGCATGAGGCTTCTCAACTCTTATAGAGTCAGAAAAGTCTGTCAATCAAGAGACCAAGTGGAAGAGATCATGGGGATGATTTAAGGACATGTCCAGCTGAGCAGCAAATATATCTTCTGCTGAGGTAGGAATTCCCATTTA
Source organism: Rhinatrema bivittatum (assembly GCF_901001135.1). Lineage (NCBI taxonomy): Eukaryota > Metazoa > Chordata > Amphibia > Gymnophiona > Rhinatrematidae > Rhinatrema > Rhinatrema bivittatum. The sequence continues at coordinate 19,878,829 of NC_042628.1, read as the reverse complement.
TAGTCACCACAGGCCTTCTGATACTCCTCTTTGGAAGCTATAGACTTCCACTTCCTCTCTTTTCTCAGCATAACTTGTTTTAAAGCTACTAGTGAAGTGAAGAACCATGGGACCTGATGGTGAACCATTGGATGACTCAAAATTTTAATTGGAGCAACCCTTTCCAAAACAGAAGGTAATGCAGAGGATAAAGAGTCAGTTAGCTCAGCAATACCGTAGATGTCAATAACTGAATCTTTCAAGGAATCCCCTACCCCAGTAAACTTATTGAGAGTAATTTCCCCCCAAACTGCCCACTAGATAACTGAGACCAAGTGGGAATCACAGATCTAAAACTAAAGGACATAAAAAAATGATCTGACCACAATTCCTCCTGTGATTTTAAATCAAAAAGATAGAATGCTGCCTTTCTGTGACTTCCATGTGACAATTACATAAATATCAAAGGGGCCTTTATCATATTCAGGCTGAAGTTAGGTTGGGAATTAATACATTGTTCTTCCTATACCACGCAAAATAGTTCCAAAGAAGAACGGAATAAAGGGTAGCTGTTGAATTAAGTAATTCATTGGCTTGCTTTCCTTGAAATTCCAAAATGCCCATAACAGGGTGACCAAAACTTGGATTAATTAGAACTTTGTACCCTGATCCCAAGGAGCCTCTTGATTCTACAGGGTGACCCGTGGAAAAGAAGCCCGCCTCCAATACCAGTGCAACACAGGCAGGCTACTTTTCCATGGGCCACCCTGTATTAGCGGGCATTTCAGCAGCATTATAATCCAAAAATTGTCATGAAAAAACCAAGGGGAACTATGACCGAAGAACACCAATGCAAGTGACGTAGCGAATGCTAGATCCAAAATCAAAGACAAATGTTTGACTTTCAGCAAGGGGGGATGTATTTCCAAGTTCTTCTGTACCAATGAATTTCAACTTAAGGCAATAAAACATAGCCATTCCCTGTCAAATAGAATACATGTATTGTGAACTTTTAAGGCATAATGATAAACCTAATAAAAACCCATGTTTATAATGTCAGCCTAATATTTTGCCATAAAAACATAATCAGTTTCACTGTATGTGACTTTTATATATATTTCATTAATTGAACTGAAGAATTATAATTCAGCTATAGGCTATCAGATATGTTTTAGCACTAGCAATTCAAAATGTACCTCTTGGTGTTACAATACCACACTAATGACTGAGTAGTTTGTCTCAAATTTATGCTCTGGTTGAACAAGCCATCAGCAATGAAAATATAATATTCCATTAATCATGGCAGTGCATAATCCCTAGGTAATAAAAACCTGCAGTTGGAAAGGCCTTGTATCAGCTTGATGCTGCTTGCTGTGACATTTTCAGCTTGGGCATCCAGCATTACTAAGACCATTGGTCCTGGTGGTACGAAATGTATACAGTACTTGCATCCTGAAGTTTATTATGACTTTAAAAGTCTCAACATTTTAATCCTTTTACTGCCAGCTCAATCAGGCCAGGGCAGGTATTCTGGCACCATGAGCCTTCGTATGCAACTACCTGGGGATTTTTTTTTTGCCCTTATTTTAGTCTATCTGCTCTCCCACTGTTCCCTAGTCTAGCCATTGCTGGACTGGTCCTGAGGCTGGCCCTGTCTGGAACCCTATGTGATGAGCTCTAAATCTGGCCACCAGCCCCAGGGGCTGTGAGCAAGTGCCTCTGCAGAACCCCGGGTGAGGAGGGCCAGGTCGGTTCTCACTGAGTTATGCTATGACAGAGGAGGTTTCTGCCTTCCATCATCTTGCGGCTTCAAGCACCCTCACCCCTTCTGCAATACAACCATGATGAGTTGGCCTAGTGCTCGCTAGGTTCAGGTGCCCTGCACACCACATGTTAGCAGCACGTTGAGTAGAGATGCATGTCAATAACTCCCGGAGGTAACCAGGACATGTGCAAACAAACGAAAGCACTTGGGAGCCAGAGTGTGCCTGTTACCCTCTCTCGCTCTTCTTGCCTTGTCGCTAAAGCCTGCTGTTCGGAATCACCGAAGAGAACAAGGCACTGTGAGCTCCTGAAAGGTTGGTAGTGCGCTACCCTAGTAGTGGTGCTGGACGTGGTATTAAAATGCAGGAGTCACATGCTCGTCGTCGCCTGATTGAGAACGAACATGGCAGCCAAACTCAGCAGCTGCTGCTGCCCGCCTGCATTCCTGCAACTGGTCCTTCCAGGATAAGGAGGAATATCCTAGCTGGGTCCTCCTCCCATGTCCACTTACTCTCTGCTCTTTAAATTACTTTCTGAGAGTTGAATGCCCTTGGAAAAGTGGCTAAAATATCCCCTTTCGTGATGATAGATAGATATTTAGAAAAACTGATTGTCTGCTCTTCACCTCCTGGAGGCCAAAATTGTTGGGGGGTAAATCAGTCCCTGAAGTTCTGTTGAGGGAGAAATAATCTTGATTTATAGAAACAGATACCAGTTTAGCCATTTTTATGTGTTTGCTTTTTCAGTCATGAAATAAAATTTTACTTAGCTGGTGCCTTTTCAATGGTAGCGCAAGGCAAGCTACATTCAGATGCTGTTCCCTGTTCCCTGGACAATGGACGATGAAGTGACTTGCCTAAGGCCACAAGGAGTAGCGGTGGGATTTGAATCCCGGCTTTTCTGGTTCTCAACCCATTGCTACACCTCCACTTTCCAAACCCCCCCCCCCCCCCCGCCCTGAATGTAGGAAGGGCGGGTAATAAATATTTTAAAATAACTAAATAGAACATGAGAATTGCCATACTGGTTCAGACAGAGGGTCCATCAAGCCCAGTAGCCTCTCTGCAACAGTGCCCAATCCAGGTTGCAGGTACCGGGAAGGATCCCAAACAATAGATAGATCCCATGCTCTAACACCCAGGGGTAAGCAGTGGCTTTTTGCCAAGTTTATCTGGCTAATAAGTATTTATAGACTTATTCTCCAGGAGCTTGTCCAAACCTTTTTTAAATCCAGCTATGCTAACCACATTGACCAGATCCTCTGGCAAGGAATTCCAGAGCTTAATTATGTATTAGGTGTGTGAGAATTTTTTTTTTTCCAATTTGTTTTAAATGTGCTATTTACTAACTTCATGGAGTGTCTTGGTAGTTTTTGCATTCTTTGAAAGAGTAAATAACCAATTCATATTTACCTCTTCTATTCCACTTATAATTTTATAGACCTCCATCATATCCTCCCTCAGCAGTCTCTTCTCCAGGCTGAACAGCCCTAACCTCTTTAGCCTTTGTAAATCAGGGAATTATTCCATTCACTTTATTATTTTTCTTGCCCTTCTCTGAACTTTTTCTTGTAGTCACCAGTATTGCATATAGTACTTTAGGTGTGGTCTCACCATGGAGCGATACAGGTTACTTTTCTGGAAAAATACAGGTCAGTGTTTCTGTACAAGATTTTCTTCTGCTACTTGGATTTTACTGAGGTGAATGACTGAAAATTTTAAGATCCAGCTCTCCTGTCAGGAACCAATAAAAAGTCACAAGTTAATAAAAAGAATGGGGCTTTTGCTTTAATACTGACCTTTTAGGATGAACAGTAATATTTGTTATGCATTAATCAGTCTGATTAATTTCTGTGGATTTTCTATGCTGCTATTGATATTTTAGGAGGTGAACAATAGAAACCCATTGAACCTTATTCCAAAAGGAGTTTATCCCCAATTGGTGCTTATTGGAAAATCTGTGCATTGAATGATCTATTGACCCATCATATCCAACCACACTGAGAGAGAATTTTGTATTTTCACAAATCTTGCTCTTTTTGCAATGAACTTATTTTGCTCTCTATTTTTTTTCCAAGCATTCAATCTTAAAATTTATTCGAAAGATAAAAGGATCCTGAAGAATTGGTGGATGCCATAAGTTGCATGAGTTTTGTATAAGCATGATCACACATCCTAATTCTCCAGCGCAATCTCAGTGGATAGTTCACGTCAACAGGTTAGGGCTCTTCAGTTTGCAGAACAAACTGAGAAAGGGGATATATGAGAGAGGTTTATGAGATCATGAATGGTGTGGAACAAGTTAATAGCGTTATGTAACCTTTCAAATAGTACTAGAACTTGGGGACATGCCATTCAACTGTTAGAAGTTTTAAAACAAATTTTAAGAATCATTTTTCGGTCAGCGTATAAATAAAGATGTGGAATTTGCTGCCAGATGATGTGATAAAGGTTAATGGTATAGCTGGGTGTAAAAGAAGGCTTGGCCCAGTTTCTGGAGGACAGGTTTATTAACAATCAGCAGGATAGACGTGGAGATCACCCCTTCTTCTGGGAGTAAGCAACAGGAAAGGGATCTCCCCAGAAGGCTTTGCTGGGTATTTCCAAGTGATCTCAATTGCCTATTGTCGAAGACAGAAATCTGGACTTGACAGATCATTGATTTGATCCAGCAGGGGTAGCACTTGTGTTCTTACGTTATGTAATCGCTGTAGTAATTTTCCATGCGTTACTTATATCTACTGTGCTTCTACAGTGTTTCATTTCATCAGGGAATATCTTGGTTAATTATCATGCATTTATTCACAACAGTGAGGTTATAAGTTTCAATTCAGTCATGCTTGTTTAATCACTTGCATATAATTAAGGCTATTTGTTTTCTGGAAACAGGACTGGTAGGGAGGGTGATATTCTTTCTGTTGCCCTTATTCAGATATCTGCTTGCATGAGAAACGTCCAAGAATCGGACGTAAAGCCGACATTCTACTATCCCTGAATGCCATCCTGTGTGAGCGCTCCCCCCTCCCTCCCTCCCTCCCCCTTCCCAGTATAATCATGTGAGACAGTTGTAACCCAGGCACATATTAACTTAGCTCTTCAAGCAGCTTTCCCTACTCTCGGGAGACCATAAAAATAAATGTCATCCTTTCAGAATGTAACTGTGAATCTTTCCAATCAACACACCCAGGCGCACAGTAATATCCCTTCAGTAAATTGCACAGGCTTCATTTTCTGCCAGCACAATTGGACTTTTCTGGTATAAGGTAGCCCCATTTTCTGTTCATGCCCGCACCATTTGCATCTGTTGCAGTAATGTCACTGGATACATTTACCGTGGCCTCATATCTGCTTTGGATGCATTATAATTGAACTGCTAACAGAAGAATAATAAATGGTGGCCATTGAAAATCTGTGGGCCATAGGGGCGTTAAATTCCAGAAAACATGAGCAAGATATGGTTCTAAATAAACTTTTTAAAATTTTCTGTAATTTGATAGGCCTTGGTGATGAAACATAGGATTATGACCTCTTAAACTGTAGGCATTGAATATAAGATTTAAAGGGGACGGTATCAGGATTTGTGAAATGAGAATTTGACTTATCACCAACTGTAGTAGAGCAAAAATAGGATGAATTTGACCTATCAACTGTAGTGAAGCGAAAATAGGATTCAAAATGAAGCAACAGTGATTGGCCCATCCTGTAGTGTCATCTGCTGATAGGCTTCTGGATCTTTTTTTTTTTTTCATTTGCATATTATTGCTGCTGCAGCATGGTTGGAAATGTCAACTGTAGCAAAATGACACACCGCAGACATAAACCTTTCAAGTTTTGATTTCAGCTTTATATACTGTGTTTGGTTGGCGTCTGAAAGAATGTACTCCCTTTCTGCTTTACTCATGCATAACAGGCTGTACCTACACCCCCTTCAACATCAACAGATCTTCAAGGCACTTACTTCCCCTTTAGAGGTTCACAGGTCTCGCAATATCGGGATCCCTTATGGCTCCCAGCTGTCTAGTTTCAAATTATTGCACATTCCTTCTGCTTAGCCACTCCCACCATTATAAATTAAGTAAAATCTGGACAATGCTGTGCTGAGTTTTACTGGAAAACTGTTCAGGTCGCTCACGCACACGTAGCAAGCATGAATAACATGTAAAGAGTGAACTGTTAGTCAGAGATCATGTGTAACAATATCCCTTTCCCCCTCCCTGAAAGAGACAAACTTAAGAAAGTAAATGTATTAAAGCAAAAAAAAAAAGTACATAGAAGAAAGAGGACCTATGAATAAGACCTTATAGAGACAAGGCAAATTAATGTTTGAATCATCTTGCTAGTAGTGCTGGTTAAAAAAAAATAAATCCGTTCAGGACTTACATGGGGTATCTAAATAGGTGGCAATAAATATTGCTGCGATAACCAGATTTGATAGATTTTTAAATTCTCATTTTACTCTCTAACCCTATTGCTTTTAATTTTCTTATAAATTGAATAGCAGAGCAAGCAATTTAAAAATGCAGATAACTAAAAGTGGGTAGTGCCTGTCCCTTTAGTACCTTACTCCTGGCAATCTGAGTAAGCTTTCTCTTTATCTCAAGCCTTTTGAAGAGATTAATATCCTGGGATGGGTTTTTTTTTAGTGCATAACTAACCAAATCTTTAGGAAGGTTTCACCCCTCCCCCGTCTGTGGGGAAGGGGTAGAAGTTTAGTAAATCAGGACTCAAGCGTCATTTTATTTGACATTTTTGAATCTGGATTTAATTTCCAACTCCCGGCTCAAGGGAAAGTACAACTTCAGTTCTGGCTTTTGACTTGCCCAAATTCACAAGGGGCACCCGTGAGAGACAGATTTGAACCCTGGTTGCCAGACTCTTGGCCCGCTGCTCTATCCACTAGGCCACTACCGCACTCATTTTGAGTTGTTGCGGTAGAAAAGAGGAAAAGGGAGAAACGAACGTTCGGAAAACCATATAGCGGTAGGAGAAGGTGTAATTTGTCTATAAAATCTGTTGATATTTCCATTGGCTCTTGAAGTTCAATTCGTGCAGCCATAGGGACCTTCAATTCTGGATTTTATTGTTCTTTATTTTTCCCGGGCATTTATCAGGGTTTGTTATGGTAAGAACAAAATCAGGAGAAAGTCAGTTGGGGGAAGAAATGACTCCATTTTCCGGTAAATATCTTAGTTGGTGGACAGAAGCCAGGACGATAAAACAAAATTAAATAGATTCTCTCACTCAGCAGCGACCCCCCCCCCCCCCCCCCCCCCATCCAGCGTGTTCTTACTCTCTTCCCCCACCTGCCGAGAGCCTCCCTCTGCCCTCCCAAAGCCCGCACTTCAGCAGCATTTATCCTTCTTGGTGGTGACTCCAGGCTTCTCCTCTCCCCTTCGGCAGCAGCTTTGCTGACGCTCCCGCACATTTTGCTTTTCTACAGGGCCGGGGAGCCTGCCGGGAAGCGCTTCCTGTGGACAAGGCCTGCGTCACGTGCATGCATGGCAGCAGGATTCGAAACGTGGCATGGGCGGCACTGGAAACACGGCAGGCGCTATGGCGCACACTGGCTTTCCTCAGTGGCTGGAGGCCTTGAAATGCATCTGCGGCTTTTTCAATATAACTTTTTTTTATTGAGGAAAATGTTTTCATAAATCGACAGCAAAGGCGCGCAGAACTGTTTTTTCCCAACATTTTTGTTTTTTTGTTCCCCCCCTCCCACACACACACACACACACACACACACACACACATTTCTTATCTTTAATCAGCTTAAAATTAGGGTGACTATTGGTTTAAAACAATTGGAAAAATCCAAGAATTTATGGGTGAAAATAAGCTTAAACTGAACGCGAAGGAACTTATACATCCATTCTGCAGTTATTAAACTATGGGGCTGGATTTTAACCCTAACAGGGTCCTTTTTAGCTTTACAAATTATGCAGGACATGGGACCATCTGGCAGCCAACTGGTTAAGAGGATGGGGGAAGGGGGAGGTGGTGAAGAGCTGTTTAATGGGACTCAGTGCATGTGTATATAGACCTCTAGGAGGATCAGGTCTTTCTTTAAATCATGGTAAACCTCCCTGAGGATTTAAGGGATGAATGGACAAGCTAAACATGCATAGATCTGTCCTGCTTAAAGATCTTCCTATCAAACTGATAAAAACAAAACGAGAGCTAAAATGTTGGTATCATTCCAAGAGGGAACTGAGAAAGGGGGGGTTCCGCATGCTGTGCCATGACGCAGAGCATAAAAGCATTTTTACTGCCTATCCTAACAGGGACTGTAGTGAGAGGCTACGCTTCAGTTCACGAAGACGGCTTTTATAAAATATTTGTGTTTCTATGTCTTGCCCTCATGTATTTGCCACAACACAAGCTTCTGGAATGCAAATGGGCTATAAGGCAAATGAATCCATACTTACTGGGTACTTCGGGTTTCGTGTGCCATTGGCCACTCTAGTGATTATTAATGCAATAAAATCTAATGACTTTTTTTTTCTTTCCATTTTCCTGTAGCTGTTGATAAATCTTATCCTATGAATGTCAAGATGGCCAATAGAAGATAATTTGAAATGCTTCTGATTAAGATTACATTTTATGGGTATGTTCATGGTCAGTGATTCCCCATTTCAATTAAGTAAAATCAAAATAAATTTGAAATAATGCTTTAATGTGACTGTGTTGATTGTGATGCAAGTTTAGTGGCTAAAGAGACTTTCAACCAGCTTTCAGCATGAGAGGAAACCAGATTATAAAAATATAACCTTGAAGGGTTTAGAGAGGAAGCAGAACTTGTGCTGAAACTCATGTGGTCTTTAGTACTCTTATGGCTAGGATTTGACTTATATGGTCATTGCAGCCTAACTGCAAATCACTGTGATGCAATAGCATTTTCGCCTTTCTCTGACCGAAAATACAGTAGGCCCAGTTTGTTTTCAGGGCACGGCACTAGTGGTGTTGCGGCAGTCTGTGCCTCAGCCTGCTCTGTACCACCAAAGGAATGTGTTTCCCCTTTTGGAAGTGTCCAGAATGGGAGCACATGGTCCCGGACAGCCTCATGGAGGTGGACTTCTCTACCCCAGCCAAGGAGAGGAAATTCCTGGAGGTGGGACTTCTTAGGACAGAGAGCTGCATTCTAGAGACTTGCGGTGCATTGGTCCACTAGGCAGTAACTCTTCTTTCAATACCAAATTTTGTTTTGATTATTAATTAAAATTTAAAAAATAAAGTGGGTCAGCCTTGGCAGGGCCTGGGTTTGATTCCCAGCTCATGTCTTATGCTTCTCAGGTCGGCCGGGGCTGGGGATCCTATGGGTGTTATAATTGTCTTAGGGCCTGTGATTGGCCCCCAGCCAAGGATTGTTACTGAAATGACTGGACAACAAAGTTATCTTGGGGTGTTGTTGCCTTTATGGCTGGCTGATGACTGGTATCATAATGACTGTACGCACCACTGTATTAGCTATTACCGTGTATATATAATCATATACCTCTTTTTTTTCTTATTTCAACCCCCTTCTCATAACTTCCATTTTTAAATAAATCCATTTAAAAATCTTACTGTCTTCATGTCACCTTTTTGTTGCTACACACTTATCTTTTTAATTAATGAGCTTCCTTTGCATTCTCTTCTTGTGGGTGTTGTATCCTGTGCGGTTACTGCCTCCTCTGGTGCCCTAATTGCCAGCGTTTTGAAGATTAATTTCTGCTTCAGGGGCCAGAGAGTTATTACAAGCGTCTTTCGTTCATATGGCCGCCATGTCTCTGGAAGGAGTCTCAGTATAAATCAATTTATATGTAGTTGTTGGAGTTTCTAGAAAGAATAAAAGTTGACTATTTACAAAATATTGCATGGTTTTGATTATTTTTTTAAATTTAATTTTGCAAAAGCATTACTTGAATAACCTTGTTATAAGAAATATAGAATGTACAGGAAAATCAGTCGTCAGTAAAAAGAAAAACACAGTAGTTCATTCAAATACAGAACAAACCTGAATGCAGGTATTTATCAACTATCAAAAGGTAAACTCTTACAAACTTACTGGAGGATTTATCATTGTGCTATAAGTATAACAGAATTATATGTGGGGTGGGGGGGGGGAAGGGGCGAGGGAGCGATTGCGAGCAGGCGGCCACATCGTGGCAGTGTGTTTTCGCCCACCACATTTGCAAGGCACGCTGCGCCTCCATAGCACCAATTAAATAGCTGTAACTATTTCCTCCGCTAATGCAGGCGATAATGTACGATACGTCCTTGCCCGTAGTGCTACCGGCCCCTAAATTTTCTTAACCCTGCCTAAACCCCGCCCAAACTCCTCCCCTTTCCCTCATTTAAATTTTCTACTTGCGCTGCAGTGGTTATTGCGTGCATTAGGGCGTCATCGCACATGATGATGGCCCATCGTTGCTAGCATCCGTTTTTTAAATTTAAATACGTAAGAGGTAAAGCAGCTTTTACAAACCTCTGTTTTTGTGGTGTAAGGTCAACATCTTCAGTATAAAGCCCCTCCCATCTCTTCTCTTTCCCCCCACATTACACTTGGCGTAAGCTCCAAGAGTGTCGTCAAAGTTAGTGACTGACCCTAGGAGCAAGGGATCTTTTCTGTACCTCTTTCTGAAGGATATCCTGGCAAGCCATACGTCTTTCGGTAGTAATAAAGGCAAGAGATGGTTGTGAAATCCCTGGAGGATCATAGCTGGATTTTCAGTTGGGGAAAAGTCTTGTTCTCAGCTGTCAACTGATAAAGGATCTTTTAACATTGGTCACCTGTGTTCCAGTACCAGAAAAGCAGGACAATGAATGAATAGTAAGCACTTATTAACTATATTATGTACAGAGTGTGAATTAAGCATCCTAGATAAAATTTCAGCAATGTATTCCCCTACCCTATAACTAACTTTTGAAAGATTGTATTAGTGTGAATTTGGATTTATAATTACAGATTTATTGGTAGATGACAGCAGGAAAAGATCAATTGAGGCTGCTCAGTTATTATGGTTGACATTGCTAAGTACAGACTGCAGCTGCAGAACCAGAATAATGCTCAGAGTGAGGAGGGGGGAGAGGTACAGGAGCAGGGCTGCTGGGATAGAGGCTTCAGATAACCTAATAACGTGAAATAATGTGTTTCTTTGTTCTCCATCTATAAGCAACCACGAGTCAGTTATAACTTGTGGGTAACGTCAGATGTCGCTGGCATGGATCCAGCTCTCAGAGTTCAGTAAAATAGTAGCATAGTAAATGACTGCAGAAAAAGTCCCAAAGAGTCCATTCAGTCTGTCCAATAAGCTGTTTACCCCATGCAAAAATGTTACACCTAAAGTTAACACAGATCCCTCTGTTTCTTTATTTCCATCCTCCATGTTGGTTCACTGCCCTTTTGAATTCCGTTATGGGGTTCTTGTCTTCGTCCCCTCTTCCCGGAGGGCATTCCATGCATCCTCCACCCTTTTCCATGAAGAAACGTTTCCTGACATTATTCCTGAGTCTACTGACTTTGAATTTTATATCATGACCCCCTAGTTCTACAGCTTATTTTCTATTGGGAAATGTTTGTTTCTGGTGGATCAGTAATACCTTTCTGGTATTTAAAATTCTGTACAATGTCTCCCCTGACTGTCCGCTCCTTCAATCTCATCTAAGTGTTTCATGTAGACCTTTCTCTGGACCATTTCCATCCTGTCTCTATCCTTTGTTAGATACAGTCTCCAGAATTGAACGCAGTTCTCCATGTGAAAACTCAGCAAGGACCCGTACAAGGGAATTTAAGTCCATTTTTTTTTTCTGCTGGTTATGCTTCACTATGCAGTCCTGCGACTAGTGAACCCCAAAGGTGAATAGTAATACAGAATTTCAAACAAATTCACCATGAAGCAAACTAAGCCAATTGAAGAATGTACTACAACTCAAAAATGTCTTGTGATCTTGAGACGCTGACGACACTCATTTAAGTGACTGATGTCTTGTTTCAATGTGCGTCATAGTACAATCAAAACGCACAGATGGGTGTGACTTTTTAAAGTGGTTTTTTTTTTAATATTGCAGATGAAATTCACTTCTCTTGTAGATGAGTGTTATTCTCTCTTCAACAAACACAGCCCGACACTGTTGCAGTGTTTCAGTATTTGCATCAGAGACACGAAAGGAAATAATGTTAGCATAACTCCACTCAGATCACAACTCATATTGGTGATAATGGAAACAGATATCTAATGATAACTGACTAATTCATATATCACAAATGTTTGCAACAGTAAATATAAACTCGCACGTTGTCTTAATAATTCTTCACTTTATGCGCCCAGCGGCATCCCAATATAAGTTCATTACATGCCAAAACCTGCACCATTTTTAAAGGGCTGATGACGAAGGGAGAACAGCTAATTGGTGTACAACTACGCCTATCCTTCCATTGACATTAACTGCGAATACCAAATAATTGTTTGTTAGATGCAGTGTATTGTCAGATGAAAAGGGACACAAACGTATACAAATGGAACTTTCAAGTTTCATATTTTGTAACATTGTATTATGGTGAGCATTTTTTTGTTGGGGTTTTTTTTGGGGTTTTTTTGCCCTTTACCTGCTTGGGATAAACTATTGGGCTTGGAAAAGTGGAATATAATCTACTAAATACGAAATAAATCTTAATGATGCTGGCATTGTTCTGTTGAGCTAGCAGGTGGCGCTGTACCCTATCCGATCTAGACTGGCAAGAGACTAACAAAATAGCAGCAGGTAAAAGAAATAAGCTCTTAAAAGTCCTGTCTTGTTAATTGTTTTCATTGCTGAAAGTTGAGAACATGTGTACATCGTTGACCTTGGCTGATGTATCTGGAAGTTTGTTTAGCTTGCAATGAATAAGTAAATAGCTGGTTTCACGAATGGTTACAAATGCCTACAATGCATCCATTTACTACCTATGAACACATCTCACCTTTCATGTTTTCAGCTTCTTATGATACTTGGTTAGCAACATTTATTAGTTTAAGATCACTGCAGGGTCCTTAGTGATTATAGCTGCCCAAGCTTGGAGTATGAGACTATTAAATATGCTCCAATTAGTGCTGTTTGTTTCTTTTAACTGCTGAATTTAGTGGTGTAGGTGGCAATAATACATTGCATTGTACTTTTGTCTAAACAGGTTTTCTAGCCAATTACAAGTGAATGTGCTTGTATCGGACTTTCTGATTTCAGCCCGCTCTCTAAGGATCCTGCATGTGAAAGGGTGCTTATCTCTTTTCAGTATCTACCTTTGGGCCGGGCTTTATTTCCTGTGGCTACCAAGAGTGCATAGTATGTCACGGGGTTTATTTTCAGTGGAGCATCTGTTTTTCTCTGGTCTATTTTGCAGTCTCTAGACTTGGAATCTGTGACGATGTGCCAAGCATATTTCCCATAGATGCATAATTGGGGGAACCCCGTTAGCACACGTGACCCAATGCGGTTAATTTGTGGATTCTCAGATAGGTTAATACTAATCTTACAAAAGTGTTGTGTGGGTGGTTTTTTTTGGGTGGGGGGGGGGTGCAGAATTTTTTAAAGTTTGTAATAAAGGCTTTGGGAGGAAATTTGGCATCGCTGGCATTGTTTGCAACGTGCACAGACATCACGCTCATTTTCAAAGGGAAATGCCCCGTGTTGTTTTCCCCTCTGAAATTTAGCAGTCTCAAAGCATGTGCTGAAATCGCCCAGGTGCTTATGCGCCTCTCCTGTCCGTGTAGGCAGCGGAGTGGGAGCAAAACCCTGCATGTCTGTTTGAAAACTTAGTGCCACATGGCGGTGGTTTCCTCCCCTCAAACCAAAATGCACCCCTGGGAGTTCCTCATTTAACCCAGCTGCAAAAGCCGCTGCATACTTTTAGCTAGGCAGGGGAGAACAATCTCAGCCATGCCTTTTCACCAGGGTAAATGGCTCGACAAAATTGGCCTCTTTATAAGCTCAGCAAACTTTCACTTCTGGGTTGCCGTTTCCTAGTGGTTGCAAAGCATTTGCAAAATCTAAGGCAAATGGGGAACTGGCCTTGCAGGGCCAACTAGCCACCCTTTTAGAGAGTGCCAGGATGTATCTTAATGGCCCCAGAATCTGAGGTCAAAGGAATCGCACCCTCCACGGACACGGGTTATCCTGCGAGTTACTGGGGCTGCTGGTGCCGGTAGCAGTGTCACCAAGCCTGGTTACTACCTGGTGAAAGATCAGGTACCCATTTTGTTTTCAACCTTTCTTGCAAACAAATGCAGCCTTTATTCCTCTTGTCATCACCTGACATGGTTGTTTTTGGTTTGTAAATCTCTGATTTTAGTGCTAAATCGTGTAATTGCTAGAATAACAACTTAAGAGACAACTCTGGCTGAGCATAGCTGTCATTGTGAGAGTTAACTACATAGAAACATAGAAACATAGAAATGACGGCAGAAGAAGACCGAATGGCCCATCCAGTCTGCCCAGCAAGCCTCACACATTTTTTCTCTCATTCTTATCTGTTACTCTTAGCTCCTTGTTCTATTCCCCTTCCACCCCCACCATTAATGTAGAGAGCAGTGATGGAGCTGCATGCAAGTGAAATATCTAGCTTGATTAGTTAGGGGTAGTAGGGGCAGTAACCGCCGCGATAAGCAAGCTACACCCATGCTTATTTGTTTTACCTAGACTATGTTGTACAGCTCTTGTTGGTTTTTTTTTTCTTCTCCCCTGCTGTAGAAGCAGAGAGCCATGCTGGATATGCATTGAAAGTGAAGTATCAGGCACATTTGGTTGGGGTAGTAACCGCCGTAACAAGCCAGCTACTCCTCGCTTTGTGATTGTGAATCCTTTTTTTTCTTCACCCCTGTCGTTGAAGCTATGCAGGATATGCGTGAAGCATCAGTTTTTTGTTTTTGTTTTTTTTTTTCCCCCTGCCGTTGAAGCAGAGAGTTATGCTGGAAATGCGTGATGTATCAGTCTTTCTCCCATGCCGATGCAGCAGAGAACCATGCTGGATATGCATGGAAAGTGAAGTATCAGGCACATTTGGTTTGGAGTAGTAACTGCCGTAACAAGCCAGCTACTCCCCGCGTTTTGAGTGCGAACCCTTTTTCTTCTCCTTTGCCGTTGTAGCAGAGAGCTCTGCTGGATGTGTGAAGTATCAGTTATTCTTCTCCCCTGTCATTGAAGCAGAGAGCTATGCTGTATATGCATTGAAAGTGAAGTATCAGGCATATTTGGTTTGGGGTAGTAACCGCCGTAACAAGCCAGCTACTCCCCTCTTTATGAGTGCAAATCCTTTTTTCCATTACCTCTTGCTGTTGAAGCTTAGAGCGATGTAGGAGTCACAGTAAGCATGTGTATGTTTATTTAATAAGGGTATTGTGTCAATAGCCATCATTCTGGCGAGTCACCCACTCTTCATTGGTGGCCTCTTGACTTTATGGATCCGCAGTGTTTATCCCACGCCCCTTTGAAGTCTTTCACAGTTCTGGTCTTCACCACTTCCTCCGGAAGGGCATTCCAGGCATCCACCACCCTCTCCATGAAGAAATACTTCCTGACATTGGTTCTGAATCTTCCTCCCTGGAGCCTCAAATCGTGACCCCTGGTTCTGCTGATTATTTTCCTACGGAAGAGGTTTGTCGTTGTTTTTGGATCATTAAAACCTTTCAAGTATCTGAAAGTCTGTATCATATCACCTCTGCTCCTCCTCTCCTCCAGGGTGTACATATTTAGATTCTTCAATCTCTCCTCGTACGTCATCCTATGAAGATCCTCCACCTTCCTGGTCGCCCTTCTCTGTACCGCTTCCATCTTGTCTTTGTCTTTTTGTAGATACGGTCTCCAGAACTGAACACAGTACTCCAGGTGAGGCCTCACCAAGGACCTGTACAAGGGAATAATCACTTCCCTTTTCTTACTCGATATTCCTCTCTCTATGCAGCCCAGCATTCTTCTGGCTTTTGCTATCGCCTTGTCGCATTGTTTCGCTGTCTTCACATCATTAGACACTATCACCCCAAGGTCCCTCTCCTGCTCCGTGCACATCAGCCTTTCCCCCCCCATCGAGTACAGTTCATTCGGATTTCCACTCCCCATATGCATGACTTTGCACTTCTTGGCATTGAATCTCAGCTGCCATATCTTCGACCACTCTTCCAGTTTCCTTAGATCCCGTCTCATTCTCTCCACTCCTTCCGGCGTGTCCACTCTGTTGCAGATCTTAGTGTCATCCGCAAAAAGACAAACCTTACCTTCTATCCCGTCTGCAATGTCGCTCACAAAGATATTGAACAGGACCGGTCCCAACACCGATCCTTGCGGCACACCACTTAAAACCGCTCTCTCTTCAGAGAAGGCTCCATTTACCATCACACATTGTTTTCTGTCCGTCAACAAATTTGCAATCCAGGTCACCACATCGGCACTCACTCCCAAGCTTCTCGTTTTATTCACCAGTCTCCTGTGCGGAACCGTATCAAAAGCTTTGCTGAAATCCAAGTAGATGACATCTAGTGCTCTTCCTTGATCCAATTCCTTGGTTACCCAGTCAAAAAAGTCAATCAAATTTGTCTGACAGGATCTTCCCCTGGTGAATCCATGCTGCCTCTGGTCCATCAATTCTCCATACTGTAGATAGTTGACTATTCTCTCTTTCAGCAGTGACTCCATTACTTTTCCCACCACCGAAGTGAGGCTAACCGGTCTGTAGTTGCCTGCCTCTTCCCTGTTCCCACTCTTGTGAAGCGGGACCACCACCGCTCTTCTCCAATCACTCGGCACCACTCCCGTTTCTAGGGATCTATTGAACAGGTCACACAGCGGACCCACCAGAACATCTCTGAGCTCCCTCAATATCCTTGGATGAATCCCATCAGGC
The DNA here is from genome assembly GCF_901001135.1 of Rhinatrema bivittatum. NCBI lineage: Eukaryota > Metazoa > Chordata > Amphibia > Gymnophiona > Rhinatrematidae > Rhinatrema > Rhinatrema bivittatum. The sequence goes on along the minus strand of NC_042628.1, from coordinate 19,862,239 downwards.
CCCATGGCTTTGTCCACTTTCAGGTTCTTTAGTTCTTCCCACACATTTTCTACTGTAAAAGGATTTTCATCTATTCCCCTTCCCTCCAGTTTCTTGTTGTTTAGAGATGGTCCTTCTCCAGGGTCTTCTTTAGTGAACACAGAGCTGAAGTATTCGTTTAATATTTCTGCCATTTCTTCGTCTCTCTCTACACATTGATCATTACCACCTTTCAATTTCACTATACCACTTTGGACCTTTCTCTTTTCGCTGATGTATCTGAAAAATGTTTTGTCACCATTTTTTATCTCCTTGGCAATCCTCTCTTCCGCTTGACTCTTTGCCAACTTGATTAATTTCTTTGTCTCCCTCAGTTGATACAGTTGATACAGTTGATACATGATGTCTTAACATCCAAGCTTAAGCTAATCTAAACTGTGAAGATAAGATATGGACTTATTACCTGTGCTACAGCCCTGCTGAGCTGTGTGGGTTTGCTTCCCCTTCCCCTTCCACTCCATCCCACCCTATCCAAGTTTGATGGGATGCATTCACTCGTTAGATCTTCTTTTTAATTTACTGAATTTGTGTAGTGGCTTCAGGATAACAAATCTGCAAACGGTCAGTGAACTGACTTTAACTGCAAAGAAAAGTCAAGTTCTCACTTGCAGGTTGGTCCAACTGCAAGATGCTAGTGGAGTATCTTAAGGAGTTAGATATTTCCCTTTTTAAAATAACTTTTGTGCACAGCCCATTGATATGAAAGAACCAGGTTTGATTCCCATGCTCTATTCCTGTTCCCTAGGCTGGCGTGATCGGGGATTCTGCGAAAGTTGTGTACATGATCCCAGGGGGCAGGAGGGAGGGGAGAAAGTCTTAGACATCGCTCAATGGCGACATCTGCTGGACATATTTAGGGAGCGCACACACTGAATTCTGAAGACTGAATTCTGGCCCCTGGTCAACTACTATCCCTTCAGTGGCTGGGCTAGGTGGGGAGTTATAAAATATGGAATAAACCCATATAGCTAGTTGCAAATGGAGGCTCATATGAAGGCTGGTTCCAACTGAACTGGAAGCCCAAAGGAGCAGGGACCAAAAAAATAAGAACATCTTATTTTTCTATTTTAATTCTCTCTACTATTTAAAAAATTATTGTACGCATCCTTATCGGACATAGTTATGCTTAGAAGTTCAGCTTTGCTGCCTGAGTTTGAGAAAAGTGGGGGAGGAGAGGAGTTCCTGGTAGTGCATTCTGTTTCAGTTCTTAAATGCTTTGCATGGTTTAGAAGAAGGCTGCAGAGAGAAATAATGTAATTTTAAGAAAATAATTATTACAGAGAGCAGAAAAGGGAAAACACAGTGGGGAAGGAGGAAGGTAATAAGACCTTGGAATTAACCATGAGAAGTCCAGTGTTGTAAACCAGTTGGCATAGCCTTTTCTTTAATGCTAAGCACTATTTCCTGTATCCTACCTGGAGAATACTGCATGGCTGTCGGGCTGTGACACCTTTTATTAGACCGGTGTAAGAATTATCCAGAGATTATCTACCAGATTTGTCCTTTCTTCTCACCCTCCCTTCCCCCAGATACAACCAGCACAGATCATTCATTATCCACTTCTGTTGGCTCAGCACAACTCTTCAGATCCAAAGAAGGAATGAGCATAAGCACTGGCAAGCTAAATGTAAAACAGTAGTTAAACAGGCCAAGAGAGACATTGAGAAAAAGCTTTCCAGTGAGGAAAAAAACAATAACTTTTTTTCAAGTACATTCAAAACAAAAAGCCTGTAAGGGAGTCATTTGGGCTGCTAGATGATGGGTAAAAGGGGTGCTCAGGGAGGACAAGGTAACAGCAGAAAAACTAAATGAATTCTTTGCCTTGGCCTTTATGGAGAAAGATTATTAATCTGTAAAATCTCTCTCTTTTGGAGTTAGCTGGCATAAATAATCTGGTCAAATTTTTATATTGGGGCATAAAGTCTGTTTTAAAGCAATTGATCAAAAAGGACAGATACACTTCCAGAAGTGACCTCATCTAACTGGATTGGGTGTGTCTCAGACCTTGGGGGAGGTAAAGTTAGTGAGAAGGAGAGCCATTGTGGTCAGTGAAGAGGCTGGAAGGTTTTTCTCCTTGTGCTACTGGAATTTGCATTGTGATTTTGCATTGTGGCTAAGTATCCTGCTTATTACTTTCAAGTTTTGTGGAAAGCTTCTGTGAATAATTCCTGTCTGTGTTTCATTTCTTGTTAGTAAGATATATTCTAGCAAGTTAATTTGCTGTTTGGTTGCTCTGCCATAACGTTAAAAAAAGAAAAAAAAAAAAACAAAGCACTCCAGCTTTTAATCTGTAAAATCTCTCTCTTTTGGAGTTAGCTGGCATAAATAATCTGGTCAAATTTTTATATTGGGGCATAAAGTCTGTTTTAAAGCAATTGATCAAAAAGGACAGATACACTTCCAGAAGTGACCTCATCTAACTGGATTGGGTGTGTCTCAGACCTTGGGGGAGGTAAAGTTAGTGAGAAGGAGAGCCATTGTGGTCAGTGAAGAGGCTGGAGTATATATTTGGTCTGGTTCTTTGCTAATTCGTTTGCTTTAAGATTCAATATACCTGCATTTCTCTTATTGTAGAGCTATCTTTATAATCTGTTTACCATTGGCACATAAGTACTGAGAGATCATTTAATAGAGGACTATTATTGCTCCAGGAAGTGCCCTGCTTTACCCAGCTTGTCCCAGATTACACTGTTTGACTCCCTCCCACCCTACCCCTCTACCCACCCACCCCTGGGGCTTGTTTTCTAATAAAGACTGCCTAACTTAACATTAGCAGCAAGATACATTAGTACATTGATAAGTCAAGGAAATACAAATCATATATTACCAAAATGAGGACTATCCAATGTAACTGCTGTGGAGCCTGTATTCTGAGGGAAAGCATCTGGAAACTTAGAGCTTGCCCAATTTGTGCACAACTCTCTTCCTTGAAAAAGGAGCTGACTGAGGTTAAAGCTCAATTAGCTTCAATTACAAGTATTACACCCACATTGCATTACTCAGAAATTAATTCCCCAATATCACAGAAAAACCAAGAGTCAAGAAAAGGAGATTCATTAGGCTCAGGTAGGACCCACAGTCACCCATTCTTGACGAATGGACAGCCAACAGATACACCCCCCCCACTCAAACAGGTCATTAAGAAATTCTTTAAAATCCAGGATTACAGTGGGCTCTGGTAGAATTAGACCTGTGATGAGGAGACACACAATGTACCAAATGCAAAAAGAACAAAAAGCCTTCTCTATATTAAAAACTAATGAAGTTCTTGAGAAAAACATTGAAGTGTTACCAGAAAAGAGAAAAAAAACACAATGCATGCAGAATATCAAGTTCCATAACCAAAAGAAAAATCTAATTGAGATGGATAACTCTGTCAACAGTGGCACAACTGCAAAAGGAAAGAGTGAAGGGAATAACAAATCTCAACTAAAGTCTCATAAGGAGTCCAGGAAAAGCAATAACCTTAAAGAGAGTACCTGGAAGGCTATGACCACAAATGCTCATAGTTTGGGAAATAAAATCCCAGATCTACAGGCCCTAATGACAGAGGCAGAATTGGACATTGTTGCTATCACAGAGACATGGTTCACTGAATCTCATGAATGGGATACAACAATACCAGGCTATAACTTGTTAAGGAAGGACAGAGTGGATAGAAAAGGGGGAGGTGTGGCTCTTTATGTCAGAAACAACATCCAAGCATCTGAGCTGCAAGGAAGTTGGGGCAAGGAAGAAGCACTATGGGTCGACCTAAAAAAAGATGACGGAGCATCCATTTATATTGGAGTGGTTTACAGGCCTCCAAACCAAAAGGAAGAGCTGGACAGAGATCTGGTTGAAGACATCCATAAGATAGGTAAGAAGGGAGAAGTGGTGATCGTGGGTGACTTTAATATGCCAGATGTAGACTGGAAAATCCCATCTGCAGAAACTAAAAATAGTAGAGCGATAGTGGATGCCATGCAAGTAACTTTGTTCAAACAAATGGTGTTGGAACCCACGAGAGAAGGAGCTATACTCGACTTAGTGCTCACTAATGGAGATAATGTCTCCGATGTCCAGGTGGGCACCCACCTCAGCACCAGTGATCATCAAACGATATGGTTTAATATCACTAAAAGAATAGGGAAAAGAACCACAAAGACCCGAGTTTTACAGTTCAAAAACACAGACTTTGAGGAAATGGGGAAGTACCTGGAGGAAGAACTAAAAGGATGGGAGAATGAAAGAGATGTGGATCAGCAGTGGACCAATCTAAAAGGAGCAATCACCAAGGCAACTGCTCTATATGTTAGAAATGTAAAGAAAAGCAAAAGAAAATTGAAACCTATCTGGTTCTCAAAGGAGGTGGCTGACAAAATTAAAGCTAAAAGAACAGCATTCAAAAAATACAAAAGATCCCAAAGGGAGGAGCACAAAGAAGAATATTTGTTTCAACTGAGGGAGACGAAGAAATTAATCAAGTTGGCAAAAAGTCAAGCGGAAGAGAGGATTGCCAAGGAGATAAAAAATGGTGACAAAACATTTTTCAGATACATCAGCGAAAAGAGAAAGGTCCAAAGTGGTATAGTGAAATTGAAAGGTGGTAATGATCAATGTGTGGAGAGAGATGAAGAAATGGCAGAAATATTAAACGAATACTTCAGCTCTGTGTTCACTAAAGAAGACCCTGGAGAAGGACCATCTCTACACAACAAGAAACTGGAGGGAAGTGGAATAGATGAAAATCCTTTTACAGTAGAAAATGTATGGGAAGAGCTAAAGAATCTGAAAGTGGAGAAAGCTATGGGGCCTGATGGGATTCATCCAAGGATACTGAGGGAGCTCAGAGATGTTCTGGCAGGTCCGCTGTGTGACCTGTTCAATAGATCACTAGAAACAGGAGTGGTACCAAGAGATTGGAGAAGAGCGGTGGTGGTCCCGCTTCACAAGAGTGGGAACAGGGAGGAGGCTGGCAACTACAGACCGGTTAGCCTCACTTCGGTGGTGGGAAAAGTAATGGAGTCACTGCTGAAAGAGAGAATAGTGAACTATCTACAGTCAGGAGAATTAATGGACCAGAGGCAACATGGATTCACCAGGGGAAGATCCTGTCAGACAAATCTGATTGACTTTTTTGACTGGGTAACCAAAGAATTGGATCAAGGAAGAGCGCTCGATGTCATCTACTTGGATTTCAGCAAAGCTTTTGATACGGTTCCGCACAGGAGACTGGTGAATAAAACGAGAAGCTTAGGAGTGAGGGCCGAGGTGGTGACCTGGATTGCAAATTGGTTGACGGACAGAAGACAATGTGTGATGGTAAACGGAACTTTCTCTGAAGAGAGAGCGGTTTTAAGTGGTGTACCACAAGGATCGGTTTTGGGACCGGTCCTGTTCAATATCTTTGTGAGCGACATTGCGGACGGGATAGAAGGTAAGGTTTGTCTTTTTGCGGATGACACTAAGATCTGCAACAGAGTGGACACGCCGGAAGGAGTGGAGAGAATGAGACGGGATTTAAGGAAACTGGAAGAGTGGTCGAAGATATGGCAGCTGAGATTCAATGCCAAGAAGTGCAAAGTCATGCATATGGGGAGTGGAAATCCAAATGAACTGTATTCGATGGGGGGGGAAAGGCTGATGTGCACGGAGCAGGAGAGGGACCTTGGGGTGATAGTGTCTAATGATGTGAAGACAGCGAAACAATGTGACAAGGCGATAGCAAAAGCCAGAAGAATGCTGGGCTGCATAGAGAGAGGAATATCGAGTAAGAAAAGGGAAGTGATTATTCCCTTGTACAGGTCCTTGGTGAGGCCTCACCTGGAGTACTGTGTTCAGTTCTGGAGACCGTATCTACAAAGAAACAAAGACAAGATGGAAGCGGTACAGAGAAGGGCAACCAAGAAGGTGGAGGATCTTCATCGGATGACGTACGAGGAGAGATTGAAGAATCTAAATATGTACACCCTGGAGGAAAGGAGGAGCAGGGGTGATATGATTCAGACTTTCAGATACTTGAAAAACTTTAATGATCCAAAGACAACGACAAACCTTTTCAGATGGAAAAAAATCAGCAGAACCAGAGGTCACGAGCTGAGGCTCCGGGGAGGAAGACTAAGAACCAATGTCAGGAAGTATTTCTTCACGGAAAGGGTGGTGGATGCCTGGAATGCCCTTCCGGAGGAAGTGGTGAAGTCTAAAACTGTGAAAGACTTCAAAGGGGCGTGGGATAAACACTGTGGATCCATCAAGTCTAGTGGGCATAAATATAGAGGAGGTGGTAAAACACTGCACGGAGCGGCAGTAGCCACAGAGGCATTCACGGAGCGGGATGCCAGTGGCAAGTAGTTGTTCCACCTTCAGGCAGCAAAATACTGCACGGAGCGGCAGTAGCCACAGAGGCATTCACGGAGCGGGATGCCAGTGGTTTGTGTTCCACCTTCACGGAGCGGAAGGTTGGAGGGCTGCCATCTCCAAAAAAACAAAAAACAAAAAAACCAAAACAAAAAAACAAAAAACAAACAAGCAAAACAGAGGTGGGTAAGAGTATGGGGCAGGGGTGTGGCCGTTTATTGTGGCAGTTGCTACCCCTGATTGAACTGGATGTTCATTGGGATGCGGATACGGCACTGCTCTCTGCATTGGTGGAGGGGTGGAAGGGAATTGGGGCCGGAGGGTGCTGGAAGCCAATAGTGACGGGGGAGGGGGAGAAAAAAAGGGGTGGGGGGGGAAGATAAAAAAAAAAAAAATGGATAAACTGCGTAGCTTGCTGGGCAGACTGGATGGGCCGTTTGGTCTTCTTCTGCCGTCATTTCTATGTTTCTATGTTTCTATATTGGGAATATACTGGAAGAAATCAAATGTATATGGCAATGGAGGATGTAATAGATCAAGATTGACAAACTAAAGAATAACAAATTACTGGGACTGGATGGCATCCATCCCAGAGTTCTAAAAGAGCAAGAACATGAAATTGCTAACCTGTTACTAGTAATTTATAACCTAGCATTTAAAACAGCCACAGTTCCTGAGGGTGGCCAATGTGATGCCAGTTTTCAAAAAGGGCTCCGGGGTGATCTGGGAAACTATAGACCAATTAGCCTGATGTCTGTGCCAGGAGAAACAAAATCACTAGCCATAAAGATAGATACGGCTAATAGGCAAAAGTCAACATGGTTTTAGCAGTTTTACCAATCTTTTAGAATTTTTGAATATGTAAATAAAGGTCAGTTGGTGGTTAAAGTGTGTGGATTTTCAGAAGACATTTAACAAAGTCCTCCATGAGACTTCTCAGAAAATTACAAAGTTATTGGTAGGAGGCAGGGCTCTGTTGTGGATTAGTAACTGGTTAAAAGGACAGAAACAGAGTAGGACTAATGGTCAATTTTCCAAATGGAGGTGTCACGTGTGTAAGCTCTTAACTATAGCGTGATTGAAGGAACATAGCAGGCGAACCCATTAGGTCCAATACCAATGGCAGGCAGACATGCACTAACCAGGATGAGGTCTGAGCTTCACCTTTACCAGCCCTGTTCCCCACAGGTTGAGCCTGTGGGTTCTGAGGCCAGAAGGCCTTAAGTGAGGGTCCCGTAAGGAGCAGTGAGGTAGAGTCTAGAAGCAGGTCAAGGTTGAAGCTGGTGGAGAGCAGGCAGTGTCAGTATCCAAGCAGAGATAAGGTGATGTCAGTATCCAAGCCATAGTCAGAACCAAGAATCAGACAAGAGGGGTCAGGGTTAGGATGAGGAGTAGGGCAGAGGCTAGTTAGGATGATGAGGGGCAGGACAGGAGAGCACGCACATTGTGGGCAGCTAACCAAGCAGATGACCTGATGCTAAGGCCTCGACTGGGGGCGTGGCTGGGCCTATAGGACCCAATCGCATTGATGTCATCACCCAGCACTGCCACTTGGATTCCTGCTATGGGGCCTTTAAATGATTTGAATCAGCGTGTGCACTTGAGGCACGCAGAAGGCGCAGGGAGTAGCTCGGGGCAGAGTCCATGTCACCGGAATTGAACTCTGCATTTGAGGTGAGCAGGGTAATCGCAGAACCATCCCACCACTGTCCTGTCATCACAGGAGGCAGATAATTTGTGGAGTACCCTAGGAATTGGTACTGGGATCTGTGCTGTTTAACATATTCACAAATAATCTGGAAAAGGGATCAATGAGTGAGGTGATTACATATGCAGATAACTCAAAATTATTGAAATTTGTTAAAATGGCAGTGGATTGCGAGGGACTGCAGAAAGGACCTTGTGAGACTAGGAGACTTGACAATGAATAGCAGCTAAAATTTAATATGGAAACGTGCAGAATGATGCACATAGGAAAAAATTCAAGCTACAGGTAGAGACAGTGCATCGAAATCCTCAGCTCAGGGTGTGGTGGTGGTTAATAAAGCAAATAGAGTACAGCAGGCAGAGAGAGGCACTGACACGTGTAGTCCAGCATCTGTCTTTGACTCTACAAACTGCACAACTTAAATCCACTGCTTTGTTATCCAATGAGGCCCCCGACTTCTAAGGTCTGGGGAACAAATAAGCATGGGGGTAACTTGATGTGGCACTTGCTACTCTTAACCAATAAGCCTGATACTTTTGATGCAACTCAAGGTTGCTCTCTGCTTCAACAGCAAAGGGGTAATGGGGAATTGGATTCAAACAGCAACCAACGAGAGCCCAATTTTTACCATCTGGGAATCTGTTAAGCATGGGGGTAACCTTCATGGTGCTGCAGATACTACCATAAGCTTCCTGGGCAAACTGGACTGGTAGATGTGAATCGGTTATTTACTCTTTCAGATAGTAGAAAGACTAGGGGGCACTCCATGAAGTTAGCATGGGGCACATTTAAAACTAATCGGAGAAAGTTCTTTTTTACTCAACGCACAATTAACTCTGGAATTTGTTGCCAGAGGATGTGGTTCGTGCAGTTAGTATAGCTGTGTTTAAAAAAGGATTGGATAAGTTCTTGGAGGAGAAGTCCATTACCTGCTATTAATTAAGCTGACTTAGAAAATAGCCACTGCTATTACTAGCAACGGTAACATGGAATAGACTTAGTTTTTGAGTACTTGCCAGTACTTGTGACTTGGATTGGCCACTGTTGGAAACAGGATGCTGGGCTTGATGGACCCTTGGTCTGACCCAGTATGGCATGTTCTTATGGACCATTTGGTCCTTTTCTGCCATCATTTCTATGTTTATATAGTTATGATTCAAACAGGAATGAAGAATAAAATGGAATATATTATTGCTTCTGTATAGAACCATGGTGCGACTGCATCTAGAGTATTGTGTAGTTCTGGTCGCCCCATCTCAAAGACAGAACTGAACTAGAAAAGGTACAGAGGAGGGCAACAATGATAAAAGGATGAAACATCTCTCCTGTGATGAGAGGCTGCTCAGGCTAGGGCTCTTTAGCTTGGAAAAGAGACGGCAGAGGGGACATGATAGAAGTTTATTAAACTTTTCCACTCCACTCATGATTTATTTACCCTTTCGAATAATACTAAAGCAAGGGGACACTCCATGCCACTAATAACCAGCAGATTCGGAACAAATCATAGTACGCTGCGTGAAAAAGTCCTTTCTATCAAGCAGTGGAGTCTGTTAATGGAAGATGTGATCAAGGCGACGAGCATAGCGGGATTTAAGAGGTTTGGACAAGTTCCTGGAGGAAAAGTCCATAACACATTATTAGCCAGGAAGACTAAAGAAAGCTATTGCAATCCCTGGGAGTGAGGAACAGGAATTAGATCTTCTTCATGGGATCTGCTGTATACTTACGACCTGGATTGGCCATTGTCGAAAACAGGATGCTGGGCTCGATGGACCTTGATCCAACCCAGCATAGCAATTCTTATGTTTTTTATGTAATAAAGTAGTATATTGCTTTGCACACATTGTTTCATATTGTCTAGGTTGCAAATACCATCCTATGGACTGCATGAGGCGTCTGAGTCTCCTCCCATTCGACGCAACATCATTTGTGACTCTTCTTTCTTTCGACCTTGGCTGCTCCAAGGGACTCAGGAGAAGGCGTTTTAAAGTCAGGAGATGTGTGAGGATTTCCCCTGAATTTTCTTCTTCCTTAGGGAGAGTGGCTTCGGTGGCAGATTGCTGTATTTAAAGCCACGTGATCTCATAAAGCTTTTTCCCCCTAAAAGCATTAGCCAGGGGTAGGGTAGCTTTAGAAATGCTCAATGTAAAGTGTGAGCCTGAGTCACTGAGTGCTCTACTATTGGTGGCAGAAAATTGAAGGAAATTACATAAACAGTTCAAATATTATAGGGAGGGGGACAGACAGACACACACAGGCATCATAATTATTTTGTCAGGTCAGTGGCCCTCTAGGAAATTAGGATAAAAATTATTGATCTAGTAGTAAGATTTTAAAATGAAGTTCACTGCATTTTACTCGAGCTGTTGAAATTCTACAGTGCTGTTTGAACACCCCCCCCCCCCCAGATGTCAAGCAAATAGTGTGGAAATTTTGAATTTCAATCTAATTTCAATCTAATTTGAAATTTGAGTTGTTAGTTAATTTTCATGTCATTTTCACGTCTTATTTTCTTTTTTTCCTTTATTCAGCATAGAAACGTTTGCTCATGATTTTCTCAGTTGTGGTTACAAATCTTGGTAGTTTTAAGCTATTGAATGCTATTATAATATAATTTATTTATTGCAGCAAAACAGAAAAGCATATGTAAAAGACAAACTGCATTAACATCTGTTGTCTCTTTCTCCATCTGCTCTCTTTTGGCGCTGCCCTTGTCCAGATCTGCCAGAACTGTTTTGCTTTCTAGGGATCTTGCGCAAGCCAATTCTCTTACCAAAGATCTGAACTGTGTACAGACTACCTTTCATTTTAACTCTTCTTCAGATGACTTGAAATCTCTTCTGCCGGCGTTAAAAAAAAACCCAAAAACATTAAATCAAATATATTTGATTTAGTTTGAGGGAAACTTGATAGCCACGGATGGCGTGTTGCCATACTAGAGAGCTGAGTTCAGCCTCTAACAGGGGCTAGGAGCACTCTGGAGACACCATTCTCAGGCCCCTTCCGGTCGGAGCGTGAACCCTAGCCATTGGCTATCAGCACCACCTGTGGTTGGAATTCAGAATGCACACGATTTGGGTCTTGAAAGGGAGCCATCTTGTGAGGCCTCTCCTGAAAGCTGTTGTTGTAGTGACTGAGCTGAACAGGGAGGCCGGAGGACCTAATCAAGGGAAATAGCCCTGGTGATTGTAAGTAAGGCCCCTAGCACCCCAGAGCTCTGTCATAAATGGCAGTGAGTGAGGTTGAGGCAAGTTCACCTTGCTTATGGAAGAAAGTGAGTTAGGCCTAAATTTTTAAAAAGCCGCCTCCAATCACCCCCAGCTGCAATGACAGAGACTGTTACAGCAGGTCACTTGCCTATGCAGTGTCCCTGAATCCCATTGGTCCATGCTACCTATGCTGTCTCAAAGATGTCCTGCCCAGTTACACCACAAGAATAAATAAAAGGATTTAATGCCATTTCACTAAAGCAGCCATCTTTGCTACCACTGGTTTTAATTTGACACATCCGCTGGTGTACACAGCACAGCTCAAGATAATTTCGCAAACTGGCTGTCTGCAACTTGCTGACACCTGCCATACAGCAAAAAATTGCAGCTTTTCCAGGTAAACACAAAAGGCAATGCTGTCCAAATTGAGCATATTACCATTTTGCCATAATGATTTGTAAGTCCCTTCATAACTTTACCTTTTCAGACAACTTGTTGCCTTTGGCTCGGATACATCCTGCTCACCTGTGTGACAGATAATTCTATTTTGTTATTACAGACTTGGCCAGGTTTCATGGAACAGATGTTACTTAGAGAGTCTGCGGTTGTCTGAATCACTTCTAGAGCCCGATTTTAAGAGGACTGTTGTATTGTCAGCCTTCTGGCAGCAAGGCCGTGTTTAGTAGGGATGCGCATTTGTTCCTTCTGTTTTGATGGGTCGTACACGTGAAAAAACAGTGTCATGTGCATAACTCATTATTAAAAACATGCGCATAATATTTTTTTCCCCGCGTGTCCTTTAAAGTCAGCGAGGTACTCGCGTACCCGCTGAGTGGAAGAAACTAATGCACATCCCTAGCGTTGAGCGGTAGGTTACGCTAACTAACATGGTGGTTTAGTAGTGTTGAACTTTCAGACCTCGTTCCTTTTAGAGCACATAGAAGAATACACAGTGGGGAAGGGGGGGGGGGGTGACAGATGAAGACCATTCGGTCCACCCTGTCTGCCCGGGTTCTTGAACTCCGCACTGCTAAGGACATGATCCCAGCTGTAGGACTTCTCCTCTTCTTATCCAGGTCAGATGTTGTCACCCTCATTGGTCCATCACCATCCTGGGCATATGAGCCCACGAGGTCCCTCTACCCCAGTTCCACCTCTCCCGCCCTCCACCATCCTCATTTCGTTGCCAGAATACAATATGAATGCCAGTGATAAACAGGGCCGGTGCTAGCTTTTTTTGCTGCTCTCTTTGAACATTGTCCTGGGCTTCCTTCAGTGATACAAACATTGAAAACTGATACCTTCCGCACCCCCCCCCCCCCCCCTCCGGGTATAAGGTGCCCTAGGCAAACCTTATATCCTTGCATAATGCCCCTTCTGCTCCCCCTTGGCCTACTCCACACAGACACAATTAAGAGTTCTGCATTTATAACAAATATTTTACATATTCTGAGGTAAAAATATCACTTAATATACATGCACTGCTGTGATGCCAACCAGAAATCTTGTAAAAACACACTTGGAACCCATATGGTATCAGGCCTATGGTAACATGTGTTGTGTGTGAGCTTGACCCTCCAAAAGCCCTAAAACACTATTACCCTTCCTATTAAAAGAATACCTCACCTCACTCATACATGCAGAACATAAATAGATCCTCACCAAATACAAAATAGAGCAACCATAAAGTAGAAATATAAACGTGACAAAACCTGAACTGGAAACCACAAGAAACCAAACTCTCTGCAGTGGAACAATAAAATCCAGAACCATCACAATTCCTCAAACATCAAATAATAAAATCAAGAAAAAAAATAAATACATAATCATAATAGTAAAGACATCCTAATATTTCAAAAACAGACAATAAAAGGTTGAATACTTTAAAAAAAAATTGTGAGTTTTTATGTCCCAAACACCAATAATATATTTAAAACAGCAAATACATCAAGTAACATCCAAAAAATAAAACTAAAAAGGATTTTAAAAATTCAGGCTCTCCATACCTGGGAACTTTTGATTTCCAGTCATCCTGAGACTGTTGTGGATTAGTGGGAGTGGGATGCACAAACTTTCCAGCCTGAATCTTCGTCGTCGGGGGGAACAGCTGCTCTACACCTCCTCCTGCATGCTGGCCCTGCAGTAATTCAACACTCGCGGTGCTAGCACTTCCTGTATTTCTCATCTTGTGCGTCTCGAGATAAGAATACAAGTGCTAGCACCGCGAGTGTTGAATTACCGCGGGGCCAGCACTTGAGGAGGAGGAGCTGCTTCTGCTACCGGTGGCGTGGAGCCCACCGGCACGGGCTTTCTGATTCTTTCCACCATCGGCTGCATGGGCCTCCTGCTGCTTCCGCCAGAGGTGGGATCAGGTCCACTGACAAGTAGCATGGACCTCTCCTTGCTCCCGATACTGCCGTGTGCAATTGCACGGTTTGCACACCCGGTTGCGCCGGGCCTAGTGATAAAATATGGCCCACAATTGCTAGTGTATGTTTCATTGGTTAGAAATGTGCCGTATTGCAGGCAGAATCTATTTACCGCTATCTGCTGGGGTAAGTGTCTGTAATGTGTTGGGTTTGTTTTTTTTCTGAGCAAGACAATACTGGCTCTTTTCACATGGGAAAATCATAAGAATGAGCTGTCAGCGTGGAATGACATCAGATCCTTACTTGCTGCAGGGGAAAGCAATGCATGTCAACTCAAGCAAAGTATGAACTCCTAGGGTTCTAATTTTACTTGCTTATGATTTGTCTATGCTTGCAAAGTCGCCTACCCAGGCAATATAAATAGCTACAGAATTCCTCTTTGGTGCAAAATAAAATATCTGCCTTTGCCACAGAAAGGATAGCTTACTTTTTCTCTTAGTAAAGGAATGGGATGCTTTTTTTTTTTTTGTTTTTAAATATTTATTTTATTGTAATGTTCAGATGCAGAATGCACCGTGACATGGACATTATGACGAATTAGAGCAAGGACTTGCAGCATCAAAAATGGTAGCCCCTGAAGGATTCTGAGAGTGCTGCTTACCATTCATGTTTTCAGAAAGGCCTTTTCACCAGAGGATTAAATGCATGGGTCTTGCATAGAAAACATTTTCACAAAAAGATGCCCAGGAGGATTGGAGAAAGTGAGATTTACTTCACACAATGTGAAATAGTTGGTCTTTCACAGCATGCCTCTGAGTTTGGCCTGCAACATGAAGGGGTGAAGGCTTGTGTTGATGGCAACACATTTTTCAAAAGCCATACACACCTACATTTTTGCCCATCTAGGTTTTAGTGGGCTATTTTTACTGCATCTCTTTGAGTGGTAAGAACTTGCATCAGACCAATGAAGTTTAAAAAAAAAAAAAAAAAAAAAAAAAAAAAGTCTGGCACTATAGCTGAATTGTGCCTCTCCGTCTGACTATGTATAGTTTTAGTTGGTACAATTGAACATAGCATGGTCTCCAAAGGACCTTTCCTATCTTGGAAATAATCCAAAAGGAGATTTTCATCCCTATCCCTCATCCCCCTAGGCAAGAAGGCTACCTGTTCAGTGACATAGTTGTTCCCATTTTGGTTTTTGAATTGCGAAAAAATGAAGCGACAGTGATGTGAGACACTTAGCCTGCCTGACAGCTGAAGATGCTGGCTGAACTCTGAAAGCCGTCAGGGACGCAGCTTTCTCCGTAGTGAGCCCTCGCCCTGCTGGCTGAAACAGACAATGAGAGATCTTGTATCCTGTTTACAACAGCTTGGTACCCTGCTACAAGCATGACTTTTTCTGATACTTTTCTTTGCCATCCAAATGGCTGCAGTTATAATATTTACCCTTTCCCCCATTATCGTGTAATTGAATACATGCTGTACAGGAGCACATTTGAGAAATTAAGCTGTCTAGTGTTTGCCTGTGGATTTTTATTTAGTTAGTTATTTATTTGCTTTTATATACAGACATTCGATCGAGATATCGCATCACATATAACTGAACAAATAAGGCAAGATCTGCTTATTTTACATTGTAACATGGTAACTAGTATAAAAGAAAAAGAGAAACAATTATAACGTTATATCATTGCAACTTGGGAATATCAGTTATAGATTACGATCTAAATAGTCTTAGAGGTTAACTGGGGGTGGGGTCCTTGAGGGAAAGCTTTTAAAATGCGGCTAAGGGGGGGTGCTATTAATGTGTGGCTGAGGGGGGAGTGGGGGTGGGAAAGTACGGTTAGCTGCGGGGTGGGCTGTAGGGTGGGTTTCATTGGGTAGGTGACAGCAGATAGGGTTTCGTTTTCAAGGCAGGGATGAGCCCGGTGGGTGGGGCTAAGTATCTGGCGGGAAGGCTTTTCTGAAGAGTTTTTTTATAGACCTGAAATTCCTTTCAGTTAAATGTCTGAATGTATTAAGTTTTTGGCTTTGGGATTTTTAAGGTTTTCAGTAGGCGCTAATTCATACTACTTGGAAACAGATCATGATGGCAAATAAAAACCATGAGGCCCTCATCCTGGCCTGTCCATTATCCTTGTATTTTATAATGCTGATTATTTCATTTATTTATCGATGGTGAGGCAAAAAATTAAAATTGAAGCTAAAAGGGATTTGTATTGTGTAGCTGTTTAGCATTAAGGACATAAGTTGCCATACTGGGTCAGACCAAGGGTCCATCAAGCCCAGCATCTTGTTTCCAACAGTGGCCAATCCAGGCCATAAGAACCTGGCAAGTACCCAAAAACCAAGTCTATTCCATGTTACTGATGCTAGTAATAGCAGTGGCTATTTTCTAAGTCAACTTAATTAATAGCAGGTAATGGACTTCTGCAAGAAGTTATCCAAACCTTTTTTAAAACTAACTGCACTAACCACATCCCCTGGCAACAAATTCCAGAGTTTAATTGTGCTTTGAGTGAGAGAGAATTTTCTCCAATTAGTTTTAAATGTGCTACATGCTAACTTCATGGAGTGCCCCTTAGTCCTTCTAGGGGGTGGAATTTTATACCTTGTGAAGAAATTAACAGCACTTGTTGATGAAAAGATATTGAAGCATTGATATTCAGTATGGGGTGTAAAACCTAGCATAAATGTACATAAGTAGCATTTACTTGTATACATGCTATTTTCTAAACTTCTTTCATGTACACACACATGTTTTAAAAGGGGACGTCTAGGGGATGTTTCAGGGCGGGGCCAACAGTTACGTGCATCAGTTGCTATTTTAAGACAACGCACGTAGATTCACCAAATTAATCATGTAATTATACACCTGTCTTGCTGAAGTGCTGTTAAACATGTTTTTTGTGTACTGTTGTTTGGGTGGGAGTTCTTGGGTGAACTGGGGACAGTTCAGGCTAAAGAACCATGAGGGTCCCAGTGACCTTGAAAAGGGCTGGGCAAACTGGAGTAATTGGTAAAACTATTTATTTCACTTATTGCACACGTTTTAATATATTCCGACTTGCGTATATAAATCCTGATTTACGTGGTTAGGTCCCGCTTTATTTTTGCATGTAAAATATACGCATGCATTTTATTAAAATCGGTAGGAAAAGTGCACATGTTCAATGCATTGAAATACAGTACTCAGAATGTGAAAGCATACATATGCATGTATGTTGCAGGGTAAAGATGTGCATATTTTATAATATGCATGTGATAACACGCAGTTATAAAATATTATGATAAAACTTATGCGCAAGCATATACGCATGCAGTTGTTTGAAAGTTATCATCCCTGTATTTCTTACCCTTCTTGTTAGAAGCTAAATAGATTAATAATTCTTGGATTTGCTCTGACACCAGTGTTGGAAGCACAGGCCCAAATGGTTGACAATGGTGCTTCAGGAAGTAGCTGCTTTGCTTTAAAATGTAATTCCCAAAGGAGTGTAATCTGTATCTCAGACACATATTACATTTAGCATATTTCTGCCTGATTGGAATGCCCAAGGTTGACTAAGGATGGAGGGCATTGTTGTATTTAATTATTTCATGAAGAGCAAAATGGAATTCGTTGGCAGCTTAGAGGTAGCAGCAGAGCAATTAGAATTTTTAAGCTATCACACAAACAAACGGAAATGCAAAATCATTAAAACAAGTGCATTAAAATGTCACAACTGTTGTATTGGCATAAATAACCTAAGGATAGAGTGTTAGACTAGCTAACAATCAAAGAAACATTGTAGCACAATCAAGCATACAAAATAGCCAATTTGTTATACAGCCACATTAGAATAAAGGTGTTTGTGGTGCATTATTGATGAGCTCTGCCTTCTCAGAAATTCCTTGCACTTCAAGCTTCTAATCATGATGACGGACTGTGACGCCACTGATGCTCAGACACCTGAGACTCCTGAGGGCTGTTTTCAGAAGTGAGAAACAGATGGGGAGGAGCCAAGTTGGTGTCAACAGAATTATGAAAAGCTTTGTAGGGCTGCTTCTTTCCATTTTTGCCATCGCCTAGGTTTCTTGTTTTTCTTGAAACCACCACTAGAGCGGAATTTTATCTTTAACAATAAAGGATTTTAAGCAGTGAGATGGTCAATGTAGAAGTAAGGGTCAGCAAACAAGCTGTAGGTGATACCTTACTGTTTGATTCATGGCTCTCTAGGGGCCCACACGATAGCTAATGATTTCTCTCAAGGTTGGGTTGAGGGGGTCTAAAATGATTTCTGGTGCCTGTCAGGCACATGTAGCATATGAAAGTTTGAGAGAGAGAAAGGGCTGTCTCCTCTATACCAGTGGCGTAGCCAGAATTGATTTTTTGGGTGGGCACAAGGTTAACATGGGTGGGCTGTAGGCATGCAGGTCTACTAGTTGTTTTTTTACTGATAAATAATGCCAAATTATGCAGCATAGCATTCACATCTACGCCTAAGTATGAGGTTTACTTAATGATACAAACATAATTCACGGTGATTTGTGGTACTTTAGCCTTCTTATTATTACGATTTTATACACGGCTCCTACCTGTCCATAAATTTTGAGAGAGCGGTTGTGTTGCTTATATTTAAATTGCTAACATCTCAAAATAGAGATATATATTTTTACCTTTGTTGTCTGATCTTTGTATTTTTCTAATCAGTTGGTCCTGGTCTCTTTTTCCCATTTTTTCCCTTATAGCTCATTTCCTAATTCCTTTTCAGTGTCTTTCTTCTATTACTGTCTTCTTCCCTTCCACACACACACACACACACACACACACACACACACACACACGCTTTCTCTCACAGACTCCCTCTCACACACTCAAGCTCTCACTCTCATATGCTCTCCCCCCCCCCAAGCTCACATTCAAGTTCTCACTTTCTCACCCCTCCCCAGGCTTATATTCTTATGCACACACAGACGCACATCCAGGCACCCATTCTCACCCACACACATAAACCCAGACTCCCATTCTCACCCACAAACCCATGCTCCCAGTCTCACCCACACATATTCAAGCTCCCATTCTCATCCATACATATACACATTTAAGGTACTATTCTCACCCACACATACACACATTCAAGCACCCATTCTTATCCACATATTCAAGCTTCCATTCTCACCCACCCACACAAACCCAGGCTCTCATTCTCACCCATATATACACACATTCAAGCTCCCATTCTCACCCACCCACAAACCCAGGCTCCCATTCTCAACCACACATACACACATTCGAGCTCCCATTCACCCACATATTCAAGCTTCCATTCTCACCCACATACACACCCAGGCTCCAGTTTTCACCCACACACACTCCCATTCTCATCCACACATACACATTCAAGCACGTGCACAGCTTCCGCTTTCTCCCCCAGAGCAGGAAGATCAGTTGCCTCTCCTGCTGCCACCGGACTCCTGCTATCTTCGGGCGTCCGAACTTCCTGTCGGGGGGGGGGGGGGAGCGGAAGCGCAGCGCACAACATCCGCTTCCTCCCTCCCCCCCCCCCCAAGCAGGAAGATCGGCGGACCATACGGCCCGACGCCCGAAGATAGCAGGAGGCCGGTGGCAGCAGGAGAGGCAGCTGATCTTCCTGCTTTGGGGGAGAAAGCGGAAGCTGTGCGCGGCGCTTCCGCTCCCCCAAACAGAAAGTTCGGCGGGCCGTTTGGTCCGAAGATAGCAGAACGGGTGGCAGCAGGAGAGGCAGCTGATCTTCCTGCATTGGGGGAGGAAGCGGAAGCTGCCCGCGGCGCTTCCGCTCCCCACCCCCAAACAGGAAGTTCGGCGGGCTGTTTGACCCGAAGATAGCAGGAGAACGGGTGGCAGCAGGAGAGGCAGCTGATCTTCCTGCTTTGGGGGGAGGAAGCGGAAGCTGCGCGCGGCGCTTCGCCCCCCCCCCCCCCCCCCGAACAGGAAGACCGGTTGGCCATACGGCCGCAGCAGCGCTTCCCCATGTGTGCCGTGATGGCGCGCGAGGCGTGGGTTCTCTTGTTCGCTGTCGCGGGGATGGGATCCCGCGACAGCCTTGCAGTTCCGGTGCCAGTTGGGTGGGCCTGGGTCTAAGTTGGGTGGGCACAGGCCCACCCGTGGCTACGCCACTGCTCTATACTACAACTCTGTGGCCACCTGGGTTTGTGTGGAAGCTCCTTCAGCACCTGGAGAGGTGAATGCAAATGAGCTGCTGTTGTGGTTGGTTTCTTTTCTGTGATGGAGGGGTGGACCAAGTTTATTATTTTGTGTGGTCATTTGCTTAGTTTTCACCATAGCAAAGCGTGTGTGTGTGTGTGTGTGTGTTTGCTGCCTATACCAAGGCCCACAAAGGCTTATAGAAAACATACGTAATCAAAATAATACAGCATGATTTACCAACAATGAGTTCATCACATAGTATAATTAAACAAACAAAAGACCAGCAAATAAAACTTGAGTAAAGACAGAATAAAATTAAACCGCAGTACTAGATAAGATCAGCCAAAAGCTTGCTGAAATAAGTTTTTAAAAAATTATTGGACAGTTGATTGTTCGTAGCTCAAGTGGAAGTGCATTCCATAATGCGGGAGTTGCAACTGAAAAGGCAGAATTCCTAGTCAATTTTACAGATGGAACATCCAACAATAAACCCCTGTGAAGAGCATAGAGCTCTAGGAGGGTTGCAAGCTAGCAACATTGTTTCAATCCATGGTATAGTATCGATTGAGAGCAACTTACATGTTAAAACGGCAGCTTTGTATTTGACTCTCGCTTTTACAATGATAGGTGGCTCCACTCTTTCCCCCGCAACATCTGGATGTTGGCTTGAAGCTGCAAAATAATGAACTTCCCTCAGCATTGGTTTTTCTTGGGGTACACTTAAGACTGGTTGAAAGATGTTGAATGCATTGTGGTGTAGCTTGAAGTAGGTCGTATTGTTGTAGGGAGCAGTGGAAAGAAGACATTTTGGAGGGCTGATGAAGGTTTCTCAAACACCTGCTTGTTTCAGCTTCTTCAAGAAATATTGGAATGTGTAAAAACACTAGAATGCCTTTGTGGTCAGGTACCTGCTACTTAAGTCATTGAGTTCACTCAGTATTTGCAGTTTCTGAAGACCGCAACATACAACAGCAATGTTAAGCTGTTAAATTGTACCATGGCTTCTAAGCTTCACTCTTTTTCTGTTATCAGGCTACTGAGGCATGGGAAGACTTCTGTTTATGTAGGGATATGATGCTTTCTAGCATTTTGTTCTTTCGGTTCATACTTGACCCACATTGTCGTTGCTGAGAGTAATCTTATGAATAGCAGGCATCCTCATTAGCAATCTATATTGGCAGTCACTGCAGCCAGTGCAGCAGAATAAGTTCCTATAGCAACAAGGGTGGAATTATGTGCCAGTTTGGTGTTCTGTATTAAATATATTTTTCTCTGGATGCTTTGCTTTTAAAATAGGTACCAAATGTTTTAGTGCAGGGACTTATGGTAAGGCAGCCCGGTGGGAAGACAGCACATTGACGGGAAAAGGGGTTTTGAGTGAAGGTGACATTTGACCTTTTGTAACTTCAAGCAGTGGTTGCCAGCACTGTCCTCCGAGTATGCCCAGCCAGTCTGGTTTCAGGATAGCCACAGTGAATGCACATGAGAGAGATTTGGATGCTGTCAAGTATCTCTACTGCTGCTCAAAGCCATTAGTGGGCTGAAGGAAAAGGTTAATATAATCAGCGGTATCAACATGTTCAGTGTTCTTTGCAATAAAACAACCAAGTTAAGCATAAATGAACAGTGACATAAGTCTGCTTGTAAAAACGCTACCATGTTATTGTATCGCTAATGGTTTTTCTTTTATCATGATTAATCAGAGTATCCCAAAAAAAAAAAAGAAGTAAATAGAGCGTGATGGCACACGGGGAGAGAGAGAGAGAGACCTCCAAGGCCCTTCTCCCCACCTTCCTAGTGTTGTAATGCATAAGAATTTCTCCCCCACCCCCTTCCTAATGTAATGCTGAAGGTCCCACTTGGTCTTGGGCTTCACCTTCATTTCCATGTCATTGAGGACCCTCTGTGCTCATCCTCTCTTTTCTTTCCACATGTCCCCTTACCCTTTCCGCAAAGGGAATCCAGACTATGGAGATGCTGTAGTTTCTAAGCAAGGAAGTCTGAATGACATTTGTTTTTGGTTTTCTTTTTGTTTGTTTTTTGTATCTTTTCCCATCCGAAATCACAGAGCAGCAAAGTGCTTGTTTTTGTTTCTGCATTGTATGATGCAAGCTAAAATGCAGAAGTGAAACAAAAACACCCTGAAAAGAATAGTAAACGAAAACCAAAATTTGTTTTTTTTTTTCCCCATGCACATCTTTAGGCCAGAGCCCGCCCTCCCTTGTGCTAGAACTTTCCACTGAAAAGTACTTCCTAATGTGCAGGCAACATAGCTGGAAATTTTCAAGCCTTATTTATTCTTTATCAGTGGTAAACATTCTGGCATCAAAATACCATTATTGATGTGCAAATGAGGAAAAAGAACTGATCACTAAGGATGGTTCTGCAATGTTTGAAACTTAATAAAAAAAAAAACAAAACAGCACAATTAATAACCTAAACAAACCTAGTATGGAACACAGAGAGAGGACTTGTGTTATAGAGTAACGCAGTTAGTGGGGGATAAGGATCTCCTCTTGCCTTTGTCTCTTGTGTCACTGTAGCCTGCACTCAGTATCCAGCCATCTCCCATCTTTGCTTATACCCCTGCCCCCTCCCCCCCCCTACATCCGACCCCCCCCAAGCATGCTCTGTTTAGGGCCGTTTGACACCTCTGCTGCAGGTGATTCCAAGCATCCACCATCCTCTCTGTAAAGAATGCATTTCTCATGTTTCTGTTCAGTCTCCCTCCTTCATTCCATGACTCTCCCCTGCCCGTCGCCTTCATTTCCAAAGGGAAATGCCACTACTTGGTATATGAATGTTTGTTTGTATTCTCTCTTGATTCTAGAGTGCACATTTTGAGTTTGCATGTACTGTGACAGGAATGATCCTCACCCTTTAAGCCAGGATATGCTGGATATGCTCTCGGATTCTCTCTCTCTCTCTTCGTTCAGGATTTTACTTGCTGGGGTATAATCCAGTGTTCTGGTACGGTGGTGTTGACTATTGTACTGATTTAACCAGGATCTTCATTTATTTACGCTTTTTTCCTGCAGGATGGATATTTCTCTCACAGGCCTAAAGAGAAAATGCGGACAGACAGCAACAACGAAAACTCTGTGCCGAAAGACTTTGAGAACGTTGACAACAGCAACTTTGCTCCAAGGACTCGGAGGCAAAAACACCAGCCAGGGCTGGTGAAGAAGCCTCTTGGCACGCAGAAAGAACATTTAAAGAGGAAGCTGGAGCAGGAGCAAAAAGCGAAGGAAACGCCCCCATTGGGGAAGAGCTCAAACGAAGCGTTGCACCCCAGCAGCCGGGCTGCCAGGAATAGCAGCAGCAGCCACAGGTCCTCCAGGCAGCGCCATGACAAAAAGAGCGGGATCAGCTCCCCCGAGATCAAGTACGACCCGCCTCCGAAATGTGAGATATCTGGGAAAGAGGCCATCTCTGCGCTGTCCCGGGCCAAGACGCAACAGTGTCGCCAGGAGATTGCCGAGGTTTACTGCCAGCACAAGCAGGGAAAGCTGATGCCGGAGAAGGTGGCGCGGTTCTGTCCCCTAGAGGGTGAGTGAGCAAGCGCTGAGCTAATATTTGATGAAATGCATTAATTATGGGGCACCGTGGTGACCCAAATTTCTTGTGTTTAAGGGAGATCCGGTTACACAGACTTTGTGCAATGGCCTGTATGGGTGTATATTATAGTGGCAGGTAAATTTTTAAACTAATTTGACAACCAATTTGATGCATCGTTTTAATCGTTAAATCTAGTACGGTCATATTTCAGACACACAGGGGGCCTGTACACCGAACATTACTGTTCATGCTAAGCCAGTTCCCCCAACACGTTAGCAGGTGCTTGCTAAAATTCTCCTGCCCACATTTAAATGAGGAAGTATTATATGCAAGTTAGACTTTAGTGGGCCTGGGTGAAATAGCATGGAACACTATTCTGAACACACTGTTTTATGCATGTCTGCCAAGGCCTAAAATGTTAATACCTGGCTTGGATCAGGTATTAAATTGTTAGAGGTGAATTTTAAAAGCCCTGTGCGCACCAAAACTGGAAAATACATGCACTAGTCGAGCCGGCACGTGCCAAGTGGATTTTAAAGCTGTGCCTTAGCCGAGTCCCTGAAAATTAAACTAAAAAAACAAAAACGTACCTGATCCATTGGGTTATCTGTTGAAGGCTGGGTCCCGATTCCGGGGCCTAGGCCCAGACCCAACATGGAGGATGGGTCCCGATGCTGGAGCCTTGGCCAGGAGGCCAGGTCGCAACACCTGGGCCTTGGAGACCAGGCCTGGGAGCCTCTTTTTTTTTTTTTTTTTTCCTTCAGCCTGCAGCACAACGACAGCATCCACTGTGGTCACGCCGGAGTTAATTAACTCCGGCGTGACCACAGCAGACAGCACTGTTTAGCTTGCAAGCACTGAAGAAAGAAGAGGACGCCTGAAGAGGAGCTCCCAGGGCTAGACTCTGAGGCCCAGGCATCAGGGCCGGGGTCTAGGCCTAGACCCCCGGCGTCAGGTTATGGTGTCAGGCCTGAGTTTGGGCCTAGGCCTTAGGGCCGGGCCAGGTTGTGACAAGAGGCCCCCAGCGTCTGGACCTGGCATTCGTTCCAGGTCATGGGCCAAGGCTCCAGCATCAGGCCTGGGTCTGCACTGGCTGAGGCCGAAGCTTCAGCCTACGCATGCCTGAGGCTTTGGGCCTAGTTCATGACAGCAGGTCTCCACCAGACCGGATAAGTGGGGGGGGGAGGGGCCACTGGGGATCCTGGCCCCGGCATTTTTCCGGGAGGGCTTTTTTTTTTTTTTTTACATTTTAATTTTTTTTAATTAATTTGCTAGATTCATTTTTTTTTTTTCACACTAATGAAACAAAGCAAGCAATCCATGAACTGAAATTCATGGGGGGGGGGGGGGGGGGGGGGAAACCTCCCAAAAACCAACTGACAAATGAAAAAGATTTTTTTCTTCCCTGCACATCCCTAATGCGTATGGTGTCCTTGCAAGCGCCGGGTTCCCTTCTGCATAAATTTACTTCTTCTATGGACGGCGTGTAACTTTTTTAAAACAAAAAAATTTAGGCACGTCAATGGGGTTTTAAGGGTCGGGGTAAACGGGGGGAGAGGGGGGGGGGAGGGAAGCTATTAAGTTAGTGGGAATTGCAAATCCTCTCCCTAAACTGGGTGAATTGGGAAAATGGCAAATAGCATCGGCGTGCACCCCTTGTAAAATTCACCCACTTATGCGGTAGACGCAGGATTTGTGCGCATATGCGCGCGTCCATTTAGAATGGCGTGCGCACGTACGTGCGTCCAGGCTTTTTTTTTTTTTTTTTTAGAATGTGCGCGTATGTTATAAAATGGACGCGTCTCTGGGCACAGGCTGGATGAATGTGCTCGCGTGTGCGCCCGCACATCTGTTTAAAAGTTATTGTCTTAATGTGCCTTGTGCCTCTCAAACTCCCCTGTGCTAAGAAGCTCAAAGTAAATGGACTGGTTACATGAGGGATCTCGTCTCCCTTAAGCCCCGCATTAGGGTTGGATCTTCCCAACACGGGCACACCTTCATTCCCCCCCCCCCAAGACTGCTCTGACCTGCTAGATGCTGCCCTGACCCCATCTCCTTCCCTGAGACAGCCCTCCTCCCAGTGCTCAGGCATCCAACCCTTCTCCTATCTCTCTGGACTGTTTTCTTAGGGGGTTTTTTTTTTTCCCATTTGATTTATCATGCTTCTGTCACTTGATATCAACACCACTTAAAATAAAAGTACAGCGTAAAAATAAAATAGAGTAGTTGGTATAGATCAGGATCCTCCAGTACATAAACTAACAGGAGGGACATTAATGTGTGACCTGACTAACTCATTTACTAGGCTGCAGCGGCAGTGGCGTGAGAGGATCCAACCTTGATGGGGGAAGGTGGGGGTTAAAATCCCTTATGGTAACTGGCCCTTTTACTTCAGCACGTTTTGGCTGGGAGGTTTTGGGTGCAACCAGTATGCATGCTATAATTTTTGTGTTAACTGGCATGGTACTGCTGTGTATACACTATTGATGTAGATTTTTTTGCACGAACCTGCTATAACTTTGATATAACCTGTTAAATGGAATTTTAACATACATGAGAATTTTTTTTTTTTTTTTTTTTTTTTTTAGAAAGTACAAAAATATTTAGCATGAATTTGTGTATAGGCCCCATAGATGATCTAGTTTGCCAGACATGTCTCTTATCCTGTACGTAGTGCCATCATGCTTAAGACTATAGGAGGCATGATGTCTGATTCTTGGGTTTTCTGGTGGGGTTTTGTTGTTTTTTACCGTGTTAACTATAACATAAACAGAAGTGCAGAATATAAAGTGCCAAAAATGTGATATTTTGTGTTTTATTTTACTGTAATTGTGCAGTCAGGCATTGTTTAAAAGGTCATGAAATGTTATTGTTAGAATTCTACCGCAGTTCCATGTCTTCACTTGTACAGTGATCGTTCCTTGTTTAACGTGGGATCCATGTTGTGTTTAAACAAAGACGCAGTCGGTATTTGTCCTGCAGATAAACACCTGTTGTGCCCTGTGGTTCCTCTCCCTGTGCAACATCCTGCCAGCTGTTGGCTGCAGATAACCCGCTGTTGGAAGCCTATTCAAGTAGCATCCCAATTCTGACAGACCTTTCCAGTGGAGCCTCTTATCCTTTGCATGTCCAAAAATGCATAATCAACCAGTTGGATTGGCCAGTATAGGACATTAGGATCTGGCCCTATGTATTGGAAGCTAGAGACACAGAAAAGGGGAAATGAATAGGAAAGAGACAGAAAATACCTCGTCCCCAGGACAGCAGCTAATGTGAAACATGTTTCTTTCTGATAAAATGGAAGAAGTCCTTTTTCCACTTGCCCACTTTGGTTTTCAGTGACAGTTTTGGCAAAGATGAAAGTAGTTGTCAGGAGTCTCTTCTGGAATGTTTCTGCTTTGAGTTCTGTTATATGGGGCAGAGGCGGGTACAGAAACCATTCCAGTGATGTATTACTTATGGTTTGCTTGGTAAGTCGTTTTTCTCTGACCAGCGTAGTTTTTCCCTTCCATGTATGTGCAGGGATTAGTTGACTAGTCAGAAGACTTTGTCACCCAGCAAGGTAACTACAAAGGCTAGGGGACGACTGGATGATGATTTGCATTGATGGCGTTGCTGTGCATAATCCACCCGTCTGTCGGTGCTGTGCACATGAATAGAAGGTATCCCCACGGGAACCAGATTGGTTCGTTCTTGCTTTCAGGTGACTCGGGATGTTACAAATAACCCTGTTTTGTTTTTTGTTTTTTTTTCTCAGTTATGCATACACGACAGACTCCTGTTTTTTTAAAAAATTGCCAGTGTTCTAGATTAACATTCATGCAGTCATGCAAGTAGCTGTTTGAAAAACCAGAGCCAGGGAATTCCAAAAAACCTAAATTCCAGAAAGCGTATAAACTGAAGTAAAATAGCTCTTAATCACAGTTTTTCAGTCTGGGCAGCGCGATCGATGGAGCCAGCAGTTAATAACTAATTATAAATAAATGAATGATGCCACTTTCATTGTTTGAATTACAGAAGGGCTGAATAGTTTTCATGCTTCGTCTTCAAAACACTGCTGTATAACTTGAGAAGGTGTGTTTAATAGATCTTTTCCAGTAAAATCTAAGCAAGACAATTCCCCTCCACCCCCAACAATTCAGATAAACCACTTTAATAGAAGCATTCCAGATGCTCCAAAATATTCCTGAAACCTAAGGCACAGCCAGGTAGATTCATCTACAAGATGTGGTATTTACACAGGAACAATGGGGAAGAGTCATTTCTAAAAACATAAGTTTACTAACCACATAATGCAGAGCTTTTTAGTATATGTGCTGCCAAAGCAAGCCCAGTATGCAGACTTTTTAAAAATAAGTTTCTGGCCCAGTTTTCTTGACTGCTGCTTCCAGCTCAACTGGAACTGGCTTTTTCTGAGACCATAATCACCTTCCTATAAAGCCATCTCAGCGGCAACCCTCGGTTTCTACCGATCACCACTACGTCTGGAAACTGTTTACATGTGCATCTTGAGTTTGGTCACTAGGTGTAACCATTACTAAGGCTAATAACTAAGGCTGCTCCTCACCTCCCCCCCCCCCCCATCCCCCCCTCTCCAATTCCTTCGCCACACCCCCATGTGTCAAAGAATACTGTCTTTGACACATCCCCCGGTCTCCACCAGTGCAAGGTACAGAATCTAGGCTCAGCAACAGAACCAACAATGCTGTGTCAAATTCACTCTTGCCTAAAAAAAACATACTGCAATAAGATACCTTTTTTTTTTTTTTATCTGATAATATAAATAAGATAAAGTGTACCTCCTTAAATAGCATCTGCTTCTAGGCAGCCTTCATAACTAGGTATACCTTGAAGAATCAGAACCTAGCTAATAGCCTTAGCAATCTAGAGTTAAGCAAAAACCATTAAATCTAAAACAGATCAGGGCTACAGGGACACACAATATACATGGATCTATTTTCAGCCACTAGCTGGCTAGCAAAGTTAGCTGAATAAACTTATCCAGCTAACTTTGCTTGGATGTTCAGCAGTGTGGCTGCGCCACTGAATATATCCAGCTGAATCAAAGGTAGACAGATAAGATTATCCGGCTGTGACAAAACAGGGGTTTCACACAGGCAGAAGCAGCCCAAAGAGGTTGTTTGGTTAGGTTAGCTTGTCCAGTAGACAGACTGAGCTCTAAAGGAAGTTCCAGTGGGGGGGAATGCTGTTTTGAGGTAGAAAGAAAAAGTGAACAAGATTTGGCCAGAGGATTGTAATACCAGAAGGCACAGGGCTGCTGGGAAATGTAGTTTGGACATCTTTGACAGAGAACCAGTTAGGATAAAGGTAGCAGCCACAGAAAAAGGTATGGTGGTAATTGGGAGACAGAGCTGAGGCTAATTACAGAACTACTGCAAGGAATCGCTATCTCTTAAGAGAATAGACTTTCAGCTAGGCAGAGAGCCAGGCTGGGGGGGGGAGGATGACCAGGAGAAAGGACACACCCATAGTATTTTGGTTAGGGATTTTGAATCTGCAAAATTACAGTTGAAAAATAGATTCTGTATGGTCCTGGAGAATTGGGATTGCCTGTAGGCGAATACCAATGTATCTTACATGGGTGGTTTTGGGTCTCAAGACAGGACCTGCAAGTTCTAGGTGTGATGTGAACCCTAATGCATGAAATCAATTTGCTTTTTACTGCAAGTGACTGGTTCTGAACTGTTTCAGAGAATTGTCATTAGGTTGTGCAGGACTTTAGGACTGTTCTCTGGAAGTGCTAAAGATATCCGGCCGTGTCTTCTGAAAATCTACGTTTATCTGGCTACTGTAACTGGATAACTTGCCTTGCCCTGGAATGTCAACACCACTTCTTGACACAACTGTTTTAACTTTTTAGCTGAATAAAAAGTTAGCCAACTAACCCCGGGATTCATCATTCTGCTATAAATATAGGGGAATGATGGCCTGTGGAGGAAAAAAGGGTCAAGGGGAAAGTAAGCAGCCATCGCGGCGGTACATTTTCGCCTGCCGTGGTTGTGGCCAAGTCTCACGCTTTCGTCCCCGTAGCGCCATGGGAAAAGGTGGTTCCCGTGGTTCTGCCGGCGATATTGTGGGAAAACATCGCCCGCGGCGCTGCCGGGCCATAACCCTGCCCACACTCTTCCCTTTCCCCTGATTTAAATTGTACCGCCACAATGCGGCCTGTATCGCGTGTGTTAGGGGCTTAGCACGCTCGATAAGCCCCTAACACGCACGATAACGGCACATCGCAGTCTAAAGAATGACCCTGTAAATATGGGGTAGTCAGACCCGTGGGACAGTCCAAGACTTAGCTTGACAAGCCACTTTCAATATTGACCACCAAATCCATAAATTCAGTGTTCCAAATATGAGTGTCTAACTGTTAAAGTTAGTTATCTAGATCTTTTGAAAATCAGCCTATATTTAACTATGTCACAGGATCAAACGCTTTGTTATTGACAGCATCACACATGCATTGGTCGTTACTATTGAACCAAAAGTGTCTGAGCTGGCACTCTAGAGTAGTAACCTTAATATCTTTTTAAGCAGTTCATATAGGCAGACATCTTTTTATTCACTTATACATTATTGGATATATGGTCTACGCTCACTGTCCACTGATGAGGGAAGAGGTTTTTTTTCCCAAACGTTTCTCATGCTGTAATGTAAACATAAGCTCGTGTGAGGTCTGCACCTGAAGCCCCGTGAGATGAGGCTCGGGGATCTGAATGTGTCTACCTTAAAGGAGAAGCAATGCAGGGGGGAGATATGATAGAGGCATTCGAATACCTGAAAGATAGAAAACCAGAAGCAAACCTCTTTCAGAGAGAATGAAGTTCTGGAGCAAGGGGTCCTGATATGAGACTTTCAGAAGGATAAACTCCGGAGTAACATTGGGAAATATTTTGTCATGGAAAGGGTGGCGGATGCGTGGAATGCCCTCCTGGAATGAGTGGTAGAGGCTAAAACAGAAGGCATGAGATAAGTACCTGGAGTCTTTATTTGCAAAAAAAGAAAAGAAATAGTGAAGAGACAGCAGAACAAATTGGCTCGGTCTGGCAGTCTTGGGTTTGTTAACCTCCCTTTTTTTTTTTTTTTTTTTTTTTTTTTTTGAGGTCCATGATTTTGTTTGGACTTTGTTACAAAAACAAAATCCTTAAAAAGTCATTTGAATAACATTTAAATGAGCCGGTATTATGAGGAAAAACTTCATGCAGTGCCAGCTTATTCCTGCGCGTTCATTCATGGGTTAGTACAGAGTTTTCCACCCTTTCCTGGAGGCACACCTAACCAGTCCGGTTTTCAGGATATCTGTAATTGAGGTGCATGAAATAAAATAAATCTGCATATGCTGGAGACCCGGTATATGCAGGTGTATATCATGCATATTCATTGTGGCAGTCCTGAAGACCTGACTGGATAGGTGTTGCTTCCAAGGCAGGAGGATTGAGAAACACTGGATTAATACATCTGCCCCCACGATGCATTACAAAGACCAGTTCTCATCTTCATGAGAAATCAGCATTTCTCAGTCCCTGTCTGTAAGTAACCTTATGCATTACTGCTCACCCAAGATATAACCCTGCATGCAAGTAATCATCAGAGCTTACTGCTAGATAAATCCAAAACACTGAAGGCTGGTGAAGAAATAGTATAGCGTAAAAAAGAAACTTCACCAAAAAACACTCTGTGGTGCTTGTGTTAAAAGGAGGAAAAGACCTCGATACTTGTATGCTAATATGTGCTCAAAGCAACAGTGCATGTGATCTTATAATCATTGGTCTCAAACACCCCCCATAAAAAAAAAAAAAAAAAATTTAAAATGTTTGTGATTTTGTAATTGAATAAAACTGTTTCTTCTGCTCTCTGATTCCATATTAGAAAATGGAGGAAAGCTTATGTCATCAAGGAGGTTCAGTTAATTCTTCCCCGCAGCAGGAGCAGGAAGTCAACCGAATCCTAAAGCAGACAGTGGTTTGCTTCACCTGCAGCTGATTCAGGGCTCTTCCTGGGCAGCGGGATCTTGAGGTCACGAAGTGCTGCGAGCTCACAGATTATTTTTACATCTATTTTTCTGTTGACCAGAAAGCTTAAGTTTATCTCAGTTTTCTGTATGGAATTATAAAACAGCAGGAAGAATTTTTTTTTTTTTAATTATTCAAATATAAAATCACAAAAACGATCTAATAGTAATTTTGAGAAAATAAAGATCAATGATAATAGAACCATGTGCACTGTTGCTTTGAGATGCAAGCGCATACAAGTATCAGAGGTCTTTTCCTCTTTTGAAATCCAGACTGGTGAAGATATTTTTTTGTGGGTGTTTTTTTGTTGTTGTTGTTGATTATAGCTTATTTTTACTCATTATCAGACTGAACCAATGCTGGCATTTTTTTTTGAATCATTTGTACAGTTGGTTTTCTTTACTTCAAATTCAGTAGCTGATAGCTCTCCTGGTATCCTACTGATGAATCAGCTTCCAACATGAAAGAGAATAGCATATGTGACAGGTGCTAAAGTGAGGGGGCATCCATCTCTGAAGCTTTCATAAGCTTTCTTTTTTTTTTTCCCCTGGCCAAAGGCTCTCTTTTAATGAGTTCTTCCTTTTTGATATTTTGCCTTTTCTTTGCTGCTAGGTGTAGGAATCAATGCAAGTCTGCTAGCTGAACCCAGGGACCTTCACTGTTCATATCTACTGCATTTGATGTGCGATAGACTCTGTTGAACACATGGTTGCTGGGCAGACTGTCTCGTCACTCTGGGTAAGCAGCAATAGAAATGTGTGGCACGCAGCGGAGATGCTAAAACAGGGCTTATCGTTGAAGGGTTACTGTACCTGTCAGTGAGGAAGTGTAGCCAAATACGTCAACACCTTTATGCCTGCTCTGAAAGGTCAAAGAATGTTGAAACCACTCACTAATTTCTGAAGAGAAATGTCAGAACAGAACTTGGAAGGCGGAGGTTTGGAGGAAATGGATCTTTAAACAAAGCAGTGGGTCACATCTAAAGCTTTAGATGGATCCTGTGAAATTCTGACCCTTCTTCTAAGGTCTTCTCAACAAATTATGAATGCTCTCCCCGCAAACCTGCTTAAATTCTGCTAGGCGGTGTAAAAATGTTTTAAATAAACTCGAGTTTTGAGGTGGAGGAGTCAAGTGCAAATCCACTTTAAAGTCGCCCATTCCCAGAAGTCCGGCATGAGAAATGGCTGCCTGGAATGCTTATTTTTCTGGCACATCATCCTGGACAACATTGGGGTCAATTTTCAACAGGGCACCCAAACTGTAAAAATGCATGCAGGCTTTTAAGCTGCTTTTCATACAGAGCTGTCTGTATCCATTGTGTTTGAACATCTGTTTGCAGGGCGACTGAATGTTCGTGCATACCCTTAAAGGACTCTTAAAAAGATGTTATAAGTTAGATGGGATAGCAGCAAGAGTACAACTCATGTTTCGGGAGAGTACGGGCTTGCAAGACCACGTCTTGTGCGTTTTGGTTTTTTTTTTTAAAGGGAAATTTCCCAGGGCGTTCTGCATCTCTGCTCCTGCTTGGGTAAGTGAAGGCACCTGCAGAGTTTGAAGATGCAAACACCCTGCTGGGAACTAGGTGCGGAGAGTTAAAATTCAGCTCTCCGTACGTATTTTGCCAACCTGAGCCTAGTCCTAGCCTGCTTCCGGAACACCTGTTTATTTTTTTATTTGTAGATGGCCAAAAGTACATATGTTATGAAAAGACTCACATGTTCAGGCAGCTAAAAATCCACTTACCTGGACATGCGCGACTTAAGCAGGTTAACCTGTAAAAAGCACCCAAACCTTTGAAAGTATATCCCTATACACATCAAGAGCTCTCTGCTATGTCGACACAAGTTACAAAGGCTTTACATTAATTCAAGTTTAGCTGGTTGGTTAGCAAACCAAGAATATTTGCATGGGAAAAGCTTTGAGGTTCGTTTACAGTGAAGACATGAACTTTAAATATTTATTCCCTGGGATAACACATTCGTTCGTTATCCCAGTGATTAAACTCTTGCATACAACTGTGACCTTCACTGAGATGTCATCTACTGTGCAGTTTCCCTTTGGCCCATCTACAGATGCAAAGCAGTTCAAAGCCACAGAAAAGCTAAGCACGGCTATCAGTCATGGTACAAGACTCCATCGAGCCAGACACTCATAAATTCCTATGATACATTTATATCTGTGGTCATCAATAAGAGAAATATTTTATAAGCCTTTTTTTTTTCTTTTTAAGTATTTATCACTTCCAGACAAGAGGTAAAGTCAACCATACCTACAGTATCTCGATCAAGAATTCTGTATTGTTTCACTGCACACATGTCAACATTCACTTAAACCTTGTTGTCCCCATTGAAACTATGGTTGAAAGCCATCTAAAAATCTTTTGTCATTGGAATGTATTTTAAGGGCCTTTGAGAACCAAACATGTAACATGCTTGACATATCTATCAACAAAAAAATGCAGTTAAAATACTGTCATTACCTACTAGACTTCACAGTAATTTATTAAAAACATGCTGTAAAGAGAGTTGAAGTGCATTTGTCACAGCCACATTAAATATGAAAGAAGCTACTGTAGTATTACATCCATTTTCATGATGGAGGATTTGTTTGCCCTATGAATAACAAGATAGTGATAATGGTACGGTATTTGAGTAGCCTGAAATTAATTCCTTTCAGTTTCAAATGCATTTGTTCAAATGTATTAAACTCAAATGCAAAGCAGTTCAGAGTCCACAAGAGGAAGCTAGTCTACTGTAAACTTTGTGGCCAGGTTGTTAGATTTTTTTTGTTTTGTGTGTTTCAACATCCTTTAATTAGATAGCCCTAAAGCTAAAGCAATGCTTGGTATTCATATCCTGAAAAATATCCTATTGGGTCTGTGAAAAAAGTTGGGTTCCAGAGCTGCTAAGATGAAGAGCAAGTTGCAAGACCACATTTCTCCAGTGCTGATAGAACTGCATTGGCTTCCAGTTTATAAAAGGATTTATTGCAAAACTTCCATCCTAACCCATAACTTCCTAAGTTCCTTTCCTTGGATGAATAGTCTTCTGCAAATTTACAACCCCACTCATCTACTATCTCGAGACCACAGATCGCTTGAAGTCCCTTTGGTTCGCGCTGCTCGGCTGACTGAAACCTACTAATGTGACTTTTCAGTTGCGGCTCTTAAGAACATAAGGCTTGCCATACTTGGTCAGATGAAAGGTCCATCAAGCCCAGTATCCTGTTTCTAACAGTGGCCAATCTAGGTCACAAGTACCTGGCAGGATCCCAAAGGGTAGATAGATTCCAAGCTGCTTATCCCAAGAATAAGCAGTGGATTTCTGTAACTCATTGTTAATAGACTTTTCCTCCAGGAACTTGTCCAAACCTTTTTTAAACAGAGTTGTTATAAATAGCTTTCACCACATCCTCTGGCAACGAATTCCAGAGCTTAAAATATGCATTGATTAAAATATTTTCTCTTTTTAGTCTTGCATGTATTACCCAGTAACTTCATTGTGTGTCCCCTGGTCTTTGTACTTTCCAAAAGAGTAAACAGATTAACATTTACTCAATCCATTCCACTCATTTTATAAACCTCTATCATATCTCCCCTCGGCCGTCTCTTCTCCAAGCTGGAGTCCTAACCTCTTTAGCCTTTCTTCATAGGAGAATTGTTCCATCCCCTTTATCATCCTGGTTGCCCTTCTGTTCCTTGTCTAATTCTGCTATATATTTCTTGAGATGTGGTGACCAGAGCTGCACACAATACTCAAGATGAGATCGTACCATTGAGCGATACAGAGACATTATAATATTCTTTGTTTTATTCTCCATTCCTTTCCCATAATCCCTAGCATTCTATTTGTTTTCTTGGCTGCTGCTGCACACTGAGCAGAACATTTCAATGTATTTTCAACGATATACCTAGATCCTTTTCCTGAGTGGTGACTCCTAATGTGGAACCTTGCATTTTGTAGCTATAATTTGGGTTTCTCTTCCCTAAGTGCATCACTTTGCACTTGTCCACATTAAATTTCATTTGCCCCCAGTCTCCCAGTTTTGCAAGGTCCTCTTGCAATTTCTCACAATCCTCTTGTGATTAGACAACTTTGAATAATTTTGTGTGATCAGCAAATTTGATCACCTCACTTGTTACCCTTTCCAAGTCATTTATAAATATTTTAAAAAGCACTGGTCTTAGAGCAGATCCTTTGGACATGCCACTAGTCACCTTTTTCCATTAGGAAAATGTACCATTTAGTCCTACTCTGTCTTCTATCTTTTAGCCAGTTGGCAATCCACAATAGGACACTGCCACCTATCCCATGACTTTCTAATTTCCTACATTCCAATATTTTGGAATTCTCTTCCTGTTGAACTTAGCTTGATGCTATGTTCAAAAACATTTAATAAAATGCTAAAAACCTATTTGTTTAATTCTGCATTTTAATCATCTCTGCCCTTATTTTTATTTTATGTGCTGTCTTATTTTAAACTTTTATGAATGTTTTTTAGTAATTTAATGTCTATTGACAGTTATTTGTTATTATCTTTGTTAAATTTGTATTTCATATTATGAATGTTTTTTATGATTTAAATCACCCCGAGCTATAGCAGAGGGCAGTATATAAATATTAAGGATAAAAATGATAAAGATTTAGACATCCTTGGCAATTAAAGAAGCTAGAGAGAGGGTGGGCAAGCAGTTTGAACCAAGGGCCACATTGGAGGCTTTCACTGGGGAGAGGGACCAATGAGGGTCCAGTGACCCCCCCCCTCCCCCCAGTGAAGATCGGAGGAGAAGGGCTGGAGGTCCAAAGAGCAGAAAATGGAATGGAAGAGAAAATGTCTCTGGTGACTGAATTAGGCCACCATTGTGGACCTAAATTCAAGGATCACGCTGTTCAGCTGCGCAGGCCAGATGAAGCAAGTTTGTGGGCCGTAGTTTGGAGACTGCCAAGGTAGATTGTCCAACCAGTTTTTGTAATAAAAATGGGGATCTATTTATTAATAAGCAATAAGATTAGTCAATTAGATTTAATTTAATTTTGGATTTCTTCTTTTTTGTGCCTAAACAGATACTTCAAAGTTGATTACAATAAATGATTGACTAAACTCATTGTGCTTTGTAATTTAAAATAACTGCCCCACTTGTTCAAGTTTTATCATATTTAAAGTCTTATGACCTAAGTCGTTTTCACATCTTCTTCAAGGTTGGATGAAAATTTTGAATACTGAATCCTGTATAATCATATAAAAGTTTAATTGTATAATTTAGTGTACCATTTTTTCATCTGCACAGTCCAAAAATAGCCATGCTCATTTACATTAAGAAACCATTTCTGTTTGCATATTGTAAAATTTGGGTGGTTTTAACCTGAATGCGTTAGCATTCCTTTTAACAGAATGATTGGGACCAGGCCTGTATCGAATAATGGAAGCGCCTAGTTCAGCAGGGGCACTGGCAACATGGCTGAGCTTCCCCCTTCTCTGTCTTTTCGGTGAGCTTTCTGTTTTAGGTGAACTGGGTCGTGGGTGGTCATCCAACCTGAGATAGCACGTGGTGGGTGATATCTGCTGACTTTGGTCAGGCAACTGCCTGCCAAGGCTCATCCAAATGGTGGCTGAACAGTTGTCCCTCCCTCCTGAATGATTGATGAGCAGAGGGGTTGGGTTTTTTTTTTTGTTTGTTTTTTAAGGTTACAATAAAGATGTTGGTGTTGCAGTTTTGTCACAACTTAGGCAGGACTTAATTATTCCAGCCCCCAGGCATGGGTTTAAGAACATGGCCCATTGTAATTGAACTGGATCCGGCGCACTCCGAATTCTGAGTGATACTCCTATGGAGTAGTGATAGGTCTGGAATTCAGCAATAGGTTGAATGTACCTTTTGACGTAGTGAAACTGCTGGTTATGGGGTACTGATGGAAGTGAGCCACTGGGTACAACTACCTCATCTTGGCTAGGTTCCCAACCTACTAGTTGGGTGACACAGTTTGGTAGCACGCACTCATTAGGCCAGTAGCCATTTGTCTAACTAAATATGAAATGTTTAACTGATCTGAGGGTTGGCAAGGAAGGTTAATGCTTAGTTGAGGTTTGTTGTGTTACAATCATTTGAAAGGTAGAAATGTAAGATTTGTTATATTGTTAAAGCTGTGGCCCTTTGGTAATTTATTTGGATAGAATTTTGGGGTTTGTTTGAACAGGGATAGGTGAGAGTACCTATGTTATGGATTTTTTTTTCAGGTAATGGAAGCAGCAGATAATAGGAATTTTTCTGGATAATGGAATATATAAAGCCAATCAATTTCCAGATAATAGACTGTTTACCAAATAGAACATGGGCCAAAGCCCATCATCTCCCCCCCCCCCCCCCCCCACCACCACCATCACCACCAAAAAAAAAAAGAGAACATTATGGATAAAGGAATTTTGGATACAAGGAGTTCTACTATAATTACAATCCATTGAGAATATTTAAAAGAATACTTACTTTTCCATTAGAAAAGAGAGCATCTAGGCCCTCAAATTGTCAAAACAATGTTGACTAAAATCCCTGCTAATTATTGTACACAAATATCAGTTTAGTTAAATACCCATGAATGCTTGTGAAAAGTGCTACTTTTTGATTGGATTAACGTGATAGATTTGTTAGGTTTTTTTTCCCATTTATTTATAAATTTTCAAAATACAAAAAAACATTCTTTTGTCCAGAAAAACAATGGATTACAATATGAAGATAATTTGAAAATATAAAGAAATATCAATGACATATCAAAATCCAATATATAATACAAAAAAAATGGGAAAGGGAATAGGAGGAGGATTGGAAAACCTTTAAGGGAGAAAAAAAAAAGAAAAGAATTCAAAGAAAATTGGCTATTGGCATAGATTGAAATTTAGTAGAAAAATATGTCTATAGCCCACTAAGAATCAGTAAACCTTGAAGGGGGGAAGTGGGAGGATTCTGGAAATGAAGAAAAGTTTAATTGTTCAGGAGAAAAAAAATATAAAACATTTATTCCTACGTTTGATGATGCACTTACAGGGGTATCTTAAACTGAAAGAAAAATCTAAAGAAATGGTTTCCTGCCAAGGAAGCCTTTTCTTCTCAATTAAGTGACTTGTGTGCTAAATCAGGAAATACTTTCACAGACTGACAATGAAACAAAACTGAGAAATGTCAAAAATAACTTTTACATCATATTGCTTAAATCAAAAGAAGAAATAAAAGAAACCACAAGAGTGCATGGCTCCATCATTTCAAAAGAAGTTTCCAAAAAATCAGTCAGTTTCAAAACTTGGGCCTCAGAAATCACTGGAGGAATAGAAACCTTCCTAGCTAGAAAAAAACCAGGTGTTCACAGAAGAGTTGATCCGATGAAAAACCTAGGACCTCCTGAAAATATCTTTTTAAAGTAGAAAGAGGGGTTTCTCCCAAAACTTTGAGGAAATTTAACAAATGGAGTTTAAGATTCCTAGCCTTATTTTCAAGTCGATTAGAAAGCATATTATGATCTTTCACAGTAGCAGAGTAACACCTGTTAAATCCAGTAATCTTTGTAGAAACCCCTGATATCTGATCTTGAAGGTCTTGAATTTTTTCTTGAGTAGAAGAAGAAAAATCAATCTTCTTAAGTTAAGTGTATTCTCAAATCCTACATCCAAGTCTCAGAATCTAAGGTCACAGTATCCGGATGAGAAGGAATCTTAGAGCTCACCAGCTGTATCACTGCCTTCTCCTTCTTGGTTACCTGTCTGCGGAGCCAGGACACCAAAAATCCCAGCAGTCACCCTAACATCCCCCAAAGAGGAGAAAGAAGCAGCCGCAAGACCAGAACCAGCTGAATCCAAAGAGGCAGGGGAGCTCTGCAAAAAAAGATGTTGAGCCAGCCGAAGACTCCACCATTACCGCGCAACAATCCCATTGTTGCTGCATGCAGTCAAACCAACCAAAATGGCGCCTCTGTGTGTCGGAGGTAAAGTCAGCACAGGACTTAGCAACACCTGC
Source organism: Rhinatrema bivittatum (assembly GCF_901001135.1). Lineage (NCBI taxonomy): Eukaryota > Metazoa > Chordata > Amphibia > Gymnophiona > Rhinatrematidae > Rhinatrema > Rhinatrema bivittatum. The sequence continues at coordinate 19,822,822 of NC_042628.1, read as the reverse complement.
CCCACAGGCAGTCACGACTGTCCCATGCAGCTCTGCATATCAAGCTCATCGGTTCTCCGAAATTCCGCTGCAGTGGCCAAGCAAGCAGTAATGGTTTGCTGTCCTGAGGAAGGAGAGGGAACAGGAAGAGATTCCCTGACCTTCCCTTTTCGCTTAGAAGGCATATTCAAGGTAATCTTCACAAAGTAACTCGAAATCAGGGAGAGCAAACAAACTAGACCTCTGCTATGCCGCCATCTTGGATTTATTAGCTTTTGAATGCTATGCTTCCTTCATCAGGTCAATGGAAAATTGTATAGACCTGTTGAAGAGAGCATAGCACTCAAAAGCCAGTCACAAATGTATTTAGTCCAGTTAAAAAAAAAAAAAAAAATCACATACAACTTGTTGGTTAAACTTTATTTCTTTCGTATCCAAGTGGACTAACACAACAACAATATGCAATTTTATGAAATTTCTACGAAATTTGTTTTCCTACCTTTACAATAAGCACAGAAAAAGACCACAAGTAGTCTTCAACAACTAGGGTGATTACTTTTTTCATACCAAAAATCAGTTTGAGGTGCAAAAATATCACCCTTTTAGTAAGTATACCAGCATGTCCTGAAAAAATACAGGGACGGAGATCCCTTTTTGGGGGGAATAATCTGAGAAGATTTAAAAGCCCTTCCATAAAGTTCAAGCAGTAGGCAGCTGAAAGTGTTGGAGAGCTAGTGTAAGAGGCATTGAAGTCTGAAGAGGTCACTCTGAAAACCATGCGTGATGTTGTGAGTTGCTGGTAGGATCACAAAGAATATTAAACGAGATGCTTTGGTACAATTCTGAAAAACTTTTGGAGATAGAGATATATTAAGGGCATTATCAACAAGGAGAATGGAATGCTATGTCCTCGTTGACTTCTCGTTCTCCGTGCACGATTCTGTACATTGGCCGTGTTCTGCTCCATTCTTTGTTTCCTTCCTGTTCTTTTCTTGTTCCTCATAGTTGTAAACTTTTTTTTTTTTTACATCATACCATATAGGTTAGAGAGAGCCAATTTATTTTAAAAATCTGTGTTGCTCTTTTTTTCAGCAAAGCAGAGGTAATTTCATCTGAGTTTTAATAGAACAAGGAGTTCCTTTTGAGAATGGAACTAACCTTTTGTACTAAAGCATCAAACAGAACAGGAAAAAATACAATTTTCTAGAGTCTTCATGCCATCTGTCACACAAGAAAGAAATGCAGACTTGTATTCTACACGAGATGCACTTGACATGGGGAGCTCTTTTTAAAAGTGCTCAAAATGGGTTTTGCAGTATTAGTCACAGTTCCCTGGCCACCCTCTCTTTCTCACTGTATTCTCTCCAGTTTCATGGATCTGGTAAGGTTAATTGAAATAATAGCAAGCCATAATTGCCAACCGTCACCATTGTATGCGGTGCTTGAAAAGTTGAAATTGGATTGCCATGTGGATCCTACCAAGAAAAACCTAAATTGAAGCTTGAGCAGAAGTGTTAATGGCCTGCTCACTGCTAGACCGTGAATGGTGGAGGACCTATTTGAACAGGGGTCACGCAGATGAGTGCCCTTGCTGCTTTAGATTTGCTCTCCTAGCTGCTGCTTTTTGCGAGAATCAATTATCTGTTGTGTTATTATTACAGGCATAAGGGCCTGTCAAAAATGACGGGGTCAAAAAGGCATTTACATGCGTACAGTCACACTCCTGACCTCCCACCGCTACCAGGGGAATGGCCTTTTCTCAGCCGCAGAAAGTACATGCTGTTATAGTGCGCCTAGGTAGACACATGCGTGCTGTTAGACAGCACTCATACTGAGGCCAAGCAAGGTTCAGGAGCCCATTTTTTTTTTTATATGCATAAAATGCCTAGGAAATTGCTGTCTTCGTGTCCCATGAGAAAATCAAATTAACTGTATTTTGTGTCCAGTTGAGGTTTCTAAGGGACAGTTTTTGGTTGAATGCCATTGAGTGGACCCTAAGGAAACAGTCATTAAATCTCCAGAAAAGGTCATTGCAAATATGCCTTTAGGAGCATGACACAGCAACTAATGCACAAAGTTAGCAAATTATATGTAAAGAGCTAACTTACAAATGTGTGGAGGAATGCAGTCAAATACCAGATGCAATGATTTACACATGGGCATATTTTTTGTGGAGGAGAGATGGGATGTCTATTTCTGGGTATTTCAACAGGTAATTAAACTGAGTTAGTTAACACTTGAAAAACCCATATTGAGTGGTGTGGTGAATGACCAGACTTAACCATCTACATTTATTCAGATAGTACTGCGTATTGGGTCTACCTGGATAAATTTATGAAGATGACATTGAGAAGTCGAAGCTACTCTGAGTGGTTCATGTTGTGGTAACCACACAACAGGATTACTGCAGTGGGCCTAACAGCTAAGGCTCTTCACAAACACCAGATAATACAAAACCCTATGTGAACTGCATGACCAAAGCACACCTGTACTATTACACAAGCTCCACCGGCTGCCAGAAATATACAGAACTAAATTAGAAACTCCCACATGGACTTACAAGGCTCTAGGAGATGGACTTGAGCAAAAGGCTGTCTTCATACATGCCTGCCAGACCACGAAGATCTACACACAGAGCACAAAATCAACAAGAGATCAAAAGAACAGCTCCACACACTTAAACCTGTTAAATCTGTGTGGGTTGTTTCCCAAGACAGCTTATGCACAAACGTTTGAAAATTCTGATGCAAACTACTCCCCAACCCTCCCACTTCCCAGGATTGCCTTTGCATCGTGCAGGTAAAGTTACACATGTAGTGGCACTATATGCGGAAATTTACCTGTACACGGGGGAGAGCGGTTTGTTTGTTTTTTTTACAATTACTTGGTGGCACTCTAAGCTCGAGGAGCTGCCACTGCCAAGTTTTGATCCCAGACTAGATGCTTGCTTGAGCTAGCAAGGGCTGGTGATAATGTGGAGGCAGCTTCCTCAGCCCCCAGGAGGGAATCGCAACCCTATAGCAGTAACCCCCTGGCTGATTCCAGAAGGTACTGTGGGCCATATCCCTAAGGCCATGAACTGTTGCTGTGGTGGCTGGGCTAAGTGGGAGGGAAGGCAAGAGAATAAAATTGGGGACACACCTCTATATTCCTAAAGAAGTCGCTGGACTTGGGAGAGGCTATAAAATAGGGGAAAATTGCTGAATAGTTGCAAATGGCTTGTTGACCCAACAGACTCTGGTTCCAACTGAGCTGTTAGGTAGAGGAAACTGCTAGGCCAAAAAAAAAAAGCCACTGTAATAATGAGACTCTTGAGTTAGTTTCTCCCCCCCTTTAACTTTCATGACATGTTTCAGTTTGTAAGGAAGTATAGGTTATTTGCCGTAGGGTAACATTTCAACGCTGAACTTCAAAGTGATCTCTGTCTGCTTCATACATGGAAACCACAAGGGAATTCTTGTCTCGTAGACGTGCCTGTTTGTGTGCTCATCTGCGTATCAAAGAGAAGAAAGCTGCTTTGAATTTCACATATGCTTCTGGAGATTGGCTCTCCAGTGCTCAACATTAACAGAAAAATATCTAGTCTGGGCAGTGTAGAACATGGTATATTCAGTGACTCTCGCAGGAATGCTGGAGAATTAACAGCTCCATGTTACCAATATTTTAGGATCTCCAGTTTCAGTACTCGACTTTGTGTTAAATTTTCATTAAGTTAGTGAAACATACCGTATAAACATATATAACCATTTATCCATGAGTGACCAAGAAAAATACCAAGAAAAAATTTGTTGAAGAACCATCTAACCAAGACTATTTAGGGGGAATGTTTTCTTAGTTGCACGCTTTCTTTTTGTTTTTGGGGGGGGGGGTTGCTTTTTTTTTTGTGACCTGTCAGTTTGCTCTTGTTCCTCAAAGGCACTGACACCACTCCTCCCCGACTTCATTTGCAATCATCCAGGGTTATTTCTCCTTTTTATATCCTTCCGCAGAGTACTTTAGTCACTGCAGTGACCATCCTTCACTGGGGACCCCAGAGCTCCTTCCTGAACCCTGGAATCGTTGGTCCTGAATTCAGCCATTAGGTGTCACTGTTGCACAATGACTCCCTTCCTCTCTCCAGTGAGTGGACTCTTCACTGAGCCACTTGGCCAGCCCATGTTGTCTCTTTCTAATGATCCACTTGTGTGTGTGCATGCATGTATATATAAGGAATTATGCTTATTTTGTTGGGTATTCAGGTTAATTGGAGAGAGTGTTCTTTATTCAGTACAACTCAGGCGCAATTCGGAAAAGGTTATTTCACACAGTTTTTTTTTTTTTTCCTGTAGCCTTTCAAAGCAAGTTTGTCACGTTCGTCGTCCAGATTCATCTTCAGACGTTTAATCTATTAACCAATGTGGCAGAAATGCTATGAAAAGCTATAAACCGTCTGAGACTGGCATTTAGGAGCAAATGTCATTGCAGACCCAACAACGCTTTAATTTGCTGCGCCACAAACTCCTCCTGTTGCAGTAAATTTGCTGGGAATGTGCTAATTGCCGAATAACCCTAATTGTGTTGTTATCATTGAACAACATCCAAGGGAACAAAACTGCTTACAATTAATAGCATTCGGGGCGTGAAATATTCTTGTGCGGAAGGCTGAGATGCAATTACCCCCAAATAATGTAGTTGCATTTAAAGCTGGGACGCTGCCTAACGTGGGCAGTTCGGCATTTTTAAGAGCAGTTCCAGCTTGAATGTACAGTACTTATTCTGTGCTTCGCATGAAGCTCAGAAAATTCAAGGTGTAGCTTATACTATTATTACTTTTAATGCAAAGCCTACAGAAGCAAATCTGTAGTCAACATTATTCTGCAAGTGTGGTATGATTAAGAAAACAATCTCTCTCACACGGTTAGATGGAAGTGCTAAAGCTGCAAACAGTTAGAAATGAATTTCTAAAGTTGACACTTAAGGACAGAAAACACAAAATGTATTCCCTGCGGCTTCAAACAGAGGATGGAAACAGCCTATGGCTTAGGAATTTCATTTTAACCCTGTGAAAGCCTCATAAATTTATGCATTTTGTAAAGTGTGTTTGTGCATATCTGTACCGTATCTTATTTCCGTGTGGGGGTGGGAAGCAGGACAAGATGGCTCGGTGACTGGTGCTGATTTAGAGAGCCTTTCTTCTCTGGTGAAAAATTGCAGCTCTGGTCCAGGTTGGTAGCGACTGGATATCATTATCTCCCAAGGTTGAAAAGAACAAGTCGGGCGCTCTGTTGAAATAAGTGCCAGGAAAAAAAAAAGTGAAACAGATTTATTGAAACGTGGAGAAGACATACTTCATCTGAAGTAGAAATCACAAAATCCGTTTTCTCTACACTTCGGTTCTTTTTTTTTTTTTTTGTTGCCCTGTGTTTCATTGGCATGCCCGACTGATTCTTTCTTGAATGTTTGCTTTATTTGAGCCGCGTCCTTTTTCAATTTCACGCGCATTTCCTTCTAACTGCCATTCGGCTGTTCAGCAGTAGACTTGAGAGATGAGGTAGTAGTGGTGAGCTTGGTCCTCTTCCTGACATGTAGGGGACCTTCATTTTTCAGTGTTTTGTGTTTTATTTTAATTTTCCTGGGAATTTACCAGGGTTCATTATGAGAAGAGCAAAAAAAAAAAGGAGAAAATCTGCGGGGGGTGGTGGTGTTAAATATTGGTGGACAGAAGCCATGACGGTAAAACGATACTAGGCAGATTCTCCCATTTAGCATCCTCCTCCTCTGATCCCATCCCTGCTCCCCCCTCCCCACTAAGAATCTCCCTTTCTCCTCCCACCACTATAAAAGCATTCAGCCTTACCTTTGGTGGCTGCAGTCGTCTCCTCCTCCCTCCATTTTTGGCAGCATGCTTGCTGTGGCTCCTGCGTGTCTGCTTTCATGTGGGGCCGGGGAGCCTGCCAGGAAGTCCTTCTGATAGTGATAGGGAAGGGGGCCTGCTTCAAATGCCACCTCAGCGACACCTGACTGCCACATTGGCGGGGGGTGAGGGGCGAATGCTTTCACTGGTGCGGGATGGGACTTGAAACACAGCGTTGGGGGTGTGACACGAGCTGGCTTCCAGCAGTGGTTGGAGCCCTTGAAATGCTGCGCTGCACTTTAATCAGCGTAGAAAGTAGGGTGAAAATCGGTTTAAACAGATTTGTCACCTTTTTTTTGTGGGGGGGGGGGAAATCCAGGAATTTATGGGTGAAAATTGGTTTAAATTGAAAATGATGAGCCGTCACTTATCTGGTATGTGATTGTCCACGTCTTTAGCAACTGTTGTCATGAATGGTACTAGATGTTGACTAAAGTGATTTGTTTTCAGTATGAGATGACATAAAGCCAATCGTGTTACCCTCATTTATACCAAGAGTGATACGTGTGGCTGAGACAAAGCTGGGGGGGCGGGGGGGGGCGAGTAGTCTTGTGCTACTAGCCCTGATTTTGAGCTTGTGCAATGGCTGAACTTCAGCGAGCGGCGCTATGCCTATGGCTGAACATCTGAAGATAAAATTGCCCCAGGGCTAAACGGGGAGCCCCAGTAGTTTTAGGGTCCTGTAGCACAAGGCCCGTTGGACTGGTTGATAGCCCTTGGTGAGGAAGAATAATGAGAAACCGGAGAAGGTTTTTTAATTTTAGTGGTTTTCTCTCAGCATGGTAGCGAGGTACAGGTTGGAGAAAGGAAGTTACAGCCATCATAAGAAATGCCACGTTGAGAGTTGAGATCAGTGGTCCATTGAGCACATTCTCCAGCAATAAATGCTGTAGTTTAGTAGCTTTCTGACTGGAAAACCTACCTTTTTGTAAAATTTGACTTAAATCTGGTACTTGTTTGTTTCATGGAACATCCGTGTCCTACTCTCTAGTATTGATAAATGACCTTTCCCTGCTCTGCACCACTCACGGTTTTGTAAACCTTCATACCTCCTCTTCTCCAGACTGAAAAACCTGCAGCCCGTTTCCTCATTCCATCTCCTTATCATTCTCGTTTCCCTTCTCTGCACTTTTGCTAGTACCTCCATATGGCTTTCATTTTGTTTGTAGCTCAAATGTCAATATTAAACAAAAAGGCAAACTATTCTAAATGAAACAATAGGAAAGCAATATTTTTCCAAGCTTCATTTGACAGAAATCCATATTTGTCTACCTCATAGTGTTTGTGCCCATTTTTTTTTTTTTAGCATATCGGGTGGAAGAGGGGGGGGGAGCGCAGCATCCTCTGAGCTAGAATAAGTGTTCTAATAAATCAATATTGATTTATTCTTTCTATTTGGTTTACTGGAGTGATGGGCCAAACTAGAGCGTTCGCTGTGCACCCTTTCATTACGTTGATTCCTTTCTTTAAGGAAACCAAACATCTGAAGGTAGCGTCCAACGTTCGAGAGCCTGCTGACAGAGGCCCTGGATTTGCTGTAGAGTGAAACGTGCTTACTGCATGCAGAATGTGCACCACACAACCGAGTTTACCGTAGCAAGGGAGAATAATTTTCCTCCCTGACATGTGTAACTCATGAGAAACTTGACAGATGAATGCTTCCAGGAAAAGGGCAGGCGCACTGTGTGCGTTATGTGCTGATGGATTTTTATGCACTGGAAGACTGTTTTAATTATTTTGCTTGTGGGGTTAACAGGCAGAACTCCTTCAGCATGAGGTTTCCTTTGAAATAACCGCGGCTGCCCTGCAGTTGTTGATTTATAAGAAGGGCCTGGTTGGTGATTCACTGTCAAAAGCTTCTTTTTTTTTTTTTTTTTCTGTATTGCGGGGAATACTGAGAGCGCTAGAAACCCAATGTTGTGCCGTTATGGTCTAACGGTGCTTGTAAGGCAAATCCCTTCCAGAAACAACCTTTCAGAGTTATTTTTCTTTTTCACAACCCGGACCAGAAGGACTGGCGGGCCCGTGGCTTCCTCCTCTTGATTTCTCACTGCCTGCACCTTGCCAGGCCATCTTCCTCTTCCCCACCCTGCCCCCGCAGTCTGACTGATATGGATAGGCATCTGGCAGCTTTTATTTTAACAATCAGTTGGGGAGGGGAATCTCATCTGGGTTTTACATACATTGGGTCCTGTTGGTTTGTCTGCCCCCTCCCCCACATTTTGAATGGCGTGCCTGCCCCTGTCGTAAAGGTGAGCGAGCAGGCTGTCGTCCTGCGTCGTCATAAGTGAACTTGACAATTTTTATTGGAACTTTAATAAATAATTGCGTATTAATTACATGAAATCCTGGTTGAAACCACACACCACCCCCCCTCCTCCAGTTTTCTAAAGCAGAAGCAAAAGAAGCCCCCTGCTACCCTAAGCCATGATTTGATCCGATCTGATGTGTCTCTCGCGACTCGGGTGGGATGGCGGCGGGCAGTGAAGAGAGAGGCCAGGCTCGCGCTCCTCCGGTCCTCATAAACCTCGCCATCATTTCCACCCTGGCTAACCAGACACCCATACCCGGCTCGCCAAGCCATGGCTGAAGGCCAGGCCATCCTCCTGCACTCTACGCAGGAGCCCTCGAGCCATATAGGTTTTTTCAGCTGTTGTGCCCTCAGGGTGACTTTCGGGTTTTAATGATAAAATGAGAGACACTTTGCTTCCATTTTTTGTATATAATAGCATCTGTCTTCATTTTACTTAATATAAAATATACAGTGTTCTATATTCATAATTTTGTACATATTGAATATAAGATTATGCTTATATTTAAAAAGATAACATATCTCTCTATGTATAATGTACGGTGTGTGTTTATGCACAGAAATGACCTCTTACTTGTGTGCGCTATGTTTACACACAGGTTTAGCCAGACAGCAGAGTTGGGGAGCGGTTTGAGTTTGTGCACATTTTTTTTTTTAAATACACACAACTTTTCATGAAAAGTGTGTGCAGACGTTTTAGCAGGTGTTACCTGTGCGGGTAGATTTGGTGGGTATAATTTTCAAAGTGGACTTAAGCGCGTAAATCCGCTTTGAAAATTGGTTTAACTTGCACACATTTTTGCTTTGATATGCATTGTGTTGGAAAATTAACCTCCTAAAAATCTATATCTGGACAAAATTTAAAATTGTTAGTGCCCATAACTGCTGTGTGCGTGTTGGTGGGAGGATGGTTCCCTGGAAGATTTGAGAGCAAGAACCACCCTGGGGTACCCCTGCTGGATCCTCCACTCCAGGCCTGAGATATATTTATAATTTTGTTTCACGAAAATGATCAATTTCTTAGGCTAAGTATGGTTGGTTATTTGTACAGAACCATCTTAGAACTTGTTGCAGCGCGTGCAACCAACAATGAGGACCACTCCCCTTCCCCATTGCCCCATGGGTTGTTTAGCTCACCAGCATAGAAGTGTGCAAGCTCACTATACAAGCCATCTGCTGCATAGGTCCCAGATGCATCTCTAAAACAGAATATCTCAAACTTGTGAACTGTATTTAAAAAAAAAAAAAAAAAAAAAAAAAGTCCTGTTCAGTTACTCCTATCCACACACACGGTCAGAGATATATCGCAGCTGCCAGCCGAAGTGCATTGACACCCTCTGGGATATCGCTCTATTTCCGATTTTTTTTTTTTTCTCCTTTGTACGTTAACCTGTTGGATACATGAGCATGCGAGATCCCCTGTTCGTTTTGGGAAACTGAATGAGGTTTATTATATTCGGTCTTTGCTTTTTATGAACTAATGAGGCATGGCTGACTTGGAATCGTACAAATATTGCCCCCGGTGCAATCATTTCTTAGCCCGCAAACAAGACTGCCCAGGTAAGATTGCACTTGAGAAAATCTTGCATTGCCAGCATCTGGTGTACTCTGCCTGCTTTGTAGGGTAGGTTTGCTTTGGGTAAAGACTGCACTATTTGTGTTTTTCTTTTTCCTTTTTGTATCCAGTCCACCTGTGAGAGATTTGTATTTAGGTCACAATTTATTACCTTGTGGAACCAAATCCAATATTTAACATGAGGCCAGACTTCCTGATGTTGGGGGATTTCAATGGCCGCAGTAAAAGTAATTTAAAGCGCTTGTAGGATAAGGACGCGGCAGACTGATGTTCGCCAGGCCGAGGGCTGGAAATTGAGTATGGCGTGGGATAATCATGGAAAATAATAATTGATTGGTGGAAAGGTTACAGAAGCACTTCTTTTGTTATACACTTAATGTTTTAAAATATTAACTAAATACATCCTTCAAAACTTTATGAAGGCCTTAAGTTGGCATTAAATCAATGTTGTCCTCAAATGGAGGGAAGGATGCAGTAACACAGAATGATGGATCACTTTTAGCAGGTAAAGATTAGTAATGGATCTTAATATTGCAGGACAGATGCAAGAAAGTGTTCCATGTGCCTGGCATTCAATAAAATATGTAAAACCACTGAGCCATCGAGTTGGGGTAGAATTAAATGAATAAGCATGCAGATATGTGGAAGATATAGGCAGCGGGAGAAGCTTTATGAACTTATGAATATTTCAAGAAAGGTTTTTATAATTGGCCTCTGTGCATGGAAGCCAAGATGTGGTAATGTTACAAATTAGTCATTGGATATTAGTCTTCATAATAAATCAGAGCAGCTTATTAGAACTGAAGGAGAGTGTGCCCCTCAGGTCAGATGCTGCCGTCTTCTGCCATCCTAAAAGTCACTCTGCTCCATGGTGAGATTTTTTTTAAGTGGTTTTCTTTTCTCTTATGTTTTAGATAACTTCAGTATCTCCTCTCGTAGATCGGGTTTTCTGGATTGATGTAGTGGATCTGCATAGAATATTGTTGTATGCATTTGATCTAGTAATCAGGCAAATTGGCTTTCAATATGGCTATGCTGAGAACTTGACCCATTTGGTAGGTGGTTAGGGGTAGGGGGCATAAGGGCCAGATTTGAGAATCTGTGAGCTACATGGATGCTGTTCTAGCACATTCTTGACCCTATGTAATCTGCCTGAAACCAGGAATAAAGATTTATCTTAGTGATGATGCTAATGATGACGACAATTGCCAATTGTTATTGATGAGTGTTTTATTGTGAACTGCCTTGGTGCTATTGTAATAGGTGGGATATCAATTTTTTTTTTTTATAAGTAAGCAATAAAAACAAGAATTAGAATGCAAATTAAGAAAATAACTGGCGCTATTGGATGCCAAAGCCAGCAGCGATAACACCGCGGTAGTGCGATCCCTGGCGGCTTTCACAGGCCCCGCTCCCCACTACCGTGGGATTCAGAGAGGTGCGCGACATTGGAAAATCCAGCCCTAAGTAAGCAGTTACCTGAATAGACTGGCCCTGGTTGAAGATCATTCCCCTGATCGGAGAAAGTTCTTTTTTACTCAACGCACAATTAAACTCTGGAATTTGTTGCCAGAGGATGTGGTTAGTGCAGTTAGTATAGCTGTGTTTAAAAAAGGATTGGATAAGTTCTTGGAGGCGAAGTCCATTACCTGCTATTAAGTTCACTTAGAGAATAGCCACTGCCATTAGCAATGGTTACATGGAATAGACTTAGTGTTTGGGTAATTGCCAGGTTCTTATGGCCTGGATTGGCCACTGTTGGAAACAGGATGCTGGGCTTGATGGACCCTTGGTCTGACCCAGTACGGCATTTTCTTATGTTCTTATGTTCTCCTCAGAGTGGATGGAAGTATGCACAGGTGTTCACGGCATGTGTATTTTTTAGACTGACTTAAGAGGAGAAACTCTCAGGGAGCGAACACCGTGCATGTCTGGATTTTCAAATGCACCCATGGGCATTTTGCTTCATTCCACCACCTGTAGAAACAGTGGCTGGAAAGTAAGTACATGAGTACTTTTTTTTTTTTTTTTTTTTTTTTTTTTTTAAAATAGGCAGTTATCAGAGGGAAACTGTACATGTTGCATCCCTTTTTGAAAACTGGGGATTTGTGACTGTCCACCTCCTTTGCAGTGATGTGGGCTATTGAAAACTGACCCATTTTATTACACATTTATCTGAGGGTATCGAGGGAACTTGGAGAAGTCCTGGCAGCTCCACTGCCTGATATTTTCATTGCTGCTTTAGAGTCGGAAGTAGTTCCGGAGAACCGGAGGAGGGCCGATGTGGTTCCTATTTGTAAGAATGGAAGCAAGGAGGCGGCTGAGAATATAGTCCAGTTAGTCTGTGCTGAGAAAATTAATGGAATCACCGCTAAGACAGATGTTAGTGTGGCTTCTGGAGGGCAGTGGATTGCATGATCTGATGCAGCATCTTGTCAGGCAAATCTGATCAATTTCTTTGATTGGGTGACCAGAGAGTTGGATCAAGGGAGAGCGCTAGATGTGTATTTGGATTTGATGCGGTTCCACACAGGAGACTTATAAGTTAAGCGCCCCTGGTATGGAACTTAGTGACTGGCTTGGGTTAGAAACTGGTTGAGCGGGAGGCGACAAAGGGTAGTGATAAATAGTTTACTCTCAGGAGGGTGGCATTACTAGCAGTGTGCCTCAGGGATCGGTCCTGGAACTGGGTCCTTTCAACATTTTCGTGAGCAACAATAGCAGAAAGATTGTCAGGAAAGGTTTGTCTTTTTGCTGCTGACACCAGAATCTGCAACAGGGTAGACAGCTATGAAGGTGTGGAAAACAGGAAGGATCTAGCAAAGCTCGAGGAATGGTCTAGAGACTGGCAGGTAAAATGTAATGCTAAAATAAAATGCAGAAGAAAGCATTTAGGATGCAAAAACCTAAGAGATGTTCAGTATTGGAGGTGAAATTCTTCAAAGCACAAAAGAAGAATGGGGTCTAGGAGTGATTATCCACCTGTTTGGCCACCTTATGATCATGGGATACAAAGCAATGGTAAAAGCCAGAAAGATGCTTGGCTGTATAGGGAAAGGAATGGTCAGCAGAAAAAGGGAGGTGATACTACCCCTGCTGAGACCTCCCTTGGAATACTGTGTACACTTCTGGAGACCGCACCTTCAAAAGGATATAAACAGGATGGAGTCGGGCCAGCGGGTGGCTACTAAAATGATCAGTGGTTTTTGTTATAAAGCATATGGGGACAGACTTAAAGATCCAAACATGAATACCTTAGAGGAAAGGTGAGATGGGGAGATAGGATAGAGACATTCAAATATCTGAAAGGTTCCATGCACAGGAGGCGAACCTCTTTTAATGGAAAAGAGGCTTTAGAACACGGGGACATGGGATGTGGGTAGACTCATAAGTAATCTTAGAAAATATTTCTTTACAGTGGATGCATGGAACAGCCTCCCAGTGGAGGTGACAGGCATGGGATAAATACAAGGGATCTCTGAGGGAGTGATAGGAATTGGGTGGATGAGCAGACTAGATGGGCCATATGGTCTTTTTCTGCCATCATGTTTCTATATATGTATTTTTTTTTTCTTTTTTTGTTTGGGTATACCCACAAAATTAGCAAACAGAATTTCATGAGTGTAGGGATTCAAGTATCTTACTTTTAGCAAAGCCAGTTAATTCGGCATTGTTGCCGTTTCAGAAACAGAATACTGTGCTTGAATCTAATTTTCCATGGCTAAAGGCGGAATAGTCTAGTGTTTCTGCCGGCTGCTCAGATTAGATCAGAATGGTTTAAGGGGGCGCATTGCTTCGTGACCACATGCCAGCTACTAAAGGTTTCGTTCAGTCGTCTTTTTGTGATGTCATCAAAGGAGCGAGACCACAAAATTCTTTCAGCTTTTTTTTTTTTTTTTTTTTAATTCCCCTTCTCTTGCAGTTGTCAGACCGCCTAGCAGTTCAGGCTCCCTATCTGGGCTTGTTTATTGCTTTGAAGGGGGAAATGCATTTTTACAATTCATAATGTACCATAAAGAAACTTGACTGTAATTTAAAATGCTCTACAGGGAAGCCCCAGTGGTTAATTAATAATGCATTACTGTTGTAAAAGAAATAAAAACAAAAACAAAAAAATCATCATAGCGATAGTGCTTGAGGTGTACTACGTTGCCAAATCATATGCTTGCCTCAAGCATTTTTATTTTTCATGTTCCAAGACTTAGCCTTCCAGCGTTGTTCCACTCTTGGGTTCATCTGATTCAGATTACTTTAAGTGACTGAATTAAATTTGCATATTCTTTAATTAAAAGCAGTCTCTTTGTTACCTCCCCCATACTGCCCTTGATAAAGGCTCAATGGATTGCGTAGGTACAGAGTGCTGTCTTAGGAAACAGGCTGCTTGATGTTGACACAGGGCCCAAGCCAGCAGATGGCAAGGAAGCGGAACCCGCGAGCAATGCTATCATTGTCGAGTGAAGGGATTTTAAGAAAACCAGTGCAAAGAGAAAAAATGGGTTATTTTCTTCCTGTATCCATGCTGAATGTTTGCTAACAGAAGTTGATGCAATTGTTGCAAGCCAGCGAGATTTGTACTCTGCGTGTGCTGCTTTATCTGGGTAGAGCTAGGCATGCGATCTGCTTCGCAATCGGTCGGGCTGAGCGCCGGACTGATTTTTTTTTTTTTTAATTAAGCAAAACAAGTGTCCAAGCCCTTGCCCATGCCCTCTTGCCACACAGAAGAAGCCATTTCAGCAGCAAAGGGGGGGAACAGCCCACACTATCTCTTCTCTCTCCCTACTCCAGCCCCCAGGCTGCTAATGTATTGGGTTTTCTACCATTCTTTTGTTACTGCCTTCTGGGCTTGTTACTCACTTAATACTGCCGTATTTTCTCCTGCTCTGCATGCTAATGTGCAGCCTTAAAAAAAAAAAAAAAAATAAATATAGCTGAGGAACTCAATTTAATGTTAATCCTTGCTGCTATGCTCCTAGAATTTCTAAAACCCCCAGCGTCCTGTCTTTTTTGGAGTGCCTGTGAGTAATCAGAAGGAAGTACACGCTGGAAGGGGTGGGGGGGTTTCCTATCCACCCAGGAGTCTGCCTGGGGCAAAGTATTGCCGTGGTCCTCGGAGGGGGGGACTGGTGCAGGGTAATTATAGTATCACATGCTACTAATGTGTAGACTTTGCAGCATTTCTTTCCTGGTGCCTCCTGTGTTGTGCAGCTAAATAGCACTGCCGAAGCCCTGCCATTCGAGTAAACATGGAAGCGTTAAGAGCTGTGCTGGGGAAAATATCTCACTTATTTAGTACAAACAAATGGCTTTGTTTATTTATCCATGTTGAAATAGGAAATTTAGCCAACTGGATAGCAGCTAAACTTAAAAAGCCATCCAACAGCACATCCCAAGGACAGTTTTCAAAGCCATTTAACTGGAGAAATAACGTAGCTGAGAAACTGCCGAGCTCCGCCAGCTGAAAGAACAAGCCTGCGTCTGTAGCGCGTGTACTCCTAGGCCGCGTCGGGAAGAGGCTTTCCCAGGGCGGGGAGTGACTAGATCGGGGAAGTGAAATAGCGTGCCCACTTGACGTGCTACATTAGCCCCTCCCTCCCCAAGCGAGAGGCGCAGAATTCGTGCTCTCAGCACACGCCCTTCTGCAGTTGCTGATTTTCAGGCCGATACAGTACAGTGCGCTCCACATTTGGACGCACGTTTTCGACGCGCTAGCTTTACCCCATATTCAGTAAGGGGTAATAGCGGGTCAAACGCGCGTCCAACCCCCCCCCCCCCCCCCCCCCCCCCCCGAGACTAATAGCGCCTGCAACATGCAAATGCACGTTGATGGCCTTATAAGTCATTCCCCCGCGATACAGTAAGTAAAATGTGCAGCCAAGCCGCACATTTTACTTTAAGAAATTAGCGCCTACCCAGACTGCTTTTCTGTGCACCCTCCAACTTAATATCATGGCGATATTAAGTCGGAGGCCCCAAAAGTTTAAGTTAAAAATTTAAAAAAAAAAAAAAAACACATTTAAATGGGCTCAGTACTGCTCGCGGGTTGAAAACCGGATGCTCAATTTTGCCGGCGTCCGGTTTTCGAACCCGTGGCTGTCAGCGGGTTTGAGAACAGACGCCAGCAAAATTGAGCGTCTGCTGTCAAACTCACTGACAGCCGCCGCTCCTGTCCAAAGGGACGAGCTAGTGTCCCTAGCACCTCTTTTTACCGCGGGCCCTAAATTAAATTTAAAAAATGTGAATCGAGAAGAAGAGAAACAGCACGAGATAAGGACTTTAAGTTCAGCTTTAAATCCTAACCAAAAGCCTGTGACGGGCAGCAGAACGAATATTTAGGAGTTGCTGGGGAAGGAAGAGGACCGGTGCCATTCCCTGTGAGCGAAAACGGGGGCTGCAGTGCATGGCGCGTGGAAGCTGACGTCAGAGTAGCACGAGGCGCCGTCAGACTGAAGGAGAGGAAATCGGAGAGAGCCTGAACTACAGAGCATCAGACGAGGAAGAGAGCAAAGGGCGCAGTAGGAAAAGTACAGGAATTTACACTTGGTGTGTAGAAGGGCAAGAAAACAGTGCTCGGGGTTTTGGGTTTTTTTTTTTTTTTTTTTTTGAAAGAATAGATTGAGAGAAACAAAACTTGACAGATTGGCCGTGCAGCGGTGCTGAGGGTTAACTGAAAAGAGATGAGGAAAGGCAGGGGAGGACCAGAAAACAATGGAAGGAATGGTTGGAGGCAATAAACAGGAATCTGCCAGGTTTAAAATGTAAGAAAGGGGCAGATCTTGGGTGATGGCTTTAAAACAGATTGCACTTTATTTAAGGAAACGGAGTGCGTTCCCTATTAACATTAAAATGCCGGTTTTTGTATCCTGTAAACCGGCTTTGGAGAAATTAAGAGATGGGCAGTGTGGCTGTTGTGGCCATAAAGCACACTTAGGCATGGGTGGCGTTTAAAAGTTTTTAAGCATGCTACCCATAAAAGACATTACAGCCACGCTGACATAGCTCCGCTATATTTATTATGCGGGGGATGAGAGCTCGGCACGTGATTTGATAATCAGAATTAAGCAGATGCATCTGGCACATTGTGAGCAGAGTTTAGATGTGATTTAAAGGTTCAGCCTTAATTAGGAAACTGTTTAATTCTAAGCCCTCATGTATAGTATCGTTCAAATCCATCACAGGGAAACACAACAAATTTGCTTGTAGTTTTCTGACAAGGACTTTTGGTAGCTTGAGGCAGCATAAACACTGTAAAACTACAGCAGTTATTTTGAAGAATGTCTATCCATGTTTTAAATTAAGACGGCAGAGAAAATATCTACTTATGTTATGATATGAATACATTTCCTTAAGTTATTGCCCTGTGGCACAGATAACGTTCATGCCTGAAACAGGCCTACCTTTTGTAACGTGCCTTTTCCTGTAAGTGCATGTTCTAAGTGATGGGACTTCCCATGTCTATCCTGTGTTACACTCTCCAGCAAAGTCAGGGACCCTAAGACTGGGAGGATCTCCAGGACTCTGTGTAGCTGTTTAATACCCAAAAAGTGATACGTTAACTTGTTCTGTGAGGTTTAACATTTTGAGCATGTTGTCCACGTGACATGTGGAGTGCCACTGGGCTAGGTTAGGCTGTGAACTGATTGACCGAATTCAAGGTTCCTCAGGAGGCTCTCACGATACATGTCTATTTAGCTTTCTTCTGAAATTCTCATTTCTGTTTGGTATCATCGATCTCTAATAACTTGCAAAGGGTCAGGGTATTGAGGTTAATTCATTGGCCTGAAATACCGAACTGTTGCTAATTATTGGCCCTTGGGCCTTCATTACTTACAGGCCGATACAGTACGGTATGCTCCAGCGGGGAGCACACTGTTAACCCGTGTTTGGACGCATGTTTTCGATGCACTAGCTTTACCCCTTATTCAGTAAGGGGTAATAGCGCGTCAAAAACATGCGGCCAACCCCCCCCGAAACTAATAGCGCCCGCAACATGCAAATGCATGTTGATGGCCCTATTAGTTATTCCTGCTCGATTCAGTAAGTAAAATGTGCAGCCAAGTCGCACATTTTACTTTCAGAAATTAGCACCTACCCAAAGGTAGGCGTTAATTTCTGCCAGCACCAGGACCTAATATCATGGCGATATTAAGTCGGAGGTCCCAAAAGTAAAAAATAATTTAAAAATAAAAAAATGTAAAATCGGCTCGCGGGTCGAAAACTGGACGCTCAATTTTGCCGGCGTCCAGTTTCCGAACCCATGACTGTCAATGAGTTTGAGAACAAGCACCGGCAAAATTGAGCATCGGCTGTCAAACCCGCTGACAGCCGCCGCTCCTGTCAAAAAAGAGGCGCTAGGGACGCGCTAGTGTCCCTAGCGCCTCTTTTCTTTTTTTTTTTTTACCGTGGGCCCTCATTTGAATACTAAATCGCGCGCATGAGTGGCCTGTGCGCGCGCTCTCCCGTGACTTTTACTGTATCAGCCTGTCAGGTTGGGGAATCCGATTGCCCTAAAATCTTTGGTATTTTAGTTTGGCTGAACTCTGCCTGGTTTAAAAGTCTTTAATAAAGTATTCAAACACACATAAGGGTCAACAACAGGTATTATATTCCACAAATAATGTCATATACCTGTGTATGTATGTATGTGTGTGTATATATATATATATAAATATTCAAAATTTATTATCACTCATACCGCATGTGGTAAGAGTGATATTTGATAATATGTATTGTGATATATGTATGTTGATACATTTTAAAATTTTGATATAATAAATTTTGAATACATATACAGGTATATATTATATATTAAGTTTGAAGCATAGCTTCTTTTGGTATACCAACCAATGCCTATTAATTTGTTTGTTTACTGTATACCTGTTAGCTCCATGTATGCTGCAGCTGTTGTCGTTGTTTGACCGACCAGTTGTTACTATATACCTCCTTGTTTCCACGTGTATCCATGCTATATGATGATTGGCTTTACTCATATTGTTGAATCACCTAACAGTTTCTTCTATTAGTTCGTTACTGTATGTGTGTTCTTAATGTACCTCACTCTGACTGTAAGAAGGGTGGGTAATAAATGCTCTAATAAGAGGCCTCTTAAAAATGAAATGTATGTATATAAAATGGCTTTGTAGTCTGGTGGCTTTTAGCAAGGAAATGTAGTCTGGTTCTCTGAGAGCATAGGGCAGTAAAGGTTTCCAAAATAAGGGGTTTAGCAATGCATATTTTTCAGTTTCTTGTCAATGCTATTATGCTTTGTGAAAAAGTAATGCTATAAAAATTCATAAAAATATTACCCATATTTACATCTCCTTTTTATTGCTAGACCTCTTTTTATAAATATTTTGCCTTTATTTTTATGTGATTGTAATAAAAGCAAATGTGTGTGCTGTTAAGTGGCAGCCACCATGTAAGGTTTGGAAAATGTCAACTTTGCTATTTTTTCATAGCTCTATCAATAATGATAGTTATTGACACACAGCATCGTACAGTTTCATTCATTTTCTTTTTGAGCCCTTCAACTTGCATGGAAAAATCCATCTAAAACCAAAAAGGCTTTTAAGAAAGCTTTTAAGTCATGAAGGCTTAACTTATAGAATAAATTGCAAAGAAGATGGAATTAAAATATATTTATTTCCTGTCCCTTCTAATTGGATTAAAGGGATCATGTTAAAGATGATGATGAAATGTTTAGAGGATTATTTAATGATTTTCTTCTCCTACCATCCCTGCTAATCCTGTTGATCAGGAAGGCTTTGGAGAAATTGTAAGAAAATTGGATGTAGGAGGAGATGGCCACTTGCCCATCGGTTTCTGTAGGGTCATGGTTTGTAGTGGTCTCTGGGTTCCCTTGAGAACACATCCAAAGGAAACGGGAAAGATCTAATGGAATGCCTATGGCCAACTCTTTAGACATAATTACAGGTAGTGTGCATACCAGCCCCCAATATGCATTTCACTGTATCTTCTAATGGAAAGGAGGTTGCCTTACTGCCTATTGTTCATACTCTGCTTATATCTGACAGTTAATCGAAACAATTAGATTTCATAAAACGTCTTCAAAATGTGTAAAACTCTCATTTACCACTTATAATCCAAAATATTTAAAATGTATTAAAATGGACAAACCCCATTTCGCAGATTATATTTGCATACAATGAAGACAATGCATGCAAATCTATCTCATGCATATTCATTGTGGATAGCCATAAAACCAGGCCTGTTTGTGGCTCTTGAGGACCGGAGTTGGCCACCCCTGCCATATCACATGTGGCAAAATTTAGATTGGGTACATTTATAAGGATGAATGATCAAGGAGAAGGAGATTCTTCAGTTGTGTAAGCAGACAGTTTTACCTTTTGAGAGTGTCCAGTCTAGTGTGAACGTTTATTAAAGTATGTCACATCTGGAGACCAAGACTCTTTCACATTTGTACTATCCAGTGGTGACTGATCTAAATGGATACAGTATGAGTTATAATGTTGGAGGATAAGGAGACAATGGAAGAAACTTCTCAATCCAGCCTAGTCAGTTTTATGGATGAAGAGACTGATTTGAATTAAACCTAGAACCCTTCCAAACTTGGAGGGGAGGCGCACCATATTTGGCCAGTTCTGAACCTTTTGATCTACTTCTGCTACAGGTGCACTTATGTTTGAAGGATTATTTATAGATATTGGGATAGATGTCCAAAAAGGGCCCATCTGGCCATCTTCAAGAGTTACCCAGGTAGACATAAATATTTGAAAATCTTTACCTGCAGAACATCTAAACATAGGTCCCTAGGTCTACTGTGGGACTCTGTTTGATCCAACCACAATTTTTCAAGTGACTAAAGGTGGGATGAGGGAGAGCTTTGCACTGGAATTGCAGGCTTAAATCCAGCTTCAATCTCTAGATTTTGGCGTAAAGGTAGCCAGCTATAGAATAATCAGCTAGCCTGCCACTAAACAACTTCAGGTGTATTCACCCCCTAATGAATATTTTGAATCCTAACCAACCCAAGGAACTCCAGATTTTTAGGGGAAACTCTAAAATTCAAACTGGGTTTTCATTGTGTTGTGCACAGAGTGGGGAAAAAAACGAGGAGGTTAATATCCAATCTAATATATTTTCATCCTGCAACTTAAACTGCAGTGATACTACGTATAATTTAACCACCACACTACTCTTTATTATTCATGTGGTATTGTAACTTACCGCACCGTATGAGTTATCTTTTAAAGTCTGCCAAATGGAACCTGATGTTAATTGCTTACACTGGATCGTAGTTGCTGTTAGGAATGTCACACCATAATTATAGCCCATTTGTCTGTCCGACAAGTAATATAGTAAAAGAAAATTAGTGGCTTTTTTTTTTTTTTTGACATGAAATTGTTCACAGTCTCCTTCAGGCACCGTCTATGGAAACAACTGAAAAGAGATGACGATGGCTCCGTGCATTATCAGTAATGAAAAAGAAGGTGAATTGACAGGTCAGATTTTAGGGGAGAGATTTTAGCTTGCATTCCAGAAGTCTTGGGTCCCAGCCAGGGGTGGAAAAATATTTTAAAAACTTGGGTACAAGCCCAGAATTTTTAGAAACCAGGGAAACTTTTTTTTCTCCATTTTTCCCCTTATTTTGCAGTTTAAAAACTTTTTTTATGGGCAGACATGGGTTATTTCTTCTTATTTTGTTTTGCCCATGTATATATGTGTGTGTATATATATATATA
The DNA here is from genome assembly GCF_901001135.1 of Rhinatrema bivittatum. Classification (NCBI taxonomy): domain Eukaryota; kingdom Metazoa; phylum Chordata; class Amphibia; order Gymnophiona; family Rhinatrematidae; genus Rhinatrema; species Rhinatrema bivittatum. Next base: position 19,801,343 of record NC_042628.1, on the reverse strand, counting down.
TGTGTGTGTGTGTGTATGTGTATATATATATATATATATATATATATATATATACATACACATCCAAGCCCAACAGCCTTCTGGGAGGTACTGGAAGAAAATGGTCCTACCTAGATCTTACCTCCTACTCTCTAGATCTTACCTTAAAGCCTAAGCTAGGGTCAAAACTAGAATGAGACCACATGTTCCTTTCAGCACAACTCCAGCTTCTAAGGATGCAACCCCGTTTTGTCTTCCAGGCACCAAAAGTATAGCTTGAGTGTTGTGGTTTGGCTCCGTTTTGCCTCAATTAAAAAAAACTTTATATTTTTCATATATTCCTCCACTAAGGCCATTATTTTCCTTCCCCTGTGCTAATGCAGTGCAACAAAAAGACAGGACTTCAGGAAATGTTCAGCGCAGCAGGAAACACTGCAGCAGAATTCCCGGCAACAAGATCTTTTACGGCCGGAGCTAGGGCTGGAAAATCTCTGGGTGCTAGGTCAGCCTGGTCCCTAAAATCTGGTGACTTGTGCCTGCCTGAGGACCCAAAGACCCACCATCGCAGATACCAAGAGAGGCTGGAGGTGAGAAAGAGAGAGAATTACTCTGGTAATCAAGCTTTGAGGCACTGTCAGGCCTCAAAGCTTGATTACCAGAGAGGGAGAGGCAAAGAAACAAATCCCTTGGCTGTGCACCTCATCAGGCAGGGTTTGTCTTGATGTGGAGCAGTTGTAGAAGAATTTTTTTGTTGTTGTTGGTTGAGGAGGCATCTTGTTTCTGCCTCCGGGAGGACGGTCTCCCAGCCTGGAGGAGGGCAGGAGAAGGAGAATTGGCTCACGTCCTATGGATGAGGAGGGGCAGCAGTTCCTGTCTCTTCTAGAGGACGTATCTGTGACTTTTGACAAGATGTGGGTTCCTATTTTGTTTGGCAGGAAATTTCTCTCATTGTTCTGCCCATGTGGAGTGGTTGAAGAGGACCCTGTTCTTGTTTAGTTTTTTTTGTTTTTTTGGAGGGGGGGGTTTGCGTTGGGATTCTCTACCAGAGAAGTCCTGGGGAACACTAGAGGAGGACTGGACAGCCCAGTACCCATTACTAGAGGCCCATTTTACATCCCTGAAAGCAATGGGTTTCCCTGGTACCTTTTAGACCTTCTAAAGCAGTCTAAAGGACATTCGTCCAGAGGAGCAGGTCTAAGACACAAAGGACACCTGGATTTTTGTAAAGATCAATTGGAAACTGCTGATTTGTGTTAGATTTCTTTGGATACAGTAAACTTTTTAAAACGTCAGAACACCCCCGCCAGGGTGCGGAAGGTGGGCCTGCAGCCAGGTCATCTAATTATGTGTAACCAGTGAGGGAGGGGAGAATAAGAGGCTGTTTCTTCTTGCGAGCCTTTGAGGTTTTACCCCTCTCCTGCCCCCCTGCAGAAAGGACCCTGTGGTTTGTGGTCTGAGAGAGAGTTTGTGATCGGGGGGGACATCATAAACCCCCTGCATTCTAGGCACTCGTCGAAAAGGTGGTTGCGTGTATTTAAATGATGCTCTGTGTGTTTTGTGGTGAGTTTGAATCCCGCATAGCACTGTTGCTGTGCAGCCTTGGGGGGAAGACAATGTTTTTTCTGTGACTCAGTTTCCCCAGCTATAACTGTAAAATCCTGTACAGAATACATAACAAATGCATGTCCGTGATAGCAAAGGCGTTTTTAGATACAAGATGCAAATTATCCTAAGAAGAGGTAGCATTTAATCACCATGATGATGTTGGTGAGTGGGCTTGTGAGCTGTGATCCTGAGTGCGTATATATCAGGTGACTGACGGTCATCCATAACGAAGCCAGAAAAGGCATTGTTGCCTAAACCGTGATAAATGATGATGCTGATGATAAATTTTAAATACCAACTGAAAAGATATGAATTGAGGATGTGCATAAACCTGTTGGCATATTTATCACATATTTGTAAACAGGCTCTTAAATTAGTGCGGTTAAAATCACAAGCCATGCAAATTTAGCTGTGCGTAAAAAAAAAAAAAGGCCAGGTTGGAGGTGACCCTGGGGCAGGCTTTCAAATTTAGCTGGTTTGTGTGATATTCAACACTAACTGGCTAAATCTAGCTAGGCAACCCAAGCCACGCAAAGAAGCCTAAATCTACATGTTTACTGTCATGCAGTGTCCCTTACAGGGGCGGATTATGGGAAAATATTGGCCTGGGGAGATTTACACAATTTTTGTGCATGCATTGCAATTGTATACCCATGGGCCAGTATGGATAAAAATCTCCCCGGGCCAATATTTTCCCATGTGTATATATATATTACATATACATACACACAGTATGTATATGTGTGTATATATGTATGTATGTATGTATATATATGTATGTGTATGTATGTATAGAGAGAGAGAGACATGCCTCGGTGGGCATATATACACACACATACATGGGCAGGAGCTGTGGGAGGCCATGTGACCAGGCAGACCAGCCCACCGAGGCAAGCCCAATCCTGGCCCCTTACATTGCTCTTGGTTATCCATCAAACACCAGGCTTCTGTTTTTCAGCTTTGCTTGCTACAGGCTATGCATGCCAGTTTATAACCACCAACATGGTACTTTTACTGGAATAACCCATGTATAAAAATATTTAACGTTTCTAGTTTATTATATTCCTAAGAGCACGCCCCTTCTATACATGTATTTATGTTTTCAGGTATGGGTATGAGTGAACTGTGGGGATGCAATCATCTTATGAAAGCTTTGAAGGTGCTTTCATTATTCTAAATAGTTTGCTTTTTCAAGCTTGTAAAATTTAATGGCAATTCCTAAAGTCAATATATTATTGCCAAAGAAAAAGAAAAACCATATTTGGTATGAACTGGTCAGACTTTGACAGGGTCATGAAGTGGTTACTGCAGTAAAATTCACATGGTATAAAATTAGAATTTTATTTTCGGAGCTGTTTTTTTTTTCTACATTCTTGAGGCAACTCTTCTGCCGTTTCCTGGTTTCTTGAGTTGGCAGTACAATCACAAATGACATTATTCATAGTGATCTGTTTCGGCAAGTATGTTTCAAATCGCTTACACAGTGGCTGAACTAATCGGACCCAAATGTACTGACCAACCACACTTGGAATATATGATTTAATTTTGATATTCTTGCCAACGTGGCAGCAGTTTATTTTTTTATTTTTTTTTGCTAGGTTGGTAATGAGACCTCTTATTGTTGCAAAGTGCTGCCTGTTGCATACAAAGGATCTTTTTTATTTTGTGCCTATGAGGAAAAATGCTTAGTACATCTGGCTTAAAGATTCATTTTCATTTGACACTGGAAGACTATACTAAACTAGGTTGATAACTGAAGGTAAATTTGAACCCAGACTGAATTTCCATTAAATTTCATTTTGTCCTCCATAGTTTCAGTGCAAAGCAATTTTAGAAGGGGGAGGTCATCACGTCCAGCAATAATGCTGTGAGCTGCTAATTTCATTACCTGAGAGCCCTGCGTCCTGGGAGCCGACAATGAGCGATAGAGAATTGGTTAAGGATGTACTGAGCTCCAGACACAGCAAGGCAGAATAATGAGAGGGATGATCAATAATTATTCCCTGCAGACACTAATTTGAGGTCTCAGCCTTGATAAATCACTCTTTGCATCACCCTTGGGGTTTGTTATATTGATATTGTTGTCTTTTTTTATTTAATATATTTGCCATGAGGTTCCAACGCAACTTGGTTCAATTCCCACTCTTTCATTTTCTGAAGGGTTAGAAATTTTATATAGTCCTGCAGGCAGGGGGGACAGGACCTCGGAAGCTAAACCAATTTCTTTGCTTTTAACCTGAGGCTTTCATGATTTAAGCTGTCCTCCACCAGAATAATTCTGCATCATTAAAAGGAATGCTATGCTTCAGAATTGATTTTATGTATTTTATTTAATAAGATTCTTTCCTGCTGGGTAGCCGCATAGATGGGGCAGCAGATTTCTGGCCCTTAAGGAATGTACACTGACTCCTGAGATTTGTATTTGGAAATAAATACCAATTCCAGCCTTCCCATGCCTACAAGGCCTCTGAATAGCCTAGACATGGTTAGTAATATGATTCCAATAAGTCTCTTTGGTTTGTAAACTAAAATGTTTATCTTTCCAACTGCATAATGTACAGTAATTCCTCACAGAAGAAAATAGAGACAGATTATAGCTCATAGGTACTTGAGTATGTAGAGAGTCCTTAAAAGGGGCTGTCCTAAGTCTGGAAAAGTCATAAGCTGTACATGTGGCGAATCTAAAATATGTAGCTCATCCTTCTGGGAAAGCAGTTCCATTCAGGACCAGTGTAAGTGCTACAATCCCATAGTATTCAGAAACCACATGAGATGTAGATGATCACATGGGATAGCTCTAAGTTGGACTCCATGCCATTTTTAAAAGTTTGCTTAGATGTTTATCAACCAGGTTAACTATACCTAGGTCAAATACCTAGTTTATAGGATAGTCTCGGAAACATGAGGAAAATGCATTCAACCATTGTGTGTACAGAATACAAGAGACCTAAGCCTGGCATAAAAATTGTACTGTAGAGCCTGAAGGGTGCAGAGAAAGCTTTCTCTTGCAAACGCACAGAACCTTGTTTATGTAAGAAATTTTGCTTTCTGGGGTTCTGATGTATCAAGCTTTTGCTGTGGAATGCAGTCTATACTGCTGCAAAAGCTTGTATCCTCTCTGCAGCCAACGTACATGAAGGGGTAACTTTGTAACATTGTGCCTGAATTGCGTGGAAAAATACCCATGTAAGCTGGACAGGTTTTCAAAGCAGGTCTGTATGCATATTTCATGAAAAACTCCGGGCGTACATTTTGCATTTTCAAAAGTAGGCGTGTTAAGTCCGCTTTGAAAATTAGCCAGTAAATGTGAACTCTGGTGTGGCATGCACGCCTACGTTTCCATCCGCATGGGAGCAGGTGTTGAATGTTCACGCGTCCGTGTACGCGCGTGCTTTCGGTTTTGGAAAGTATACCTGTAAATGGTTTCCCTGTCCTAACTCCAGCCCCGGGAAGCGAGCATAAAATTGCTTCCAGGCATAATTTTAACCCTACAACCTCCAGGCTGATTTTCAAAACTTCTCTCAAAGTATGTAAAATTGCATTTTATGCTTTTGAAAATTTTATTCCATGCTTTTTTTTTTTTTTTTTTTTTAAATCAGAGTATGCCTGTAACTCCCAGCCCCCACCAAGACTCTACCTCGCCATAACACTTCTCCCCTATGTGCATGAAAGTACACGGGTGCGGTATGCATGCAGCAGACTTTTAAGAGCTTATCGGTTGCAGTTTCTAAAGGGCAGTTTTTGTGGGTAAAGAGCTACTTTTCCCCCCACAGACGTGCCTAGACAGGACAAATGCAGGCATACGCTCAAGAGATGCAAAAGACACCAGAAAGGCTATGGCATAAGGTTACAGATTAGATAAAACACTCCAGCAAGAGAACCTGCTTGCACGTTGCACAGACTTTTAAAGGAAAAACTCTACTCTATAGTCCTCGTGCAAAGCTATCTTTGGGGTCTGTAATCAGGATGTTGTCTTGAAAAGCTGGATACACTGCTGCACCAGCAGGATTTTGTAAATACATGGAATCTTGGTGTGCATGTTTTTTCGCTCCTAAAACTCTGCCGTGCCAAAAAAAAAAAAATTTCCTTCCCCACACCCCTCCATTGCACAGTGGCTTGCACAACTTCAGCAAATTGGCTCCTTAATAGTTGTTTTTTTTTGTTCTAGGTCCTCTCTTTTTTTTTTTTTTTTTGTTTTGCTTTATCAATTTTATGAAAAGCTTCAAGATTAAATAAGAGGGAAATTTTAAAACAACTTTAGCCTATGTGGCTTTCAGGTCCACTTTACCTGCAGACTTCAGCCCAAGTGTTCAGAGTGGGTTTATGCACATAAATCTCCCTCTTCGAAAATGTGTGGATGTGCTCGAAAATGGTGTCGAGCTACATGCACAAACGTAGGTCCGCTCGGGAAGAGATGTAAATTTGTGCATACATTCGAAAATCAAGTCTGCATGGAAATTGCACCTTCACCCTCAACTCCGCTCCCAGAGCGCCTCTTTGTAGTAGAGCATGTAAAAGTGTGCACAAAATCACTTTTGCACATATTTTCATATATATATCTATATATTATTTTTTTTTAAATATACAGACATTCAATCTGACATATCACATCGGTTTACATTCAGGTACTGTAGGTATTTCCCTATCCCCAGTGGGCTTACAATCTAAGGGGTACATTTTAAAAAACAGCGTGCGCGCGTACCTTTGGTCGCGCACCAGGCGCAAACAAAAGTATGCCGGCGCACGCAAGGGGGTGCACATTTGTGCAACTTGCACGCGTGCCGAGCCCTGCGCGCGCTGCCCGTTCCCTCCGGGGCCGCTCTGAAACCGGAGCGGCCTCGGAGGGAACTTTCCTTCCACCTTCCCCTCCCTTCCCCTAACTAACCCACATCCCCCTACTAACCTTTATCCGCGAAGTTATGCCTGCCTCCGGGCAGTCGTAACTTACGCGTGCTGGCTGTCTGCTGTGTCGGGGCACAGCCACGCCCCCTGGCCACGCCCCTGACCGCCCCTTTTTGCAAGCCCCGGAACTTACGCGCATCCCGGGGCTTGTGCGCGCCGAGCCTATGCAAAATAGGCTCGGCGCGTGCAGGGGGGGGGGGGTTTTAAGGGTTACGGGCATAACTTATGCGCATAACCCTTTTAACATCCGGCCCTAAGTTCGTACATGCATTCAATCCCCTTTCCCCCAAGGTAACGTTTTTTTAAAGACCATTGGGTTTTATGCACGTAAATAGCTTTGAAAAATTAACCCCTAAAAGTACTATTACTCAAAGCAGGACTTAAAGGAAAACTTTTTTTTTTAATCTGTGTTGTCTTCCTACCTTGTAGTGATTAACTGATTCAAGAAACCTCTTGATCTAATATCTCACAGAAATCTTTGTTTTCCTGGTGTGTAGTTCTTTCACGTGATGGCAAAAAAAAAAAAAAAAAAAGGCCAACTAGACCCATCCAGTCTGCCCAATTATTCTGGTCCACGTTTCCCACGACAAATTAGCCTTTCCATTCAGCCAAGAGTAGAAATGCAACTCAGCAGGGCAGATGAAAATAGGTAGTGCGTGATAAATCAGTGCCTTGTCCATGTTCTCACTGTAGCCTGCCTGGTTTTGGCATGTGCCTTATTTGTATTGTGTTTTCACTGTGCATTCAATATGCTAGTCAGCGATGGCCAATCAGTGCCTGTTGAACCAAGACTGAATTATGGCTTCCACTCCAGTGCACTTTCACGTTTGTCCCAGCTCCGCTACAGAATACATCTTCATCAATAATGTTTGAATCAATGACCAATCCATGCTTTGCACAAACACTGCAGTTACAAAATTAAGTCAATAGACGTGTTAAAAAAAAAATAAAATAAAATTGACATCCTGTACACATGACATTCATTAATGACTCTTATCACAGGGTGGCACAAGATATTTTTGATTGTGGTTTTGGGGACGTAGTTGGATACCCTGCTCTGCAGTAGGGATATGTGTTATCTTCTGCAGTGTTATGATTAATAACTTGGCTCTGATCGTTTCCAAGTTATTAGACACCAGCGCTCGTAGTAAACATGGAGTGCCCAGCTTGTTGAGCATCTGAGAAGAGTTTCTTGTTTTAGTAAAAGATGCCGTAAGCTAATCCTAAAATGTGCCTGGCTGTCATGTCATTGATGCAACATGTTCCCTATAAAAAGCATGCAAGACAAAGGAAAAGCTAATTTAAAGCAAATGTTTTATACAGGTACACCATGACAGAGAGACCGCTATGTTAAATAAGACTTCTGCATGTTAACATGTTTGTTTTTTGGTTTTTTTTTGTTCGTATTTAATTTGGGCTTCCCATGGAGGGATGCTGCCTGGAGGCACTTGCATGTTGCAGTGACCCAAGGGGCATAGACTGAGCTTCGGAGGCTGTGTTTAGCAGGGGGACAGGGGCAATAAAACCATCCTGCCACTGAAGGGCTGGGGGGATGCTAAATTCACTGTTCTAGCTCTTGAGTATCGAAGGCAGCTGCGAACATGACTGAGGGAAAGTGTCTGTTCCATATTTTCAGATTATAACAACTGCACATGCTTCATTCGCTTTGTTTTGGTTATAATGGTAGTGTTGATCATGATGAATTAAGTTGGCTCTGTTTACGTGGGTGTGAGAATGGATTTTTTTTTTTTTTTTTAAATAGGAATTTTGTGTTGGCTCAGCAGAGCACTCTTATCTTAAATTCATTATTACTCAGATGTGACCAAGAATAAGAAAGCAATAGGAAAGGCTTCGGCATAAGCCAAGTGTTGGAAAAACGATCTTCCACGCACTGCTACAGCTTTCATAATTGAAATTGTTAGAAATAGGATTGCAAGTTCATTCTACGTAAATGTTGCCCAAGAAGCTGGTTTATGGTCATGAAAGGGTCTTCTGACCTTTGGCTGCTCTTGGAGCAGTGAAGGCTCCTGGAAGTCCCGGCTGCATAGATGCTCGATCTGGGGAATCAGGAATTTGAGCGTATCTGTTTCAGGTTGTAGTAGAAAACAGAATTCCATCGCAACGTCCTCTGGCTTCATAAGTGGGCAGGAAGGCTCTCTATTTTCCCCGCCTTCCAGGAGTGACTTTTGAGAGAGTATTCCCTCCCCCCACCGGAAAAGCCTCAAGATTCAAGATTATTAACTGGTACCTGGCAATCCTGTGCCCATCATGGATTGCGCCCGCTTCTTCATCACAAAGTGACCCACGTCCTGGACGCTGTCCAGTAAGAACTTGTAATTTTAGCTAAACATGCAAATTTTATTTTTTTTTTTTAAAGCTATTGCAGATGAATTAAAATATCTTTTGGGACCAGCCAGTTGTCAGTCACAGCTGTGGCTTTCCCTGGTTTATGGTGTCAACGACTGGTTTTTTTTTTTTTCTTCATATAGCTTTCTCCTATTAGCAAAACAAGGCTGTGTTGTGTGAAGCTTACCTGCCATATGTTTGTTTTTTTCAAAGTGCATTTTTAGCATAAATAATTTTATTACTGGGCAGCAGAAGAGCCTATTTAATATCAAAAAAGCACTAAGCAGGGACCCCTACATGTCATATACTGATGTTTAGTATACACATTTCATTGGTTTGCAGTATGTTTATAGGTTGGTTGTTCATTTACTTTTCCTAAAAATGATGCATAACACCTTATTTAAGCCAATTCTTAGCCTCCTACAGGAAATGGTGCAGCCCTCTGGATCAGCAGCAGGAGATGCATTGCAACCCTGAGAGATGTCTAGAGACTTCTGCAGGAGAGCAGTAGCGCAATCCTGCGGGAAGGATGCCTGAGGAATCTGGAAGCCACTGGGGGGATTCAGCATGAAACCCCTACCCCCACTTATCACCATCTGCAAGCCCAAACTACCAGGATGGAGAAGCTGCATGCAGTCCAGTAGAATAAGCTTGCCTGTACCACTGAGCCATCAGACCTCCTTGTAAAGTTCCCATAGAAAAATGTATGACTCTCGCAATGTTGGATGTCAGGAAATGCAATGCAATAATACTGTTGGCCACTGTGGGCACAGTGTAGATGGTGGAGAAATGAGTACAGAGGCTCAAAAGAGGCAGAGAGCTCATCTCCTCTCTTTTGGCTTCTGCCTTGCGCTCTTCTGCTCATCTTTTGTGCACCTAGTCCTGTCATCACGTGATGATTGTCAGCTAGGACATACATGTGATGCAGTCTTGCAAGCATAGATAGAGGGTCGTTTAGCCATGTTAGTGTAGGTGGCATGCACCTTGTACTTGTTGCTGTGTCATGGCAAGGGTGCTCAAGCCAGAAAGGATGTTTGATTATTGGGGGGGCTGCCTGCAAGTAGACTACTCTAATCCAGGTTTCCCCTACCGGGCTTTGTTTTAGTGCATACTTTAAGAGGAAACACAATTGTATCCTGGCTTACGCTGGCAGGTTTATGTTCCAGATATAGGTCCCTTCTCTCAGAAGCTGGATTCAATAATAACTTAAGCAGATTTACAGTGCAGACTCAAATTTCAGTCCATTCTGAGTCAGGTTAAGCAAGGCAGAGTTACTCTTTCTATAATGAGACAAAACTCACGAGCCTCCTCTGAGGCCTTCAGCCCTCAAATTACTGGGAACAGTCTTGGTCCCAACAGCCCCCTTATTAATCCCTGAAGACCAGTCTGGATCCTTGGGGGGGGACGTGGTTGCAGGTCTGGGCTTGGGGAGAATAAGCAAAGCCTATTCTGGGTGGCTCATCCTCTGCTCACAGGAGCCCCCATCGTGGCTCAGAGGTGTAGAGCTCCAGCCTCCCCAATCAGGTCAGACCCTGATTAAATCCTAGTCGGAGATCTTTCTACCATTACAAAAGGACAAAATGCTGAGGGGGGGGGGTCCAAAAGGCCTCGGGTGAAGAGCGAGATGGACGCGGTTGACAACCCGGTGTGGTCCAAGTGCTGTAGCAGAAGAGCCGGCCACCTTGCACAAGTGCGGTGTGACGCCTGGGGGATGATCTCTCCGGACGAAGCCTTGCAATCCGAGGCAGGCTTCAGAGTGCCGCTGATGCATCGGTGTGCATGTGCCGGGGAGGCACCTCTCTCGAGGGCGATAGGTGCGGCCGGGGCCTGGCTCGCACTTCCAGATTAGATTCCTTCGTCGGGTGATCTAATAAAGCAACGCCATATTATCCAACACACTGTCCTGTGTCCTGACAGATTTGCATACTTCCTATCAGGCCGATACAGTACAGTGCACTCCGGCGGAGCGCACTGTTAACCCGCGTTTGGACGCGCGTTTTCGACCCGCTAACTTTACCCTTTATTCAGTAAGGGGGTGATAGTGCGTCGAAAATGCACGTCCAACCCCCCCGAAACTAATAGCGCCCGCAACATGCAAATGCATGTTGATGGCCCTATTAGTTATTTTTATTTATTTGTTGATTTTTATATACCGACATTTGTTGGAATATCATACCAGTTTACATTGTAACAAATTAACAAGAGTGAAATACAATAAACAGGGAAGGGGGAGCAGCAATGAAGGAGGAGATAGGACAGCAGTAGGAAGGATAGAGAAGTTATTCCCGCACGATTCAGTAAGCAAAATGTGCAGCCAAGCCGCACATTTTACTTTCAGAAATTAGTGCCTACCCAAAGGTAGGCGTTAATTTCTGCCAGCACCGGGAAAGTGTACAGAAAAGCAGTAAAAACTGCTTTTCTGTACACCCTTCGACTTAATATCATGGCGATATTTAAGTCGGAGGTCCCAAAAGTTAAAAATAATTAAAATTAAAAAAAAAAGTAAAATCGGCTCGCGGGTTGAAAACAGACGCTCAATTTTGCCAGCGTCCAGTTTCCGAGCCCGTGGCTGTCAGCGGGTTTGAGAACAGACGCCGGCAAAATTGAGCGTCTGCTGTCACTCGCTGACAGCCACCGCTTCTGTCAAAAAAGAGGCGCTAGGGACGCGCTAGATAAGTGGGAGTAGGGGTTTCATGCTGAATCCCCCCAGTGGCTTCCAGATTCCTCATGCATCCTTCCCGCAGGATTGTGTTTTCGCTCTGTATCACCAGGTTTTCACCTGTATTCTAAGCCAGCTTTGAATTCAAGTCTCCAGAAATGAAGAAATACACATTAACTGGCATTGCGGTTTGTCACTCCCCTCTGTGGCTTTTTTTTTTTTTTTTTTTCCTCTAATGAAACTTACTATACTTTTTTGCTTCCTTTTTGATTATTCTGCTGTGCATTTTCCAGTCCTCAGCAGCACAGGGGAGGGACTATGCATGTTAGTTATACGGGTGTCAATTATAAGTTTGCAAAATGCTTCTTGGGGAGGATGTGTGTGTATATAATCCTCCGTGAGAAAATAATAAGATGTAAAGGTTAATCTCCCACACATCGTAGTGAAAATTCACACCTAATAATTTTTGTTGCTAGCAGAAAGGTATATTATTTTTAAGGAAAGACGCATGACTCTATTCTTTGGGGAAAATAACAGTGCTTTGAATAAAGGAAAATTTAGCGGCTTCTTTTACAAATCCCCCTTTAACTTCTTCCCACTGGAACAAAATAGGAGCAAGGGCAGCTCAAAGTAATCTGCCTGAGGGGAGGGATCGGATGGCGAAGGTCAAATCCATTGAGAGAGGCCAAGGGGCGGGTTCCCTTGGGCTCTGGCCCTTTTGGTGATGCGAAATGGCTGCAGAAGGGGGAAAGTAGGAGTCGGAGTTCCCAGAGGAGGGGCAGCCTCGAAACTGGCAACCCTGCCACGCTTACTTACATGCTGTCACACACACACACACACACACACACACAGGATCTCAATCACATTCTCATTCTCTCTCTCTCTAAGCTGTTAATAAATCTCTACACAAACTACAAGCACTTGCAGAAACTATGCAGAAGTCTTATCTTGGTCGCACGTGCAGAATGTAGACAGACGCTCACAAAATGCAGACTACAATGATGGTAAAATATAAACAGAAACATGCAGACAAAAAATGAACTGGAAGCCACAAGAAGCCAGACTCTGTAATGCAGTGCAACAATGGAAAAACAGGAATGTCGTCATTCCTCATAAAATAGTAATAATAAAGAAATATAACACATCGGTCAGAGTTAAACTGTACTAAAAACAAAGAAATATTTCAAAACACTGACTAATAAAACATCATTCAATAAACATTTTTTAAATTCTCAAAAACAAATCAAATATCTCAAACTAGCAGTCACTCCCTCTTCTCTCCCCCTGGAACGCACTAGCAGAGCAGCCTCCACCTTTAGCCCACGCAGCCAACGGGGGGACTCCTCCTCTCTCTTCATGGGGCTTGGTCCGATGCTGCTCATCTGTCTCTTGGCCATGCAGGCTGGTGCTGCTCCGACTGTTTCTGGCCATGGCGATTGCGCCACCTTTTCCCCCTCCTGGGCAGGCCCACACGACACAACTTCCTCTTCTAGGCTCACACAGAGGCGGGAAGAACAAGGAGGGCACCATCGTTGCAGTCCTGCTACTGCTGTACTGCCCCCCAAAACTGCATTGTCCTAGGCAGCCCTGCGCGTTCTCCCACTCACAGCTCCCCCTATGCGTTCTTGCTCTCTTTCTACTTCCCAACGTTTGCCCTCTCTTCCTTTTGCTCCCATCTCACTCATACTCCCTTCCTTTTCCTCATCTCTCACTCACACCCCTTTGCCTTCCCTCCTTTCTCACTCAGCCCTTTTCTCGCCCCACCCCTCAATCAACCCCTTCCTTCTCCTCTCTCCCCTCTCAACCGTCATCCCCCCTTCCCTTCCCTCCTGTCTCACTAAGATCCTTCCCTCTTGCTCACATACTCCTTTTTCTCCCTCCTCGCACATCTTTTTCACCCTCCCTTCCCCTCACACCCCTCCTTCTCTTTGCCTTGACTTCCCTTCTTTCTCATCTAGCCCCCCCCCCCCCCCTCACCAGATCTTTCCTCTTTCTGCCTGTGGCGTGTGGAAAGCTCACCGGCATGATGTCTGCAGTGCTGCAGCTACGAGGCAGGTCATTATGGCAAGGTGAGGCGGCCACCGCAGGAGCATTTTGGAGGAGTACTTTTCACTGTCCCAGAGCTACCTCCCCTCTTCCCCCCCCCCCCCCCCCCCGGAAGCAGTTGCCTCACCTTATCTAATGATAAAACTGCCCCTGAATAGGAAGACTTACTCCTGGGGTGGTAATGAATTTGGGTGCTCAGAAGCTTAAATACATGCCTGCTGATATTACTTTGAAAATATAAGAGAAAATAATTGTTAGAAAAAGAAATTAGCAAGTTACATGTTTTGTGATATTTGAAAGAAGACCATGGTTGCTATGCAGGACATCTGGTATCTACAACTCTCTAAAAGGCCATTGTCCAAATCTGTTCTGTTTCTTCAGCCATTTTGACAAACAGGTGTCGTTCAAGGAGTCCTTGTGACTACTCTTCAGATCTTAACCTAAAAATCTTTCCTCAGATGCCACCTAATATTTGTGACTAGGTTAAAATGTCAGTGAACTTTTGCATATTTATATTTCATTATTTATATGGCTCCCCACTGTAGCAGACTACAGCTGATCAAAGTAGACTGGATGGTATAGAGTTAAGGAAATGATGACTTGGTACAGCCGGCTATGAAACAGGAGTGGTTATATGATTACTAAACTGGTAAGATTTTAGTTTGGACCAAAAATTGAGGAGTGGATGTTCTGTGGTAGTTTATTCCAAAGGGAAGGGGGTGAGAAGAGGAGTGAAAGCAGGAAGTTTCCTATTAGCATGTCCTATGATAAAGGAGGGTGTGGTTTTTACTGGAGCTTGGTGGATAAGATAGGTGGCTTGGCCCTACCTGTGTGACTATTCTGAAACTGGCTGAGATAATCCTGCTCGCTTTTCACACGCAATCATTCTAACAGCTGCACAAATCAGAGCCAGGTAGTACCCGTTAATTCAAATAAGTAGGGTAGGGTTTTTGCCTATGTTCACTTTATTCAGTAAAGTTTTGGGATTATTAGAGCACAGCTGCTTTTTTTGGCAGATAATTTCCTCATATTCCTTTGGGCTTCATGCTCAATAATAGCCAGCCTCTATTGGGCTATAGTGCCATGAGCCTTCATTTGCAACTGGTAGGGATTTTCCACCTATAGCTTGCTACCTGGTCCATCCATTGCACTGACAGTCTTTGATTAGGGCCATAGGACATTTCTCCCTGAGAAACTTGGCATGCATGCACCCTAAGGCAAGCTTGTAGGTATCACCATTGAGCAATGATTGATCTTTTCACTGTAGGACCTATGAGCACGGCCTCCACAGGACCCTCAACCCTGGGGAGTAGAAGCCAGGCCCGGGAATTAAACTCTGATCATCTGTATAGCAATGTACAGCAATGCCACTGAGCCATCGAACCAGTCCGAAAACGCAGCATATTCTGAGAAAGTTGTAGGCGGGCATAAAATATTGACCATGAGAGCACTCAAGCTAGCAGCATCACCACTAAAAACAGATACAATTTTTGTGCTTATTGTGCTGTAATATTTGCATTTGGATAATATTCAAGTGTTCCTACTTATATCTCAGGGTAAAGAGACACATTAATAGATGTCTTTGTTTTTTTTGTGCTTTTTTTGTTTTTTCAAACAGGAAAAGCAAACAACAATGTCCAATGGGATGAAGACTCGGTAGAATACGTGCCCACCAACCCAGTCAGGATTGCATTTGTCTTGGTTATTCATGGTAGAGCCTCTCGGCAGCTCCAGCGCATGCTTAAGGCCATTTACCATAAAGACCATTTCTATTACCTTCATTGTGACAAGGTAATTTATTGCCACTTGTACGTTTTGCATATTTCCGTGGCTGTTGATCTGTTCCCCTTTTGATGCTCATCGTCTCCACATCCATCAACTGGTTTTCTGTGTCTTTCTTGCTACTGCATACAGCCGCTTCGATTTCTTTATTTGGTTGTCTTTTGTTCCTGAATGCATCTTCTATCATGCTCTCTGCAACTGTTCCCATTTGTATTTTGCCCATCATATCTGTCCATGTCTGTACAATAGGGGTGTTTGCCGACGATAAGTAATGATGTGGCCCGTTGTGCATGATCTAAACATGCATTAGTATCCCCAGGAAGGATCACAATGAATAAACAGAGGACTCTTGACACGTTTTGTTATTCTGCTGGGAACTTGGGCATATACTTTGCAAATGGCTATCTAGTTCAATTTGGGAATGTGTGTGGTAGTTGCAAATGCTGCTTCCCATTCACTGAGCATTAGGAGACATTTTATTTATGCATGAAGTCTTCCCCGCTTCAAGTGCCGCCATCTTCACTTCCCCCTCCTCAGGCAGCACACCCAGGGAAACTTAATCAACCCAAGAGCTGGTGAGAGGAGCGCCTCCTGTGAGCAGGGACCACCACAGCAGCAGACGCAGGCGTCCCTCCCTCTCTGGGCCCCAAGTGCTGAACCCAGATTCCTTTATCTTACTGCTAAGGCTTGAGCCACGGGGCTGATCAAAGAGTTAATTAAATTTGACTTTAGATTAACTGCAGACCAAAAATTAATTGATTGGTCTGAAACCTGTTGCTTGCTGAAATCCGGTTTTCTTAAAGAAGTGAGAATCAATTCCTTTGATGGACTGTTGAATGTTTTACTTTCTTTCCCTGGAAAGCGATCCAATTACCTGCACAGACAAGTGCTCCAGTTAGCCAAACAGTATCCAAATGTGCGGGTCACCCCTTGGAGAATGTCAACTATCTGGGGAGGAGCAAGTCTTCTTTCCATGTACCTTCACTGTATGAGGGATTTGCTGGAGATGAAAGAGTGGTCCTGGGACTTCTTCATTAATCTCAGTGCTGCTGACTATCCAATGAGGTACAGTAAACATCAACATCTTTAATTTATTTTAAATGTGCAGTCTTTGCTTCCTCAGGAGCTAGAGTTCAGATATTGATGACTCAAGAAGATAGGTCATGAGTCATCAAGGCTTTTGTTTGGTTTTCTCCCTAGACCAGGGCCTCTGAAACCGGTCCTGAGGGTCCCACGGCCAGACGTGTGTTTAGGTTATCCACAGCGACTCTGTATGAGATAAAATTGCATAAGTTGGATACCGAGTCCAGGAAGATTTACCACATGCATATTCATTGTGGATATCCTGAAAACCAGATTGGCTGTGGAGTCACCAGGACAGGTTTTGGAAGCTCTGACCCGGACACAGAATTGGGGGCGGGAGAGGGGAACCTCAGTGAATCAGGTCTGAAATAGTTGTATCAGGAAGAAAGCAAAAAAATGAAATCTGAACAATGTTGAAAAGGATCCTGTGCTAGGTGTGTAATCATGACCTACATACTAAGATTTCTGGAGCTTCTATATGTTAAAACTTAAGTGGTTTATAGTTATTAACGATATTGGTAAAATGTACTTAGCCTTTGTCATTCTGAGGGCAGCCATAAGGTAGGTCACATATGCACACTTTGTCAAGCTCTCCTATGTTATTAACAGATATTATGATAGCACAGAGATGTTGGGTACCAGGTGGTGATTCAGGAGTTGAGAGAGAGTAGTGGGAAAAGATCTTCTCACCAAGTGTTCTTAATTACTCACTGCTTTAATCTGTTACAGTGAATCAGCTGCCTTCATCATTGTGCACTACAGGCCATCACGTTAGTTATAGGGGAGTAAACATAAGAACATAAGAAATTGCCATACTGGGTCAGACCAAGGATCCATCAAGCCCAGCATCCTGTTTCCAACAGAGGCCAAACCAGGCCCAAGAACCTGGCAGTTTCCCAAACACCAAGAAGATCCCATGCTACTGATACAATTAATAGCAGTGGCTATTCCCTAAGTAAACTTGATTAATAGCAGTTAATGGACTTCTCCTCCAAGAACTTATCAAAACCTTTTTTGAACCCAGCTACACTAGCTGCACTAACCACATCCTCTGGCAACAAATTCCAGAGCCTTATTGTGCGTTGAGTGAGAGAGAATTTTCTCCGATTAGTCTTAAATGTGCTACTTGCTAACGTTATGGAATGCCCCTTAGTCCTTCTATTATTCGAAAGTGTAAAGCAGATGAGCAATTCTCCAATTGCTATCAACTTCACAAAATATTATAAACTGTAAATAAAAAATAGAGGTTTTAATGAGGTATACTGTGATAGTTCAACTCCTGAAACCAGAATAAACCAAAGCATTTTCCAACATCCCGAAGAATAGATACTGCACACCTCCCAACATGATTAGGTTTCAACTGAAAGTCTATCTCAAAGGGTATTTTAGAGTTGCCAAAAAACCAGAACCATCATGCATAGTGTTCCTCTAATGTGCTGTAGAGAGCGGTTGGCCTGACAGCTGAGTGGCAGCGCTGCACACTAGCATATAAAGAACCTTTTGGGGAGTTTGATTCCCACATCAGGTCTTCTGATGCCTGGACTGGGGGTTGCTGCAGAGGCAGCATGCACAGCCTTCTTTGTGACTGGGAATTCCCCCATCATCGTGCAACAGCGACCCCCAGTGGCCAAGTTTTTAGGGCCTTATGAATTCTGGCATGAGACCGGGAGCATGGCCCCATACCGAGAATTGTTGCGGCAATGACTGATTGGGGGGGGGGGGGGAATCACCCAGGTAGTTGCAGATGAAGGCGCCGTAGTCCAGTACAGGCCGGTTCTGATTGAGCTGGAAACCCAAAGCAGCAGAAGGGCCAAGAAAAAAAAATTGATCTAGAGAATTCCCCTGACTTTTCTAAAAATTCTTGGTCACAAACTGCTTAAATTCTTTGCTGTAATAGCTGATCTGTTTGACTGAGAAGAAGCAGACAAGAAAAATGTTCTTCACGTACTCATTTTTGGCCTTCAATTCAAGTTGCTCAGTTCTGTGAGAGGGGTGAACAGTTGTCTCCAAACTCTGAGGCTCATCTGATCATGGCATTTGGGGAAACCTTAGATTAAAGAAAACGTGTGCACGTCAGATGTTTTCTTTTGCAGATGTATCACGCCGTCGCCTGATAATGCTAAAATTGACGGTGAAGGATTTCTATGGTACGATTACCTGGAAAAGCTGATTTACAGCTCGTTAAGAATCTGTGGCTGATAGCTCCTGGAGGGGATCGGTGGCGGGTGGTGGTGCCGGTTGTAGTTTTCATATTATTTTCCATTCTTGTTTGTCCTGTTCCTCGGGGTACACGTGGCACTGGAAGCGAGAATGCACGTGATGGAAGAACATTCCGCCGTCGCTGGGCTGTACGCGTTGGCAGTTGCTAAATTAACTTCTGCCATCGCACCAATATAAATTCTTTCGCACGAATGTGTGTGTTGCAGAACAACACTGTTCCTCCGTGTTCGTATAACGCGCAGTTAGCCCACTTGAATGCGTGGAAATAAGCGTCAGCCTTTTCATTGGACTAACTTAGTACGTCCCTTGGCCAGCTTTTTTTTTGTGGGGGAGTGAGGCTCCCTTCCTGCGGCCCAAGCAGAAATGAGCAGGTCGGAGCAAAAGATGACATTTTGCCAGAAAATACAAGTGAGTCGTCGAATGCGCTGCCTTTCAGTGGGGGAGGGGTGATGTAGGAGGGGGAATGGGATGGAAGAACCAGGGCTATGGACTGGGGGAGGGGCTGCCTCTTGTGCATATCTGTATAGTGCTGCCTATGTCTAGAAATGATAAATAATAGTAGTAGTAGAATTACTGTAGAATATCTGTTTAGATTCCAGTGCCCAAGTCTGTTTTTTTTTTTTTTTTTGGTTTTTCTCTCCTGATTGGAGTTGACATTGTGTATGGGTTATTCCCTTGGAATAGCTTTATCAGGCAAGCCAGATGCCAATCTGTCCCTGTGTGCTTCACAAGACAGCTGTTTATTTCGTATTAAATAGAAGAAAAAAAAAAGAGAGCTGCGGTTTTAAATCTGCGTGTTAAAACTGCAGATATTTGCTTTTGTAAACCTCGGAACCAGCAGCCTTTTATTATTCACCAGCATCTGTGCATAAAAAACCCCAATTACTTGAGCCTAGATTTAAAAAAAAAAAAAAATCTTCCAGTAAGAGGGTGGTGGATGCTTGGAATGGCTCAGTGGAGGTGATGGGGGGGCCAGAGCTGTAATAGAATTTAATGCTTGAGAGGTTGGAAATAGGGTTGATGGACTGTGTGAAGGATGTGGGCAAAAGGTGGAAAAAGCTGATATTGTAAGTAGGAGAATTTATACGCTCACCTAGCCAAAGTGTTGGAGAACTGAGCAGACGTTTGCCCAGTTACGCGCTCTTCTAAAGTTGTTAGCCTGCAGAGAAAATAACAAGATGACCTTTTTTTTTTTCTTTTTTTTTTTATAATCGTGTATAATTGCTGGTTTCCACTTGCTGGTTTGCACGTACTGGAAAAGGAGCCACAATTATGGTTTCCACAGTTCTTTTAAGACCAATAGTAAAGTAAACATTCCCAAAACGCCATCATGTTTCCATAACTAAAGAGCTTTTTCTCTCTTTCTGGTGCTGAGTACTGAATATTTTTTGTGTCCCTCTGCAAATTTGGTCACCTCGCTCGTTGTTCCCTTTCCCGATGAATCAGTTAAAACAGCACCGCTTCCAATGCAGATCCCTGAGGCACTCTAACTATTTACAGCTTTCCATTGGGAAAACTGACCTTTCAGACCTACGAGCTGCTGGCTGGTCACATTTAGACAACAAAGGTGAAGGGAGACCGGAGCAGTCCTGAAGCTTTCAAATAGTGAACGGATGACGGTTTTCAGCGTTACGGAAGATACAGGTTCTGACATGAAAGGGTATAGAAGGGTTGAGAAGCTCGGGGAGAAGGTGGCATGAAAGGTTAGAGAAGGGGAGGGTAAGAGAACCTTTAGAAGGGGGAGAGAGGCTGCAGTGAATGAGCCGGAGGGCTAGCAGAAAAAAAAAGAACGAAAGTTAAAAGACGAAGTGCTGACAGTGGAACCTTCATCTGCTGATGGTAAATTGGACTTTCTGGAAAAGAGCGCTTAAGTCCTGAGGAGAAAATTCCTTGGAGGATTAAACTATTACTGGCTGTTTGTATAGTGCGCTGGTCTTAAAGTTAGAATTTGATTGCCAGTGTTGGAATTGTACGTGTACTGGGAAAATAGACTTTGATTAATTCTCAGGCCGATTCAGTAAAGTCCGCGGGAGAGCGGACGAACGCCCGCTCTCCCGGTGCGCGCGATTCTGTATTTAAATTAGGTGACGCGGTAAAAACGGGGACAAGGAGGCACTAGGGACAGTAGCGCATACCTAGCGCCTCCTTTTTGACAGGAGCGGCGGCTGTCAGCGGGTTTGACAGCCGACGCTCAATTTTGCCGGTATCGGTTCTCGAACCCGCTGACAGCCATGGGCTCGGAAACCGGACACCGGCAAAATTGAGCGTCTGGTTTTCGGCCCAACAGCTGCGGGCCGAATTCAAATTTTTTTTATTTATTTTTTTTTACTTTTCGGGACCTCCGACTTAATATCGCTATGATATTAAGTCGGAGGGTGCCCAGAAAAGCAGTTTTTACTGCTTTTCTGTGCACTTTCCTGGCACTGGAAGAAATTAGCGCCGACCTTTGGGTCGGCGCTAATTTCTGAAAGTAAAATATCCGGCTTGCTTGCACATTTTACTTTCTGTATCCCGCACGCATACCTAATAGGGCCATCAACATGCATTTGCATGTTGAGGGCGCTATTAAGTGCCGCGGGTTGGACGCGCGTTTTCCTCCCCTTACTGAATAAGGGGTAAGGGAAAACGCGCGTCCAATAGCAGGCTAACAGTGCACTCCGTCGGAGCGCACTGTACTGTATCGGCCTGTCTGTGAGCTAGTAAAAGTTTGTTTTTATTTGCCTGTGTGAGTTTGCAAAGATCACTTACTTGATCTAAGAAGGTGAGAGTATTGGTTCTTTGGCAGCTGGTCACTGGTCCTGTTGCTGGTCATTCACTAACATTAATCTCCTAGTTATCAAATTTAAAAACTCTAGATTTCAAAGACACTTAATAAATACATTTTAAAACCTAGTCACATTTGACAATCATTAAATTGAGACATACCCCTCCTTAATCAGTATTTAAAACTTGAGCAACTCAACAAATTAAGATGCATATTACCCCCTCCCTCCTACTCCTCCGTGTTCCTTTGATTGTATACAACTTGTATATATGTATCTAAACTTGTTTCGTGTCTACTGTATGTACACCAAAACCCTTTGATTGTATATAACTTGTATATATGTTTCATAACCTGGTTCATGCTTACTGTATGTACACAAAAACCCTTTTTCACCCGTCCCTTTCCCCCATCCTCTACCTCCCCCTCCCCTCAGTTATATTATCAGTTACATTGTAAGGCCCTGTTGGCCAAGTTCACGTTACATGGAAACCGATGTGATGTTTTCTTAACGAGGATCGGTATATAAAAAACCTTAAATAAAAATAAATATAAAAGTAAAATGGGGGCTATCCAGTCTTTTGCATAGTGCCACATATATGATTATCTACCTGTTAGGTGGTTGTATGTGTGCACTTGGTGCAAAGAGCTCCTGGTGCTCAATCTTTGGAGACTGGTGAGGCAGAGTTATATAGAGGAGACCTTTAGGGAAATAATAGAACTGTTCCAACTCCAGCTTGAAGCCCTTGTGCTGCTTTGGAGGAGCAAGGTGGTGTGGCAGGAAGAAATCTGTTGCTAGGACCTTCCCTATAGATCTGTTATCTTCTCGCACTAAGGATGAGTTTGTGCTTAGGAGAGAAGGGTTAGGATGGCCATTGTAGTGGGTGATTCGATCATTAGGAAAATAGGTGGCCAGTGGGCATGAGGATCGCTCGGTAACTTGCCTGCTTGGTGTGACGGTAG
Organism: Rhinatrema bivittatum; assembly: GCF_901001135.1. NCBI lineage: Eukaryota > Metazoa > Chordata > Amphibia > Gymnophiona > Rhinatrematidae > Rhinatrema > Rhinatrema bivittatum. The sequence continues at coordinate 19,778,997 of NC_042628.1, read as the reverse complement.
TGAACATCATACATCAACTAGATAAGGTTTTAGAGAGAGAAGGAGCCAGCTCTCGTGGTACACGTGGGTACCAGTGACATAGTAAAGTGCAGGAGGAAGTTTCTGGATGCTACATTTAGGCTTTTAGGTAGGAAACTGAAATCCAGAACCTCTAGGGTTGCATTCTCAAAAATGCTACCCTTTCCACACGCAGGACCACAGAAGTAGGCTGACATCTAGAGTCTAAATGTGTGGATGAGATGATGGTATAGGAACCAGCCAATGTGATTCCTAAGATCTTCAACACAGAACCTACTTAATGTTCCATCATTTAAACAAGTAAGGCTTGATGAATCTCATGAACATTTTTGTGTGCAGGGAACAGTTCTTTGGAACTTGCTGCCACAGGGTCTAAAGATTTAGAAAGATGGTAAAACCCTTGTTCCAGCCTTAAAGAATATATGTAGCCACTAGCCTAGATCTGGCTAATGATATCATTGCAGATCACACTGTTTATAGTCAAGGCTCTTGGAAGTTGAAACAATTAAGGATATAGCCCTTTTTGTTATTTTTAAGGCATATATATTATAATGATGATTGTATATCTTTAGGTAATGATTTATGAATGTGCTTTTGGAAACTGCCTAGAAATGTTGATAGGTGGTTTATACATTTAAAATTAAATTAGATGGCTTTAGATTTATGAGGGGCTAGGAAACATTTTGGAGAAAGTGGGAGACCTGTATTTAAAAGCCATTTAGATGGATGATGTAATAGTTATGTCTGTCTAAATGGCTTACCTGACTATGTTTAGCCAGATAACATGGGGGCATTATGTGGAAGAGCAGTAGACATTCTGGATAGACATAATCTGCTAACTTTAAGTTAGCTGGGTATATTCAGTGGTGTGATCGCGCCGCTGGATATATTTAGAAAGATGGTATGTTTATCCGGCTAACTAACAGTCATACAGCGGCTGAAAATGGACCCTGGGGAATCTATTCTGATGGGATTGGCTCTGCCTTAACCGGCATGGAACCAGGTTGCTGGTGCTAAAAAGGAGATAGAGACGCTTTTTAAACTAGAACATGGATGAAAGTCGACTCAGAAATGCATGGTTCAGAGCGAGATATCTTTAAAGGATACTGGCAAACCAAATAAGCTAGAATATCCCAATAGAGAAGTGACTAGTTGTAAACACTGAAAAAAAAAAACCAGATGTATTTAAATACAGAGCACATGGGTAAAAGTGATTCCAACTTGCCAATATCTTCTGATAAGCATGATGTTGAGGCATATAAAAATATAGATCTATTTTAAAATGTCTGAATGTGAATGGCAGAAATCTGAAAAATAAGACTGGAGGGGGAATGCATGGCACTAAAGGAAAAAATAGACGTAATAGGCATCACGGAAACTTGGTAGAAGGAGGATAACCAGTGGGATACTATGATACCTTAATGACAGGGCAGATAAAATTGGTGGCTGGGTGGCACTATATGTTGGCATAGTCGAGCAGGATAAAAGTTTTACAGGAAACAAACTTATGGATAGAAATTCCAAGGGTAAAAGGAAAGAATATAGTAGTGGGGGATATACTGCCACCCTCCTGGCTAGGATGAGGAAATAGACTATAAAATACTAACAAAGATTAGACTGACTAGTAAAATGAGCAACACAATAAAAATTGGAGGCTTCAGTTATCCAAGTCACATCTGGATATGCAGGGGAGGTAAAGTTCCTCAATGCCAGCAATGGCTGCTTCTTGCAGCATTTGGTCATGGAATCAGTAAGAGGGGGAAATCATAATAGATCTAGTTCTCAGTGCAACGCAGGACCTGGTGGGAAATGTAAAGGTGGTAGATCTGCTTGGCAACAGTTATCATGATGTAACTAAATCTGACATAATCACTGGAGGGTGGCTGCTACTGCAGTAGCATTTAACTACAGAAAAGGAGACTATGTTCAAATAAGGAAGTTTGTCAGAAAAATTTGTAAAAGCAATTTACAAGGTTAAAAACTTGCAGGAGGCATGGCCATTGTTTAAAATTAATATATTTCTGAAAACTGAGGAGTGAAAAATACCAAAATGTAAATTCTCAGGATATTGAACATGTAAATTGCATTTATGATTTCTTAAATGCTCCTGAATTATCTCCACGAAATGAGTCAAACAGGCCTCACAATAGGCTCTACCAGCAATACTCTGCTTTCATAGCCTTCTAGATAATCATTGTTCAGTTATACTTTTTTGAATTTTTTTCAGTTTGCAGTTTTAGGGACCTCTAAAAGGCTAAACAGATTAGGGCTCTTTAGCTTGGAAAAGAGATCATTTAGAAGGGGATATGGTTGAGGTTCATAAAATCATGAGTGGGGTGGAACTGGTATATGGGGAACGGTTATTTATCCTTTCAAATAACATTAGGACAAGAGGTCACTCCATTAAACTAGCAACTGACATACTTAGAACAAATTGTAGGAAGTACTTTTTCACTCAGTGCACAATCAAGCTGTGGAATCTGTTGTTGGAGGACGTGGTCAAGGCAACTAATATAGCAGGGTTCAAAAGAGGATTGGACAAACTCCTGAAGGAAAAATCTATAAGCCATTCATTGGCCAAGTAGATTTGGAAAAGCCAGTGCTTATTCCTGGGCATGAGATACAAGAAATAGATCAACTGTTGGGGATCTATTGGGTACTTGTGACCCAGACTGGCCACTGTCTGAGACAGAATGCGGGGCTCGATGGACTTTGGTCTTGACCCAGCACGGCATTTCTTGAAGGGCGAAAAATTGAGATGGAGAAAGTAAAGAAAGTATGTCAAAAACCTTGTTGCGAAACTTACTGTCGAACTGCCACTAGAAACTGGGGTCCTTGTCCATTGCCTGTAGGCAGCATCACTAAAGAGCCAATTAAAAAGATCAAGGCAGTAACTCAGATAAAGGCAAGAACATTATCTAATTTGATGGATTTGCTAGTATGCTTATTTTATGTCTTGTGAAACGGGAGAACTATTCTTTTTTCACGGATGCTGTCAGTTCTGAGAGGTCAGAGCTGAGAAAGATAACTACCTTATTATCTTAGCCTTGCAGTCTATGCTAGGCTATAGTTATTGATTTCATATTGAAGCTCGTTGTCACTTCTGCAACAGGGTTGACTTAATAACCTGTGCTTTGAGTATCTTCTACCCTGCGAGCAATCATTGAATGATAATTTAGCTTTGCTAACAGCCTTGCTTTTAAAATAGGATACGCAGCAGCCACAACTGATCTGTGCTCTCCTGCTAGCTATAAATATGTTTTCAGTTACAGTCTCAAACCAGACACAAGAGAAATGTTTTACTTACCTACTGGAAAATAACCTCTGCATATACAAAGAAGAGGATTCATCTCTTCCTTCAGCCCACACACCCCCCTCTCGCACATTTAACCCTGTTACCACTGCAGGTCTCTCTCGGATTATATCAAATGAGTAATTAAGATTCCCTTGCTGACAGGACTAGAAGAGAGGTCTTCTGGGAGGTTGAATTCTCCTTAATTACTAGGACACCGCCTCTGTCCCTGACAGCATATTATAGTTTTATCTCTACCCAGGGCCCAAGTGGAATCCTGATAAGGTGACAAGACCTGATCCCATGTCTTCTGCACAGACGGCATTAGTGCCAAACCACAAACTTTTAACTAATCCTTTCCATGGATACATATTATTATTGGCATATAGTGTTACAACGTCACCATGATGCAGTACTTTGACAAATCTTTGCTACAGAAGCCGGTAATGGATGTCTGCAGTGGGCATTAAATGGGATGGCTTCCGGTGTCACTCAGGTTTCAGATTCAGCATAAAATATTAAATTCTTGCTGTTTATTGTTATGCAAACAAGTACATGGAATGTCTTGTGTTTCTTCCTGAATTAATGTCTCTCACCGCTGCGAAGAGCAACTTCAGAAACTAGAATTGATATCCTTCTTGGAAATATGTGGTATTAGCCATGAAAACAAATATGCCACAGTTGTATTTTAGGGGCCAACCCATCTCCAGATACAGGTGGGGAGGCCACAGTAGGGAAGGATGGTGCTGTCTCCAGATCCTAGGGGTGCAGACGGAGAGGAGGGATAACTAACGAGGGCTTTTTTTTTTTTTTTTGTGCACTGTCTGATCACGACTTGTGCGTCCTTGTGCGCCTAGCTGGGCGTTGAATTTGGCACCTAGTTAAGAGCATAAGAGCACCTGTGAGGTGCCCAAATTGTGCTTGCATGCACGCGCCCCTGTTTTATACTCATACGCTTGAACGCACTTGTTTTTATGCGCATTCCCTGAGCATCCTGTCGAAGCTCAAGTGAGCACTTATTTCAGCACAGTGCTGTGAATGGTGCCTGGAGTACAAAAAAATTAAAAAAAAAAAAAGCACCTTGCCCTGTGTGTGGAGTACCATATTCGGGCATCTCAGCCTGGTGCTTTTTGGAGGTTCAAGGGGATTTATTCCCCTCTGATTTTACTAAACCCAGTTCATCCCAGCCTGGTACGGGAATGGAGAAAGAGCTGCCAGAAGGGTTTCCTGATCTTGAGGCTCCCCTAATGGGTCGTCAGCAGGGGACAGTAGTTCAGTGGACTTAGCACTTCTGCCCCCGGGCCTTGGCTTGGATCCTTCTGACCTTTCTTCAGGCGCAGTCCTCAGCCCTGAACAATATTGCCAGGACAGAGCCTCAGATGGTGAGCAAATTCTCACTTTGTGCTATGGTTGAGTGCCAAAGTAGGCCTAGATTTCCAGCAGGACTTTCCAATAGGGATCCGGATGGTACAGATGACCGATCCTGCCTCTCTGGAGGATTTTGAAATTTCCTCAGGTCTAGAACAGTGTAGGACCATGTTGCATCCCTTCATAGAGATGAGTTCACGGCTCTGATTTCCCAGACATTAAAGGTACTGGGAGTACTTGGGGCTGATTCCATGTCTGCACCAAACAAAAAAAAAAGGGCCATTCAAGAATTGATCTTGTGTGGCACCCCGGAATCTAATTTTAAAGGGGGGCAGATTTTTGAAGGCCTGTATCCCCTGGATCCAGTAGTTGGAGAGCGCTTGCGTTTTCCGAAAGTGGATGCTCTTGTCTGTGCCATTTCCAAGCGGACAACTCTCTGTGGAGGAGGAATGGCCTTGAACGATGTGCCTGATAGAAGGATTGAAGCAGTGGCAATGACCTTGCAGATATCTTCTTGTTCCTTGGTGGTGCGCTTTTGTTTACTTCTCTCTCAAAAGTTTAAATCTGGAGTGAATCTCAGGGCAGTTATGGAATCCGCTGACACCTTTTTAGTAGATGCAGGCTGCGATTTGATCTGTACCTCTGCCAGAGGAGTGGCTTCAGTAATAGTGGCCAGTCGTCAGTTATGGCTGCGAAATTGATCAGCCAGTGTGACCTCCAAAGCTAATCTTAAAAAATTGCCTCTTAAAGGCTTGCTCTTGTTTGGGAGCGAATTGGAGAAACTGGCGAGTAAGTGGGGTGAATCCCCCGGTTCCTCGGTTGCTGGAGGATAAGAAGCAGTTGTTGTTCCCCTTTGGTATGAGGGGTCATCTCTGGTTTCAAAAGATTTCATCCCTCCGTGGGGACAATCTTTCAGAAGACTCGGCCTTTCGGCAAGTTTCAGTCCTTTCGTCCCAGACAGACCAAGCAAGGTGCAGGTTTGAGTACTGGAACCTCCCAAGCTTCCCAGTGAAGGTTTGCCGACCCACCTCCAGAGATAAGAGGATGCCTTTCTTTTATCAGAGGTGGGTTGAGATCACATTGGATCAATGGCTCCTGGAGGTGATACGAGAAGGCTATGTGCTGGAGTTTCGCAGTGTTCCTCGGGATCTGTTCATGGTGTCTCCTTGCCACTCCCCACAGAAAGAGCAGGCGGTGGAGTATACACTGTCAATGCTCCTCAGTCTGAGGGCTGTTGTTCCAGTACCTATGACTTGCCCAAAAAGGAGGGCTCCTTTTGTCCCATCCTGGATCTCAAAGGAGTCATTTGCGGGTGACTAATTTTTGCATGGAAACATTGTGGTCAGTGATAATGGCTGTACAGTTGGGGAATTTCTGACCTCCTTGGATCTGTCCAAGGCATGCCTCCATATTCCCATCTGATTGGAGCATTGACAGTTTTGTGTTTCGTGGTGTTGGGGTGCCATTATAAGTTTAGGGCACTGCCTTTTGTTCTGGCCAACACACCCATATCTCTTTTCCAAGATTATGGTGGTGATGGCGGCGGCAGAGTTGAGAGAGGATGAGATCCTAGTACACCCGTGTTTGGACAACTGGCTGATTCGGGCCAAATCTCTGGAAGAGAGCAGTCTGGTCCTTGTAAGGTGATCTCCCTGTTGCAAGAGCTTGGGTGGGTGGTGAACCTAGCCAAGAGCAGTCTTCAGCTATCTCAGTCATTGGGAGTATCTGGGTGTTCAGTTCAACATGAGGCAGGGCAAAGTTTTCCTGACAGAAGTTCATATTCAGAAGTTGATGATGCAGGTGCATCTCTTGGTGAACACTATACACCCAACAGTGTGGTCCTATCTACTGGTACTTGGTTGATAGCAGCAACCCTAGAAGTGGTGCTGTGGGTGAGAGTGTTCATGCATCCTTTTCAGTGCCCCCTGCTGTCTCATTGGAACATGCAGTCTCAGGACCTTTCGATTTGGTTTCACCTGCAGATGGAAATCTGCTTTCACCTCCAGTGGTGGTTGCAAGCAGATCTGAGGAAGGGAGTTTCCCTGACATTGCTGGACTGGTTGGTACTCATGACAGATGTGAGCCTCCAGAGTTGGGGAACTTACTGTCAAGAACTAACAGCACAAGGATGCTGGAATACAGAGGAGTATTCTCTCTGAAACATAAATCAACTGGAAGCCTGGGCAGTGAGCTGCCGTGCTTGTAATTCAGCGGCAGACTGCAGGATCGAGTGGTCTGAGTAATGTCAGACAACGCAATGACTGAGGCTTACATCAATCGGCAGGGAGGAACCAAGAGCCAGCAAGTGTCACAGAAGATAGACCAACTTATGGAATGGGCAGAAGTGCATGGGTAAGAGGATGGGAAAGAGGGTAAACTGTATGAGGAATGGGGAAGAAATGGTGGGGTTTTATTTATGATTGTACTTAATATGGTTTTTAGTTTTAATTTAATTTTGATGTAAGATGTGCAAGGATATGTTTCCTATATATGTATATGTATTTTGAGTGTCGCTACTGCAACTCAATCTAATGTAAACCGCCTTGAAATTTATTTGAAAGTCGGTATATAAAGTTGAATAAATAATAAATAAATAAATAAATCTTCAGGAGATCTCTGCCTTGCACATTGTAGGAAAAAACAATGTAAGAGCAGACGTTCTCAGTAGAGAGAGTCTGGACCCAGGAGAATGGGTATTGTCAGATGAGGCATTTCAGCTGCAGTGGATCTCTGGGGCCTTCCATTTCTGGACCTGCTGGTGACTTCTCACAATGTGAAGGTTCCTTGATTTTTTGGTCGTAGGAGAGATCCGAAGTCCTTGGGTATCGATGTTCTTGTGCATCGATGTTCTTGTGCAGGTCTGGCCAGAGGTCAAGCTGCTGAATGCCTTTCCCCACTGCCCATGTTGGGCAGAATAGTTCAGAGGGTCGAAGGCCACAGGGACGATTGTGCTTTGGTGCATCGGATTGGCCCAGGAGACCATGGTATGCAGATCTGTGAAGACTCCTGGTAGAAATCCCCGCCACCCTCCTTTGTCTTCAGGCGCACAGGAATCTGTTGCAGCAGGGTCCAGTCCTTCACAAAGCTCTGACTGTTTTATCTTAATCTATGGTCCTTGAGAGAGCTTGCTTGTTGAAGCATGGATATTCTACTGCGGTGATTACCACCTTGCTATGAGCACAAATGTTCTCCACTTTCTTAACCTATGTGCAAGTTTGGAGAGTGTTTGAGGCTTGGTGTGAAGATCAAGTGGTACTTTCTCATTCAGTTTGGATCCCGCTTATTTTGGAATTTTTGCAGGATGGGTTGAATAAAGAGTTGGCCTTAATTCCTTGAAGGTACATGTAGCAGCTTTTGCCTATTTCAGGGGTCAGGTGAAGGCCCATTTCTTGAGGGGAGTGAAACATCTTTGTCCGTTGCGGTTACTGGTACCCTGTGGAGTCTTGATCTGGTTTTTGACTTTTTGGCAGGTCCTACGTTTTGACTAATGCACTCTCATTCATTGCACTTACTGACCTTGAAAACGGTGTTTCTGGTGGCGATTTCTTCTGCATGATGAATTTCTGAGCTGTAGGCCTAGTTTTGTTGGGAACCATTTCATTGGGTAAATCCAGGAGTGATTCAACTGCCTATTGTTCCTTCTTTCTTGCCTAAAGTAGTCTTGGATTTTCACTTGAATCAGTCCATTTCCTTGCCATCTCTGGATAAGGAATATTGCCTGTTGCATCTCATGGATGTCAAAGAGACATGTCCTAAGGTATCTGGAGGTTTCTAAACCTTTCCGAAAGATGGATCGATCACCTGTTTGTTCTTCATAGTGAACGCAAACAGGGTGAGCCGGCTTCGTAGGCTACAATAGCTTCTTGGATTAAGGAGATTGCCATGGCCACGTATGTGGCTGCTGAAAAGCTGTTACCTACTCAGGTTAGGGCTCATTCTACTAGGGCTCAGGCAGTGTCATGGGCGGAGGTTGGATTGTTGTCTCCCATCGACATTTACCAAGCTGCAACATGGTTCTCCTTACACACCTTTTCCAGGTAGTATTGTTTGGATATGCAGGCCCAGGAAGACGCAGCCTTGCATGTGTGGTTTTGACTGGACCACGGGAGTAGCTTGAGAACATCCCACTGGTCCTGCACCCATCTGTCCAGGTGCTAGGAAATGAGAAATTACTTCTTACCTGATAATTTCTTTTTTCTTAATCTAGACAGATGGGTTCAACTTCCTGCCCTTGGCTGTCAAATGATTGTGTTATGGTCCTCCTGAATGGCTAAGTGTTCTGGGGGTTACTGATAAGTGTTAATCCAGTCCCTAGCCTAGTTTGAATGCATTCTTTGAGCTCAGTGTTTTCCTGTTGGCTGAGTATTGATATGTTTATCTGTTATTAATCAAGTTTTTGCTAGTCTATCCACAGTTGGCTTTTGAAGAGAATACTGGCAGGCTGATGTCACTGCAGGAGTATATATACTGTGATATCAGTTTGCTCCGTCTCCATCTGCTGGTAGAGGTGCATAACCCCACTGGTCCTAAACCTATCTGTTTAGATTAAGGAAAAGGAAATTATCAGGTAAGTAGTAATTTCTCCTTGTTTTTTTTTTTTTACCTGTGGAAATGCTTTTGAAGAATAACCTCTAAAAGGGTAATTTTATTTGTATGTATTTTATTTATTTGTATGTTTTTATATACCGAAGTTTAGCAAAAGGCCTTCACTCCAGTTTAGTTATAACAGTGTACATATAATTAATGGTTTACATTCGTAACTTTAGGAGGTGGCACATGCCTACCTTCAAGAGAATAAATAGAGAACATAGGTTATAATGAACTGGTTGCAGATACAGGTAACTGTGGGAGGGTTAGAATTAGAAAAAATGAGCTAAAGTATACAACGGGAAGGAATAAATGAAGCAAGAATAATAAATAAAACAAGATAGAGTATGAACTGTCCTACAAATTACAGTCTCAACTGGGTAAGATGCTAGTAAAACATTTTGGGCGGTGTTAGTGCGAAATAAAGTACTTAGTGGTGCATGAATTTCTTGGGGAAATTTTACAAATCACCTCATAGCAATGAAATCTGCGCGGACGTTTGTGCGCACAGACTTTACCGAGGATTTTCAAAGCTAACTTTTGCATTTAGGTTTGCTTTGAAAACCCCAGGGGTAAGGGGCCAGAGATTCCTTTGCTCAGTGTGTGTTTAACCCCCTCTTTGGAGGCGGTTATATCCTTAGGTGTGCATACAAAATCAGAAAGTATACGTTTTAAATACAGAGTCCACCAAAACGCCATCCCCTTCTCCTTGTCCTCAACCCACCCACCCCCCTAAACTCCTCTGTTTAGTTTACATAAAAGGAAGCGCAAAAATGGATTATGCGCATATTTTTGTGCAGGCGGAGCCCCAGTTGGTTTTGCGACAGACCTCGATGTACATAGAAGAAAGCAGATTTTTTGCTGAGTTGCTGCAGAAACCCCCTGAGGGTGGTGGTGGTGGTGATGGGGGAAGGGGATGAAGGGGGGAGTTCCTTGACCAGGAGTTGTTGATTTCATTAATCGGCACGACGTCATTGTGTTAAAGGAGGCCCAGCTTCTGCTCGTTTGTGTCAGCCACGGCAGCTGGGCAAAGCTGCTGACTTAAACTTTAATGACCTCTAATTCCTAAGGGTTAACTAAAACGATTTGGAAAGACTGGACCTGTCGTGCTTCTCATAAATCTAGTTGATGACACCTGGACATTTTTCCATTATGCTCTTCGCAGATGCACACAAGCTTTCACCATCCTTTGCACTGCCACTTGCTTCTGATTCTGACATTCATTTAAAATAAAAATTGATTTTTTTTTGACCAGAGTTTGCACCATTATTACCTCTTTTTGTGGTCTTTGATATTCTTCTGGTGACTCATAAAGCAAGTATGGAAGAGTATAATTGCTCATTTTAGCCTCTGCAGTGATAAGAATAAATGTAATATCTGTTCATTTGCTACAATATAACTGTTCACACGGTATTTTTTTGCCCTTTATTGGCCGTGTGATAATCTACTAATTCAGTACCAAAACCCTATCCAAAGCAGGCCTTCCACTATTAATCAACCCGTGGTTAAACTAATTTGGTCAGTTTTCAGTTTGCTTTTATAATCTGCTCTTATTTCATCATCTCAACTTTCATATTTTTTTTTCCTCTGAGCAGTGAGTTTGTAAAATAAAGCGATTATTGCTAGTGAACAGAAAAGTATATGAGTTGGAGACAAAGAGCAGATACTCAGACAAACCTGAGCATCTCACATCCAAAAAAGAAGTGTCTTATCACCAGGAGCTCGATATTCAGTTGTCATTAAGCTAAGAAAGTTAGCTGGATAAACTTAGCCAGGAATTCAGCGTCGCAGCCGTGCTGCTAAATATATTTATTTATTTATTTAGCATTTTTATATACCGACTTTCCAATAACAGAATTACTGATCAATTCGGTTTACATTTTAACAGAACAATAACATTGACAAGTAAATGTCTTACAAAGAACAGGTCGATATAACTTGGATAAGTAAATATGGGGTTAACCAGTAAAGATACATTGCCTAATATAGGTATAAGTAAAAGATACAGTGCCTAATGTAGGTTAAATAAACAGTTGCTAATTAATTATATATAGATATATATAAAATATATATATTATATATATATAATATATATATATATAATATATATTAAAAATATACCCAGATAAGTTTACCCAACTAACTTTACATCTGCTCAATAGCAGGTCTGACTTATCCAGGTAACTTAGCTGGATAAGTCTTAATATTGGGCACTTATGCAGTTAACTTACCGGTTCATTCATCGTTTCGCATTAGCGTTAAGGCCCAAACACACGAGATAATGCTGTAACACGTGCATTAAATAGCGCAACGCGCGTTAGTTCGCATTTGCGTTACAGGGGAAAAGTTATCGCACATTCCATTTGGAGGAAGGGAGCGAGAGAACGCCTCTGTAGAGATCACCACGTCACTCTACTATTTATACCACTGTAAGACGGGGGCACTTTTAACTCAGAATGGGGTTTGGGGAGTGGGGTAGGTTTGAGGGTGCAGTTTTACATACACAGTCGGAGGTACGAACAGCAAAGCTGACATCACTGTTTGAATTGATGAAAGGTACAAGAGTAGTTAATTTGTACAATCTACTTAGCTTCAAACAACGTACGTAGAGAGTTCAACAAGCTCTCTCTCTCTCCTGCCCTGAATGGCATGTGCGATAAAAAGCTTTCCCCAGTAAACGCACCTTGCGGCAATTACCTATGCAATGCGGGAGCAGGGAGATTTATCCTAACCATGCCCCCTTTTTTTATCGCAGGCGCTATTTCCACTGTATTTATAGCATTTTAATAAAATCTAGGCTTTAGTTGGACAAGAAGCTCCTCCCCCATCCCATCTACCACTTAGCTGGCTAAGTGGCAGCCGCTGAATGAGGCCGGATATTTAAATACCACCACTTAGCCGGATAAGAGCCGCTAATGACTGGCTTCCATACTTGAGCCTGATTCTTTGGGCGAAACCTCTGATTAAAAGTGGGTGAAAATGCTTGAGAAACCATAACCTTTGAGAGAAAAGTAACCTCTGGCGTTGATTTTCCTGAGGGCTCTTCCTTTTTCCACCCCCTCCAGTTTTTATGTTCTCATAAGCAAGCAGATTCTTGCTTATGAGAACATAAAAACATATTACATATTACAAGCAAATAATTACCGTGCAATCTACCATTCACTCTGCGTTTTTTGTTAAAACCAAGAGTAGGGTGTGTAAGGAAGGAGCAGGGATTTTAATTGTTCTGTTTGAATGCCCTGTCAACAATACGTCATGCAACATTTTCATAGGGAAGACCAGGGGCCAGATACAGGAAACTCACAGAATAGTGCTAAAGTAAAATAGTGAAACTGTGATCTAATTCAAAATGCAATTACTGAGTTTTATTCCGAGTCCTTGATGAAATGAGCAGTGGGTACATCACCCCCCTGTCCACATAAGATAGACAGCTTGTAGCTTCAGCTTAACAATGCAGTTCATGCCACACCCATGTAAGGTGATACATAAATCATTTCACATAAGACTGTATTGGCAGATGCTGTTAACTTAGATTACTAACGGGCCGATACAGTACAGTGCGCTCCGGAGCGCACTGTTAGCCGGCATTTGGACGCGCTAGCTTTACCCCTTATTCAGTAAGGGGTAATAGCGCGTCCAAAACACGCGTCCAACCCCCCCGAACCTATTAGCGCCCGCAACATGCAAATGCATGTTGATGACCCTATTAGGTATTCCCGCGCGATACAGAAAGTAAAATGTGCAGCCAAGCCACACATTTTACTTTAAGAAATTAGCACCTACCCAAAGGTAGGCGTTAATTTCTGCCGGCGCCAGGGAAGTGCACAGAAAAGCAGTTTTTACTGCTTTTCTGTGCACCCTCCGACTTAATATCATGGCGATATTAAGTTGGAGGCCCCCAAAGTAAAAAAAAAAAAAAAATGTAAAAAAATTTTTAAATCGACTCACGGGTTGAAAACCGGATGATCAATTTTGCCGGCGTCCGGTTTCTGAACCCGTGGCTGTCAGCGGGCTCGAGAACAGACGCCGGTAAAATTGAGCGTCGGCTGTCAAACCCACTGACAGCCGCCGCTCCTGTCCAAAAAGAGGCGCTAGGGACGCGCTAGTGTCCCTAGCGCCTCTTTTTGCCATGGGCCCAAATTTAAATTAATTTAGTGAATAGCGACTTTTACTGTATCGGCCCGTAAGAGGTAAATATTCAAAAGCTTAATCCAGACAGACAAATGTAAAGTAAGGATTTACATGTGTACTTTGGCTGAATTCGCCTAAGTGGATTTTCAGCTCCCTGAAACTAGGAACACCGTTTATAATGCACATAAATAAGCCACATTAAAAAAAAAAAAAAATGACATTCAGGGTCATATTATAAATCTACATATGCAGCGTTTAACTTTTGTAACTTTACGCCATGGTTTTGAAAGTTACATGCATGTATTTCACTGAAAATGCACCCGTGAATGCATCCTTGTTCGAGAGAGGAGACCTTTCTTTAATTCTAAATAATGTCGCTCTTCCTGTCTGTTCCACATCACCACCACCACCACCACCCTTCTCCTCTCTAGGTACTCAGCTTCTTAGTTAAAAGAAATGTTGATTCTTTGACTGTTCTCCGTTTCTTAGATGTATTTGATGCACGAGTGTTATAAAATACAGGCGCATGGACTCTGTACTACTGCTTGCTTTCCTACCTTCAGACACAAATTAGCATATTTAATAGAGCACAACTAATAATTACAGTCATTAGAAAGTGCACAAGTTCACTGTACAATTAAGTAGGCGGCTGCTCTGATACTCTACGTATGTTGACTCGCAGAGTAAAGGAGAAGGGCTTTCTATGGGGCACTGTGTATATTTCATACATGGTGATTTATAAACTCTGGAACCGAAAACATTCCCTGGGCCAGATGTACTTGTGATGCAGCAATAACTGAATTACCTTTCTCTTGTACACTTAATTTCTATTGGCAGTTTTATTCACTGAGCAAGGGTCATTAGAATAAGTACTAAACTTTTTTTGTGTGTGTTATGATGCATGCAGTATTGATACAAGAAAGACAAATAGGGGGACTGAGGGACAGGAAAAAGACCATCAAAATGTCAAAGATAAAAGATCCTAAATAAAAAAAAAAAAAAAATCAAAATAAAGGTCCAGAGCGAGCTCAGCAATTTTGGTTGCTTAGTGTGTCCACTGAATATGGGGGTGTTCTTTGTAACGAGGATATAGGTACAAATGTGAGTCATCCTTAAGTGCATCTGTATAAAATCCATCTACACATTATAAAATAAGTCAGTGTTAGCAACAACCAAAATATAAAGAGAGAGTAACATGGGCGCATTCAGTTCCAGTGTGAGTGCATCCCAAGAGGAATCGCTAAAATAATTAAAAAAAAGAAAACTCACACCAGTGTGCATCAATGATCACCAGAGAGGTCAGGTTTGAACTCAGCTGCTTTGGCAGCCATATGACCTACAAAGATACAAGAAGGATGCAGAATTACTTAGGGCAATTGTCAGCACATACTGGAGACGCTGAGTTAAGTGATGCCTAAAGTTATGCCTATATTTTATAAACTGTGGCAGGAGCCACACAGTCTATAAAACAGTGGATCACTGCCCTGAAAGTACACATGCATATGTTTCAGTATGCACACTTTATTTATTTTTTTTAAGGTAGGGATCCACATAGTTTATACGCCTATTTTGTAAAGGTACGCACATATATTTTACTCTTTGAATATCATGTGCTTGTCATAGCTCTTTGTCTCTATTCGGGGGCAGGTATTTTATAAAGTTGGCTGATGTACGCACGTATCTCATGTATGTTCATATTTGTGCTTGGAAGTACATGCACCAGTTCAAGACCTTCACTCGTTGACCCAGGCCTTCACCAGTTCATCTATTTCCTCCATCCCTTGTTCCAGACTTCCCCCTACCACCCACCCAGAAACTGCAGACAAAAGAGAAATAAGGTATCCGTGACTTGGTTATCAAGCGTACAAGCACACGCGCATGTTTGATCTGGTGTTGGTGTATTCTGTTTATAAAATACATCAACGGGTGCGTGCTTCCAAACCCCGTCCTGGAATGCCCTCTGTGCCTGCTTTTTTTTTGCCTGGCAGCGATAGTAAGTGCATAGTTTAGTTTTTTTGCTGATTAACCACAATAAGATCAAAATGATTTACCAAAACAACAATATGGCCAGCAATAAGCAAAACAAATTAAAAAAAAAAAAAGTTAACCAAATAGTTTTAAAATATAGTGAATCTCTTACCCAATACATAAAAACATGACCTAAATAGAATAAAAATGTGAACTGAAACTATAGCAAACCTGCCATGCTTCCAGGGCAAGAGCCAAATGTAAAAACGATAAAACAAGAGGGAGTATAAGCCCTTTGACAACCCAAAGCTTGCATAAAAGAAAACCCTGGCTTTCACTCCTTTCCTAAATTTTAGGCAGTTATTTTCCTGTCTTGAGATCTAACGGCAGAATGCTCCATAGTGAAGACGGAAAATAGCTAAAAGCTGAACGACGGCTACTTTCAGGTCTTACTGCTGTAGGGGGGGTAAAATAGCAAATGAATCCAGTTGTGCAGGTTTATCTGGAGTTAACAGACCCGATAGGTGTGGAAGGCAGCTCCTATGTGCACATCTATAAACACAATAGCGAGAATTTCAAACTTTATTCTATGTGCAACAGGGAGCCAATCAAGCTCAGCTAGCAAGGCTGTCACATGATCTTTTCTTCCCCACCCCAAAGAGACATTTAACTGCACTGCTTTGGAGTGATTGAAGATCCCTCTTGGATACCACTATGTAGTCCTGAGATATAAGGCCTTAAAGTAATTGAGGCTATTTACACATGTATATGCAGATTTTTATGAGCACAACCCTCGTTATATTCATTTCATTTTTTTGACCTGGTAGTTTTTTTCTGCCCCTATGGGTTAACAGCTTAATCGGAACCAGGGTTGGGATACGATGGCCCTGAGCCTTCAGTCTCAGCTTATCTAGGGATTTTTATTTTTTTATTTTTCTGCCCTTATTTCTCCTCCCAGCTTAGCTTTAATCCAATCGATTTCTCTGCGAAGGGTAGGAAGAGTGGTGCTCTTATTGGTGCCAGTTTCTGATGGGCTATTTTGTGATCCGACTGAGGACCAAGGAATTGCATGTGGAAACCGCTGCTTTTCAGTAACTCTGCATAGTGTTTGGAAGAGAGAATTCCCCGGATACTGTCATTACTGCTGGTTCAGGGCATATAGAGGACAATAAAGGTAGTTTGTCTAAAAATTGCCCTAAAAGTACACACGATAGTATTTTTGGAAATTGTGTTTAATTCTGGTGTTTTAAAAGCCTTTCGGGGGTGTTTTTGTTTGTTTTTTTGAGATGTGGACATGCGGCCACTGAGAACTGGACTAAGACCACCAACTCATTTGACAAAGGCGACAAATTGACTTTCGAATGGCTTGGACATTTTACATTTTCAATCTGAGCTAGATTTCATTCGATAATTTAATTTAGTAATGATGGCAGAAAAAGACCAAGTGGCCTATCCCATCTCTCAGCAATTTGCTTATAGTAGTAACTGCCGCTCTGTGCGAGTTACCCCCATGCATTCTGTTAAGGGAAGTAACTGCCGTTCTGTGTAGGTTACTCTCGTGCAGAATGTTATACCATCCCTTTCTTTAAGACTGTAGGGATCTGCAGTGTTTGTCCCATGCCCTCTTGAATTCATTTACTGTTCACCTCTTCTGGGAGGGCATTTCAAGCATCCACCACCCTCTCCATGAAGAAATATTTCCTGATATTGGTTCTGAGTCTTCCCCCCTGGAGTTTCATATTGTGAACCCTAGTTCTACTGTTTCCTTTCCAGCGGAAAAGGTTTAAAGTTTGTATGTCATTGATGCATATCAGGTATCTGAAGGTCTGTATCTAATCTCCCCTATACCTCCTCTCCTCCAGGGTATAGATATTTAGATCCTTCAGCCTCTCCTCGTAGGTCTCCTGAAACAGAACCCACACCATTTTGATCGCCTTCCTCTTCCATCCTGTCTCTGTCCCTTTTGAGATACGGTCTCCAGAACTGAACACAGCACTCCAGGTGAGGCCTAACCAAAGGATCTGTACAAGGACATTATCACTTCCTTTTCCTGCGAGTTACACCTCTATGCAGCCCAGCATTTTTCTGCCTTTAGCTATTGCCTTGTCATATTGCTTCGCTGCCTTCAGATTGCCAAACACAATCACCCCAAGGTCCCTCTCCTGGTCCCCACATCACATACAGCTCTTTTGGATTTCTGCACCATATGTGCATGACTCTGCACTTCTTAGCATTGAATCGCAGATGCCGAATCTCCGCCACTCTTTTCCTTAAATCACTTTTCATTCTCTCTGCTCCTTCAGATGTATCTGTGTTGCAGATCTTAGTATCGTCCACAAATAGACAAACTTTTCCTTCTAATCCCTCTGCAATGTCACTCACATATTGAATAGAACTGGTCCCAAAACAGATTGTTGTGGCACTCCACTTAATACCGTTCTCTCATCATTTACCATTACACATTGTTCCCTGTCAATTAACCGGTTTGTAATCACTCCACCTTGGCACCTGCACCCAAGCTTCTCATTTTATTCATGAGCCTGCTAAGTGAGACCATATCAAAAGCTCTGCTGAAATCAAAGTCAATCATATCAAGCGCTCTTCCTCGATCCACTTCTCTTGTCAACCAATCAGATTTGTCTGGAAGGACCTTCCCTTGGTGAATCCATGTTGCCTCAGGTCCAGCACCCTACCAGATTGTTAATAGTTCATGTGTCCTTTCCTTCAGCAGCGACTCCATTAATTTTCCCACCACTGAGGTGAGGCTAACCAGCCTGCAATTTCCAGACTCCTCTAATCACACAGCACCACTCCTGTTTCCAGGGATCTATTCAACAGGTCTTTCAACTTGTAGACGAAAGGTTCTTTAATCCTGTACCAATCCCCTTGTGCTACTGAATCCCCAAGAGAAAGTGATCTTAATGTACTCAATAACCCATGGTGCAAAAACTTCATGTAAAAAGCAAGAAAATACATGTCGACTGTCTTAAGTATAAACAACTGAAATAACTCTGTAAAGAGTAGAACCGTCTTACCTCTGTTTGGAGCATCAAAATTCAAAAAGGGTTATCCTAAACACGGTTAGTGCTTTAGCTAGCCTGATTGCCTAGTGGCAGTGTTGCATGATTCCATGCGGGCAATCTGAGCCTGATT
Source organism: Rhinatrema bivittatum (assembly GCF_901001135.1). Taxonomy (NCBI): domain Eukaryota; kingdom Metazoa; phylum Chordata; class Amphibia; order Gymnophiona; family Rhinatrematidae; genus Rhinatrema; species Rhinatrema bivittatum. Next base: position 19,760,480 of record NC_042628.1, on the reverse strand, counting down.
TCCCAAAGCCATCTGCTCTTCGGGACAACTAGGGCTGGGGGTGCCAACAGTGTTCACAGCCTGTGTGGTAGGAAGGAAATCCCAGACTTGAAGGTGCAGGTAAGCCAATGTTTGTAGCCCCTGCAGAAGATTGTTGCCAGGGGAGGGTTAACTTCTCAAAACTATTTCTGCAGGTTAAGCAATGCTTTTTACCCCTGGAAATGGACTCTCTTCAAAACTGCCCACCCTATGTGCAAGTAAAATGACATGCCTAGTGCCACTGTGCACAAAACTGAGCGGATTTCCAAACCCCACCCTGCAGGTATGCCTCCCCTAGGGTGGCATAGCTGCAGTTGAAAAAGGAACTGCCCAAAAAGAGGCACGGGTTATACAGGTTATTTTCCCTTTGAAAATTGGCACAAAGGCCAATGGTAAAACAATATCCGCCTACTTTGCACTTCTGCGCCAGTTTGCCAGTTGGTCCTCCTAATGGCTAAGCTGGACCCAGAGGATGATTACATTCGGGGTTGGGGCAGAGGGCCAAATAATAGTGCATGAACACTTATGACATCATCCCCATGGGAATTCGACTTCACAGAGCTGGAAGTCCAACAGAAGAAAACAATTCGGCCCCGGGGGGGGGTCTGTTTTTCATTATCCGAAAACCACACAATTCCCAGAATTCAGTTGCAGAGTGCTTTCGTGCTGGATTATTAAAGAGAGCGTATTCTCTCATTGTCACAATTGTGTATCCATGTAATGCCTTTACCAATGAACAATACAGAAAACTTATAAATGCTGAAACCTTAGCATTCACCTGAGACTCGGGGAGGGTGATTTTTTTTTTGTTTTTCCTCCCAGAAAATTGCCATCTACGACTGTTACTGTGACAGCTGTGAATAACTACCCTTGTTAGAAATCCTGTTTCCAAAGAAAAGCATAGCATTTTAGTTTACGTTCAGTGGCTGTTGCAATTCCTGTAGGAGCTGCAATTCTTTGTCCTTGATCAGTGTAACCAAGAAATCATTTTCCTAGCTGCTGTAGTAGCGCTGAATTCTCTGCCAAGCTGCCCATTCTTACTTCACTGTAAAAAAAATAAATAAAATAAAATACTGGTTTTGTTTTCAAGAATTCAATTACAGCTTCTATACACTGATGACACAATTCTTTAGATGGTTGCTATTGTCCTGGTCAAGCAGAAAGATCAGTTTTTTTACCACACTCAAAAAAAAAAAAAATGTATTGCCCTTCATAGGGACAATTTTCAAATAGCCCATCTTCTTGTGAAGTATGCGGCCACTTTTCTTGCATGTACTGTTAGCTAATTTTCAAAGAGAACATGCATAGATACTCTTTTTGAAATTTATCCTAAAGTATGCAAGTTAAAATACTTTGCATGCACTTGTGGGAGGCTGAGAGAGAGGGTAATATGATGGGCATTCATTACTACTACTGCATCGTGTATGCAGCGCTGTACAAAAATCACTCCTTTGAAAATGTCACGTACACATGCTGTTTCTTCCCCAAATCTATACACGCCTCTGGAAATTTCTCCTTGCAGCCCAGCTGAAAGTGCACACATTTTGGAAGCCTGCCCATAACTTTTCCTGGACTGACATGGGCAATTATCACCTACATTGTATACAACAACTCTAAAATTTTGGTTCAACCGGTCTGTATTGACTTAACACAATAACAGCCATCAAATTTTGTAGGCCCCTTACTCATAGGGTCTGTGGTCCACAACAGACTCTGATATGGTATAGGGTCACCTTAATTTATTTAAACAACTTTTATGCATTTTTTAAATGTTTGTAAACTCAATAAAATTAATGTCCCAAAAATGCTGATGAACTCCAGATTTATAGCGCCAACTTTGGCTCCTAATCTGCTATATTTCAAATTGTAAGACACAAAGGTAACGTCACGAATGATTTCAGTGAGAATACTCATCCATTAAATGTCCTAGTGCCTCTTTTTGGACAGGAGCGGCGGCTGTCAGTGGGTTTGAGTATTCTCGCTGAAATCATTCGTGACGTTACCTTTGTGTCTTACAATTTGAAATATAGCAAGCAGATTAGGAGCCAAAAGTTGGTGCTATAAATCTGGAGTTCATCAGCATTTTTGGGACATTAATTTTATTGAGTTTACAAACATTTAAAAAATGCATAAAAGTTGTTTAAATAAATTAAGGTGACCCTATACCATATCAGAGTCTGTTGTGGACCACAGACCCTATGAGTAAGGGGCCTACAAAATTTGATGGCTGTTATTGTGTTAAGTCAATACAGACCGGTTGAACCACAATTTTAGAGTTGTATACAATTTAGGTGACTGGAATACACTTGTTGTGGTGTTTGGGGTTATTATTTGTGATTGACAATTATCACCTACACCATTTTACTTTGGCAAATAAGCGTCTGCTCGGGTTAAATGGTTTTGAAAATAGGACCTCTGCAGCCTTCAGAAAGGTCTGCTTAATCTTCTCTGTTAGAAAGCCAAGAACCCTCAAGTGTACTGTTGAGTTCAGGTTCTTTGCCTCATTGATCTTCTCCTCCCTCTCATCCATTAAGTCTAGTAGACGAATATGTGCTGTATAGCCTTGGTTAATTTTCTTTCTGATGGCCACGTCAAGAAAGGATCAAAATGAATTGGCACCAAATGAGAACATCCTATAACCCAACCCAAATGAGAATCTCACAATGAACAAAATCCAAACGTGCAACCTCCTTGTTTGTTCATCATAATTTGCTTATGCAATTAATTGGGTTGTGCAGTACCAGTTCACTTCCCTTTGTTACATAGAAACAAGATGGCAGAAAAAGACCATATGGCCCGTCTAGTCTTCCTATCCGTCCAATTTATGTAGCCCTTACAATTCCTATCACTCTCTGAGAACCCCTGTTGTCTGTCCCATGCTTTCTTGTATTCAGATACTGTGTGTGTTGTTGGTATACTACTCAGTTTCTTAATAGTTGGCTTCTGTGGAGTGAGGTGGTTTTCCTGAGAGAGTGCAATGAAATTTGTACATGTGTGAGATCATGCACATGGCGCTTGGAGTTGTATTTTTACAAAAAAAGTAAATATCTGCTTCTGCTGTTAGGGTTTGCCTGGAAGAGTCTTATTTGCCTTGGTCTGGGGGAGGAGGGTTCCAGTGGGTTGGGAGGATAGGGGATGGTGGACTGGGGGCAGCAGAGGTCTTTCAATATCTAGGTGGGACCAGGGTAGAAGCTATTTGTGTAACATCAGAGTGGAAGGGGTCCCAGTGCTACATATTTTCTTATTTTGTGGCTAAAAAGGAGGGGTGATTCCACGGGGGGGGGGGTGCTATCAGACCCCTCCCTCTCCCCTGCAGTACCTTCTAAACTTGGTGGCATGGAGAGGGATCCCGCATTTACTTTAAAAAATGAGAGCAATATTCAACCAGAGAGAAAGCAGTTACCCTTTTGGCCCGCAACTCCTCCAACCAGACCTAGCCAGTTAAACCTAAGGCCTGCCCCAGTAATGACCCCGTGCTGCCTCTTTATTTATTTTTAACTCTTTAACAATTTTCAGGCATAGAAGAGGCATCAATAACATGGCAAACAGTCCATAATGAAAGAAGACAGGGCACAGACTAAACCAACCATTGTGGAAACAAACTTAGCAATGTAGGGCAATGATGTAAACTGTGAGCCCCACCCTCGACTCATTTAAAGTTCATCCACAGTAATCAAGCAGTTAAGTCTAAACCATAGTGTGTAAGATTGTCCCCCATATTTGGCGATACTTGAAATTTTTGTTCAATAAATCATAGCACAGTCATTCGATGACTGTAATATCTCTGACCTGAGCTCGCCAGTATTCCAAGTCGGGGTTGAATTTGCAAGAAGTCGCAATTGCAAATCTTGCAGCAAGATTCAGTTTCCCACCAAAAGTCTGAACTTGACTGGCATTAGCGATACAGTAGGTTCTGTGGCGCAATCTGTTAACTCAGCCCTCACAACAAATAGTTAAGCCTAAGAGCAGAGACTCATATCCCGTTCCATTCCTTTGCAGTTAAGGTGTTCCTAGGTCCACATTCCATTTATCTATCAAACCTTGAGAGGTATCCAACCCATATTCTATTGAAAGAATTCCCCAGTATATAACTGTCACCCCTTTGGTGGCCCTATCCAAATCGCACGGGTAGGAGGTCCATTCTGTTAAGTGGACAAAGTGAATCTTACACTGTCTCCTTTTTATCCAATTAAATTTTAACCAGGGAATGACTCACCCTGTTAAAACGTAACTGCTGAGAGGTTCGGGAAATTGAAAACTTGAGGTTTGTCTGTCGGGTTTTCTAAAGGAAAACTCCTTGGGGGAGGGGGGGAATTCTCTTTGAAAATGTGCTTGCAGGCCCTGTGGCTACAAGCAACCGGGGGACTTTAACCATTGCCCCTAAAATACTTGCCATGGACTTTAAATGCCAGAAGAATTTGATTCTTTCACCAGGAGTTCTCTGGAGTAAATTAAAATGAAAACAAAGATCGACTGCTGCACTCGCTGCAAAGTTTGCAGTGTGCATGTTCTAACCTACATCAGTATAACAGATAATGATCAGAATGTCTTACCCGTCCTCTGCTCAAGCTTGCATCTGACTATGAGGCTCTTACTGTTATCCTAAAGGCAGACATTACTTGAACTTTCATGCGGTGTAACATCTCAAGAGGAAAGGTTACTGTTGCTCTAAATTAATGAAATAGTACAGAAAAACCTATCACTGTAACTTGCTGGGCAGCATTAAGTGACTCATTAATACGCTACCACTCGCATTTTGAGGCACTGACCGGATAGGGCACTTTTAGCGGTGCCCAGTGATATTGTGTGTTGTTTCTGGCTGCTGTGTGATTCAGCTGAGTTGGTTGAACATACAGTAATAAAAAATATATATATATTTATAATTCATTGTTTACTGTTTTGTTTCAAAGGCACTTCGGTCTAATCGGTGTAAAAGCAGCTAATTTAAAGTGCTCTCCCACAGGAAGCGTAGCACTAGGATCTTGACATTCAGGGCTTTGCTTTGTGTGCAACAATGCACAGCCTTCTAAAAGCAGCAAACACAAACCCATCTGCGTTTTGGTTTATGGCAACCTTTATCCGGTGCGGTCGCATGACGCGCACGCCTGTGCTTTCCACAATTGGTGCTAAGTCTGTGAGAAAAAGGTTAGGCTTGCTTTTTCCGCCCCCCCCCCCCCCCCAATGGGGGGATGGTTTTCAAACTTGCTCCCCCTTGTTGTTTAATAAAATTCTTTCTTCTCCCGATTTTCGGGTTGTCTTGTGCTGGTTTCTTCCCTCTTCGGTGTCTGTCAAGATGCCAGAATTGCGGAAGCTTCCTTGTGATAGAGCACAGCAAAAGGTCAGAGGCCAACAAGGAACATTATAATAAAAAAAAAAAATAAAATAAAAAAAAAGGAAACTTTACCCCCTAAGTGGGGAGCACTTTTGTATCATTATGACTGTGTACTCTGTCATCAAATGCTACTTCAAAGTGCATTTTCCTAAGAAGTCATGTCAATTAAAGCTGTTACTATGCAATCATGGGCATTTTCTAAGAAGGAAAATGTAATATAGTTTTAATGACAATTGTTAGTACAATTGCTTTGGCCTGTAAAAGCATCATTTGCACCAGATAAAAATGTTTCACCAATATAACAGATTGCCAGAATGTGTCACAGATGTTTTTGTGATAAAAGTTCTTTGCTACAAAATCTTTTTTTTTTTTTTTTTTTTTTTTTTTTTTTTATTTTGTTTCTAGTCCCCTTGGGGAAAATGAGTGGCTGTACTTCTCAGTTATGATATAATCTGTAAAACGTCTTTGCATGCAAACTTTTTTGCCTGAAAGCTCAAACTAAGATGTTTGCCTTTGAAACCATTTCATGTGGAAGTATTGCTAAGTAAATTCGTTACATACCCGTTCATCCTGGTAAGTTGGAGACTCACTGGAGAAGCAAATGTGAAAATCTGCATAGCTCACTCTACTAAACAGAAAATAATTTTCTGTGATTGCCAAATGGAGATGCTGAATCAAACCTTAGGTGGCATTAGAGGTCACATGATTGAGCATGCAAGGCCAGTCCTGTTTCCTACAGTCTAACCACTTTAGCTGATTGGTAGACAGATGTTCTTATTGGTTTAGATTCTGTGCTGGTTTAAATTGGATCTAAATAGGGACTCAAATTCCCTTTATTGTTGACATTTCTGACTCTTCCACAGCTGGAAGAATTATTCGAAGTAATCCTATCATTGCACACTCTGCTCGTCTGTGGCGGCGGGTTTTTTTAAATTTTTAGATCTTTGTACTTTTTGCAGATTATGCCCTTGGCTAAAAAATCTCTCTTACTGCTCTTTCTTTCTGAAAATTGAGGAATTGCAGGCGCGCATGGTCTGTGGTACTTCTGGCAGCTATGGAAAGGGAACACGTTGTTTTCTTTATCTGACTGACTTGAAAAGTATCATTTTGAGCACCATAGACACAGTCTATACCTGCAAATGAGATGGTTGGACAGAGATGGACCTCCCTGGATCCCCCACCACCTCTGAGCAATTTATAAGTGACACAGCAATTCCCGCCAGAGCTATATTTCAGCTGTATGATTGTATTACTGATTCGGACAGCCTTCCTGATGGGATGCATGCTTTGATCAGGAGTTTGAATGAGGGCTTGCAGGTTTCCCTGAACCATACAGATTGGGATGAGATCTGGCAGGCTTCACATTCAGTATCCATTTGTGCTAAGAGAGTAAAATTAATGGTGAAACTTTTGCACCGTACAAACCGATGTCCTACTTTCTTTGACAAATTCTCAACCTCTTTATTCTCTTTGCTGGATGGGGATGTAGCGTTACAGGCCCTTATTTCCACGTCTGATGGGCTTGTCCACTGGTCTTGTCATTCTAGGGAGAAGTGGAGGCCGCGATTTAAGGTCATATGTCAGTGTGACCTATGTATCTCACCTATGCTTGGTCTGCTGGGTTTATGGAGGGAGGTTCCATTCAATGTTCGCGGTTCGGACAAAACCTTGATTATACAATGTCTTTTGACTGCAAGGCACCCTTATAACCTTAGTTTGGAAAAGTGCCCCCATTCTTCTATGCAGGAGAATGCAACTGACTGAAATTGCATTCCTTGAAAAGCTTGCTTATGCTTTTCCTGGGAAAACTGAAAAAATATGACCCCATTCGGGGGAAATTCTGGTGCTACTGAACGGAGGCACCGGACATGTGACCTTTATGCCTTATTTGCCCTCACCCTTTTCCTTTTCTCCCCTTGCTTCCTTTTAACTTCCCTTTGCCAAGACCCTACTTGGCATTTCCTGATGTTTCTATCCATTTATAAGAGGATACTCATCATACTATATATGAATTGTAGACTTCACTGTGCATTTTAAAGTGTGAATCTCTTGTTACAGTTTAAAAGAAAAAGAAAATAAATTGGATCTAAATTATTCACTAAGAGATAACGAACTTTAAGTATGCTGGCAAGAAAGTTTACATATCTGTCCTAGAGACTATTTAATGCTTGGAGACCAAAAGAATTCTGCTGCTTCTATTTGATAAGATATTATCGGACTAAAGAGTTTAAAGAAACAGAATGCGTTTGCATGAGAAGGCCACAGATGATTAAAGTCTGTTTTCCTCAGAAAATCTTGAACTGTGAAAAACCTTATCAAGTTTTTCCATTGGCACAAAATGGCTAGAATTCTAGAGTGAATGTGGCCATGAAAGAGATGGAACTTTCTCTCTCTTTTTTTTTTTTTTTTACTCATTTGGTAAGAATTTATTTATTTAAGGGTTTTGTATACCGGGATACGTTGGGAACATCATCTCGGTTCACAGGTAACTAAACATAGCAACAGGCTTTACATAGAACGAGTTACAAGGTGAACGTTAATAAAGGTAACCATGATAAAACTTGAGCAAGTAAAACAATAGGCTATATAGAGATCTAATTACAAGGTGAGCATTGATATAAGGCAGTAATGCATGATTAGATTAATGACAGTTTAAGTTTTATAGAGAATAAAACTGCGACATGTGAGTTAATAGTGGGTAACAATGTATGATAGTGACAAGTAATATAAATGGGGGCTTAAGCAGAGAGAGGGGAGGCAAAGTGCACTGGAGTACACCTGGAATAAAAGGTGGCTGGAATATAGTGGGGGGGGGGGTGGGAAGGGCAGGGGGAAGGGGATAGGAGGAGGTGAATTTAGTAGCTGAATGGTAGCTGCACTTGCTATGGTCTCTGGATTTTTTGTCCATGCAACTTTTTCCCCCCCCCCCTGTAGTATGACTTTTTTTTTTTTTTTTAATTTAAAAGGAGCTTTTGAACAAGACTCCGGGTTCTCTGGTTTCACAGCTTGCTGAACTCAGAGAGATGATGGGCGAGAACATTCTTTTCTCTGCTTCGAGTGGTTGTAAATGGCCATAGTTTAAAGTAGCAGATGCTGAGCCGTATCTAGGCATTCAGAAGAACAATGTTCCCCCTGGAAGTGTTCCATAATCACACATTTTGCATTTATACAGCAAATATATAGGAAGAATCTGCTTATTGCAATATATCATGTGTTCAGTTCAAAATGTGATTTTCTTTTGATTGTTTGTTACTCTCTTTTTACTTCCTCCGTTCTAACCATCATCCCAGATGGTATGGCCAAGTGGCTTTAGGAACCCTTGTTGACTTTCAGAGTCCGTCTTTGGCTGGCAGGGGCCGCAACTATAGAATTAGCCATTTTTCCTCTTTCCCCATACCCCTAACAGACAAGGCGAGGAAACCTAGATCCTCCCCCCCCCTCCCCTTCTCCAACCTCTTCTATCTCATTGTACAGTACTGCAGCCCCGAGTCACAAGGTCGGCCCCAGAAAGTGATTTTTAAATTATCTCAGTTAATTACTAAGTTGCATTCCTTTCTGTGAGACACTCTGAAACCTTCAAACCCTCTTCCATGAGTCTCCTGAAGATTTCATCCCTACTTGACAAGCCAAAACAGTGCCATACTTTCTATAGACAGGATTGTGAAATGGAAATGTCCTCCAGGACTAACCCTGCTATTATGATTCCGCCAGTCAACCATCAAGATAGGCCGGGTAATATTACCCTCTCCCTGAAGCTCTGACAGGTCATCTCTGTGATTCACCTGAACCTCCATTTCTGACTCCCCAAAATAGTGGAGGCCATTCTGCAATTTCCTTCTCTCTCATTGCAGCATTTATCACTTGCCAGTAGGTTGGCCTGAATTGTATGTTTGTGATCTCATGTAAATAATAGTTGCTTGCAGCAAACCTTGTTAAATTAGACTAAAAAAAAAAAATGATGCAATAAATGTTAAACTGGCTGCACTGAAATACATAACATTTCTTAACATCACTTAATGTAATGAGGCAAAGGTTCACTGCTGCTGCTTCCCCTGGTGCAACATTGCCCATCCAGCCATTTAAGTTTTGGAAATAAATGTGCAAGCCCAGTCGGAAGATGCTTTATTAGTCCTGCGGGATGTCCTCTGTTAGAGCAGCACTTGTTCATTCTGTAATAGGGGTTTTTCAAGGTATCTGTGAAACGCTGGGCTTACATGTAAATGTAGCATAAATAAAAGGGCAGAGTTGACTGGTGAGTGTAAGCAAATAATCACTACTCCCCTATCATCTTTTTACATGATCGCTCTTTCCACTTAACCAAATTCAAAATGTCTATTCTGTTCTGCAGCTGAAGCATTGAACTAGATCGGCTCCGTCTAGCTTACTCATTTGTTTGTTTCTTTACTGTGCTCGACTGTTGTACCTGACGGTTCATACAAAATTAGCAGAGAAGCTGAATGCTTCGGTTTCTAAAAGAAACACTGTTGTAAGATAAAATATCTAAACTGTGAAAAGAAAAATGAGCTGTATGCCACTGTAAAACCATATCTTATCTTCATATTGTGCCCTTTCTTCTCTTTCCGTAGGACAAATGACCAGCTAGTGGCATTCCTATCCAAGTACCGAAATATGAACTTCCTGAAGTCTCACGGGAGAGACAATGAAAGGTAGAGTTCTGTGAAATCTCGTACATTTTTTTTTCTTTTTAAATCTAAGATACAAGTTATTTCTGGTTGCCCCTCAGCAGAGTCAGATGAGTCATTTCACTGTTGCAGCAGATTATATAGCTTATAGAGGTGCTTCTGGTGTGGTACCCAGAAGATCAGGTCTCCTTGGACAAGCAGGTATGAATTAGCCATAACACATGGGTGACATCCAGTGTGCCAACACAGACCTGGCTCTCAGCTGAGTAGACTTTACTGAGCATGTGCGGGAGTTCCTGCTTGTGTCCACTGTCTCGTGAGCCCACACACAAATATATCCGTCTGTCTTCATATTTTTTTATCTCCTTTTCAGGGTCTAATGTCCCTATCTGCTTCTAATTTTTTCTGCCACTGCCTCAGCAGCCCCTCAAACAAAATTTTAGTTTTTAAAAAAAAAAATTGTAATTGTGGCAGAGAAGCTAAGGTCAAGAAACCTGCGATAATTGAATTCAAGGTCTGCATCTGTGGATGCTGAATGTCCATCATAGTTATGTACTCCATCTATCACTGCTTGGCTCTGAACCATAACCTCCAATTACTACAGCTGTGGTCAGATGTTCACCAGGGCACAAAAGTACCGTGCCTGGAAGATAACGTCCTTAAGGAAGGGGCTGGTGGATAAAAGCCCAAAGTCTCAGCATGAAGCCAAGTAGTGGAGCCTCTCCTCAAGGAGCAAAGTGTAATTGGACTTTCAGCAGAAGAAAAGGTGGGAAACTTCCCCCTGGTTGTCCTGTAGGCATGGGAAGTGTTTTGTGCGTGGTACCAGCCATTGATTGGGTCCACCACATATTACTAGTTTCTTTGCCTCCTTAGGCCCTGAAGACCAACATGGGAGATCAGAACCTCTTCTGTCCAAGATGGAGGAAACGTTACTGCATAGTGGAGCTACTCCAAGTTCTATGCCAGCATGTTCTTCTCTCCAAGAGCTTCCGACATTGGGACTAAGTCCTTTCTATGAAGTGATGGATTCTCCTCCACAAATTAGGAGAAGTGGGTTCTGTCCACTGTGTCAGTTATGGATATTTCCCCACCAGAACAGCAAAGGCCTCTGCCTTGATCTCCTTTTTCATCATTATTAGTTTATATTGATACAAACACCATTGTTCTTTTCAAACTTTATTATTTTTCCTGTTTTTAGTTTTGTTTAAATGTTATTTATCTTGTTTGTTTAAGTTTTATTTTGAGAAACAATTATAAACTGTTTTGTTCAAATTTATTTGCTAAGACGATATAGAAATATTTTTAAATAAATATCTTAGTGTTACCCCAGGTCAAAAGATGAGGGTTCCATGAGGATCCCATCAGCCTTGCTTCAGCATACCTCCTATCCGAAGGATCTCTGCTAGTCTAGGTTTTTGGATAAGCTGGCAAATACTCTATTCATCAGTGTTATAAAAGAAAAGGATGATAGAATTGGGCTTCTTAGGTCCTGTAGTCTCCAGTAGATTCTGCTGCTATACAGTTTCTCAAACTCCTCTAGGATCTTCAGATGAGGATGTGCCAGATGCCTATGTCATGTCTTCCAGTAGCCTGAAAACAACCTCAAGCATAGAGTGTAGGGTACCCTCATTGCTGCACCACTTCATGATGATGGATTCAATGTTGAAGCACATTAAGCACACTCATGAGATCTTCCAGGGCTCCATGCTGATTGCCCAGATTGTGGCTAAACATAGTGCAGTATTGTACAAATCCATCTAGATCAGGCAGATCTCTGTTGAGCAGTGAAAGATGTGGAGGAATGCAAGAAGCACCTTATCCATTCCAAATACAATGCTTTTGATACAGTAGCTAGGACTTTGACTGATTCCATAGGAGTCTGAAGTCTCATGTGGCATGGGTAAGAGAATGTCTGTGATTATCTCACAAATGCTTCCTGTTTAGGGGACAATTTGGAGATAAAGTGAAGGAGATGGTGACTCTAAGGAGCATGAATCCACATTAGTCATCTAAAAAGGGGAACCAACCGGTTCCTGCCCAATGCCAGTATTTCTCATACAAGTAGCCTTTCTTCAAAAGATGTCCCTTCTGCTCTTTTTAAGTGTCATCAAGCTCCTCCCACTATTCAGCAGCTGTCTTTTCAAGGGTGGCAAAGGAAAAGGTGTCCACCCAAGACTTAGTAGCAAGCACAATCTTAAGCACTAATTTTTTATAAAACTAGGTCCCACCTCCCTACTTCCTCTAGTGGCAGAAGGGTTCACACTTTCCTCCCAGAATGACTCTGTATGAATCTAGACGTTCTAAAGTGGAATTCTTGCTACAAATTCCACCACACCAAGTGACTGTCTACCAACGCCTCCACAAAGGGATGGGGGACACATACCGGTGTGACATGGACACAAGGTTTGTGGTCCCCAGTGGAGAGTCTTCTACAAATCAACCAGCCATTTGCTATGCTCTGAGAGATTTCTCTGACCTCCTCTTAGGACAGAGAGTCTTAGTCCTTATGAATATCCAAGTGACCTTGTTCTATATAAAGAAGCCTGGAGATATGGGCTCTTACACCCTCTGCCAGGAGACCATCCAAATCTGGTCATGGGCAGGACATTACAGTGCCCATCTTCAGGCAACCTACCTGCCAGGAATCCAGAATTTGTTGGCGGACTGCCTCAGCAGAGTGTTGCAACTGTACAAATGGTCTTTGGATCAAGTAGCAGACAACTTATTTAATCATTGGGGAAAGCCAGCAATTGACCTGTTCACCTCAGGGAGTTGATATGTAGCTGCTTCATGCATCCGAGCAGCTACAGATCAACTCATGACACTTTTCTACTGGCGTGTTGGTCTATTCTATGCATACCCACCAATTCCTGTAATCACCACAACTGACCAGAAGGTCCTTTGTGACTAAGAAAGGCTAATGCTTATAGCAGTAGCCTGGCCACAGCAAGAGTGGCATTCTTATCTTCTCCATCTGTCAATTTTGTCTCTGTTCCATTGGGAATATCTTTGACACTCATTAAAGAGGATGGCAGGCTCTATCTGGCCCTCATGGCATGGAGCAAACATGAGCTACAGTCTCCTTGCACCTGCTAAAGGAAGTGGTTCGGATTTCCTCCAGGAAGCTTTCAGCCAGAAGAACCTACAGTTTCAAATGAAAGAAGTTCTCAATTTGGGGTGAGGTCCAGCCAGCTGGGTTTCTTTTCTTGTCACCTAAGAGTCTTGCTTCATTATCTGTTCTGCTTCTTGCCCTCAGCACTTCTTCAGTCAAAGTTCACCACAGTGCTATTGTGACACATCACTAGCAGGTGGAAGGGGCTCCAATCTTGCACCATCCCTTGGTATCATTCAAGCCTCTAAGTAAACCTCCAGTACCTTGATAAGTCATTGTTTGCTCAACTCACAAAATGCCTTTAAACCTCTTGAGTCAGAAAATTTGAAGTTTCTCACCTGAAAAGTGTTTCTCATGGCCATCACCTCAGCACTAAGAGTAAATTACATGCTTTGGCTTTGCATTCACCATATGTGCGGTTCTTTCTTAACAGAGGGTTATGTGCACAAATCCTAAGTTCCTTCAAAAAGTGGAATCTGCATTCCACATTAACCAAACTATTGTGCTTCCTACTTTCTGAGATTGTATACACACAGCGGAGAAAGGGCTCTTCACTCTTTGGACTTCAAGAAAGTCTTAGCGTATTATTTAAGAAGTACTCAGCCTCATTGTCAAGCTTCTCCACTGTAGGTATCCTTTGATACTAATAGGTTAGGACAGGCAATTGCCAAAAGAACTGTCTAATTAGCTAGCAGACTGTGTCACGCACTGTTATGCGCTAGCTGGCTTGCAGGTTACAGACTCTGTCAAGGCTCATTGGGTGTAAACAATAGTGACTTGGCACATCTAAGGGCCACTTCTATTGAAGACGTTTGCAAAGCTTCTACTTGGTTATCAGTTCACACCTTCATGTTCCACTATTGCCTTGACAATATGTCTCGATGGGGCAGTAACTTTGGACAAACAGTTTTGCGCAGCTTATTCACCCAGTAGTCTGTTCTCCACTGGTGGGATCTAGGTTGCTTGTTTCAATAATTGCTCCACTCTGCAACCCTCGGCTTGGGACTCCTCGTACATTATGGGTAATTTCTGCCTGCTTGTTGACAAAGAAAGCAAGATTCCTTACATCTAAACATGGTTCTTCATAGACAGCAGGATAAATTAGTCATACTTAATACCCACCTACCTCCCTGGAAAGTCAACTACCTTTGCTAAAGCTTAAGCTCTGGAAATAACTGAGGGGCTTACGAGGCAGCATGTATGTATGGGAATTCCCAAACATGCTCAGTAAAGTCTTTACTGATCTCTGAGGGCTGGTTTGATGTTGGCACCATCGGATGATGCCATGTACTCATTATGACTAATATATTCTGCTTTCTATGGAGAGCCCTGTTTACAGGTAAGCAAACTTGCTTTTCCTGTTGTCCATATTAGAGGTGAAATGATCTGTTGGAAACTAATTTTGCAAAGAAATTAAACCAAATAAGCCTGATACTTCACTTTCAATGCATATCCAGCATGGCTCTTTGCTTCAATGGCAGGGGGGAATGAAGAAAAGTGGATTTATATACAGACAACCAACAAGGACTGAATTACATAGTCAGGGTAAACAAGCATGGGTGTAGCTTACTTATTGCAGTGGTTACTATCCCTAACTAAGCTGGATATTTCACTTAGATGCAGTTCCAACACTGCTCTCTACATTAATGGAGGGGGGAAGGGAAACAGAACCAAAAGGTTATTAAGGGCCAAGAGTAACAGATAAGTATGAGAGAAAAAAAAAAGTGCGAAAGCTTGCTGGGCAGACTGGAAGGGCCGTTGGTCTTCTTCTGCCGTCATTTCTATGTTTCTATATATTAAGAGGTGGGAGTATTACAGGTTGATTTATGTTTCTTGGCATTTTTATTCTTGTAACTTATAGTTGCATACTCTTCCCATCCCTTGATTGAGTTTACCTTGTGAAAGTGGTTATAGTCTTAATGGAGTTTTTTCATATAAATGTAATAAACAAATACAAGTGAACTTTGTTTTATTTACAAAGCTTGTAAAGAATTTGAGCCTCAGCCCAGTAGCCTTGAGTCACTGAGGTGACAGTGTGGCATTCTCCAAAGTATGAATAGAACAAAGGGAGTTCCTCTGAGCAACTTAGATGAAGATTAGAACAAAAGGTACAAAAATAAAGGTTGCCAGCTGGTTTCATTATTTAGAGCAGATTGAGCCAGTCCTAGTTATATCCCAGTGCATGGGCTTGCAGACCTGGTTTTCTTTAGGGTCATCATAGGAAAATATGAACTACAAGTCCATACATGCAATACATGTTTAATCTTGTTTAGATGTATTTTTATGGATGTTTTATTGTAATCCAACTAGAACTCGGGGCAGAGTATAAATCTTTCAAATAAAATAAATGGGGCAAAAGCAGGACCGGATCAACCTGTCCTGAAAAAATGGAGTGGAACAAAGAACTTGACTGTGAGAAGTAATCCCATCTATGCAAGAGCTGCATTCTTAATGATGAAATATTGTTGCAAGGCGTGTATGAAGAAATGGCAAGCTTCCTAGTCTTTTAAATTGAATATTCTCACAGTAAGGGGCATTGAAGCATGCTCTGAAAGTCTGTGCCCATAGAGCTTGAATCATATTGCGATATCTGCAAAAACCAGAGACATGCAGATCACATTCACCCATAGCATGTTGTGAGGGAAACTTGCATTGAGATGTGTCCTGTGTCTGTTGTCTTAATGTACTTGGAAATAAAGCTATGTGTGTTAGTCCTTGTGGGATTAAGAATTGCACATTTTGAGTTATGCCAACTATACAGTAACATAACAGTCCTTGCTCACCAGACCAGTTCTGATAGGCAGCAGAATTACCTAGGAGCAAGAAATGAATAAAATCACTGCACAATGCAATAAAGTAGCATGTCATGGCTCATCAAATGTCTTTTTACGCCAGTTTCTCAACTGCGTCCTGTGTAACAGATGGGCTTTTAAATAACAAGGAAGTAGGTGTGTGCTTTTTTTCTTTTTTGTGTCGTTTTTGTTTCAGGTCATTATCTGTTTTGATTTCGTTTTTAAAATGGTTCCGAGTTTGTTTATTTCGGGTTTCCCTAATTTCGGAGGTAGTGCACGCTAATGGTATTTAGTGCGCACTAACTGAAAATGTTACTAATATGTTAAAGTGTCAGCTGGAGGAGCAGTTCGTTAGAGGTATGGTTCTGCATTTCCATTGACTGTCTCCTTGCTTGTTTGTGTTGCAAGGTGGTGTTTGGGGGGGGATGACAGTGCCTGGTAACAAATGTTTGTTTTATTTTATTTATTTATAAAACGTATTAATCGCTTTCCAGTTTTCACAATAAAATCTTTCGAAGCAGTATAATAGTATCAAGTTCTGTCAGCAAAAGCATGTAATGAAAATGGCATATTTTGAATTTGGCAGTTTTTTGTATTTTAGGAAAGGGGCCCTAGAATTTTGGGATGTGTATTTTACATTTGTTACCAGGCACTGGGCACCCCCCACCCACCCTTGCAACCTTGGCAACACAAACAAATAACTAAGGAGCCAACGGGAATGCAGAAACATACCTCTAGCCAACAACTGCTCCCCCAATTGACACTTTTTTTTAGTTAGCATGCGTTAAAGACCTGTTGGTGCGCACTAACACACAATACCAGTTTTTATGAAACTTCATCTTTTTTCTTTTTTTCATTTTGCAGCCTTACCAAAACAGGACAAAATAGACCATTTTGTTGCCATTTTCTAATTTGTTAAAAACGACTGCACAGCCCTACGAGGAAGTGGGGAAACATACATATGCAGGAATTTCCTGAGCTCACCTCGTTAGGTTGAGTTCATTTTCAATACCTATTGGGGTGCGTCAGGAGGCTGATTATCACATTTGGAGCAGGTGGTGATAGAGTAGAGTTGTAGTTCTTAGTTTTAATGCATTTTATTTGATGTAAACTTTTATGCAGCTCCAGCGCTGCTCTCTACATCAATAGCAGGGGTGGAAGGAAATTTAGAATCAAAAAGTTATCAATAAGGGCCCTGACCTCAGCGGTCAGAGTAACATAAGTATGAGAAAAATAACTGTGAAAGCTTGCTGGGCAGACTGGATGGGCCGTTTGGTCGTCTTCTGCTGTCATTTCTATGTTTCTATGTAAATTGTGTATTTTATGTGGTTTGATATCTGTTTTGAACTTTGAGTGTTTTTGTAATCCGCGTTTGAACATTGGGAGAATACGCAAAATATAAGTTTGTAAATAAAAAAAAAAATAAAAAAATAGGGTACATGCCAAGCCTGTGATTGACCACCTCCCCAAATTTGTCCATGATCTGTCCACTCTGAGAAATGTTATGCCTCAAAATGGACAGACAGGTGGACAAATTGAATCCATTGCATAAGCGCTTCCCCTCCATGTATTAAAGTGCTAATAAAAATATTTTAAAGCGTGTGCAATAATGTACCGTGCAGATTGTTAAAAAACTTCAGATTCCTAGGGGGTTCCCTGCTAACCAACTGTGGGATCTTCCAGCCAATTGCATCGTTTCACAGAGAGTCTGCCTGCAGGTTGGCCCCACCTGCCCGTGAGTTAAGCCCCTGAATTCTGCAGCTCTTTAATGGTTCTGCACTTTATCCAGGGCTATCCCCAGGCGCACGTAAAATACTGTCACTTTTGGCACAGAAAAACGATGGCATACTAATTAAAACGGAAAAGATAGTAGGAAGGAGGGCCAGTTTTGGTGAGCTGTTCCGTATCTGAAATCAGTGCACCAGCATTCATAGGCAAAATCCTTATTTTCCTTCTTAATATAATCTGCCAAGCAAACATTTCAGTTGTCATTTCTCTGCCGTGTAAACATCTGCCTATGCTCAAAAGTGCATCTTAAGCAATTTTGGTGTCTCAATTGAATGTTAGATTTATAAAATGCAAGTACAGAGCTGAAATCCTGGTGCAGATAAATCAAAATATATTTCATGTTTGAGGCTGATAAACAATTTGCGTTTTCATTGCCAAGTAAGAATTACAAAACTTAAAAAGGCTTTGCTTTGCTAAACAAAGGAGCGGATTTTAAAAGGGTTACGCACGCCGAGCCTATTTTGCATAGGTCCGGCGACTCGCGCAAGCCCCGGGACGCGCATATGGCCCGGGGCTTTGTGAAAGGGGTGGGGCGGGGGCAGGACTGAGGCCTCCGGCACAGCGGCTGTGCCAGGGGGTCGCGCGCCGGCAGGCGTAAATAACAAAATAAAGGTGGGGGGCGGATTTAGGTAGGGCTGGAGGGTGGGTTAGATAGGGGAAGGGAGGGGAAGATGGGGGGGGGTGGGGGCGGAAGGAAAGTTCCCTCCGAGGCCGCTCCAATTTCGGAGCGGCCTCGGAGGGAACGGGGAAAGACATCGGGGCTCCCCTAGGGCTCGGCGCACGCAAGGTGCATTAGTGTGCACCCCCTTGCGCGCGCCGACCCCGGATTTTATAACCTGTGCGCGGCTGCGCACGCATGTTATAAAATCAGGCGTACGTTTGTGCGCGCCAGGTAGCGTGCACAAATGTAGGCCGCACGCACAGGTTTTAAAATCTGACCCAAAGTTTTCTCTAATGTATGCCAGCCTTCTTGAGAGGGGAAGTTATGAAGGAAAAGCGACCGAGGTGAAATTGATCTCTTAACTTGGCAGGAGAGCATTATTTCCTAAGAGAAGTAAATGCATGAAGTGAAATGGTATACAGCGGCCAGGGTTTTGGTAGTGCA
Organism: Rhinatrema bivittatum; assembly: GCF_901001135.1. Lineage (NCBI taxonomy): Eukaryota > Metazoa > Chordata > Amphibia > Gymnophiona > Rhinatrematidae > Rhinatrema > Rhinatrema bivittatum. The sequence goes on along the minus strand of NC_042628.1, from coordinate 19,741,690 downwards.
CTTAGTGGTCCATGATTGTGTCTTCCCGTTGTCTTGCATCATTAAACTCGAAAAGGACCCAGTAGCTCGCAGCTGCTGGTGGTGATGTTGGAACAACCAAAACGTTTTCAACAGCTGTAGTTTCCCCTGTCTTCTACATGAAAAAGCAAAAACAACTGTTAAACATGATATTTTTATAAGATATATGCACAAAAATGGCAGTATTAGTGCAATTTGTAAGTATGTTCTATTTAAATATTTAAAGGTGAATTTTCAATGGAGTTACATGTGTAAATGGAACATACTATTGTAGCAATTTTCAAAAGCCCATTTACCCACATTAAGTGCACAGGGGCGGTAACTTTCAAACCGGTGCACATATGCGCACGTACGTCGGTGCGTACCCAGAGATGTGGCAATTTTATAACGTTGGGAGCATGTTATAAAATAGCCTAGGCATGTGTATGTGTGTGCCTAATTTTAAGCTTGCGCGCACCCAACAGCACAAGTCGGATTTGAACTGCGTGAGGGAATTTTTATAACTAGCGCCTATCCGTGCCATGACTAGTTTCTCCAGTTCGCGTACACCAGTTCACCCAGTCTAGAGCTAGGTCATCCAAACCCCACCATGGCTCTATGGCTTGCACTCCCCAGTTAAGGGTTAAAAGTAGTAACTGCCCCCAGTTACACCAGACCCCTTATTAAGTTTTATTAAGTCTTACCCCACCTCTGTAGCAGAAGTAAAGTTGCGCGACACTGGACCTGGGCACGCACCCAGGCGCATAGGTACTTGTGGCCAAGAGATGTGTACACGCCCCAGAACACCCAGACCCTGACAATACCACGCCCACATTCCGCCCCTTTGTCTGATGTGAGGTGTTTACTTGTGCATGCATGTGTGTGATATTTTTAAAATTGGGTAGACACGCGCATGTCCTACATGTGCGCATAGCTCCTGATTTTGACACATTCCCAGTTTTTAAAATTTGCTATTAAATATGGGCAAAACCTGTTGACAATTCAATAGCAAATATTGTAGCCCGCTTACACGGGTAAAGGGCATGCCCACGTGTGAAACCCAGTTTTAAATGTGTGACTGTTTTTGAAAAACAGGCTCTTAGGGTGTAAATTGTGCTTTAAAGATAATCTGGGGGGTAGTTTTAGATCAGGGAAAGGATTTACATCCATATGTTCTATGTTTAAAGGAATTCACATAAAGCTGCTCGCAAAAAGTTACACGTGGTCTGAGCAGGGTTTAAGTTCCTGCATGTAAGTCTGTGTGGTCTAGGTTTGCTTTACGGGTTCAAATCCATGGGTACAAAATACCCACAGCCTTTAGCCTTGTGTGGGCTGCTTGAAAATCACCCTCCCTATGTGTATAAATGCAAACCTTTCCAGGATGTGGAATTGTCAGATAGCAAGAAAATGGAAGCAATACTCGAGGCTCCAGAAGAGAGTCGTGCAGTTTTTCCACTACTTTTACCCAAACTTATAATGGCTCCAAAACTGAGAGAATCTGAAGAGTCTTTTGGTTTTTTGTTTTTTTTAGAGAGTGGATTCTGGTTTGGCAGTTTTAGGGCTTGATTTTAAAAGTACCTTACGCACACAAACCCCTGTTTATGCACATAAACGAAGCTTTGAAAATCGAGCACTCCTGCGGGTAAAAGTACCCTCATAACCTGCTTTTGCACATACTTTTACTTGCAGGAGTAAGAGGTGTTCCTAGGGGGTGGGGCATAGAGAGGATTTACACGCATACATTTGATTTTCAAAAGTACGTGCGCATGTCTTCACGCACAGTTGCTACATCTGCTCGGGAACAGGTGTATATTTGTGCCCCTATGTTGGCATGCATACCAAGAACATCTGCAGATTTTTTGGGGTAACGTCTGCAGGTTGAAAACACCCATAGGCTCCAGCCCTTGTGGACTATTATAAAATCCCTTTCCTAAATTTAGAGCTTGCTTAAATGGACAGAGAAATCTCCAGATGAAGTACTACATGGAACACTTCTTATTGCCAATGAGATCTTTCCAAGTAACCCTTATATTGAAGGCACAATATTATTTTGTAATAATCATATAGTGCATTTCAGTGCAGTACTGGAATCCCTTAAACTTTAGTATTTGGATCTGAAATAACCCAACATCACTCAAATTAAGTCAATAAATTAAGGAGATATAAAAAGAAAAGTTCACATATATAATATGAATCATGATGCTACACGTTTTCAGGATGTTTCAAGCAGGGGTAACTTCTGACCTTGATTTTCAGTTCGTACTTTTTCATAAAAGGAAGCGTTCATACATGCTTCCAAAACAGCAGGAACTCTGCTTTCTGCACTTTTTTGTGCCCAATTGCTCGTACCAGGGGGATCTGCACCTGACTTGCCAGACTTAATAGGTGCTATTTCTTTCTGTGACTTCTTTTTTCGCCTCCTGGTGCTCCATTTGTGATAGAAAAAGTAAGCCTCAGAACAAAAGGTTCTGTAGAAGTGTCTTAAGTCTCTTTTGTAAAGTAAATTTCTTATATAGAATGTTTTGCAAGATGACTTCCATAGAATAGCAGGTACCTTTTTATGTAGTACTCATAGTAATAACAGCCCTGATAGCATTGTGATAGAAATTGAAAGCAATTATCTTATTGCAGCTCAAAGCAAATAGTCATGTTGTCTTCCTAGCATATAAAGATAAATTTGTATTATCAAAGAAATTATCAAATGACTCATCAAAACATATCCATAGTTATAAATCTGCTCTTGGTATTGACTAAACCATTGCATTCTCATTAAAGCCCTGTTGAGAAGTTACGACTTATCAGCTCACCAGTTCAAAATAGGTTCTTTCCAGTTGCACTTCATAGATAACAATTATGGTAATTTCAAAGCAACGTTCCAGCTTGTGATGGCCGAAGGGTCAGCAAGACTAAAATGCTTTCTGGTGAGTGTTTAGTACCGAAATATAGATCTAGGTGCATAATCTTTGATTCAGTTTTCATCTGCACTCTTTACTGCTTTCTGATCTCAGAACTAAGTAACATGGTTTGGGCTTGCAACCAAGAGACTAGAGAATTTTGTTTAGTATGCTGCAACCCAGAAAGTATTCAGCAAAGTATCTTGTTTAAATGCTGTTTGTTCCTTTGAAGGATGCATGCTATAGCTCCATGTTTAACTGCTATAATACCTCAGGAGAACATTTCAGCATCGTTTACTTTTTTTTTTCTTTAGCTGTGGTAGGTAAGATGCTTTCTTAAAGCTTGCAGCAAAATTATTTGCTCTTGCTCACAGCACAATTAACATTTGCAGCAGGTAGGAGGCAAGCCTAAGTAAGATGAATACGATAATCCTTCTTAATGCGATATGCAATTTTTGTAATAATGCACAATTTAAGTTGAACTCTGATGATCCCAGGAGCTATATCGGCAAAGTGTAGACTCAAGGACACGCTGGGCGAATCTCAAGAGAAGTCAGACAAGAAGTGAAGCCCAAAGCTGTGCTGTAGGCTGATGACCTATTCCAATGAAAAGGTATTTACTTATAAACTTCAAAATAGACACAAACTGGAAGCATCTAATGGACAGATCCAAGCGGACCAATGGCGATCTGTAATGAAGTCAGAACAGGCACTGTTGCCTCACTGTGATAGAGGACAATGATGAAGTTGGGATTGAAAATTTATATTCTTTCTCTCTTCCCGCTTCCACCTCTCCAACCCATCTTATTGCTGAGTCTAGAAGGCCATCAGCTGTCTGAGCTGATTATATGCTGGATACTAACATCTGTGGCCGCTGAAGGCTTACAGGCAGAAGAATGAATATATTGTTGCAGAATTCCTTGCCCTTTATAGGGCAATTTTTGCCAATTTGGGGGTTGATTTTCAAAATGTTGTATGCGCATAAATCGCGATTTGAAGGTCAACCCTTGGTACTTTAGGGTAAAATAGTACATGCAAAACCCCCATCTTGCACATACTATTACCCGCAGTAGGAAGGGAGTGTTCCAGGGGCAAAGTTGGGATGGAAAAGAATTTCCATGCATTTTTTTTAAAAAATAATTTTTTTTTTTATATTCAGTTAAATCTCCACGCACCAAGGTACTCCTGCTTCTAAATCTGTGCGCCTGTGTCAGACTCCAAAGTAATACAAGCCAATGAAGTAGATCTGTCTGGTTTATTTGTTTACCGTTAAAGCCTATAATGTCTGTATTTATTAGGAAATCACGATCATATTACTTAGTATGCCAAACAAAACTGTGTTCACTACCTGTTGACATGAACAAACTGAATGCAAAAAAATCCCAGCAGATACATGTTTTTGGACATGCATAATCCGAGAAAAATGTGCAAGAGAAGGTTTGCCCTTATAACAAAATGTACAAGAGTAGGTTTGCCTACTCTTGTAGGCAAACCTACTCTTATAACAAATATAACCTGCCCTTATAACAAAATGTACAAGAGAAGGTTTGCCCTTATAACAAGTGAAAACCCCAGAGCTGAGTCGCTTTTGCAGTCGTGGAGCTTAAAAGGAGCAGGCGTTGGCTCCTTGTGGTCCCCTCCCATTGCTTGCATAGCTTAAAACTTGGGGTCTCTACCTTTAGAGCAGAATGGCAAGTGGGATTTTTGTTTTCTCTAAATTCATAGGAAGCCAGAAGACACAACTAGGAAATGAATTCATGTTGGATTTATACATATTAAAGTAAATATATAGGAACATATGACTTGTGTATAATTAAGCACATACACGAGTAGCTCTATAATATATTGATTTGTAGAAGTAATCTGTAACACTCGTATAAAAATAAATCCTCTATATGTACTAATGCATGAACTTATAGCAGAGTACCTACGCATTCATCGCTTGGTGTTGAGTTTACTGCAGCACCCAGGGCATGATATTAACAAAGGCTGGTGAAATGCAGCACCACATACAAAATTTGCAGACCCTGTTTTCAAGAAGCCTAATTTTAGAGTTCAGCACCTGATCTGCCAGGTGTATGTGTGATCCATAAGATCTCAATATGTAAACCCTTGTGTGTCCCTTGTTCGTGTTTACAAAGTGTGTGGGGGGAATAAAACGCCATTTCCCACAATATATCAGCATTGCGCTGATTGAGTCATAAGATATTGGGGTGTATCCCATTTGGGTTTTCTAGGTTGCCCGTGAGTACCTCAGTATGAACGCATTCGCAATAGAATTGCCTCTGCTGCTTAATCCTGAGATATTGCCTTTGACAAGCCAACTTTTTGCTGCTGGTTCATTCTCTCAGGGGTCTGGATTTTAAGGATGATATTTGATTCCTGGTAGATTGCAGCACATCTGGATAACAGTGGAATCTCAGCAGCAGGTCTTCTAGGCATAAGGCCAGTTTCCAGCCCAGTAAATCCTTATTAAAAAAAAAAAAAAAAAAATAGGGAGCTTTCTGTAAAGCCCAAAAAAAAATGCTTCCTTGATTTAATGACTATTAGAAATAAAGCACGCAATTAGATCATAATGGTCTGTCAACAGGCAGCCTCCCTGTCTCCCCCTCCCCCGCAGGCTGTGAACCGTTTATTCCTTACAGGTATCAAGATGGTCTATACCTTACCTTTGGGTAGCTATTTGTTTCCAAAGCACTGTTTGACAAAACTGTGGAGAATGTTTTCAGATGTAGCATTTCTGAGGCATGTGGGCACTTTGCCTCTGGCTAATTTATAAATCTTTTTAGAGACCAAGATTGTTCCATGCCATCCATCACTGTGTGGAGCTAAGAACGCACTCCAGATGTCAGTGCAAGTGGAAACAATATAAATTCTCATTGGAACGAGCCATTTTCCTTGCTGTACTGTAACAAATGTGAATGAAACTTCCGTTAAAAAAAAAAAAAAAAACCAAAAAAAAAAACCTAATAATCCTGGATTGCTGTTTGCTTTATCTGTTAGTAGACATGGCGCGCACACCACCCCTGGGGTGTCCGTGCTTTACAACAGCAATTTAGCTTTCCTGAATTTGAGATCACCATAACTTTCGGAATTAAAATGTTTGAGGGGGGTTGTTGTCTTTTAATTCCATCTGTCAGAAGACTTTAGCCTGAGTTTTCTAATCGGCCCATGCGCCTAAGACCGCTTTGAAAATTTGCAGGCGCTTTTGTGTACCTTAGCTCGGCGCCTGGGCGCACGTAAGCTGGCGTAAATATGCGCGAGTGGATTTACATGCAGGCGTTCATAAATTGAAAGTGTGCAGATAAATGGTATCCCCGACCCAACTATTACCCTCCTCCCCCAGCCTCAGGTCACCTCTTTCCAGTGTGCGTAAAAGTACATTAATATAATACAGAAAAAGGATTTATCTTTTACAAGTTTTCCTAATTCCATTTTGCCAGTGCCCTGTAACCTTCCAAATTTGCAAAAGATGGACTTTCCCTGCTTATTCTTCTCAGCTTAACTTGAATTATAAACCTTACCTATTCTGTACTAGAGACATTACATAGTAACATAGTATTGATGGCAGAAAAAGACCAAATGGTCCATCCAGTCTGCCCAGCAACTTTCCAATGGTAGCTACTGCCGCTCTGTGCAGTTTACCACCACGCCTTTATATATTAACAAAGTAACATTTTTACTGGGTGAAGAGCTGTCTTGAAAATTGTCAATGCTGCTTGATGTGCTTTGCTTTTGAACTTGGCCTTAGAAGTCCTGGTTTGTTTGTTTTTTCCCCTTATGTCCTCATACGAGTACCTAGACCTTAAAAATCAGGGCCTATGTTGGTTGTCCTCTGTATCCAAGTCTCCTTTTCCCCCCATGTCGTCAAAGTGGAGAGCAGTTGCGTCAAAAGAATGAAGAGTAGTGGTTTAGGGTAGTAATCCCCATACCTTCTGTTTAGGGTAATAACTGCCACTGAGTAAGTTACCCCCATGCAGCCTTTCCTTCACTTCCATCTTTCGGGATCCACGGTGTTTATCCCATGCCCCTTTGAATTCTTTGACTGTTTTCTTCTTCACCACCTCCTCTGGAAAGGCATTCCAGGCATCCAACACCCTCTCGGTGAAGACATATTTCCTGATGGTTCTGAGTCGTCATCCCCTGGAGTTTAATTTGGTGACTCCCCTAGTTCTACTGACTTATTTCCAAAGAAAAAGATTTGTCGAATGCACATCACTGAAACCTTTCAGGTATCTGAAGGTCTGTATCGTATCCCTCCTGCCTTCCAGGGTGTACAAGTTTAGGCCCTTCAACCTCTACTCATAAGTCTTCCGATGCTGATCCCACAACATTTTGGTTGCTGCTCTTCTTTGTTCTTTCTGTAGCTCCACCTTACTCCTCATAAAATAGGGATGTGAGCATGACACCATATATTCTGGGAAAAAAATCTTCTCTTAAATCTTGTAGATTTGCAAAATAACACTTTCCCTGCATTATTTTTGTCAGTTTCTCGCTAACTTTACAACAATATCAAAAGTTAGCTGACAAATTTCTGGCCAACTCTGATCCACAGAGCTACATACAGGTCTGGTTTTCAGGATGTCCGCAATGTGTTTTCATGAGAGAGATTCGCATGCACTGCCTCCTCTATGCAGATATATCTCCTGCAATATTCATTGTGGATATCCTGAAAACCACCCTCTCATGTGACTCTTGAGGACCAGAGTTGGCCAGCCCTATCCTAATGGACGTACGATAGTGATATGTACTTTGTACAACAGTGTGAAGCAAGTTTTAGATTAACTCATATCTCTCATATATTGTTTTTTAAAAGCCTTCCCTTTTTAATAAACATAATGAAAATAATCATGGGGCAATAATTAAACTGTCCTCTGTGCAAACAGTTTATTATGCACTGAGCCCAGTTTATTATTGCTGTAGGAAAAATAAAAGTACCACCCAACAAGATTTGTGCCTGCTTTATCTGCAAGTATCCAAAACTGCGTGCAGTGGTGCCTCCCAAACGTACCCCTGGCCTCTGAATACCCCCTGTGGTATGCAGGTACAAGTATGTGCATTGGGAAACCCTGGCTTATACTGTTACCTGCATAGAGGGTGGGCAGATTTTCAAAAATCACTTTTACCTATTGAAAGGCTTTGATTATAGTCCTTCCCATACTGGAGAAAATGCAACTATCATTTTTTATAAATGGTAATCAAATAGTTCATGATTTATAGGCCATTCTTTGAAGACCTATCCAAGTTTCCCGGTGGTAGTTCTGTTTTACTGTTTTAATTTTGTATGTGTTGTATGTATATACACATATACATACATACATACTGTGTGTATTTTAATGGTAGCAGGCACACATCAGCAAGTTCTTCATGTTTATATCAACGGGGAAAAATAATTAGCCTGGAAAGGCTTTCTAAGTGAAATATTTCAGGCTGTCTTACAGATAAGTAAGTAGTAGATGAGTTTTCATTAGTTTGCCTGTTTTGGAAGCCAAAAAAAATATAGGAGCCATTTTTCTGGCCCATGAATATTTTATTTGTAGGTGAGTGCATAAGTATTGCATTTGTAGATTACGTACCAGAACACAGCATTAAAAATGTAAGACTGTTTCATTTCCCTATATAATGAAACACAAAATTAGGAACTTCTTTATCGAAAGTAGCATTTCACAACTTGCATCTGTCTTTCTGAGTTTTTTTTTAATGCACTATATATTCATGAAAGTGACTCTGGGATGGTAGGTGAGAGGATTTTACTGGGCTTTTGAGGACTAGAAAGACACAAATGGCTTTGATTACAAGATTAGATGCCAGTTCCAAATATTTTTTTTCTTTGTTTTAGGTTGGTGAATTCCTCCAGCTAATGCTGCTATTTGGAAGGAAGTCAGAGCTTACTATTTGCATTTAATTATATAAGATAGTATAAAGAGGAATCATGCTTATTAAAAGTTTAGCTGGCTATCAGAAGGATCCCTGAAATTTCAGTAACTGGAGTGTACACATCCTTCAATTTCTGTTTATTTCTGTCTTTCATCTATTCCTGAATTCAGATCCACACCAGAACCACATCTTGGTATCTCTTATTCTAAAATAATCCTCCAGGTTTTTCTTTTGTGTGTTCATTCAGACTCGTTCATTTTTTTTCATTGATTTGTTTTGGAAGTCCAGTTGATTTTGCAGATAGAACGTAGGACTTTCCTTTTAGTGAAAATACAGTTCAGGTCCACCTCAAGACCCTGATCCATATCCATCTTTCTTAGACATTAGTCATTCTGTTGAAATGAAATGGCTTCAGCCAATGAAATGTCAAGGATTCTGCTTTAATTATGCACTTGCATGAATGAAGAGAGAGATACTTTATTGCTTCAGCAATTAACATACTAATATGGTCATGATGGGGACAAGATGGGGGACAAGATGACCATGAGCCAGTAGATGCCATGCTGCTGAGCACTCTTACTTGTTTAAATCTGATATGGCATCGAAGAGAGGGCAAAATTAGGGTTTACCTCCTGGCCAGCAGTCTATTTCTAACTTCACGTCTTTTGTGGACCCCCCGGAATCTCAACGGTGAGCTCTGTGGGTGAGGTTTCCCTCAGCCCCCAAGAACAGGCTCTTCCAGCTGATCTACGTGCCCCTTCCAATGATGCCGCCAAACCACTAGCAAGTCTACCTTTGGCATCTGTGCAGGTGGGAGCCGATGATATTGCCGCATCTACCATCACAACTTTGACGGCTTCTGATGGAACAGCAGTTGTTGGAACCGTTTTTTCTTTGTCCTCTGAAAGTACTGGTCTGGTAAGAAGACAGGTTTATTCTCCTTTTTGGGCTGTTCTCCAATGGTTCCACTATTGCAGGAGTCCCTTCAGATGCTTGTTAAGCTGGTGATTATTACTTTGGAATCACTTTGGGAACTGATGGAGAGTTTTGCCAAGGTTTTGTCCTCTTCTGTATCCAAAGTGGGCTTGGTTATTACTAAATTGAATCCTATGGTTGTGTGGGATGAAAGTTTTATTCAAGAACACTTTATGTAACTTGCACTAGTTCAGCAAGACAATGCAAAAATTCAGGCAGTACAATCTCTCTGTTCAGGATAATGGAGTTTTATCCCGTAGGCTTGAATTGATGGAGAACTCTTCTCGTCGGCCTAACTTCGGAATTTTGAATTTTCCTAAGACTTTGGGTGAACTCCCAATGGTTACTTTAAAAATATATATATATATTTTCACCAAGTTCTGGGTATTCCACCTGAAGAATCTCCTCTCATAAATAAGTTAACTTTTTTTGCTGTCATCTTCTCATGCTTCAGCGAATATCTCAGCTGGGAATCAATTTCCCCCTTTGATTCTTACTGAATTTCTTGAGTCATCTGGTCCAGAAATAATAGATGGGCTACTTTGCTTGTCTTTTGTCTCTGATTTGGATCTTTCTAAAGTGAAATACCTAAATTCTCCATTTTATGATCAAAATCTGTGTAGTTTTCCTGATATTTCTAGGCTTACCCAGCAAAGGAGAAGATTTTTTAGCTCTCAGGAAAAATTTAGGAGCTTCTTTCGTATTTCGTTATCCATGTAAATGTTTTGTTAAGTTACATTCAGATACTTTTGGGTTTTTTTCACTCCTGAGCAGCTACAATCCTTCCTTAATGCTAGGAAAATTACTTCTTCTCCAGTTCTGCCTGATTCTTAGTATTAGAGACCTTTATTAATGTATGAGGGTCCTTACTCGCTACTAGTCTTTCCTTGAGTTGCTTTTACTCCCTGGATTTACTTCCCCCTCCTGTTTCTTTTTTTATTAGGGGATGATAATGATATGTTTTTGTTTCCAATACGTTATATTGGACATAATGGCAATGAATCTATCTTGAGATGAGATTGTTTGTTTTTCTTTTTCTTTTTTTGTTATCCTCATATTGCCTTTTAAAAGATTTATGATACTTTTGTATATTTTAAAATGCATAAATAAAAAGTTAAAAAAATTATATGGTCATGATTTTAGGAAACCTTGTAGATTGTGATGCCTTTTATTGGACCAACACAAATGTTTAGTTCATGAGCCCACCACATCGCTTAGGTCCTTTCTTTAAATGACAATGAGAAGAAGGGACCAATGTGGTCTCAAAAAATTATGCACAACAGCTTCCTTTGCATTGGTCCAATAAATATCACAGCCTAATAAAATTTCTGCTTTCCTCCAAAACTATCTGTGGCCTAATTTCAGGTTTTTTTGATTGACAGCTTCTTTAGGTGGCTGGCTTATTAGGCCTAGGTAATTAGAAATATAGAATGCAAGAGCCTACAAGGACTATCGGGCTCATTCCTGATGGAATGCCATAGACACTGAGAGATCTCTGGCTTTGCCATCCTCATCGCCTTATGAACTGAAAGTAGCCCCCAAGTTATCACTTAAACACATTTATTTACAAATTTATTTATGCCGCATTACTGTAGGCTTGTTAAGAGGTTTGCAGATAATAATTGCAAGCGAGCTGAGAAATGCACAATCATGAGATTCTCATGAGGCATTCTCATAATTTACACGCACGTTGCAAATTGCCATGATTTAATTTCTTTCTTGCAATTAACACGTAAAGGAGGTCAGGACTTGATAGACTCATCTCCTTTGGTCACAGTAATACAATCAACCGGGCTAATATGACAGCTTTGACATTTTTGCCTTTTTAGCCTTGGAAAACAGTAGTAGTTTAGTATAATTAGCTCATGTAGCTGAAGTCAATATGATTGGAAATCTGAATCAGTTTTTACCACTAGCTCTCTGCATGTTCTCGGGTAGTTACTTTATCTCACAGACCTCTTTTCCTCTACTGTAATTGACCATTAATTGTAACATTATTAGTTATAATTATTTTTGCCTTCAAAAGCGGTCATAAACTGGTCAAGTCTTACATGTGGTAATATGTGTCTAAATTGCTACATAGGATAATGCAATCGGATACTGTTCCAGTGAGCTGCTCAATCATAGAAGTTATTACCTGTTGAAGACTGGCTGGATTAAGTTACTGTATCACTGTTGACATAAACAAAACAAAAAAAACCTAAATTACATGACAGTTTTTAGTTTTTTTTTTTGAAATTTAAGTTTTTCATTTATTGAACCATTCAGCATAAGAATAACATACAGTACAAGGAACCTTTCAATGTACAAAAGCATAGAAAACCAATCTGGTTACAGAATTCAATAAGTTTCCAAGAACTATTTGTCCCCCTTCCCCCCCCTCCCTCCCACCTTACGGCAGAATCTCACAGGAAAAAAAAAAAAAAAAAGAAACCCAAGTCAGTAACAGTAGGGTAAAGCTTCAACAGGATACAAGAAGCACAGTTTGAAAATATACCATAACAGAAGGTGATCCCGGTGCCCAGATTCAAAAGTCCAACCTTGACAGTCCGCAGTAACAGAAACGATACATAATATATACCATAAAATGATAGGCATCTTACAGCGTAACAATATAGTCCGCAAAGGGCTTCCAAAGTTTGTGGAAAGAAGTGTGTCTGTGATACTTGTCAGCTGTGAGTGAGGCCAGGTGTTTATATGAATGTAATTTTACCAAGACTTCGGAAAGTGTGGGCAAGCTAGGAGACCGCCAGTGAAGAGCAATAAGACTGCGTGCAGCGATAAACACTTGTATACACAATTTCTGTTGCATTTTATCTAGGGTATCCGGAAATAGACAGTTTTTAGTTTGAATGATTAATCTGATCAATGAGTCAAATTGATGCCCCAGGAAGTATTTAGTAACCAAATAAAAAAAAAAAAAAAAAAAAAAAAAAAAAAAATCTAACCACATTTAGTGAAAAATATTTAGCTATTATAATATGTATATTTTTTAACTCCATTACAAGTGTAGTTTCATATACCATTGAAAAAATATTATTTGTATCAGATTCAAGGACAATGTAGTAGTAATTCCTCTCAGACAACACATTTCATCCACTGTGTGCACGTTTTGCTGGAGGAACTGGTGTCCACAGCAGAAGACAGACGTTAGAATAGATTTCACAGGGTTTAGTTGTTGCATCAATTTGTCTGGATAGACTCTAAGGGGCCAATATTGCAAGCGTTAAGAGGCATTAAGTCCTACTAGTGCACCCAAGCTACGTTTCTGGGCGATTGCGGTGCTATGAATACACGTACATTACCTTGTGATAGTTTCAGATTGAAATCTGTGTAGTAAATGTGATGGTTTCAACCTAAAATCTAATGAGGTAATGAGATGCAAAATAGCTCATTACCACAATTAAAAGGTATGCATATAGACCAAGATGGCCACTGACCTGTGAGGACGTGCGGGCTGAGGCTCCCGGTCTTTGAAATTTCTCTTGAGCAAGACTTCAAGAAATATTTTCCTTTTAAAGAATTTTCAATCATGCCTCATACGAAGAGGAAGGCTCGGGTACGGGAAGTCTCCTCGACACCTGATGATTCTAGATAACCAAAGATCGCAGCCTTTGCGAGGACGCCAATAAAGAACCCAGAAGCTGTAGTCGCTGGGGCAGGAATGGGGCAGCTGCCGAGCTCTTTGACTTTGGAGACATCACTGAACCCGGGATATCCAACTGTTCTGGATCCACCTATGAGAGAGTCTAGCAGTGTGGATTTGCTTCAGAAATCTTTGCCTGTAAAAAGCGGTGTCCAGAGAAGAGAGGGGGAACTCTTTTCGGAGAACCCGATGGAAACGGGTTCCAGGAACCATGAGACTTTGGCTCAACATCGCCCGGAACAACTAAAGGAAAATGGTGAAGGCCTTGTGGAGGTAGGAATCGCGATGAATAATATACCCCTTCTTTATACTATCTCTGTTCTTGTGCCATCTTTAGAGGAATTAAAGAATATCTTAATAGTAATGCAGAAATCCATTAATACACTCACCACAACTGTGAAGGAAGCAATGAGTAAATCTTACAAGTTGGAAGAAACGCTGACATCGGTCGAGAAAAGAACTTGTACTTTGGAAGGGAAAGTGAAAAAAATGGAAGATGTACAAATTTGATTAAATCCGAGAAAATGTTTGAGAATAAAATGGAGTTCTATGAAAATCAATCTAAGAGGACTAATTTGCATTTTCTGAACTTTCCTAGAACCAAACTACAGTCTCCTAAGGACTTATTGAAAAGCTATTTCGTGAATATATTAAAATATTCATTGGAAAAAATACCTGATGTAGCAACAACTTATCAAATACAATGCTCAGCTATGGGAGAAAATTTCAAGCAGCAAGAAAATCAAGGGGAGGAAACTTTGGATCTAACAGACTTTTTGGAAAAATCTTTTGAAATGGATATTACCTCAAGAGCCACATTACTTGTGCAGTTTTTCTTAAGGTCTGATAGAGATAATGTCCTAAAGCAGTATTTTAGATTTCAGAATTTGAAATTTTTTTGTCAACCTATTTGAATCTTTCCAGATGTTGCAAGGATAACACAAAATGGAAAAAAATTCTTAGAAATGAGAGGAGAGGTAGTAGAAAGAGGTGCACGGCTGATGCTACGTTTTCCCTGTCGTCGTTTTTTATACTGTGGGGATGTAAAGTATGTATTTACAGATCCAGTGCAACTATGTAGCTATTTAGATTCTTCATCATGATCCTAGGATGAATCCAAAGGTAGTTGGAAAGGGAGAGAAAATGTAGGTGTCACTCACAGATTTCAAGCATTTATCTGCTATATTCACCCTTGGTCTCCCATATTTCTTGTTTCTGCTGTTTCAATGTGCATATGACCAGAAGATATTGCATCATTATAAAAAAAAATTTTCGATTACTAATTGTATTTCTGGAATATGATTACACATTGGCAAAATTTCTTGTAATGTAAAGCAAAAAGCAATAAAGAATAAATTAAAAAAAAAATAAGGTATGCGTACATACAAACTGGTGAAAAAAATGAACAATGTCTTTCCTATGTAAAGTGTGCATATAGCTTGCTTTCCAGCTCACTTGCATATCATTAACATTGGTCGTTAGTATGCACAATGAACGCCATGTTCAAACACATTGACAGCCCTCGTTAGTAGTACTTTAAGTTAGATTTTTAGGCTACTTTCTTTTCTTGTTGTATACAGTGTCCTAACTGCACTTTCTTCTCTAGGTTCATCAAAAAGCAAGGACTGGACAGGCTTTTCCTGGAATGTGACACCCACATGTGGCGCCTCGCAGACAGGAAGATCCCTGAAGGCATTACGGTGGATGGCGGCTCGGACTGGTTTCTGTTGAACAGAAAGTTTGTAGAGTATATCACTTTTTCCGGTGATGACCTGGTCACGAAGATGAAGAGATTCTATGCCCTCACCTTGCTGCCTGCTGAGGTATGCTAAAACCTGCCAGGATCCTAAGAGCATTGTTGCAGACCGTAGATTTATTGTACCCACACGACAGAAACACAAAACCGCTTTGTTCTGACCACAAGCATGTTCTAGTTTACCACATCCTTGACTCTGCTTTTTAAGGCATAAGCTCAATATAGTGCATAATCAGCGCAAGTTTGGGGCCTGCCTTGTTGGCTGATGTTCCACCATCTAGCAGGAAAAAGCTGTAGTTTCTGTTTTGGCCTACTAGGGGTCAGAAATCCAGCAAAATTAGTGTTTCTAGCCAAAAAGAAAAATTCCAGAGAAATGATTATTTTTCGATCCATTTAAGTTATTTTTGCTCAGTAGCAGTGCTGTGCATGTGGCCAAGACCCCCAGGGTACCTTGTTCAGCTCCGGATCTTGTGCTCCACAGGGGCTGGGGATTCTACTCCTGGCGATAGTGGGGAAAGGGATCTTGGTCATCAACAGTTGGTGAGTGGATTTAGTGCATAGCTCCTGCCTCGGCACCGTTGCTAGTGTAATCGAACTAGGAATGGAGGGAAAGTATATTTAAAAAAAAAAAAAAAAAGGAAAAACCCACGGATAGCTTTAAACAAAGGGATTCATGGCATCAGGACCCCAGCACTGGTTCCTGTTGAGCTGGAAGAAAGAGGAGGAGAAAAGACTACTGGGCCAAAATAAGTGATTTTTCTTTTCTTGCGTGTAGCGTTTTGGCAGAGATCATCTTTCGGTCTACATGTCGAAATGTATTAAGGCATCTCTGTGCCATAGGCTGTTTTGCATGTGCCTGCGATGTGAGACAAGGACATATGGGTGAAGATGTATTAAAGGTTATTCCCTCATTCTCTACCAGTGACCAAAACCATTGGAGAATGAATCGCACAAGATATAGATATATATAGATATAGATATATATATTTAGGTGAAGGGGCATGATGACTTCCAAAAGTGATGTTTACCCAGTAATCGTTTAAGGGCTTTTCTGTATTGCACCAGTTCCTTTCAAAGACAGAAACCAGGCTTAGGCAAGGACATTCCAGTGGTTTCTCAACTTTGTTCCTGTTTTGAAAATGACCTCACCCTTGGATCAAGGTCCCGTGCTCGACCTCACCGTTGGATCAAGGTCCCGTGCTCCACCTTTCTCACAATCCCAACCACACTCACTCACTCTGTTTGGACCCGATCAAAGAATTTTTGCAGACGTTATCATGCCTCTGACCAGATGGATGGATTAAACAGAGTAGAAAAGTGCTAAAAATAAAAAGGTTTCTTCACCAGTGTGTTTTGATTCACCTAAAAATCTGCTAGCAGATGTAATTACCAAACAGCTTGGATCACTCTGAAGTGACGTCAGCTGGGGAATGGGACTCAGAAAGGGAGCACAGACCTAAAATGGTTGGAGATGCATTAATTTTTGTAGCCAGAAGAAGCTTTTTTTTTTTTCCCTGCCTGCAGGGCTCTGTTTGGCAGGGGGGGACAACTGACAAGTCTCTCAATTCTTTGTGCTCTTCCCTGCCCCTCTTCGCGAGTGCTCTATAAACAGAGGAGACCTTAACTTGCCAATATTGGGCCTTTTTGTTATTCCACGGCTGTCATACTGTGACTGATTTTATTATTCAGCTCCAATGTTAAATAATCTCTAATCCTGTTTCTGCAAAAATCAACATTTTGCTCAGCTTTGATAACCCTTTCCTCCATTATCTTGCAGAGGATTTCTGTATCATTTTGAAAGGGCACTGGGTAATTGGGCAGCTTTTCCTCGCTTGGATAAAAGCATATGCCTTCATGGCTTTACCGCTCAATTCAAGCATAAAATCCATGTTTGCTGGTTTGTCATTTAACATTAAAAAAGGATAGGGGGTATTATTTGGGGGGGGGGGGTATATTAATGTTATGTCTTTTTTTTGTCTTTTTTTTTTTTTAATAGATTATGCAATTCTGTACTTGTTTAATAAATTTGCTCCTTAAATATCCAACTCCAGCTTAGTGGACTGTGGTTGTCTTTCCTGGAACTTTTTTGCTTTACTGAGTAGCATACATATGCAGTTTATCAGCCTCTTCCTTTCGTTTCATGACATGTTAGCCTGCTTCACCTATCCCACTCACTCATGATTTACGCAGTTGCTGAGTCAGTGGGCGATTATAATTAGAGTAGCCTTGAGTCAGCAAATAGAGACTTATGATTGCAAATGTAATTGCAGCAGACAGAAACATCCTTTGGGCTCCAGTATTCTATTCTGGGCATCAGTACGTGTGCCTGCTGAACGCATAAATAAAAATGAACTATGTGCATTGTTGAGATCTCAAAGCAGCGTGTTGGTGTGCGTTGGTTTCAGGATCCTCCTGGTATAGAATTCAGAACATGAGTTTGACTCTGCGCCTTGTTCAGTTTGTCGATTGCCAGGGTGACCTGCCTTTTGGCTGGTGACAAATGGAACAAAGAGCAGCTTGCTGCCTGGCCTCACCGAAATGGCCATATAGATATCACCTTCAGAATGCATCGGCCACAAGATGCTAAACAGAATGCAGATGAGCAGGCAGACAGGGGGACTGAAACAGAGGACTGATTGAGAGTTAACGAAATTGTGAAAGGTTGAGCTTGGTTCTGTAAATGGAAGGCATGAAAATAACCTGGCTCATGTTAGTGCTTTATCTGTAATGCCTGTTCCTGCTTGGTGAGGGGTTTGGAGCCAAGTACATTTTATCTGGGTATTTCTAAGGTTTGATAACACCATACAGTAATGGAACATGGAGAAATGTATTAATGAGACCTTTACCCAAGCTATTATAACATTACCATCCATATGGTAAAATGCTTCCCAGCAACCTCTTCTTCTGAGAAATAAGCTCGATCCAAAAAGAAAAGTCTGTCTCTGTTTCACATTTTAAGTTCTTTCATTTCTATGGCTGAAAATTGAGAATTTCAAAAATGGTACAAAGGGATTATGAAAGCGTTCTGGCATTAGATCAAGCTTCCTTCTCTACTATGGCTGCGTGTGACCCTTGTTGCGATCCTTGATCATCTCTCATTGGAAAGTATGACAATATATGGACTGTGATCTGCCCTGTAGTTATCGTGAATGTAATCCGCCTTGTGCGCCTAAAGATAAGGCAGAATGTCAGATGTTTCTGTATAAATAAATAAACATCAGGGATTCATTTCTGGACAACTTAACATTTCGTGCTGTGGCCAGTTTGGTCCTAGAGAGAACTGGAATCCTAGGTTAGGATATCTGTTATTAGGCAAACCTGATAGCGGTTAACGTAGGGTGAGCTATGTGGGCTTTCTAGGCTCCTTAAAAGGAGAAATACATGAATGGAGAAAAATAGGTCAATGCCTAAAGAACACTGATCTCACTGGGCAAGATTTTTTTATTTTTATTTAACGGTTTTATATACCGACATTCATCAAAGATATCACATCGGTTCACAGCGTAACAAGAAACTAGTGCCAGTGGCGATCCATTTCATGAGATCCATTTCATGAGATGGAAATCCCTTGCTGTTCTTGACCTCAGACTGATGGGTAATGGTGGTGTTCGCTGGTTTGCGTCCAAAGCAGTTTGTTTTTATGTTTTAACCTCTCTCTCTCTCTTTCTCTGTCCCTTGCAGTCATTCTTTCACACGGTCCTGGAGAACAGTCCCTTCTGTAACACCATGGTGGACAATAACTTGCGTATCACTAACTGGAACCGCAAGCTGGGATGCAAATGCCAGTATAAGCACATTGTTGACTGGTGTGGCTGCTCCCCTAATAACTTCAAGCCAGGAGATTTCCATCGATTCCAGGTAGGCGGCTTGATCATAGGCCCTGGTTCGAATATGGAGGTAGGGATTTGTCCCACCCTCGTGTTTTAGCTGGGGGATTGGGGAGGGATTGAAGGTACCCGCAACTATGCTGACCCCCCTTACTATTTTTTCCCAATTTTCAAAAGGTGACAAAACGATCTGGATAAGCGCTCCCTGGATATCTGGGTAATGATATCTGCATAATGTTTTGTAAGGGTTACTTTCCCACTCACCTGCCTTTTGAATTTTTTTGACCTCGCTGTTCTTCACAGACCTGAATTAACACAAGCCTGTGATTTATAGCTGATGGAGAAGCTTTGCTGAATGGCTAACTTTGCTGTCCACCGCACTGGGCCTATAACTGACACCAGTGCATACCTACAATTCCCAGGTACAGATCCTGGATGGTCGACTCGGTCTTTCATCTGTCATGGGCGAATGGAATGAGGGCACTACAAAGTGTTCACAAATCAGCTTTCTCCATGTCTTGAAATTGCACCTCTTTCTTGTGAAGGGAGTGATTCAGGCACCTCTGCTATTATATTACACCGCTGCGGTTAAGAAAAATCTCCGGAACATTCCATTACATTTTGCACTTCTAGACCGCCTTACTTCACAGATATAACCTACCCACCCCCCAAAGCATAGCACGCACAGTTTGAAGTGTGCCATAGTCGGGGAAGAAAGTAAAAGCTTCAAAACAATTATTATTGCCCTGCTGGCAACTGGCATGTGTTTATCCTGTCAGTAGGAGACGCATCTCTTCTTGTCAGAACGGCCTCCCATGAGGTTTTGGAAACATTCAGGACCATGAACTTGAAGCAAAGCTGTTTTCTGGTACAGAATCCTCAGGGGGAGGGCAGCACTCTGGTTTCAAGAGAGATGCTGCCTGCTTGACCCTTTGTTCTCATTTTTAGGCATTAAAAAATATAAGTAAATATAATCAAAAGAACTACATAAAACCCCTCAAGTCAAAAACAAACAAAATCAATCTGCAAAGAGATTTGGATAAAAGTGTATAAGAAGGGAAGTACATCTCCTGTGGAACAGAAACTTGGATGACATCACTGACCCACCATCTGCATGACCCACTATGCTATTCCAGCAATATTTGAGAGATCCCAGAGTTGATAATCCATGTCCCTCCAGTAGTTAGCTCTAATTCTGTCTGTGTGTGTCACAGATATCCAGATTATATGTGTATCCAGACTGCAGCAGTAATGAGCATAAGAAACCCCAGGCAATATACTTATAGGCTACGCATTACCAAAGCAGTGAAACATGCAAATGAATACTCAAAGGAGTGTAAATGACAAAATTATAGTTTCTGTAACGGGCTCGGCAATCCTACATGCCTGTCCCAGTAAAGTGTGCTGCAGAGGGCATGCAAGTTACCATCTGGGTTTTCCAATGCAGAATATTTTAGTGAGCACCAACCCCGGTAAACCTGCAGATGACAATAGAAAGGACCAAGGCAGGAAAACAGGCCCATGAGAGAATGTTCCCAGATAAGTTAAAACCAAACTTGGAGAAAAGGCGAAAGGATTATTGGTTGTACGTGGCTGGTAGGTAATGTTCCTTCTAATTTTTGAAAGACTATGAGCAAAATTTATTCTTTTGTGTAACTTTTTCTGCGCTGAGTCAGTATAATGCAAATGTCGGGATTTCTTGTGTGCACTCTTTTGCCGTGTGTGTATGTTGGGGGGAAGGTCATGACATATGCTATATGTGCGGACACGCATGGCTTAGAGGGAACAGTGTTGGTAGGAAAGTCCATGAGCCCCCAAAATCTGCTTTCTCAGGAGAACAGCCGGCCTCCCTGAAGAAATACAGAGCAGAAGAAAGCGGTAGGAGGGGATTGGAGGTAGCACCAGGACCCAGAATACCCTCTCGCTACAATTAAAAAGTTTCTCAAAATGTATTCATGCTGTGCTCTGCGGCAGCCCAAAACCCAGCAGAGAATGATGACGGGGGGGAGAAAAAAAAAACAAAACCCACGCGCATGTTGTAAAATGCGATCTCCGTGCGGACATGCGTGCCCGATTTTTCTAATCAGCTCATGGACGTCCGTCACGCGCGCAGTGGGAGGGGATCTTAAAAGCATATTTGTGCGGCGACGCAGGTAGGCCTTTCCCAGTTCCCTTCCAGTCCGCTGCAATTCGTCCATACTTCCTTCCACTCCGGAGGAGCAGTACCTTCTGCGCGCTGGCCAGCCGCAGGCGCACGCTTCCCCAGGACAGCGGCTCGTGGCGCATAACGGGGGTTACGGCAAGGCCGGGGGAGGGGGGCCCTTCTGAAAATGCGCGCGCGAGAAGCCCGGCCATGTGCTTGGCCCTTTTTAAAATTGGGCCGTTAAATCTTTAGCTATGAAAGAAAGAAAGATGGCACAGGGGCGTCCCAAGGTCGTGGCTTTAATTTATACAACCCAAGGCGAAATATCAGCACTAACTCTGATCATAAAAATCGCAGGCCCAAACTTGACCAGATTGATAAAAAAAAAAAAAAAAATCCCAGCTAAAATCTAGAGGCTGAGCAGCAGCCAATTCCCCCACCAACACCCCCAAATATGAATAAAATAGATTGCATGACCAAGCAGTACTACCCTCTCCTCCCCAAGTATAATTTTAAAATTCCTGGCTGTAGAAGCACTGATCTCCCCCCCACACCTCCCAACCCATATCTTTAAATAAAAAAGGTACACACAGACCCTACCCCTTCACCCCCAAAACTGTCCTGAAAGCTGATCAGAAGCAGCAGAAGTTATTACCTGTTTCCGCTCTGCTGAATACGAAGTGCTGATAGCTCGGACAGCTACATTCACTTAGTATTAATTTATTCACTGCACTCTGTCAGTGATTGGTCCCTTCACTGACAGCTGTCATCGAAGGAACCAATCCTGGTTCAGATTTCAATTGACTTCCCTTTATTTCTTTTGGGACCTGAGAAAAAGGAGTGTTACTTACCGAAAGCTAGCTAAGAAATGAATTAAATCCAATGAAAAGGTATCCGCTTATATTAGATTTTTTTTTTACCTTTATTTCCTTCCTTTACTTCTTTGTAATTAAGGATCTTCTTTGCTTATCACATGCTTTTTTGAATTCTGTTACTGTGCGCTCCATGTATCCACCACCCTTTCTGTATTTGTGTTTGGTGTTTAGGAAGGTGCCATTACTAAAGTGCATATTAACATTTAAATATATACGGTAGCTAATTTTTATTTAAAAAAAAAAAAAAGATTGATGTAGTGCAGTTAGATGTGATAGTTAACTGAAAGCCTGAGTACTAGGGCTATACAAAGTAAATGTAATTTTCTGATTCCTTCGAGCTGTTTGCTGTGGTCAGTTCATGCATGAAAATGGTTTTTCCTTCCAGTTGCATAACTTCTTCATATATTCACAAAATAAAAAAAAGAAAGAAAGCTGCATTTCCCTACAATGAAGGACTACATTTTTCTTTTCTGTTTTTGCAATTTGTATCTTTGTTTTATCATGCAAAATTTTAGATCCCAAAGCAACATATGACCAGAAATGAAAGAGATTAAAAAAAAAGAAAAAAAATAGCATGGAGGAAAATTGGAAAAATGGCACAGTCATTCTTAAATCTAGTTTCAGAAACTCTATAATTTCCACCTCTTCTGCCTTCACCCTGTCCTTTTCTTCTCCCTCCTTGTGCACGCTTGCACTACGGATAGATATTTTATTCCTGATCCTAACACAAGTGCATTCACTTGAGAAAAAAAAAAATTCAGATTAAAACAAAAGTAATAAAGAAGTGCAGTACAATGATATATTGCGCAACAGTGCAGAATATATTAACCTCAGAATTTCAATGCGGCAGTATATCAGAATAGGTACTTTTGTTGCCTCCTAGCACATTATGGCTATTCTCATAAATCACTATAAAACTGATGCATCATGTTGAGGGAAAGTGTGCAAATATAATCAACTTTTTCACACAAAAAGTGACTTGGACGTTAATTTGTGTTTTGTAACACTGACTAACAACAGTTGTGGCTCTGCCTCTACTAAAGATCTGTATATTTAACAAAAGAAATACATTTAAAAAAAAAAAAAAAAAGGAAGCCTGGCAAGAAGATCGTGTCAGGGAGCATAACTTCGATTTAAACCACCTGATAATTTCCCTCAAGAGCTTAAGGATTTGTTTTGAGAAGTAGCATTGGATTAAAGGATTGAGACCGTGAGCACCATAGCAGTCCCTTAGCAAACACCGATCATACTGAGGTTTGCACAGAGGGAATATCTTCAAAGACTGCATGCTAGATCAGTTTCTCCCAAATCTGATCCTTACGACTGTCCCACCCACCTCTTCCCCACCAAAAAAAAAAAAAAGTCTCGTTTTCGGAGTAACCAAATTCTGCCTATTACACCAAATGACATGCAAATTCGTCTCATAAATATTAACTCTGGCTATCCTGAAAGCCAGACCTGCACTGGGGTTTCTTGTAGACTGAATTTGGGAACTCTTTTGCTGTGCCCACTGTAGAAGAAGAGTGGAAGCATTAGGGGGAAAAAAGTTAACCATTTGGTTTGTACTTTGATTTGTCCATGGACTTCTATTAATTACTTCCTCTTCCCCTGCTCTTTATAAGTTGGTTTTTTTTTGGGGGGGGGGGGGGAAGAAAGGAGTTCTTGCAAGTTTTGTTTTTTTTTTTTTTCCAATGGCATAAACATTTGATATGTCAAGTCTTTCATGTTTTATAAAATGAATTCTATAACTAAATTGAATCACTTGGCTTCAGTATATTCAACAAAATGCATGTGATCTGTGTGTTCAGGTTTATCTCTCCCTCTCTAGCACTCTCGCGCTCTCTCTCTCTCGCTTGCACTCTCTTGCTCTCTCTCGCGCTCTCACTCTCGCCCTTTATTTTCAGTTTTTTATTTTGCCTGGGAATTTATCAGTGTTTATTATAACCAATAAAAACAAGAGAAAATCATTGGGGGGGAGGGGTAAATGAGTGTGTCTCCACTGATTTTATGCCATTTTGTTGGTTATAATAAACACTGATATATTCCCAGGGAAAATAAAATAAAAACTGAAAACAAAGGTCCCTGGCTATTGTGTGAGAGACACGCGTATGTCCTGGGGCTTTGAAAAAGGGGCGGGGGGGTGGGACAGAGGCCTCCGGCACGGCGGCCATGCCGGGGGAATCGCACGCCGGCAGCTGGCATGCGCACGCAAGTTATGCCTGCCAGAGGCAGGCGTAAATAGGACAACAAAGATAGGGGGGGGATTTAGGTAGGGCTGGGGGGCGGGTTAGATAGGGGAAGGGAGAGGAAGGTGGGGGGGAGCGGAAGGAAAGTTCCCTCCGAGGCCGCTCTGATTTTGAAGATATGTTTTCATCAGACCTACAATAAGAATCTGATTTCCAGAATATATGCTTTGTTTCCTAAGCAAGTTATTCCATTTAAACATGTGTTGGGTTGGGAGGCTGACTGGGGGGGAGATCTTGGTCCGATAAACAATGGAAGGCATGTTATACAGCAATAGCAAAGAGCTCAATTTCTGCTAATATGGTAGAGACTGATTACAAAATAGTTTTGATGGTATATTACTCCCTTTAAGCTTCACAAGATTCATTCCAGCCATTCTCATCAATGTTAAAGATTATGTGGGATGGAAGGTTCATGTTATATCTGGTGGACCTGTCGAAAGTTGAGACCATTGTGGAAGTGGATCGAGTCAGTAATTAAAGGACTGACCTCTTTGACCATTCTCTTTGATTCTGGGATATATCTTCTTTCACAATACCTAAGTGATTGGACTGTTGAGGAGAGGACCTTAGTAAGCCATATATTATGTGCAGCTATAAGGAGTGGCAGCTCATTGGAAGGCGATCCCATCAACAACACAATTTCTTCGATGGCTTTGGACTATTCATTATTTGAGTTACTTAGCTGCTGGGAAGGACAAGGTGGCTTTTCATGTGCAGCTAACATAATCACAGACTTTTCTATCTGACTCTTGTTGGGTTCTTTGATTCTTCTTGAAGTTAAATAGTTTGCTTATTTGCTAATTAGCTTTACCTAGCTACCTTCTTAGGATGTATTCTATCCTCTACTGAACCAAAAAAGGGGGGGGGAGGGGATTATACATTATGAAACTGTGTACAGCATATATGCCTTCTTGTATTATCTTTTTTTTTTATTTTTATTATTTTATTATTATTATTGATTGCTGTCATTGGACGCGCATTTTCCCTTACCCCTTATTGAGTAAGGGGCGGAAAACGCGCGTCCAGCTTGCCGAACCTAATAGCGCCCTCAACATGCAAATGCATGTTGATGGCCCTATTAGGTATTCGCGCGTGATTTAGAAAGTAAAATGTGCAGCCAAGCCGCACATTTTACTTTCAGAAATTAGTGCCTTCCCAAAGGTAGGCGCTAATTTCTTCCAGCACTGGGAAAGTGCACAGAAAAGCAGTAAAAATTGCTTTTCTGTGCACCCTCTGACTTAATATCATGGCGATATTAAGTCGGAGGTCCCAAAGAGTTAAAAAAAAGTTTAAAATAAAGAAAAATTTGAAGTCGGCTGTTGGGTCGAAAACCGGACGCTCAATTTTGCCGGCATTTGGTTTCCGAGCCCGTGGCTGTCAGTGGGCTCGAGAACCGACGCCGGCAAAATTGAGCGTCAGCTGTCAAACCCGCTGACAGCTGCCGCTCCTGTCAAAAAGGAGGTGCTAGGGAAGCGCTAGTGACCCTAGCGCCTCATTTTGCCCGTTTCTACCGCCGGGCTTCATTTGAATACTGTATCGCGCGCACAGGTAAGTCGCCTGTGCGTGCACCGGGAGAGCGGGCATTCGCCCGCTCTCCCGTGCTCTTTACTGAATCAGCCTGCTAGTGATCTAGGGATATTTCATTCTGTTACTTGTGATATTAATAAAGAATAAATTAAAAAAAAAAAAAGACTGGATAACATTGCCTGGGAACAATGCTCTTTTAATGGGTCAGTGCTTATGTCTCCAATACAGCACTTGCCTTTTAAAAGCTGGAATCTCATCTACAACATGCAGACCATCTGTTATCCTAATCTAAACCTACTTTTCCTCTGTCTATCATTTTCTCATGTCTGACACACTCACTCTTGGAATGCATATTGAGTGCATGCAAACCCATATTATATAAATACTAGAGAATTTAAGGGACCTATGCAAAGGATAACATTGTCTGCTATAGTCAGTGTTCCCTTAGGCTCCTAGTGATTATAGAAGCTTTCTCAAAAATACAGGTAAACTCTCTTTGAGCATCTAGCAGTGCTGTGCAGTCTTTCTGCTCCCTATGGAGTTACATGCGTAAAAGTAGTTTATACGCACATGCGTGTTATAAACATCGAAACTACGTGCGCACTTTTGTTATCACGTGATTTACCTGCACCAAAAAAAAGGTGTTCTGGGGCAGGGTTAAGAGGAACACTCAGTTTGCTATTTTATGAGAGATTTATGCAAATACATTAGGCAACTTCTTACGATTTTATCTAGTGTAATTGTCATCAGACTCGTCTGCTATTCTTGGGTGGGAGGTCTGGGTGAACTGGGAGAGTTCAGGGGTGAAGTCTTAGGAAGGTCTCAATGACCTGGAAGACCATCTGGGTGAACTGATGGAAGGTGTCAGCCAAGTGGAGGTTTCAGTTACATGTGCATGTTTTAAAATCCGCCTGCCTGTGGCGTCTGCTTTAAAAATCTGGGTTAAAGTGACAGAGCGCTTTTTACTCATTCACTTTAGCCCTTCATGCACAATTATAAAATTACTCTCCCTCTCCTGATGTCTGTTTCATACGGTTTCTGAGAGCCTTTCTGCAAAACGACACCCTTTGACGTTAGTGTGTTAGAACTGTTCTACTCTCTCTTATCATTGTTAGAGATCAGAAGTTATAGAGAAGGGTTGAGTTTATTGGATATTTGTGTCATGAGATCTCAAATGTGCACTAACTGCTCATCTCATTCCTTTTTTTTTTTTTTTTTTCTTTTATCATTGTCGCAGCAAACTGCAAGACCCACCTTCTTTGCCCGTAAATTTGAAGCTGTGGTAAACCAGGAAATAATTGGGCAACTGGATTATTACTTGTACGGTAACTATCCATCTGGCACACCAGGCCTCAGATCTTACTGGGAGAATCTCTATGATGAGCCCGATGGCATTCACAGCATCGGTGATGTCATGCTGACCGTGTACCACTCATTTTCCCGCTTGGGCTTAAAGAGAGCTGAGACTTCATTGCACACAGATGGAGACAATAGCTGCCGGTTAGTATGAAAGAAAAAAAAAATCAAAACAATCTAAGGAATGGCCAGATATTGCATGCTGAATGAACAATGCAAGCAAAGTCTCTTCTCTTTATTTTATTTGAAAGGACCACTAAATATCAATTTATGATATGCCACCCATGCTGGCCGCATACTCTGAGGCAGGGCTATTCACTGTGGTTCTTCTAGGACCAGAACCAGTTTGGTTTTCAGGGCAACCAAACTATGGAGCTTAACTGGATTCTTAGGCCAAATGTATGCAGATATATCTGTTTGTAACCCCGCCCTCCCCCCTTTGTTTGGTAAACTTAATAAGGAGGCAACACAGTTCCCAGGGGTGTGTATCCATGTCCTTGACCTCGGATTATTTCTGCCATGTCACACCAAGTATTAACCACTGAGATGATGGGGGCAACAAGTGGGCAAAAATTTGAAAATGCCATGTGGGTAGTGGAGGGGAGGGAGCAGTAATTTTAAACCAGCCGACACGTGGCTTTAGCTTGAAATTTCAAAGTGGACTTGTGCGCGCACGAGTCTGCTTTGAAAGTTTGCGGGTTGTCCCTGTACATGCATGCCGATACGCACCGCAAGGGTAGTAACTTTATTCCTTTACATTTAAGCATCTTTATATTAAATTGAATGTATGTATGTAAGTGTAACTTGTAAAATAAAGGTAGGGGGTGGAATTAGTTAGGGCTGGGGGGATGGGTTAGATAGGGGAAGGTGGGGGGGGGGACCTCGGAGGGAACGGAGGATGGCTGCACGGCTCGGCGCGCGCAGGCTGCCGATTTTGCACAGCCTTGCGCGCGCCGACCCTGTATTTTATAACATGCGCGCGCATGTTATAAAATCGGCAGTAGATTTGTTCGCGCCGGGTTGCGCAAACAAATCAACTCCCGCGCGCACCTTTTATAATCTACCCCATAATACACACACAACACCCTGTAACTGATTTATAAAAGCACCACTTATGTGCTTTAAACAGGGTTTTATGTGCCTGGTGCTTAAAAAAAACTCAAGCCCTACAGGTGTGCTTTTTCCTCCCTCGCCTTAAACGCTTCCTCTCAATGGACCAACACTCAGACCTCTAGCTACATTCAGAGAGGGCAGTTTTCATTCGGCCGATTTACACGGGTAAAATCCTTTTTACCTGCAAAATTGCCCTCTTCCTGCTTAGATCACTAATAACATTTCATTATTTCAAATTTAGTCAGAGAGCTCAAGAACTAGCATTTTTGCTAGTTTATCCCCTGCAGCATGTATGATAGAATAGTAATAACTGCTCTCTTATTTATTTTGTATTTATTTAATGTTTTTTATATACCGGCATTCGTTAGAAACATCACATCTGTTTCCATACAACAAGAAATCAGCCAACGGGGCTTTACAGTGTAACTGATATTAAAACTGGGGAGGGAAGGAGGGAAAGAAGGGGGATGAGTTAGGATAAACAATGGGATATTATGTACAATCGTTCTTCCTTTTGGTTGGAGACGATCAGTAAAATAACAGGTGATGGTCTTTAACAAGGCTGTGTTTTCCTGGACGAATTCTGTTAATTATTTTAATGGTTTCCCAAACATCATGGCAGCTCTAGGGCTGTGTTGTCCTCTTTAATTGACAGGGAAATAGCATTTGTTTCATTTTATACCATTTTCCCCCATGCGAAATGACAAAAATAAAAATGTTTTGTTCTAATGCATGCTAAATTGTTTAGTGCATGTTAAAATTCAGAAAAAAAAATTGGAGGAAAAACAAAACTACAGCTTTTCCCATGCACACCTGTAGACATCTGCAAAGAGAATTTTTGTTTGGATGCCACTTTGCATGCTTTTTCATAATTTGGGGTGTGGATACCATTCCGCTTACTCTGTAACTGCTTAAGAGTCTTCAAATTTAAAACATTATTAATCTTGTAATTATTTTATTTTTTTTTATTTATTTAAGATCTTTTAATATACCGATACTCAAGACAAAATGTCTTATCGTACCGGTTTACAATGAAGCAAGGGGATAACCATAGATATAAGAGTAAAGTTACATAAAACAGGGAGATAACTCTACTTTTCTCAGTTGTCCTGTATTTATCTTAACATATAGCGTAATATAGTGCTGCTATAGCGTAAACAATAAGTAATTTGTAGTTGTAACTTGGTAAACAATAGGCAATTTATAATCGACACTTGGCGTGCGACTTAATAGGGATCCCACAAAATAAACAAACTAAAAATTCTTCATGGGTGATTAAATCTATGGCATCACGAACATGTATAGTATAGTAATGGCATCACGAACATGTATAGTAATATCACAAAACACTAAAGGACATAATGCAGTATTTGTCGGCATGAGCTTGACATCTGTCAACCTTGGTCCATTTTTTGATGTCCATACCACTTCACTAAATTTGAAGAGCTGTGTAATTTCAATATGACTAGCTTCTTTCCACAGAGTGCAGAGAAACCTTTACCCAGCGCTGCCAACATCCTATTTACTCAGGCTGTATCATGCGTAAATATTTGCTGCAACACAAAGAACAGAAGATCTTAATATTCAGAAAAATATTCCGTTGGATTGTTTATATTGGCTGCAGTGCTTGGTTTGCTTTGCCTGAGATGCCATCAGCATCCACCTTGTTTGTATTCTAGCTTGCGGTGTTTACTTCACATGTTCTAGAAATTTTCAGCTTTCCAATTACTGGCTTCATATAATGCTGCACTGTCCGGCATCTGGTCCTTCAGGCTCACTGTAATTGATTCAGTGTCGCTGGGAACTGGACTCGCGCAAGCTATTTTATCAAGGCTTCGTTCACAGACTTTGAATGTTTCGCTGGCGTTTTTGCTTCCTATGGTTTAGTGTCCTCATTCTATGCAATGCCTTCTTATCCCACAGCATCAGAATGGCGCATTCCAAAGGCTGGCTGGGTTGGAAATGATCAATTGGGTAAATCTTGGTAGTAATGGAATGATGATTTTTATTGCAAAAGACAGATGGATGCACATAATCCTTGTGTTGCAGTATGACATTTTCTTAGCAACATGAATGGCCTGTTGATCAGTGGTTCAAACATCTGGTCCTTATGGCCTCCCTAAACAGATCTGGTTTTAATGGTAATGAAAAAATGCAAATTAATGAGCTTTGCAGGACAAATGTGGGCACACATCTCAAACATGTTCATTGTAGATATCCTGAGAAGTAAGTAGACCTGTTTAGGTTTGTAGAGAACTGGCCTTAAGAACCACTGCTTTTTATTGATCTTGCATTTAAAATAACACGTCAGATCGAGATGCAAAAGCGCTTTAGTTTTATGAAATTGATTAGACGAGTGCCTATGAGGTCAATTTTCAAAAATCTGTCTGCAATTCCTAGTTTTAGAAATATAATTTAGGTAACTAATGCTGAGAATCAGTGCTAAGCACTTAGTTTCCCTTCCCTAAATACATCCCCATTAGCCACCCACTTTGTAGTCTCCCAAGTTTAGGCTCCTAGTGGAACTAGAAGGCCAGTTTTCAAAGAATTTGCTTGCCTAACTTTTGTGTAGTTGGGCTCTTAATTTGGCACTTTTGAAAATTTACTAAGGCTGAGTCCCTACATTTAGGCTTCTGATTTCACTAGTCTTCTAAACTTAGGGGCTTAAAAAGTGGGTGGCTGCAAGGGGTAATAGTAAAAAGATTTTACACTAGGGAATGCAGGTTTATTACACATAAAAGCACGGTGTGAATATTTCCCCTGCCTTAGTGTGGCTAAAAGAGGGTAGGGTTAGGTCAGAGAAGGGAAAAATATACACCAAGATTTCATTTTGAAATCCCTGCAGGTACTTTACCGAGCGTGCTGTTCTCCTGCTTTAAGACCGGTGCAAATTACGTGGGTAGAAAAGTTGTCCGCATTTTGAAGCTCCATGGGGAGCTTCCCTTTGAAAATCTGCTTGGAAGGCCTGCGGGTGGCAAAGCCTTGAAAGCAGGGCAGGCAGCTTCAAAATTTCCCTGCCCATCTCCAAAGCTGACCATTCATGTTACTATAGAACAGCAAGGGCCATAATTATGCGAATCAGTAAAACGAGCATATTGGAGGCCGTTTTCAAACCGCCTGCAGTACTGCAATGTCCATGTTTTTTTTTTTTTACCTGTGACTTTTGCACCTATTTTCAAAATAAGAGCCTATGCACGCTCTTACTCTGAAAACTGCCCCAGGGCAAAATGCCCACTGGGATTTGCACTGGCTATTTTTTTCTGTGGATACTTTTCCCGACCAAAATTTCAAACTCAGCAGGTAGCTTCCTTCCCCTGATCTAATCCCCATCCTGGGAGCACCTCCTCTACTAGATGGGTAAAAGGTCCCAGGTTGTACTTTTACCCGTGTACAGGGTGGGCCATTGACGGGCATCTGCTTATATGGGCAAAATGCCTTTCTACTCATGGAAATCCCTTTGAAAGTTGCCCTCCCCACTTTCTGAAAATCATACCCTACCTAAGGTGCATTTTGCGATAAACCGATCTTACTTTTGTTTTTCGTAGGTACTATCCCATGGGCCACCCGGTCTCCGTCCATCTTTACTTTCTTGCCGATCATTTCCAGGGATTTCTAATCAAGCATCATGCCACCAATTTAGCTGTTAGTAAGCTGGAGACGCTGGAGACTTGGGTGATGCCAAAGAAGGTGTTTAAGATTGCGAGCCCACCCAGTGATTTTGGAAGATTGCAGTTCTCAGAGGTAAGCAACCTATTCACCTATTTCATGCAGCAATGCATGCACCAAAATATATTCAGCACTTGTTTTCATTAAATTTTGAAGAGCTCCTGGTTTTTAAGGCACAACGCTTTCAAAATGGCATAAAGCAGTAATCTAGATTTTATAAAATTGCTGTCTCTCTTCTTGTAGTGCTGGTACTCATTCTTGACGCCTTGGGGGGAAAAAAAAAAAGAATGGGTTCAAGGATCAAGTTTGACTCCCATTCCATAGCAGTTTGATCTGTTCCGGTTTTTACTTTGCACTTAAAATAAAATAAGCCATCACCTGCAGAAATAAGCTCCTGGATATATCTCTTGAGATGAAAATGATGCTAAACTGAAAAGTAAGAACTAGAATGGCTTCAATTGCTGTGCAATAGTCATCTCAAAGAATTCTTTGCCAGACTTGTACACATCACCCTGGGGGCAATATCCAGCTAACAGGCCGATTCAGTACTGTACTGTATCGGCCTGTATGTTAGCTGGATAAACAAATCTGGCTAATTCATACTAGCTATTCAGTGGTGCAGATGTGCCACTGAATATACCCTGCTATCTAAAAGTTAGCCAGATAAACCGTGCAGACTAGATAGGCTATAGAGTCTTTTTCTGCTGCGTTGTTTCTAGCTTTATCTGGCCCATTTTAAGACTGCTCTAGGGCAGTCCTAAAATTATTCACTAACTTAACCGGATAGATTAGATCTGCCCCAGAACATCCACCCCTGCCCCCCCTGGACTGCCCTGACTTATCCAGCTAAATAGTTAGGAAGCTAGCTATTTAGATGGATAAGTCAGGGGAGGTGAAATGGACAAAATTTTATAACCCAGGGTTTAGCTGGTTAAATCTGGAACTTAGCCCGGCAAACTGTTTTAAACACGGACCTCCTTGTTCTTACTGTTTCTCATGTCCTGAGCTTTCAGTCAGGTTGGCTGAAATGCGGCATTAAAGAAGCTCGACGTCTGTGCAAACTTGAGATCTGCAAAACTGGGATTTTACTGTTTACTCTCGTTTAGGTGCCATTCGCTAGCATACATAACTCTTATTCAGACCAACTTTGTTTTGATGATTAACCCAGCTAAGCGTCCATAATGTCAATTTGTTAGAGAGCCCTGTAAATTCTAGAGCGTCAAAGGCTGGTGATTTATTGTGAGGATTTTATCTTATCTTTATTTTTTATTTTATTGCTTATCTGTTGATGATTTATTGCTTGCTCTGTGTTACTTTGTTGTACCTTGCTTAGAGTATCTTTTTTTTTTTTTTTTGACAAATTGGCAAATGAGAAGTTTGATTAAAAGAGAGAAAGCCTGGTGATACAAAGATGTATATACTTTTGAAAAAACCAATAAAAGAAGTTGGTCAAGTACCTCGCCCAGCCATTATGGCCATGGCCAACATACCTTGAACAGTTTAAAGCATTAACTGGGTAGGGCTCGCTCTGCCTCCAAGGTCACCTGTTCACTTACATCAAGATCGGCCCATAAATCTCTCCTGCAGGTTCTCCTTGATGGGGAAGAGGTTAAATTTTCTAGAAATGAGGCATGGGCTTTTGTTTTATTCTGTCCCTATGGCATTCCCTCCCTAGAGAAGGCACCTACAAAAGTTTACCTGCTGACTAGATGCCGTCAGGCTTTTGAATTTTTAGAGGGCAGTTTATTTACCCAGGTAAGAGAGCTTTTTGAAAATTGCCCACATTGTAGGCGTGTTTTGCCACAATGCATGTACTTTTATCTGCATGAGTGTGGAGGCATTCCCAGAGTCTGTGAAAGATTTCAGCTAATCAGGGCCAGCGGAAGCACTAGGCGCGAGCTAGGCCTTGGGCCTAGTGCGCGACCATTGCGGCAAAGAAGAGTGGGGATTCGAATCTCCGCTCCTCTTTGCCGCTGCCATCGCTCGTGAAGAGGGTAGGAGTCGGGGCGCAACCGGGAGGGGGCACAGCAAAAGGCAGAAGGTGCCTGGGGTGCTTAATCCCCTTGCACCGGCCCCACAGCTAATGCCACCCCCCCCCGGCACTGTCAGTACTAATGCCACCCCCACCTCATGCCCCCTCAGAAGTTTCACTCCTTCGACGGTATCATCAGTGCGCGTGGGGACCACGTCAGTCTGTGCTTATAGGTCTTGCCCTTCCCACCCGTCCCAACTCCTCCTCAAGCCTCCAGTACTGAAACCTAGAAAAGGTGGGATAGAGAAAAACTAGCAAAATAAGTGCAAAAATACTCAAAAGATGACAACATTAAAAGCAAGAGAGAAAAAACCGATTTGGGGCTTTTTGCATTAAAGAAAAAATGTCCCTGGCTCCTAAAACATTTTTGGCTGGCATATTAAGTTTCCAAAATATTTTTCCATCCCTCCTTTAGTCATGCTTACAATTTAACAGAAGTAGCAGATTGGAACGACATGTAACAAAGGCGCTCTTTCCGTGGATTTGTACTAAAGTGAGAGTTTATTTGGGTCATTGTTGACATCGCCAGTAAACAAAATGGCCCCCATGTTAGCTGGGTTGTATGATTAGCTATATCTTAGTGTTGCATTAAATCTTAGTCAAAACATTTTTTAGTTCAATTAAGAACATAAAATGCCATACTGGGTCAGACCAAGGGTCCATCAAGCCCAGCATCCTGTTTCCAACAGTGGCCAATCCAGGCCATAAGAACCTGGCAAGTACCCAAAAACTAAGTCTATTCCATGTTACCACTGCTAATTGCACAGCATTGTTGCCTTTGCCTACCTGTTTACTGCTTGACTTGGTGAAACTTCTCTTTTAAATCTTTCTGACTTGCTTGGTAGTTGAAAAATGTACATAGCCTAATGCCTGGGAGTATTTTAATATTCCCTTTGGGTAGTTGAGCCATTCCAGCTCTTACTTTGAGCTTAATTAAGCACATTTAATTTTATTATTCTATATTTTTTATACTGCTAAATGTTAAGGGCCAGATTTTAAAATGTATGCGTGGGCGTAGATTTGTTCATGCTACGCCCGATTTTATAACATGCACGCACTGCCACGCGCAGGTTATGAAATCCAGGCTCGGCACGCGCAAGGGGGTGCACACGTGCACCATGTGTGCGCCGAGCCCGAGGGGAGCCCTGATGTCTTCCCCGATCCCTCCAAGGTCGGCTTTGGAGGGAACGTTTTCTCCGGCCCAGCCCTAACTAAATCCCCCCCACCTTCATTGAAAAAGTTACACCTGCCTCAGGCGTAACTTGCGCGCGCTGGCCAGCTGCCAGTGCGCCATGCCGTGGCACAGGCCGATGTGCCGAAGCACTCGACCCCACCCCGGGCCGCCCCTTTTTGCAAGCCCCCAGGACATACGCGTGTCCCGGGGCTTGTGCGCGCCGCCGAGCCTATGCAAAATAGGATCGGCGCGCACAGGGGCAGATTTTCTCGGGTTACGCGCGTAGCCTTTGAAAATCTGCCCCATAGTCTATGGCTTGTTATCTTAGTCACACCTGATCAGTTATCAGTAAATGCTAGAGTGACTCAGTGCTATGCCATGGGAGTCTTAAAATATCCCCAGTTTAATCTCTTCTATTCTGTACATACTGAGAGAAATTCCGTAGAATAAAACTGGAACTTCATTATCTATTGGGTCTGTAAGGCAGAGTGTGGTGTCTATTTACTAACCTGTACTGCGCATTAATGCACACTATCTCATGTTCTTGGTGAACATGGCCCATGATAACATGTATTAAGGCACATCACCAGGTTAGTAAATATAAATAGACCCCTCTGTTGTATAGCGTGAAACC
This sequence comes from Rhinatrema bivittatum, assembly GCF_901001135.1. Taxonomy (NCBI): domain Eukaryota; kingdom Metazoa; phylum Chordata; class Amphibia; order Gymnophiona; family Rhinatrematidae; genus Rhinatrema; species Rhinatrema bivittatum. The sequence continues at coordinate 19,705,952 of NC_042628.1, read as the reverse complement.
TGCTTACCAGAGGTGAAGAGTGGATTATGCTGTTACACAATTTTTTTTTTTGTTTTGTTTTTTTAAGGTAGTAATAAGATCTACCTCTGTGTGCTTCTTTCAGAACATGCTAGGACAGCTCAGTTAAAAATACTCAGATCTTTAAATACCCAACTTACCAGTTTTCCCCTGTGTTAGTTAATACGTCAGATACGTACTTCCCTTTTTGAGGAAAGGGATTTAAGATACCTAGGTTCTTAAAGGTTCTTGTGGCCAGGTTCTTGTGGCCTGGATTGGCCACTGTTGGAAACAGGATGCTGGGCTTGATGGACCCTTGGTCTGACCCAGTATGGCATTTTCTTATGTTCTTATGTTCTTATAAATAGGTTGACCATAGCTCCATGACGCACGAGTTGGACTAAGTTAAGCCTGAATTCTCTCCCCATTGCATCCATGATTGCTTATTCCTACAGACAATGAAACTACAAATCCAGAGCTGAAATAATCTGAGCCGGTCCTGGTTTTATCCCATTTCTTTATGGCGGGGAACTGCCTGGTCCAAATCAGATGTATGGGTTCAGGTTTGCGGAAAGGGCCAAGGCTAGGTATGAGGCAGACCTAGAATTTGGAAGCATTTGAGTGTAGCGAGAAGGGGGCGGAATTAACAAAGATGTACCCAGGAAACATTTTTTTAAAAAGGCATTTGTAATAAGCAAAATAGGCAACACATCCTTTTATTAGCCCTATGTTAACCTCGTGCAGACCTGCCCTGATATGATCTCATCATAAAGGCGGCACTGATACAATGCGCAGTACGGTTCATTAAAAAAAAAAAAATTAACAGTCCTCCCTGTAGGGCTAAGGCACTTAGGTTCATCTTTCCTGCAGTCATCCCTTCAGTCATTACAGCCAAAATTAAATTTTTTGCAAAAGACAAAAGCAAATGGGTGACAGGCAGAAAGGCTGCATTGTTGAGTCTTAATGATCCAATTTATACCGAACACAGAAACAAATTGGCAATCGCAGCCCTGTTTTACCCAGACTGGTTTATGTAATAATTTTTCCCCTCATAAGATGCATCATTTTCTGTTAACAATTTGTTTACGGAGACTTTTTTTTTTCTTTTCCTATTTGGTAATTTTGCAGGGGGGGGGGGGGGAGGAGGGGTTGATTGCTTACACAAACTAATATTACCCAGGGTGGAGATGATGCATTAAAGATCCGTTCTAAGAGCCGTGAAACATGAAAGGCGGCTGAGAGCGTGAACAGGCCGATTAAATATTTACAGCATCTTGTGCACCAGCTGCTCTGCTGATAAGAAACGGAAATCAAGTTGCGCGCTGTAATGGGATAGCTAGAGTCGCGCTGAAATTGGCTTCTATATCGGCAAGGGGAGCATACACCACAGTTAATTTGCAGAGGGGGAGCTCTGTCACTTGTGGGTAACTGTTGCAGTTTCTCAGTACAAGCTGTCGTTATAAATTACTGCCGGCTAGTAAGAAGAAAAAAAGAGAGAGAAACTGCAGCCGGCGTCTGTGTAGAAAAGATCAACAGCAGCTTCTAAATGACATTTGTCTTCTTAGAGATATCGTTCCATCGCAGAATCTCAGAACCTGATCTGCAACGCCGAGCGCTGAAGGCAAAGCTCTCAGGAGGTTCACAGGGAATTACGTATGTGAGAAATGTTTATGCATTAGAGACCCAGTAAGTGTAGACTTTTCTCATATGTATTCATTGTGGGCCTCCTGAAAAACCCGACTGGCTGCGGGGGGGTCAGTAGAACAGGTGGGGTATCCCTGTCTCAAAGGGTCAGGTTTGAATGCCACGACCATTCACTGAATGACCTTGTCACATAACTTCTATGACCTTTGACCCCCCTCCCCCCCCCCCCCAAAAAAAAAAAAAAAAAAAGAAAGTAAAGGCCGAGACAGCAGAGGACTCCTAAGTCAGTCAGCATCTTGGTCAACCCTTGGGGTGGGTTTTGACTGCATCCAGGAAAACATAGCCAGTATTTCAGTATCCATTCTGGAGAAACCTACCTGGGGTTAGAAGGCTAGGATTTTATGTAAACCATTAGCCCTGTTTGTATGGACAGCAGAGTTCTTGGTATAATTTGGAACAAAAACAGATTACATCATTTGGAACTCCCCTGGATTGGATCAGAAACTGCTACTAAAGGAGCTTGCTTCCCTCTTAGAGAGACCAAGGCAGTCAAGCCCATTCCGCTGCAGGAAGGAGGATATTATCTTCTGCCTTTCAGCCGTTTGTCACTGTATTTTTGAAATGCTTAGCACTGGTGGCTGTGCAACTTCACATACTGGGAGTGCATACATTCCCCCATCTGGATGACTGGTTGACCGAAAACATCAACGGACAGAATCATCTGTTTGGGGGTTTATTATAAGCTATCCAAAACCCCCAACTAAGCTGCCATCTCAGATGGAGTTCATAGTTGCTTTGATAAATATGACTCTAGCAAAAGCCTTCCTTCCACAAGAAAAGATAACCAACTTAGTGTCCATGGTAAAAGGAATAAAAAATGTAAAAAAAAAAAAAAAAAGACAGCAAACCCAAGCATGGGACATATTTATTAGTTTAAGCTTGAATACCACCATGGGCAACTTTCCAAAAGATCGGGAGGCAGTATATAAGCATTTGAATAGATGAATGAATAAATGTCGGGCCTTATGTCAACAATAGTACATGTCACACCTCCAGTTCAGTTGCAAGGGACATGGAGTAGAGAAGAAGCATTAAGGACCCTCCAAAAAAGAAAATGGTGCTTCCTTTTTTACTGGTGTAATCTACAGGTCACCAACTCAAACAGAAAAACTGAACAGAGATCTAATGAGAGATATCCAAAAGGTGGGAAAGAAGGAAGAAGTGTTGATCATTGGAGATTTTAATTTGCCAGATGTGGATTGGAGTATCCTTTCTGCAGAATCTACAAGAAGTAGAGAGAGTGGATAACCTTCAAGGGGCTCTGCTCTAACAAATAGTAATGGAACCCACAAGAGAGGATGTGATACTCAATTTAGTGCTCACTAATAGGAATAATGTCTCTAGTGTTCGGGTAGGGGCTCACTTAAGCACCAGTGATCATCAGATGGTATTGTTCAATATCACAAATAGGACAGAGAGAAATCGTACAAAGACCAGAGTTTTGAATTTCACAAATACAGACTTTGCCAAAGTGGGAATGTACCTGGAGGACATACTGGAAGACTGGGAGAAAAATAGGTGAGGTGGAACAGCAGTGGGCCAAATTAAAAGGAGCTATTACAAAGGCAACAAATCTGTACATTAGAAAAGTAAACAAGAATAAAAGGAAAAAGAAACGGATCTGGTTCTCAAGAGGTGGCTGAAAAAATTAAGGTAAAAAGAACAGTGTTCAAGACGTATAAAGAATTCCAAAAAAAAAGGAACACAGGGATGAATATCTGTTAAAACTGAGAGAGACAAAGAAAGAAATAAGGAAAGCAAAAGGTCTAGCAAAGAAAGGATTGCCAAAGAGAACGCATGGTGACAAAACATTTTTCAGTTATATCAGAGAAATGAAATCCACCTCTCAAGGGTGATAGAGGTTAAAAAGCATGCTACCATTTAAGTGAACTGCAGCAGAGAAAAAAAGAGGACAATGCAGCTATGTAACATGAGCTGCCAGCCCAGGAGACCCAGAGTGAGATTGAAAAGGTTGCCAGACACCCCCCCCCCCCCCCTTTACTGTGAACATGCTTAAATTACTATTGAATAGATGAGACAGAGACTCAGGTAGGGGAATTTGCATATCACAGCCCCCTGGACTACTGTTGGTAACTTGCAGTGAAATATCACTTTAAATCATACAGAACTATGATTGGAAAAATCCTACATTGGAGAATTCTGAATGAGAGGGATTTGTGAGAAAAATGTACTAAAAAACAGTCCTTGGAAGCAAACAGATTCTCATCGTGACTAACAAGGGGAGTCAGACCCTTGGGTACCCAGTTCTCAGACAACAGGAAAAATAGACAGGCAGGATGGAAAGATGTGCAGGCATTCTCTTCCCATGGTCCTGCCTGGGTCTTGGCCTTTTGGCTGAGAGAAGGTGACCCATCCAGGCTGGGTAACAGTGAATGACTGCCTGTGAGCTTAGTGGAGCTAAAATCACTAAGAGCTAAGACTGTGGCAGGCCTGAATTTCTGAATGCTAAACAAGCCATGTGCCTACTGGAGCTGTAAACCCAAGCCAAGAAATGCTCTCCTACCAAGGGAGAAGAACTGAAGGACAGCAGCATATCCAGAGGTGGAGATGTCCCCCAGGAGCAAGGGGACCCCAGTGGTAGACTGAGTGGTCCCCTGGAGGGTGTGGACCGTAGAGACAGTCCGGAAGGCAGTCAGGTCCCCAGGAAGGCGTGGACCCCAGCATTGGCACAGACCTTTCATTGGAGCGGAAGCTGCATCAAGGAGATGGCAGTGGTTTAGATACAATGGACACCCCCCCCCCCCCCCAGGCCAACACGGCCCACCAGCACAGTTGCATCTTTCCACATGGGTGAGACTTAGGTAAAAGGGGAGAATAATAACACTTGATTAAGCGGGAACTCCAAAGGTCCCTTCTATTCTATATGTTGGTATTGTGTGGGTGCCAAAAAAACTCCAAATTGCCAATTATTATATGTTCTTGCTACCTTGTAAAAATATATACAGTTGCATGGCCTGAGATTATTAACCATGCATAGAAAAGTATGCGGTTTGACATTCTATTAGTGGTGTACATAGTCGTGTAGAAATGTATATACTTATATAATCTAATAAACCTGTATATATTTGTACATACTGCCAGCCTTGTTCACCATCCCATTTGTTTTCCTGGGGTGAAGGGAGGGAAATCCCACCCACTAACACCTTCTACGTCAGGTGGAGGCACCAGGCGCCAAGAACATGAGGATCCGACTGAGTCCGCCCTAATGGGGACTCCGCCAGGTCAGTCCCAGACCCAGAAACGCCCCCCCCCCCCCCCCGCGAGGTAAATGGTCAAGGGGGCATTACAGAAAGAAGGGAGGCCAGAAGTGGCATAGTGAAATTGAAAGGTGACAAGGAGCAATGTGTGGAGATAGGCGAAGAAAAGGCAGAAATATTAAACAAATACTTCAGCTCAGTGTTCACTAAAGAAGACCCTGGAGAAAGGACCATTGCTGGTTGAAAAGACCATAGATGGGGATGGGGGTAGACGAAACTCCAATCATAGAACAGAAAAGCAACCTGATGAAGAATTCTTGTTTTTCAAACTTCAGATGTTAAGAAACTTAAAATCTTTATTGGCTCCACAAGTCTTTCATACTGTTCTTCAAACCTTGGTCTCATTTGGAATAGACTATTGCAATGCAATATTAATTGGTCTACCAAATAATACATTAAGATCTTTGCAGATAGGGCAGAATTCTGCAGCTTGCTTACTCACTGGAGCAAGAATGTGTGAACGTAGTACTCAGACATTTGCAGACTTACATATATATATATATATATATATATATATATATATATATATACACACACACACACATGTTAAATGGTCATTTGCCAATAAAACAATTGTTTTCCATTGGCATGTTGCCCCTTGTTTATTTTTAAGGCAGCTTGTAGCTAGGGATTTTGAGATGTGTGGACATAGCATCCTGCTTGTGCTTGAAGAAAGCAGAGTTGCTTATCTGTGATAGGCCGCCTCAGTGGACAGCAGGGATAGGTAGCCCCCCCCCCCCCCCCCAAAAAAAAAAGAAAACCCGTCCCCCATGGAGTTGACTTCCATTTTTAGCTAAATATCGAACTGGGAGAGGTTCCCTCAAGCCTCACTGCAGCTTGAACTCCCATATGTGCATAGTATAGCGCTTTCAGAAAGCTTTGAAGAGCTTGTAACACAGCACCGATACCCAGCTCCATCGGTGATATCCTCCATATGTGAGGACCATATATCCCGCTGTCCACAGATAAGCAGCACAGCAGTGTGAGGAGGCGGGAACATGGTTTGGAGTAAAATACCTTTTTTTAGTAGCTATGAGGCTGACTTGGGAGTGGTGTAAAAACACAAAAATATAGAACGAATCAACCTTTCCACAGATCCTGCCATGACACCCGTTCGCTTCCTGTCTATATGTAACAGAAGGCATGTGGGTAATTTGCACGGAGCGGCAGTTACTACCACAAGCAAATTGCTGGGCAGACTGGATGGACCATTTGATGTTTATCCGCTGTCATTATTCTGTTACTATGTTTATTTCTAAACTTAGCTAATTTAGTTTAGGATTTTAGATTGTCCAGTTTGTTTAAAGACACAATTCTGTAGACGCTCACAGTAAAAATGGTGGTCTTTGCCTAATAGGATACCCATCTCCTTTGATCTGTAAAGTGATATGCAAAATATGCCTAACTGTATACAGAAATTTCCATAGAATTTTAACTTCTTTTGTTGCAGATTGGGACCGACTGGGATCCTAAGGAAAGAATCTTTCGGAACTTTGGCGGACTGATTGGGCCAATGGATGAGCCCATTGGCATGCAGAAGTGGGGCAAGGGCCCGAATGTAACTGTGACTGTCATCTGGACTGATCCCATCAATGTTATTGCAGCTACCTATGATATCTTGGTTGAGTCCAATGCAGAATATACTCATTACAAACCACCACTGAACTTGCCATTGAGGCCTGGAATCTGGACTGTTAAAATTCTGCACCATTGGGTACTTGTAGCGGAAACCGAATTCCTTGTAACGCCTCTTGCATTCTTCAACAGGCAGCCCATCAGGAAAGGTGGGTATTTGCAAATGGTAGAAAAGTTCCCAACTTAAGGGATCTAGTATTGAACGAAGCCGTGTAAGGCATTTACCACACAGTAAAAGCTATTTAACACTCCATAAACACCTAACATAGCAATAACACATAGCATTAAAAATATTGCATGTTATTTCATCCGAAATAACACGGGTATAGTAATGAGCTGTTTTGCATGCATGTGCTTTTGCAAATGCGTGCAAAGCAGCTCATTATTAGGTAATTTTATGCTACTAAAATGTGGCTTCCCTCAAAAACTGCAAGCTGCATTACTTTCCCTGGGAGCATCGGGATGCTAGCATGGGCTGGGGCTTAAAGAGCCGAATGGCTTGAAAAGACCTCCAGGCTAGCTTTTCACATGCTGAGTGTGAGACCCCCCCCCCCCCCCCCACCATCTCTAGAAGCAGCCCTCAAGTGATTAAAGGTAAAAATTTAAATTCACAAGTTGTGTGGCAATGCCCCCCCCCCCCACTCAACCCCTCCCCTTTTTTAAATAAATGCTGCTGTATAGAGACACGCACCCTAGCCCATCCCATCTGGGCAGATCTGGTGGTCTAGTGGGGCTCAGAGTTCCCCTAGGCTCCAGGGAGGGTGGCCATTCGCTCTTGTCACTACAGCGCTGACCGGCTGTCATACTGGGCATGCCCCCTCAAGTTATAGGGGGATACCTAGTATGATGGCTGGCTGGAGCAATTTTGACGAGAGCAAGTGACCTAGGAAGCATTCCCGGCCCCTGTAAACCACCAGGTATGCCCAGGGGTGTGCGTATTTGGATCCAGGGAGGGGCATTTATTTGAAAGGGGCAGTGGGTCATTGCCCTGCAGTGTCTACATTTTTATCTTTATTCGCTTGAGGGTCACCTTTAGAGATGGCAAGGCGGGGTGGCCGGGAGTTTCCCAAGACCCACAGGGGATTCTTTCATGCGTTGGGGGGAAGGGGTGTGATGGCCCTTCTAGGAAGATGGCACTCTGGGTAAAGGGGGGGAGCCGCCACTGCGCCACATTGATTTAATCTCCTTTGGGCAGTTTTTCTGCCGGGGAAAATACCCCGCGGCTTCCAAAGCTGTGGTTTCCCCGGGCAGAGACGTTCCTTCAGGCTAGTAAATAACCCCTGAGTTTTGCTGTGCGTTTAATTCGAGTAAACAGATACGTACAGAAGGCCGCCCGCCAGTAGAAGATTCACAGCATCGTTTGGGGCGGGGCTGCCCAAATCTGACCTGGTGACCCTGGAACTGGTCAGGCGTTCAGGGATACCCATGGTGAGTGGTGCGTAAGATCGGCTTGCGTGCGTTTGGAGACCTGGTGCACGCCGACTGATCTCGCGCGCGTTCTTCGAGAGGAATTCTGCAAACCCACCTGACTTGTGGAGTCACCAGGGCAGATTTTGGGGAAGTACTGAGTTAGCCCACCAGACACCCAGACTGGAATTACAGGAAAATGAGCCTGGCAAATGTTATGAGGCAAGTTTTCAAGGATGCCAAGTCCCCTTTCTGAGGATATATCTGTAGCTTAGTTGCCAGCATGCATACCGCTGTCCTCGCTGAAAAATCACTTGCCTTTTGACCTAAATTGGTTTAACTTCCCTTTCCAAGATGTACAGTCTTGCTTTCCTATTTAAAAAAAAAAAAAAAAAGAACTGGGGGGGGACTAGGACTATTTTCAGAGGACTCAGAATTTCCGGAGTCATTTGTTCACCTCCTGTGGAGAATTAGGCATATCGGGGGCATTTTACAAAGGGAAAGAACTAGCAGTGAGGGGGGGGGGGGCGGCAGAGACTTCCTGCCGTGGTTTGTAGCCGCCCTTGCTCTGCTTGCTTGTTCCCTTGGGAATACCTTGCATAGATTTGAAGATGTCATCTTGGGGGTGTTACTCCCTTCCCCCGTGACCTAAACGCTCCCCCCCTCCTCTCCCGCGCGGGCATTGTTGACTCACAAACCCCCCCCCCCCCCCCCAGCTCTGTGATGTTGCCAAGGGAGAGGGGGGAGGTAAGAGAAGCAAACGAAACGGGCGTGCGAGGAGACAGAAGGGGAGAATGAGAGGGGAGAGTGAAGAAACAAGGGGAAGGCAGGCTGAGGGGTGAGAGGAGATAGCAGGAATGTGAGAGAGGGGAGGGGAGAGGGTCTATGAGAGGAGGGTGGGGGGAGATAGGGATTCACCCACCCATGTCCCAGGGGAGGGGGGATGAGTGCAGATGCTGAGAAGGGGGGGGGGAGGAGGAAGGGCAGATGGTAGGGTCCCTGCTGATGTGGCAGGATTGCTAAGTTAGAAATATTTGTATGACATCCAATCTTCTCTATCTCTGTGCAAACCCTGCCCCCACCTCCCTTCTTCCATTACATTTCAAATCATTGGAAGGGGCCGGACTCCAAGGGAGAGCTCCCTCCACTCCTTAAAACACCTAGGGGGGGGGGGTTCCCCACGTCCCTCCCCTGCCGCCCTCTAGATGATGTGAAAAGTTGCAGGTGGCCCTTCGCTTTCAAAGTCTGGGGACCTTGATCTGGTCAATCCAGGGGCGTGGGGTTAGGGGGGGAATTCTTAAGTTCGGTGCAGAAAGATGAACGCAGCACAAACGGCAAAGGATTGGGCATAACGGAAAGCGCCAGCCGCTCACTCCAAAAAAAAAAAAAAAAAAAAAAAAAAAAAAAACAGCTGCAGATATGAAAAATAAGGCAGAAAGGACAGAGAAGATGGACGGGGTCAGAAATGGGACCGAAAGGGAACGTGACAGGATGAGAGAGAGGCGCGAGTTGATGGTTTGAAGACTGCAGCTGCTGTTTTGATTGATTTGGGATTTACGGGTGCTCTAGCACCGTCAGATTCTAGGACGCCCGCACCCCCGGACAAAAGCCTACTGTCCGAGGCTTTTGTCCGGGGGTGCGGGGCCCGGGAGAAGATCAGAGAAGAGGGGATGACGCTGCCCGAGTCTTGTGCTGCTCATGGAACAATACTGCCACCCTGTGGGCAAAACCTAGGAAGCGGACATGACTGCGTCCCTCATTCCTCAAGAGACCATCCAAGATGTATGGGACGTCGGGACACCCCCTCGCCGGCAAACTGGGCGCAGTTCCCCTTTCTGTGCCGAAATAAAAATGGCAGCGGTGCTTTGGAAGTTGCATTAAGAGAGCCGAGATAACATGTCCTTATCAGATCTGATTGTCTGGAATAAAGAAATGGCCAAGAATTTTGCAGGGGACACATGGGGCTCCTTGTCCCAAAAATCCTTTCTAAATTAGAACATAAAATGGTTTCGATTTGGAAATCTTGGCAGAGCCAAAGGCCTGCAATTAATACAGTGTAAAATATGACTGCAGATGAAGACCATGGGGCACATTTTATCAGGCATATGTATTTATTTATTACATTTTTATACTGCACAATTCAAGACCACAGCTGTGCTTACTAAGCACAAAAAGCAAAAAATATGCAACTAAATCTCCACCATATATAAATCTTGTTGCTTGCCAGAGGCCCCAGCTAATCACATTCGTTCTTTCACGTCTGTATGGTTGGCGAACCTCACTGCTTTATCCCATCACTGTTGAGCCGTTCCATCATCCTCTCCAAAAAGTTGTGTTTTCTGATGTTACTCTTTTGAGTCTGCTCCTTGGAATCATGTTGTGACCAGTTTTTATTGCATTATCTGAGAAATTAATTGTCATATTGCCGTTATTAACTTATTTGTGCTTTGATCAGATAAGCAAACCGTCCAAGTGTTTAAAGGTGCTGTATCTGGGGCCCACCCCCAGTTGCCCGATGGCAGTGCTGCAGTGTAGGGAGCCCCTCGTGTGATTCCCGGATCAGGTCTTCCGCACCACCGGGTCTACAGGGCGTGCTGCAAAGGCAGTGTTCACAGCCCCTTGGGGAGGTGGGCGGGAAGGGAAGGGAGCTGTGGTCATCATTAAAGGTGACATCTGATGGCCAAGTTTAGAGCCCACGACGCAGGGCTCTGGAGGGGGAGCCATGATGCTTGGCTCCTCGGGACCGTTGCTGCAGTGATTCAACTAGGGCCTAGTAAAATGCGGGGGGAAATCCTCAGACAGTTGTGAACGAAGGTTCATGCTACCCAGGATCCCAGAGCTAGTTACAACTGAGCTTAAAGGAAGAACTGTAAGGCAAAAGAAGAAAAAAAAAACCCTGGCGCTGCGTTTGAGTAATGAATTCTGCAAGGTGCAGTGAGTTCATACGTGGCATTCTTTGTGACATCACATCTGATGGGAGTTCTTCCAGAGAGAGAGAGCACATCTTCCTTCTTATCACGCTGTGATCCAGTCGGAGTCTTCAAATAACGACTGTATAGTACTATAAAAATCCTTCACTTTCTTACCTCAGATTTATTCGGCTGATCAGGATTTACAAAGAAATCTCTCTCTCTCTCTCATATATTATCGCAGGGTGCGATAAGTTTACCGATGCGAAGTGGTATGTTATCGCGTGGTGCAGTAATTCTGAAATTTCCCTAAACACGCCCCTTTTTCTTATCGCGGGCATTATCCATGCGGCGTTAATGCATTTTGATGAATTTAAGGGAAAGTTTTATAGTTGTTGAAATAAAGGCAAGTTCAACATAATTGCAATATAGGCGAGTTAGGGACCAAGATGAAGAGTTTTGTTTCATTTTATTCCTTACCTATGTCTGGGATTGCCCCTGGCACTTGGTGAGAAATGCAATCATTTATAATGATTCAGAAAACAATTGAATTTCATCCAATCCCCAGGCTCCCACAGCCCCCCATCTGCCTGCCTTTACCACCGCCAGGAGCTCTGTGGCCCCATCTGTAACCAGCGTGGCTGAATGCCACTTTACAGCGCTCACTGTTGCATTGGGGGGGGGAGAGAAATTCCAGGAGCAACTGGCCTCTTTGTGCTTGTGGCTCACTGCCGCATTGGGGAATCCCTGCTCTATCGTGGCTCCCTGACGCTTTGGAAGGGGGAAATCCTAGCGTCCTGGCCTCTTCTCTTTGCGGCTCACTGATGCGTTTAATTTCAGCATGGCCGGCCCGTGGCGGCCTTGCTTCGGGTCGGGCTCCTTCTCCACCACTGGCCTGGACACTGCCACTCCTTCTGGCCCTCCCTCAAACCTCCTACCACCCAGGCTATGGGATGCCCCTTCTTCCCGCCCCACCGGCCAATCAGAGGCTTCCTCCCTTCTTCCTACTCCAACTGGCAGGAAGAAGAGAGGAGGCTTCCCATTGGGCCATGGGGCAGGGAAAAGGGAAGCACAACCCGGGGCAGTGGGACACTGGGAGCTGCGACGCACCTGCCAGTGCTTGGTGACACACTGGTGAGTTACAACACACCAATATCCCCATAGAGCAGTGATTCTCTATCTCAATAGCATGTTGATCTGGATTCGAGCCCCTGATATGCCTACTCATTGGGCTGATTGGGTCTAGGAATGCTATGCAGGCAACATCACAGCCTCAGTAGAGCAAGTCTTTGTGATCGTTGAACAGCAATACTACCTAGCTTATGGATATATTTGTGCCAGGTGCAAAGGGTAGCCATGGTCCGAGCCATTCGCACAGAAAATGCTGCTCTAATGACTGTGCTAAAGGGGGGAAGGAGAGAGAAGGTTGAAAAAGTTATATAACCATGCTTGAAGGCCTATGGCAGGGATGGCCAACTCCAATCCTTGAGAGCCACAAACAGGCCTGATTTTCAGGATAATCCACAATGAGTATGCATGAGAGAGATTTCCATACAATGGAGGTGGTGCTTGCAAATCTATCTCATGCATATTCATTGTAGATATGCTAAAAATAAGGTTGTTTGTGGCTCTCAGGGACCAGAGTTGGCCACCTCCTGGCCTATGGGCTTCTCTGGATTCTTTCCCCCTAGCCCCATCCCTGTCATAAATGGCTTCAAGCAGGTTAGAAACAGGTTCTGGAAGCCCAAGGAACTGCAGGAATTCTACTCATGTCTATAAAAAAAGGTGCTCAATGGGTACGGATTTAGAAATGGAGGTAGAGCGAGAGAACTAGTACATATGTGTTGTGCATGTATCCATATCTGTATGAATCTACAGAAAGGACTGGTGATCTAGAATTTGGACTAGAATGAGAAATCTGGCCAGGCCGTGCTTTTCAATGCCTTTTCATTGTGCTGCTTCTAATTTCACATCTTTATCATTCTTTACCATAAAACACAATTGTGACCACGTCCCTATTAGTGAGCAGTGAAGGAAACTTTTATTTCTCTCCGCGAAGCTCATTAAAAGAAAAGAAAACGGTGGTACCTCTTTGATCTTCAAGGCAGCCACCTGGTTTTCCAGCCTCTCTTGAGTTGGCGGTGCCAGTGTGGATGTGTTCTCCGCTGTTTTCCTAGTGATGGAGATGAATAGAAAACGTGCCCTAGAGCTGCCACAGCAATTAGCAAGTGACTTCAGCAACAGGCACCCAGTGAAAGCCCGCAATGTGCATTAGAGACAGGCGTTCGGTTAACCGCTCTCCGACACTGTTAGAATTATACATTGCTAATAGTTTTCTGCTCTGGTGCTGACAGTTATAAACGATGTAAAGGTGGGAGCTATGTCACGTATAGAAAAAGATTCAACAGAGCAAATTCCTATTAGTGTGCATCTGCACTAATGGGTATTTGCAAACCTGGTTTCGTTAATCAGCTTTGGAGTTGTCAATAAGTCCTTTCTAAAGGAAAAAAGACTTGTCAGTCAGCATCACCTAACCAGTGTCGTCAGAAGTGTGATGAGGGACCAAGGGGCCGATGCAATACCGGCTAGCGCAAGCCCGCCCCCCTTTTCAGCCTCCCGCCCTTCATCTTCTAAAGTATCGCAGGCCTGCGATACTTTAGAAGGTGAGGCCCTTAGAGAAATAACAATATCACGCGCTGAAATTTTGTGCGTCTTTAGCGAGATTTTTAGCGATCGAAACTTTGCGCCTGGTTTACACTGGCATATTATTGTGCTGTTAGCTTCCGGTTTATGGGTTCTTCTTTGGTTCTGTAATGGATACTGTTTATTTCTTCATCATGTTGACCTTTTTCTTGCATCTGTGAGCAAGAATTAGGGCAACTACACGGGCAATAGCGATTAACCCCAACAACAGAAGGACAGAAACACAGCCCCCCAGAGCAGAGACATGAGAGCCCTCCCAGATTGCTACCACAAATTTTAAAAAACGGGCTTGTCTGGCGCCGAAAGAAGCCTACATGGATAGAGCATCGTTAAGCTATCAGACATTCTTAACTGGTGCCACAAAATGGATTTCTAGGGGCCAGAAAGCAAAGAATTTCTATGGAAAAACTCCAGGAAGGACAAAGAAACACAGCCCCTCAGAGCATGGACAGACGTGGAGAAAGGCCTCTCAGATTGCTACCCCAAAATAACTAAAATACAAACAAATTTTAAAAAATCAAGGATTTTAATGCCGAGTCACCGGCGTACAGGGATAGAGCATAGTTTAAGAAGCTAACAGACGTTTGAAAAGTGGATAAGAACGTCGGTGCCGAGGGTGGCTGCCTCCAGGTATTAAACATTCAAGAATGAGACGTCGATCTACAATGCAATTTTATGGCCGTGTGATGATGTGAGCCAGGCATACAGGAATAGGACGCTGACAAAAAAAATGGCGAGAAAAATTTTCAGGAATGCTTATCTTATGAAAAAGTTTGCCCCCTCTACACACGTTTCCAATACCAGTGGACCCATTGATTTTGCGATGCCCTATTTTTGGACATTTATCTTTAACATGCTGTATCCTCAAACACTGTATTTAAGGACGTACATTAACAATTTATTCAATAAAAAAAATATATAATATAAAAAGTGTTTATATAAGTAGAAAGCAACCAGTTCTTACCTTTGCAAAATGAAGGAAATGAAGAGATGAAGCTCAAGTCTCTATGAAGCTCAAGTCTCATGAATTCAAGGGACCCAGTCTGTAGCCAGTACAGGACCAAGCGAACGACACAAAGGGGACGTTTACCTGGTTGCAGCTATTGATATACCCTGCTCCTAATAGGATTATGTCGTGCTTGCTGACGTCACAGGCACAATGCGGGAGCAAAGCCGATATTAAATATGCATTATTCGTTTCAAATATCGATTTTTGTACTTCAACAATTGTACTACATTTGCCAAACCTTTTATTGACAGATATACGCAGACTGAACGAACCAGCGATGCAATATTGAATGTCCGATGCAATAAAAAAAATGGCACTATAGATGCTGTTTCAAACAACGCACACAATTTTCACGTGCTTTTAATTTCAGATAAATTTAAATATTGCATCCGTGGTGCTGGCGAAAAAAAATGCGTGCATTAAAACCGCGTGCGATGCTAATGATGCAATTTTCTTTGCGCGTTTTTATAGCATCGCCCCCAAGAGAGCAAATTTAAAAGTAAAAAACAAACAAAAAAAAATGTATATTTACAAAGCATTTATGCAATAGACACCAAACAGATAAAAAGATATAGTAAATCTTCTGTGATTATACAGGATGAGTACAGAAATAAGTCAACAGATAAAAACTATATATTATGAAGGTGACACCTTTTTATTGGACTGACTTTATACATTTCTTGACACTTTCCAGAGCTAATACTTTTGTCTTTAGGTCAGAATTCAAATGAGCAAAAGATAACATTTTACCATTGTGTGCGCGATAGGGTAGAGTGCTAAGGAAATGTGTAAACAGAGTAAAGTCGGCTAAGGACACTGCCACGTTAGCTCCGTGGCAGAGCAAGAAGACCTCGTGTTCATAGCAGCATAGAAAAATGGTGGCATTTGAAGACTACAGGGCTAGCTTGCTTGCTTTTTTAAATGATCTAGGCTTCTTACTTGAAGGCTGGTTTTCCCTTCACGTCTTTGCAACTAAGCATCTTCTGGGCTTATCCCATGCCTTCCTGAATTCTGTGACTGCTTTGCCCTCACCTCCTCTCCAGGGAGGCAGTTCATGCATCTGAATCATTTTCCATAAAGAAATATTTGAAGATGATCTTACTAAATCTATCCCTTGAAGCCTCAAACCATGACCTCTTGTTCTAGAACATTCTCTCCTCTGGAAAAACATTTGCTTCTTGTCCATGATTTGAATGTCCCTATGTTATTTTCTATGTCTTGCCTCGCTTCAAGATTGCATATTTACATCCGTTTTTTGGTTCAAATCCCAAGTTTCCCTAGTTAGAAAATAAGCTATGGTAGTGCCAAGATCTTCAGTGAACTTTTGTGATGTGAAGAGTGAATAATTTGTCTTTGAAACCATCTAGTTGGTGGATCTAAAGATCTTTTAATGTTACGGTGCTTCCTTTTTCCCCCACTGCACTTGGATAAGGCCAGAGAGTCCCATTGCACATCAAAATGTCATTGGAAAAATGCAGTACCCAGCATTTGATGGCATCTGCTGTGAACTGGCACTGAACTTGAATTTGCAGCACAGAAGGTTAGAAGTTGTGTTTATCACTGCACAAATCTCTCAAAATCTTAAAAGATCAAAACAAAGGTGGCGAGGAGAAGAGGATTCCTGCCCTTTAAGCTCTCTAATGGCTCAAATCTTGATACAGTGGTAGCTTTTTTCAGTTCATGGAATAGCGACTGTAATAAATTACATTTCTGCAGTGCCTTTCACAGTGGATCCCTATGTTCTTGCCAACTCAGGGGCAACTTTCAAACTATGCAGAGAAGTGTGTGGACCGAGGGTACTGTTTACTTGTAGACTTTAGGCCAGTTCTGAAAGGGAAAAGTTACTGTTGGAAAATGAGTCTGCAGATGCACGTGCCCAGATCTGCACCTCCTCTTTGCATGGGTACTCTCTCTTTGGAAGAGCTGAGCGCCTACTTTTCACGCTTCAAAAGTGCGCGCGTAAGTGCTAATCCCTCTCCCGGGAACATCTTTCCCATCTGCACGTGAGTTGGGGATTTTTTTTCTGTCACGCACTGTATGCGTAACTCTGTGCAGATAGCATGGGCAAGCTTCAAAGCTCCCCCCACTGGTGTTTTACCTAAGGAGAAATGTCTTTGAAAATGCCCTCTCTTATATTTTAAAACATAAATGCAGGCCACTTCTGCGGTGTAAAGCCTGCCTAGCAATTATTATTTTTCGATAGCTAGTATTTCATAAACTGAAGCACAGGGAAATAGGGTGACTTGGCCAAATTCAAAAGGTCTTAATGGCATAAAGAGAACAGTTTTGAAAAGGATCTAGCTAGATAGCTAAGGAATTTACCCGGCTGAATCATCCGGGGTGATGATTGCATCCCTCAGAGTGGCTAAATGGACCATCGTGGAGGTGGAGATGGCTCAGGAGAGGAAAAATATGCGCAGAGAGATGATTTTCAATTCTGCGTGGGTCTATTCAAGCATACAGCTGATGCACGGATATTACAGGTTCAAGATTCATGGATCCTTTTGTGCCAGCGTACCTTGTAGCTATTTTTTTTTTTTTAAGGGAAACTACATGCACCTGGCTGGGGTCATTTAAAGTTTCCCCCAAAATTTAAGAGATGCTAGAAAAATTATGAGCAGGAAGTTGATCTGCGCAGGACAGAGTCCAATATCTCCTGAACCAGTCAATATAGATAGGAAAGATAAATAGATTTGCAGCTGAGAAAAAGTAAACCTGGCCAAATATGTCCAGATTTATTAGAATCAGCTACTGTCAGTGCTGAAAAGTCAGTGGGGGAGCAGAGCTCAGGATGCTTTCACTTCTTGGCTCTGCTTGGGATAACAATGGCCACTGGAGTTCATGCATAAGGTGGGGGAAAAGAAAAGCAATTCTAAATCCAACCAGATTGCAAGTCCAGATCTGGTTAAGGATGACTACAATAGCTTTGTAGCTGGAGAAAGAAAATGGAGTAAGTAAAGATTAAAATATACCCTGCTAATGTCAGGATTTCATAGGAAGAAATCTAATAATGGAATGTGGTTGCCATGTGAGGCCACCCAGATATAGAGAAATAAGTTCAGCCAAAAAAAAAAAGTGACATTTTTATTGGATTAGTGCTGTACATCTGTGACCAGTTCTTGAGTTTTTTTTTTCTATGTACCCTTCGTCAATGCAAAATGAGATAAGGCGATGGTACTTGGAACGTACAAGCAAATTGCAGACTGGATTAAAACATCAGTGCGTGTATGCAACGTTTTAAAAGTTCAGTTAAGGGGTATCAGGAAGGGGTGAGAGAGGCATGGGAGTAAAACCGCAGAGTCTGCAGCGAAAGGAAGACTGGTAATGAATGAGGAAACCAGTGTCGCAATTAATCCCCCTTTCTGTTTCAGGGATGGCTTTTAACCAGTATTGCAATCATAAGGTCCTGGATACGATGGTCAGGCCTCAGTAGCGTCACCTTTTTCTTTTCTGTGGTCTATTACCTCGTATTCTGTGGAGGTTTATATTCTTGTGAGTTGGGGTTTTTGTTGGTTTTTTTTTAAACTTTTGACCCGTTTTTCCCAATGCAGCATCCCTTCTTCACATTCTCTGCATTGCATTATGTGCGCCATATTGATAGAAGAGCGTGCATATCAACCTTTTGTGCCGCATGTCTTCCCTGCGCAGTGTGTGGTGTTTTGCAGGACTGCGTGACAGTTTCCTCTTTTCAAGTTTGTTTGAAATTTACGTCTCCGCTTTTGCTTCGGTTTAGGTGGCTACTGAAAGTTGGATCTGGAAGAGCAGAAAACACTTCTTTCAGTAGGTCCTACAGTAGCAGCGGTTGCAGATATTTAATGATTTTCTTTGTTCTTCTCTCACTCTGTTGTGTTACTGCAAGGCTTTCATCTTTGTATTGCAGTAGGCCCTTGATTTCTTTGTTTAGTCGTTTTTGATAATCCAACTTATCCATGCTCTGATGGGAGATTTAAAGTGAAGATGTAGTTATCCCAGAGATTAATTTAAGGGCAATAGCATTTTTTTTTTTATTATTACAAAGTTCAAATAGTACTTTGACGGGTTTAGCCTTGGCTTTTGAATCGAAGCCCATACAACGGTACCGTGTGGCTTGGCCGTCTGTAATAATTTGAAGGGTAGAAACTGGAGCCGCAAATGTAGCTGCATCTGGCAGTTGGCTTTCTGTATCCAGATGTTTACAAATGTCACTTGTTAATTGAGATTGTAGTGTCGTATGAACCAATTAAAATCCAACATAATGAATAAACATTCTTTAAATGCAGAGCGGCGTAAAGCTCAAACATGTTCCTCAGATCAAAAATGGATTATTTTTTTCTATAAATACTTTTTACATAGTTCTTACATTTGACTCCCAATACTGCTTAACTTCAAAAGGCTCCCTCTTCTTTCTTTGAGCTTTCCCATCTTTCAGTTAATCCCCTTTGAAGCACAGAGGAATTCTTGATGATAGGCCTGGCCTTAGTCTTAGGCTGCCTGATGTTCCTCAGATCAAAAAACTGCTACACCCATAACCCTGAGTTCATATCTTATAACTGTGAAATATTATCCTCGTGAAATACCGAGAATATGTTACGAAGGTGTGACTGCTGCCTGTACCAGGCTTGAGTTTCCAAAACGTCAGTTGCCGTGCAGTTTGTAAAAAAAAAAAAAAAAAAAAAGTCAAGTTTTACCGTGCAAAGTTAAAATGTCAGTGCAGTGAAGTAATGTTAGCACTGCAGCACACAGGTGAAACTTCACTTGGGCAAAAATTAAACTCGACGTGGAGTATAACAATGCTAGCTCTTAGGGCTTGGGAATTATCTGCAGTGGATGTCCAAGCTTAGTCTAGACAGATAATTAACTTCTCTTACTGCCAGGACATTGATGGATATGTGTAGGCATAATTCAGTTTGTGCTGTCCTTAAAGCTAAACAATGCGCTTTGCACTAACTGTAGTATACTGATACAAAGTGCTGTAAGAACAGTTCCACTGTTCTGGTGCTTTCATGGAATTGGTTCCCCAGATTGAACCTCTGAAGATCCATGTTTCATGGATTTTTTTTTTTAAGATAATTCAATTCCAAGCCTTTCATTTGGAATTACAAAACATCTTGGGGTAGATATTCAAAAGCCATTTAGACGGATAACATAATAGTTATCCATCTTATATGGCTTACCTGGCTATATTCAGTCCTTATCCGGCTAAATTCTAGCCAATTATCTGGTTTCCCAGCTAGAATTTACCTGGAGATAAAAGGGGCATGTCAGGGGTGTTCTGGGAGGGGGTTGCGTTATCCATCTAACCTAGCCAAATAGAGAGTATATTGGACCAAGTTTGCCGGATAACTTTAGACCTGCTCAGAAGCAGGTCTAAATTATCAGGCCTCGTGAGGCAGGATAACCTGATATCTCTATCAATATCCAGCTAAATAGCATTGTCAAAAGTTGAAAACTATTAAAGAGAGCGGGTCATCCCCTCCCTTGGCCGTCCCCCCCCCCAAATGTCTTTATTTAAATCTTTATTGATAAATAATTATTCATACAAAAACATTAAGCGCTATATATAACCCTATCTTTATCTCTCACTTCTCAAGAATATCGTAGCATATATCATTTCTCAGGATTATCTTAGCATATATCCCTTAAACTATCCCTCAATTCACCATCTGTCACAACAACCCCTTACTATCTCCCCCATCACATATACACAGGACACCACCAAACAAACATAAAACATTGAATATATCCCCAGACAAAAAAAAGGTGGGTGAAAAAAGAAAACAAACAAAAAGCAAACATAGCAAAAGAAAAAGCAAAAAACCACATTTAAAAAACATGGCTTGAGTCTTTTTCTAAACATTTATAATACTCTCAAATGTTATTGAGGCAGGGTGTTAAAGCAATGTTACAGTCCAATGAAGGTCTCCCTTATTTGAGCGCCAACTGAAGAATGAAATTTGTTGCCGCACAACCCGACCCCCCGCGGGAAAGTAACAATTAACACGTAGCAAGGATAAAATCCATCAGCCCCCGACCAAGTGGGGGAAGTCGCACACTTTCACGCCACCCTTTCCAAGACAAGGGGTTGTGATATGAAGTCTGAGGGAGGTAGGATCCGAGGAAGTACTTTTTACTGAGATGGTGGTAGGTGCCTGAAATAGCTTACCAGCCAAAACCATGCCAGAATGTAAGCATGCTTGGGCCATATGCAAAGGGGGGGGGAATGGTTTGAGCACAGGGAGGCAGGCAGGAAAAAATGAAATAGGAAGCCTGGATGATGGGTCTGCCTTACGAAAGCCCATGTGCTCTCCATGCCAGAACAGCGGAGGGCTTAAAATGGAGACCTCACAAAGCTGTCTTGCACAGGACCCAGAGATATGTCTGCCTCAGGCTTCCAAAAAGGGAGAGGCAAGGTCAACCAGCACACAGCAGTAGCAACAGCCCAGGGGTTTGGTATGTTCTCAAATATATTTAGGGAAAAGGTGGTGAGCTGCCTGGCACGAGCATCAGTCTTACTTCCCAGCAAGAGAACACAGAGGAAGGAAACAACCTGCAGATAACCAAGCTTGTGTAGCTGGCAGCTAAGAGATAACGGTAGTACAATAAGTGCTAATAATGACCTCAGCTAGAGCAAGATAGGTCTGTGTCATATTTGAGAGAGATTTTTAAAAAATATTTATTTAAGAACTTTTCTATACCGGTATTCGTGGGTACATCATATCTGTTTACAGTAACTTAACGTATCACAGAGAAACAAGGGTGGGGGAAACAAGGGGAACAAACGTGGAACCAAAGAATAAGGGAGGTGGGGGGGGGGGCGGGGAAATAGGATAAAAGGAGTAACTAATATGAAGGAGGAGGCTGGAGGAGGGTAACACGGGAGGAAGGGTACTAAAATACACAGGGGAAGGGGATTAAGGCAAAATGAGATGTAACTAATAAATAACAGCTAGATAGTACAGGGCTAACAAGGCATAGAAAATACTGAAGAACGGGGCGTAAAATATACTGAGATACAGGGCGTAAAATATACTGAAATACAGGGCGTAAAATATACTGAAATACAGTGGGAATAAAGTACAGGACTAAAAGTACAGGACTAAAATAAGGTGACTCAAAAAACAAAAAAAGCAAAAGATATGTATTTCAGTATATCTTTTGCCTTTTGTATGTGTGTGTGTATATATATATATGTATATATATATATGTATATATATATATATATATATATATATATATATATATATATATACACATACATAGTCTGAGAATGTGTCTCAAAACTTAGTAATTGTTTTAGGCTCTCCATTCTAACTATATGCCTTCTAATTTATTATTAATTTTGTATGTCTTTCAAATGTGTTTAATTATTTTTAATAGCTTGCAGATAGTCCTACTGTATTAATGTTGCATATAAGGTTGTGTTCTAAATAACAATTCTATAAATACAGTAATCTTGCATGCTAAATTGGTTACAAATCAGGAGATTTAATTACGACCGGGGCTTTTGGCAGCTGCAACCCTCTGGCAGTAGCAATAAGAACGCTCGGAAATGGATCTCTTTATTCCAGCGACGCGTGGTCGCATACAGTGCTGTCAGTGTGCGAGACTCTTTCCCTGAAAGAAAGGGCTCAGTGTCTATCTGGAATACACACCCCCCTCTACCTATCCCCCTCAGCCAAACAGCAGGACCACGTGCCTCGGCTGCTCTATAATTCCCAGCCTGCATAACGCTTAACGTTCCTGTCTTGAAAGAATCCGTTTTCTACTCCAGACAGTGTATATCTTGGCAAGTTGACTGAATCCTCTGTGTAGTGTTGAGTGCTGACATTACAAATACTAATTGGAAATTGGAAGAGAATTATGAGCGGGTGTGTTCTGTACAATAATTCATACTGCCAGGTGTTCAAATGGAAAAAAAACCAAAAACTGTTTTTGAAATGGAAGAGTGGCTTCTGTAGAATTTCCTTGGACATCATAGATTTGTTTTAATGTTTGGAAAAAAAAAATTGCTTAGCATAGTTGACCTTGAATTAAAACTGTGCATTTTGGTAATGGTTGGCACCGTGTTCTTGGTTACAAAAAAATGAAAAAAAACAAAAACTCATCTCTTCGCAGGTCTCTGCCAGCCATAAACATTTCTTGGGGGTCCTGTGTTTAACAGTTTTTTGCTGTGGTGCAGAACAAGATAAACCTTTTTGGAAATAAAGCCCTGAGAGCAATACTGTGGTATGACAGTGGACACGTTTAGTTACAGGAAAGGAACCAAGTTTGAATTAAAAAAAACCAACCATCCTCAGTGATACCCATTCTAGGTGCACTCACTCTGAACTGACAGGGGCTACTACATTTTAATAGTGCAGTGGAGAGTCAGTTATCCAAGCTGGAAATTGCTTAGGTTCAGTTAATCAAATGTCTCCGTAAAAGGTCATTTTCAATGTACAGATCTCATCTCCAGTAACACCTGAATGAATTTTTTGCAGGAAAGAAAAAGAAATATTATGGGAATACTAGTTCTTGTTGTACTGATGGTGTTTATAAGGAATAGCTTTTTTTTCTGTTTTAAGTGGGGGGGGGGGGGGGGGGGAATGGTTTCGATGATTGACTTGCTTCTGTATTTCCGAAGGTGCCATTGCACTTATGTGGGATGCAGTAGAAGATAACCCTGGGATGGTATTTCAGTATCACATAGGTCCACAATATCATTTCAGTGCTGACATGGCACATGCAACCCCTTCATCAACGTGCCAAATATAGGAAGACAAGACAGTAGCAGCAAAATAGTTCCAGTTCATTGTCATTTCTGGAGACAGGATTTCCATGAGGGAGTGTTCATTTGAAATAGTTCAGCTAGGATGGTGCATGACACAGAGGAATGAGACTAAATAAACCATCTGCTAAATGATGTCTGAGCAGTTCACTGGTTTGGAATGAGAGGGCACCTGTTCAACACAGACTTGGCCAGGTTATCTCCAGATATCATTACATTTGCAACTGGATTTGTCGAAGGCCCGTTTGGTGTATGTTTCAGGAGAGGGAGCTGGGTACAACATAAAAACTGTCATTCAGACCACACTGTAGGATAACCTGTCCGGGTTTTGTGCCATCGTCATACCTTAGTTATAACACACTGCCGTTCTAACTCCTGAGTTCCTAATACCAAGAAGATCACAGCCATGTGCAAACCGGGTACACTCCACAACTCCCATAGAGCTTTCATCAGGGGTTCTGGTCTGGGAATAAAAACGTTGCAGTTTATGGTTAATTAGTAAATGGACATTTCTTACTGGAGTGAGTGGCTTTTTGGCTTCTCTCAGAATTTATGATCTTGGGCTTACTGCCAGGAGCACCCTTAGAAGAAGAAGAGTTGTGTTTGCAGGTCTAGTCTTCAGTAGTGTTGGTCTTCTCTTTGTTCTTGCTTATGCAACAGCACTTACCTGCATTATTTAATGTGGGCAAATGCAAGGTGATGCATATAGGGAAAAATAACCCATGCTGTAGTTACATGATGTTAGGTTCCTTATTAGGAGCTACCACCCAGGAAAAAGATCTAGGCATCATAGTGGATAATACATTGAAATCGTTTGCTTTTTGAGCCAAGAATGTTAGGGATTATTAGGAAGGGAATGGTAAATAAAACGGAGGATGTCATAATGCCTCTGTATCACTCCATGGTGAGAGCACACCTTGAGTACTGTATACAATTCTGGTTGCTGCATCTCAAAAAAGATATAGTTGCAATGGAGACGGTACAGAGAAGGGCGACCAAAATGATAAAGGGGATGGAACGGCTCCCCTATGAGGTAAGGCTAAAGAGGTTAGGGCTGTTCAGCTTGGAGAAGAGACAGCTGAGGTGGGCTATGATAGACCTCATGAGAGGTCTAGAACGGGTAGATGTAAATCTGTTATTTACTCTTTCAGGTAATAGAAGGACTAGGGTTACTCCATGAAGTTAGCAAGTAGCACATTTAAAATAAATTTGAGAAAATTCAACTCAGCACGCAGTTAAGCTATGAATTTGTTGCCAGAGGATGTGTTTAGGGCAGTTAGTGTAGCTGGGTTTAAAAAGGTTTGGATAAGTTCTTGGAGAAGTCCATTAACTGCTATTAATCAAATTGACTCAAGGAATAGCCACTGCTATTACCGGCATTAGTAGCATTGGGATCTACTTAACATTTGGGTACTTGCCAGGTACTTGTAACCTGGATTGGCCACTTTTGGAAACAGGATGCTGGGCTTGATGGACCCTTGGTCTGACCCAGTATGGCAGCTTCTTATGTTCTTACATGTAGAGTTACATTTCAGAAAGCTTACTCCTGATGTATGCATGTAAGTCAAGGACTTCCTCACATAGATTGGCTGAAGGCAGTTAAGCGGATTTTCATCCTCCTGAAACTACATGCACAAGGTTTAGAATGTGCATAGATTTGTCCTGAGGCAGGGGCATTTCAGGGGCATGTTAGGAATCTATGCATGCAGTTACTATTTTCAAAACTTACTCATTTAATCTTTGTGCTTACAGCATTTTGAAATGAGTAAAGTTTTTTTTTTTTGTGCTTACGTTTAACCGCCTTACAGCACAATTTTCACCTAGGAATCTTATGTTTGGGCTTACAAATTCGGGTAGTTTGGCGACATGCTTAAAAGTATGCCTGCAGATTTACAGTTGGGCACCCTACTGCATTCCCCCATATTTATCATTTATTTAAAATTGTTATGTTCTGCTTATACCAGAGCAGCTTTAAAGCGGATTACAATAAAACATAAATAATACACACATACAATCAAAACATCACACTCTAAATAAACAAGTCAGACATACAAGAGTTTGACAATAGTCCTTGACAATATACCCTTGAACAAAAAAAGCGTCCTGGTATGTCTTAAGTTTATTCCTTAAAGCACGTAGTACATAAAGCTGTAGAATGCTTCTCTGCACTGTAACTTATTAATATGTGGTTTGTTTGTTTTGTGCTTTCAGCGGAGTTGGTGAAATTCCACAATGGGCCTCCTAAGAACGCATACATGGAGCAGAGCTTCCAAGGCTTGAATCCCATTTTAAATCTCCCTGTCAACAGCACTCAAGTGGAGGCAGCGAAAAGGAGCGCGGTGCTCACCGGCAGGGAGCTGGAGAACTGGGTGGATTCCTTGGTGAGCAACGTCTGGTCAGCGGTGGACATCTGTGCCACGGGTCCAACTTCCTGCCCGGTCATGCAGGCCTGCACTCAGACAGCCTGGAGCTCGCACAGCCCAGATCCTAAGTCAGAAATGGGCCCTGTCAAACCTGATGGGCGGTTGAGGTAGCATCTGGTACACCCTTGACATGGCATAAGATTTAAAAGGGAATTTAACCATTGTTGTATATCATTCTGGCTGGAGAATCCAGGATCTAATGAAAGGGGTTTTGCTATTTTCCTATAGTGAACTACTTTAAATTCCCATTTAGGCACAATTAGTGCTGGCAACTGAAATGCGTAAATCGTGTTTCTTTACAGCATAGTCCACGCTGTTCAGTGGCCGGGGCTGTCACCATGTGATATTCTCTCTCCTTCAGATTTGACAACGTAACATTCCAATAGGCGTGGATTGATAAACACCTTTTTTGCCTTTGGCTATTGATTCACGGACCTTCCTCCTTCATTTTAGGAAGTGTTCTTAAAGGGCTTTAACATGTAATTCACATGTGTGTTTTGTTTTTTAAACCAAATAGTGTGTTTGATATCACAGGAGCCCAAAATAGACACCAAGGGGGGTCATTTTCAGCAGGGTGAGCAATTTGAAGGTCGAATACCAGTGGACCTTCAAGCTGATTTTTTTTTCAAAAGCAAAACCGTGCAGGTAGTTTCCCCTTGCAAAAATGTACCTGTGGGTTTTGAACCTGTTTTTAGGTACAGGCAGGAAAGCACGTGCAGGGATCTGAAAATCTGATGCCTCATAATACCCTGCCCTGAGTGCCCCCTTGGTTAAAATAAGCCACCTTGTGAAACTCAGCAGCTGCATTTTAATTGCCAAGGGTTGGGCAGTATTTTCAAAATTTTCCATTAAAATTCAGTCATGGGTTAATTTCCAGTACTTATTATTATAGGCATGTACTGCGTGTGTCTCATTTTGGAGTGCATGTTATTTTGCCTATTATCATTTTGGAGTGCAGCAGGGCTAACCAAACAGATTGGGGTTTTTTTTTTACATTACAACCAATTGGATCAATTGTTAGTTTTGCAGCTCTGTTGCTTGAGAGAAAGAGGTGGTACTGTTCATGAGCCGAAATCCATAACTGAGCCACGGACTTGCTGTGGCCAGATATACATTTTTTTTTTTTTTTTTTTTTTTTTACTGCAACGCCATTGATTTCAGAGGACGTACTCTTAGGCTGACTGACGTGTTTAACCGTGACAGACTGGAGAAGGGGGACACATTTCTGTTCTATCTTTTAGCAAACGGCATTGCATCAGCACGCTTAGTAACAAGAAAATCAGATTATTATTGATGGTGAGCGCTTTGCGCCTCTTAAGATCCTCACGACGTAGGCTAAAGCATCTCGTTAAAGAACATTGTTTTGGTTGTATCTAGAATCTATTAACATGTTTTTAAAATGACCAAAGAACATCAGGGTGTATTAGATCTTTTTTTTTTTTTTTTCTGAGGCATTTCGTTTTAAATCCTTTGATTCTTAGTGAGAGAATCCAGACTTTGATTGTAAGAGGGAATAAATGGGAAAGTCCCATAGCTTTTGGAATCCTTTGATCACCCTAACACTGTTCCCTTGCTTTAATGCACGTGGCAGGTTAGGCTGCGTGAAATACTTGGTGGGTAGCTGTGAAATTTCACAGTCCCATCTGGAAGGCTGTGCTCCTGAATAAATGGGAAAATCCTATTCTTCCTAAGGTTGCAAGTGTGAAGGAGGGCGATATTTATGGTTTGTCACATCGGTACAGTTTATCATCTTCAACTGATTAAAACACTTTTTTTTTTTTTTTTTTTAATTGAAATGCAGTCCTATTTAAAATTGGGTTCCCGTTACTTAAGAATCTTGAGTTCCTATTCACTGGGACTGCTTTCTTATATCAGCAGCTGCACATCTGCTCAAATAAAAGTCCCATTCATTACCTAACGAATTATATTCTGGCAACACCCAAGGCAACATCTGCACAAGTGGGCGCATACATAACTCAAGATTTTTTTTTTCTCAAATGAGTCATCAGAATCTGTACTATTTATTCTGCAAATACCCTTTCATTGACTCTGCTTGTAAAAACTCCTTTCCATCCCAGGGGTTAAATTATGAGTTGTTCTCAGTTTATATATATATATATATATATATATATATAAAATTTATTTTTTTTTTTAAAGAAAAGCACCTTTCTAATTGCATATGATCATGCACTGGTTGAATTCCCTCTTAAATAATAGACTCCTGTTTGCAAGATTACCAGAAACCAGAGATCCCAATGGTTTGTGGTGTTCCTCTCCATCGTGTTGGTTTATAGCTACTGCGGTTTGCTTTGGACTTGAAATAGCCGTGTCAGCTGTGCTGGCATCAAGGCAGAGCGTTCAGTTATATCGGGAACAAAAAGGAGGGTAGTGGGGTGGGAAGGATACCCAGAAGGAACCGTTTAGATATTTATTATTTATATGTTTTAGTCAATGACTAATTAGTAGGTGTGCTGCTTTTGCAGCTTCAAGGTTATGTTACTAACTACAGCTGCCTTTATTGAGAAAAGGCCCTTTCCTTCCCTGTGCGCCCCCCTCCCTCTCATTCCTCGCTTCCTTGGCCGATGACTGTCCTAGAGCCGTCGAACATCACGGGGGAAGTTCTTAAGGCGGGGGGAGTCATCTTCATTCAGGAATTTTTAATATAAATGCCAACTGGGAGAATCTCTTCAGTACACTTGGCCTACCCACAGTGTTCAGACCTATTCGTTGCCAATCCATTCATAAAATATGTGTGCAAAAAAAAAAATTTCACATCCAGTGCTCTCTTTAAAGAAACATTATAACCCTAACATGAGGCTTGCTGCTTGGATTATTTTCAGGAGTTAGGAGGGGGGGGCCTGGCCCATTGGAATAAGTAATGGGACTTTTGAGGATCAAAGAGAGATGACTAGGCCTGGAACAGCCTGAGACGGTGGAGACCAGGAAAGGAATAGAAAGGTGCATGGAACCGGATATAAAGGAGAGAGGTTAGGACCAAGGTTGAGAGATTAGGGAAAAGGCGTGAGTGGGGGAAGGGAACTAGTGGTTTTTTAAGTACGGAAATTTACATGTTCATCTACCCAAAAGTGGTACAGACGACAAAAAAACTACGTAGACTTTGATAGGTCGGCTGGTCCTTAACAGCTTTCATCTGCTGCTTTGCTACGTTGCTATCCAGTGTTTAGTCCGGAAAACTGAACGTCAGAAGCACAGCATCAGTGTAGCTAACCCCAGAAGTCATCTAGCTTGAAATACTCCTTCCCAGACCCGTAGACAGTGCTCAAAAAAAAAAAAATGACACTGCACATCCATAGGAGAAAATAATTGTTCAGAGGTTTTCTCTGTAATTTGGGGCATGGCAGCGTTTTCATAACGTTCCAAGGTCCTGTTGGTACTGACGCGCAGGCTCATCCAAGGGTGTTTGGAAGCATCCAGGTATGTGGCACCAGCAGGATACATCAAAATTATGATGGCAATTTAAGTAAACAAACGTTATCTTTTTCTTTGGTTGTATGAACATACTTCAAGTATTGTTTGACCTCGCGTAAGCTTTTCAGCCCAGCCAAAAGTTCGAGTTCACAAGGTTAAGGTGCTGATTTGAGAGTCTCCATGAAGTCCGCTGTGCGATATGAGACTTACCCAATCTCTAAACCGTTGCTTTGAAAGCCGCTACTCAGTTCATTAAATCTAAGCCACCAAACGCAGAATGAATGCAGCCTGTGAATTCAGGGTATACAGGAAACAATGTATGTTTG
Organism: Rhinatrema bivittatum; assembly: GCF_901001135.1. Taxonomy (NCBI): domain Eukaryota; kingdom Metazoa; phylum Chordata; class Amphibia; order Gymnophiona; family Rhinatrematidae; genus Rhinatrema; species Rhinatrema bivittatum. The sequence goes on along the minus strand of NC_042628.1, from coordinate 19,676,386 downwards.
CAAGGCCGGGCAGAAAGCTTCCTGTGTTTTGATTCAAGAAGCAGAGTTTAGTAAGAGTCCAGTCCCGTCTCCCCCACCCCCGCACACGCGCGCACACTCTGCCTTTCTCGAGGACAACGCTATCTATCAGGCCGATACAGTACAGCGCTCCGGTGGAGCGCACTGTTAGCCCGCGTTTGGCCGCGCGAGTAAGGGGTAATAGCGCGTTGAAAACGCGCAGCCAACCCCCCCGAAACTAATAGCGCCCGCAACCTGCAAATGCATGTTGATGGCCCTATTAGTTATTCCCGCGCAATACAGAAAGTAAAATGTGCAGCCAAGCCGCATTTTTTACTTTCAGAAATTAACGCCTGCTGGCCCTGGGAAAGCATACAGAAAAGCAGAAAAAATTGCTTTTCTGTACCCCCTCTGACTTAATATCATAGCGATATTCAGCTCACTGATTGGCCATACAGGTGTCACCAGGGTGGTTAGGGCATAGCCATCTGGTAGATGCTCCTTACATCAGAAAAGTTTTTCTTGATTTTTATTTTTTTTTTTCATATACCTGTTCTTTCTTGGAGAGTGAATAGTTCTGCTGATCATTGCACAACTACAGCATCAACATTTTATCATTTGGATCTGCTGTTATAAAAAAAAATGCAACTGCAGGCTTTTATAACAAAAAAAAAAAGAGAAAGTCATAAATAAAAGCTGTAATTACTTGCCATAGGAAGCCATAATTTTTTGGAAATGCTTTTTTTTTTTTTTTTTAAGAAAGTGGTCATTCTTATGTTGTTGGGCGAGCTCATGACCTTCAGCTGCTGAGGTCGGTGCATGCATGGCATTCTTGCTGTGACATTACGGCTTTTCCATGTATAGAGCAGCATTCGTGCAGTGATCTCGGCAGTCCCGCTATCCTGCAGTGGGTGGAATAAATTGCAGGGGGGGGGAGGGGGAAAGACAGTTTTATTAAAACAGCTGCTATTTTCCAAAATTGCAAACTCCTATCGAAAGTGATTGCCAAGTTAATTTCAAGCAATCTTCTTTGCGAAAGATGCACGGAGGGTCCACCTTTTAAAAGGAAAGGTTGGAGCAATTTGCTCTTCATTTCCATGCTTTGTTTGCTAACAAATCCCGGCTTTTAAGATTTAATGACATAATATACTGTTAAAGACTCCACCCGAACAACTGCACTGGACAACAGTCTATGTACTTTTTTTTATTTAAAAAAAAAAGTGCATTTCAACCTGTACGTAATTTCTTTCCTCTTATGACCCTGTTCACGTTCAGTCAGATAACCACGGGAGATTTAACAGCCCATCATCGGCCAGGCGGAAAGGAAATGTGGCAACATCGCAGAACTCCTGCATAATAACTTTTTTATTTAATGAGTTAGGTTCAGAGTTTGTGTTTTGTTTTGGTTTTTTTCCCCCTGCAATGTGCAAATCTTTTTTTTTTTTATGGAAATCTCAGCCCCCAGAGTCACACAGGTCCCATCACACAGTTTATTTTCTAAGTGTGAAATGGGTTAATTAACTTGAAAGCTGTGATCTTGTAGGGGCTTAACTATGGTTTCAGAGATGTCCACATGTTAGAATTTTAATTAGGTCCTTAGTTGTCACGCAGCATCATGTGCAATGTTTATGAGGGCACGCGGCGTAAATCATTTTTTTTTTCTTAGTGATTTAAAGGAGGAGCAACGATCAGCATGATAAGCTGGGCTGCTTAACAGCATATATGTAGAAATCCTAGATACCCTCCAAGGATATGTAGCTAGCTCTTGCCCTGTTGGCTCCAGTAAGTCAGGTGAGTGGTGCTTTTGGATAAACACAGAACCCAAATATAGGAAAAAGCTGTGGAGACCCGTAGCTGGTAAGGAGATGAAGAAAACTTAAAAGGTGTTTTGGGCTGCTTTTTTTTTTCTTTTTTAATGTTTTTGGAATGAATCATTTTTCTGAACTAATGTGCTCTAAAATACAAGAACAACGCTGTTTTCTGTTTTCATGAAAGCACGAAGAAGTGAATGAGGTTCAGTGGAGGTTAAACGGGTTCTGACTCTGCAGTGATGGCTGAGCCAGATGAGCAGTTAAGAGTTGAACTGTGAGATGTTGGGGGGAGAATAAAACTATTGGAACTGAGGACCCTTTGCTACCAGAGCTTTCTTCAGTGATGTGTTGTCCTCCCATTAGTAAGCTGCTCTCGCCAGCTCTGTTCCAGGCAGTGAGAGACGCTCCATTTGCAGACACTAATTTCACAGTGGGCTTCTGGGAGCCTCTGGGTGTCCAGCACATCAGTGATTTATCTTTTTCTTGAGGACAAATTACATAATCTTGCGAGCTTGGGCTTTTCCTAATGCACCTTTGTGTGCGTTCCTGCAGGATCCCAAAAGTGCAGCACATCAGCTTCATGTGTTTGCAAAAGTGGCCTCCTTCAGCTTTCCTGCACCTTTAAAAACCGTTCATGTACAAATTTCTCCCTTGTTTGCAAAGCAGATTTCCTGCAGGACCCTATAGAGGAAGATTCATTGTGCTCCCGTTGTCCAAAGGCAAATTGTACCAATCACATACTTTGTAAAGTTTTGAAAGTTCATTCAGCAAGTGGTAATATCAGCCCTGCACCCATGAATAATTGTTATAACTGGACGCATGGAAGCAGAGATTTTCGGGAATGGTGCCACAATTTTGTTACATAGAATAAATCAGATTGGTTCATACATCGTGCCTCAGCTGGCACCATGACCCTTTATGGGTCTATCATATCCCATGTATGTAGAAGGAAAGTAATTATTGGCCCTCCTGACAATAAATGGAATTATAATGGAGCAACTGAAAGAATTTCAGGAAAAAAAAAGACTTTAAAGGTGAATTTTAAAATCCCGGCGGGAGTCAAAAATTGGAAGAAATGCACACAACTTGGACTGGCACGTGCCAGGCAGATTTTAAACAGTGCCTGGGTACACGTGTGCCTCCCGCTGTGCGCACGAGCGAAAAGTTCTGAAAAAGGGGCGGAGCATGGGCATTCCTGGATTTCACATTGAAACCAACGCGGAAATAACGCGTACAAGCGTGTGCCGGGGGTCCCCTGCCACGTAACGTTACTTCTGCTGTGGATGGCTTGTAAGTAATTAAAAAAAAAAAAAAAAAAAAAAAAGATTACACAGATCAGCAGGGTTTTAAGGGGGAAAGAGAGGCTATTAAAGTGGAGGGCTTCGGAAGTCCTATCCCTTCCCTGAGCCAACGGGCAACAAACTGGGGAAAATGGCGAATGGCTGCACGGGTCCCTTATAAAATTCCCCCACTCTCGCTGTAGAAGCAGCGCGCTTGCGCAAGTCCATTTGAAATTGTACGCGCGTGCAGGCTGCTTTAGAAAACGCGCACATATACGCACGTATGTTATAAAATGGACGTGTCTCTGGAGGCGAGCCAGCTCCCGCGCACCTGTTTAAAAGTTACCGGTTTAGGCGCCTAAGTTCTGAGAACCTAAATTTAGGTGCTTGGGCTTTTTTTTTTTTTTTTTTTATTGACCTTTTAAGTCCCAGACTTAGGCACTTAAACACTTTGACTCCTAAGTGAATGTGTTTTTTTTTTGTTTTTTAAGGATGGTAAGATTTCCTTAAAGACCTTCATTACTGTACAGTGTATACGCACAGAATTCCCACTTTATAATCCTCTCATTTTACACAGTAAAGTCTTGAGCCGTATCAAAAGCACTGAAAGCTCTTTCCTCAAAATCTGGATGCTTTTTTAAATTGTTGCTTCCCTAACCAGGAAGAGCAGCAACAAAGATAAGTATTGACTTTATAGGTGCTCACACTTAAGTTTGGATTCCCAGTCCAACTGTGTCTCCTCTTTTCAGTAAAACATTGACCACAATGCTTTCTGGAGAACCAAGTGACTTCAAAATTAGGCTAAGATCCTTACCTGTAATGCCAGTTCTGTGGCTTATCTTTAGCTGCCGAATAACATAAACAATATCAAGCAAAATAAGAATAGGTAAATACGAATTTCAAATGATCGTTATAATAAATGGGTAACCAGTAATGCTATAAACCCAGTTTCCCCTGAAATCTTTACTAGTTCTTGATAATTATAAAACTCATATACCTACTATAGGTCTTAATCTTAAGCCTACTGAGCAAGGAATGGAGGCATCAGCCTGTGCGATTTCACAAGTTTATCTTGCTAGATTGTGCAATATCTGTATTTTACTTGGGGAGGGCAATCTTTGAACGTCTCACAGGACTTTTAAAGGGAAATGCCTCACAAACTTTAGAGGTGCAGACATAGTAACATAGTAATGAGTGCAGAAAAGGCCAAAATGGTCCATGCAGTCTGCCCAGCAAGGTCGTATCTGCCGCGCCGTGCAGGTTACCCCTATGTTTCTCTCTTACTGGGTGGTGAGCCTTTCCGAAACTTCAGACGGTGCTGCTTGATGTGCTTTGCTTGTGGACTTGGCCATAGATGCAACCCTGGGCTTTTTTCCCATATGTATGCAAGGAAAAGCAGGTATCAAAATCAAATCCCCAGTGCCATCCCTTTTTCCCCCAAAGGGCTTTTTTGCTGCCAGTAAACACATTTTTACCTGCAGAAATCACTTTGAATATTGTTCCCAAATTATACAAATATAAAACGCTCTATCAAGCCACTTCCTTTAGTGTTTTACACTTTCCACCATATAATATGTTTAATTGGTCTTCCCTGAGCAGGCACTTTTACCTTTAAACTTGTTAGCTTGCTCATTGCATGCAATAGTACCTTGATATTAGTTTAAATAAAGATCTCCTATAGGAGGAGAATGTACCAATGATCAGTCACTATTTCCTTTCTCAAGTATATGGGTCCCATGTTTGATATTGTATTTCAAATTTAAGAAATGTTGTAGCAATTCCATCTGGTCTGCAATTTCAGCAGTCCAGCAAAAGTCCTTAATGAATGCAAAAAAAATGTTACAGATGAGGCCACTTTTGAGTTTTTTCAAATGGAATGAATTAAAAATACACAACTTTCAGATATTTTCGTATTCGTTGCATTAAAAAAAAAAAAAAAAACAGGCGCCTCCTCCTATCCCCAGACCAGGCCCCACAGCCTAGCCATAGGCCGGCCAAGTGCTAAAACTAGTCCCGTGTCTCACCAGAGGGAGGGCACTGAAGTGACATCTCTTCAATGCCATCCTCAGGCAGACAGTGCATGGGTGGGAGCGACTGGGCATTGCTCCTGCTCTTTTGGAGCCAGGAAGGGCGAAAGAGAGGGCTTGGGTGAAAAGCTCCATGGCCCCAGTCAATGTCAAGGACCCAGCCAGAGGCTAGGCCTCACCGCCGGACCTGGCCCAGGGTCGGGCCTTGGCACTAGGCCCAGCTCAGAGCAGTATATTGGACCTGGACAGCCAATCAGGGCTGCTGGAGGCCCGGGGGTGTTTTTTTGTTTTTTTGGAGGTTGTTTAATGGGGGTCTTGTTTTGTGTGTTTTTGGTTTGGCAAATGAACCAAACCAGAAAAAAAAACAAAACATTTAACGAACCAAAAAAAAAAATCCCAAAATGAAAAACTGAACTGAAAATCTTTGGGACTGCACATGCCCTAGTTACAGGTAACCGTGCTTTCTGTGGCCAAGGATAGTCTTAAGAGTGCTGTGGTCATGTATTCCAGCATTATAGTACAGAAAGTTAGGTTTATAACTGTCCGTTAAAAGTGTTGTTCACTACTTTCCTACAGCTTAATATAAACTTACTCCAGTAGGATTGGAATAGAAAAGGGACTTAGTTAAATAAAAAGTTGATATTAAAGAATAGTAAATCAGAATTGTTCACAAGAATTGTATTTGAAAGCACATGCAGTTAAATAGCCCATAGCTAGAAGTAAAAATCAATTCAACAAGTATTCCTAATTCTGTTTTAGAATATTTCAATGCAGGGTAGAAATGATTCTGCTCTTGCTGGAAAGAAACGCCTTTTATGCGCGTTAACAGTGTTTAACTTGATGCAAGAGCTAAGATTGTAGAAGGTAAATGTCAGTTCTGGTCATTTGCAATTACATCAGTACTTCAGCACCCGAGATGCAGTATGTCCTGTGCTCTTTTGCTGAATTTTAACGTGTTAAAATGTCGTGACGTGATTAGATGTCAAAATGCAGCACTGGAAGGTTCACACAGAAGAAGGAATGTGGAGAATAGAAAAGAGCTAACTGAAAAATTGCTCGGCTGCCGGAATAATTAAGCATTTTATAATGGAGCGGAAAACTAGAATGATCCATACTATCTGCTTAGAGGACTGCATTTAGGCATTCTTGATCTATTTAATGTTTTGGGGTGGGTTTGACCATAGATTACAGCACTATAATTTTATTTGTGTGCATGTTCTCTATTTAGTGCTTCCGTTGCTGTCTGTATAAAACAAAAAAAATAGGGGGTTTAGGGTCTGTCTTTGCTTATGCCTTTTATTACCTTACTTTTGTCCCACGGGTGCTACCACAGGTGCTACCTCACCGTGTCTACAACAAGTTTACCTGACAGAAAAGGTATGCGAAATCTGGAGCTGACTGTCGTCCAATCTATGCAAACTCATTCTGTCTCTTCCGCCGTCCCTTTCCCTCCTTCCCCTTTCCGACTGAAAGTTTAGAAATATTAATTGTAGCCTTGCCAAATAAAAGAGCAAGATTGATGTACAGCTTCCTCTGATGACAGAGCAGCGATTTCGGGCGCCGTTCATGGCGCTTTTATATGTATGTTGTGTGATCATTTGGCTTCGGTTCTGTTGTAAACCCCCACCCTTAACTAGACTATTCTTATTAATATTGCAAACGAAAGATTATCAACTCTCTCACCACAGGTCCTGTTCTACAATATTAAACTGAGGTTGGCAGATTTTATTTCAGAAAAAAAAAAAAAAACCTGGCAGGTACATGAACGGCATTGTTGACATAAGCGGAAACATAACCGGAAAAGTGCATTATATAAGGTTTCTGACACACGCCCTGGGTGTGTTGCAGAGATGGGAGAAGTGGGAGAGAGTTGCTGCTAAAATCTCCTGAGACCCAAAAAAACGTGCTTCTAAATTAAAAAAAAAAAGTCAACTTCTAGTCTTTTTTTTTTTTTTTTTTTTTCTGTTGCCTATTCTGTTCTCTTCAGTGATATCCGAGGCGGGGCTTGTGCATAATGAGGTGTCACTAGGGATGCTGCTTCATCGTGTTTTCACTTGAAGGATGTGGACAGATAATAATGTAATGCTACCTAAATCCAACCACCTTTTTCTTTTATTTTGGAACATTTTTACAAATGCCGTTTGTGTGCTCCAGAGACATTGGTGTGATCTGGCAGACGGCGCGCAGCACATTTAAAAGAGACTCCCACCCATCTACACCCCACCCCCGCTTTTTCGCCTCCCCTTCCCACCACACTGTATTTGTGTACGCAAAAAATATGCATAGAATACATAGGTGGGTGAGTGCACACATACATACCTGCAGCTCTCCTCCTTTTGCATAAGTTGGTCCACGGAGGTCTGCACGTGTCCCTTTAAAAGAAGCACATGCAGTTGGCTGGGAATGTATTAACTGAAACGCAACTCTCGCAATTTTACCTTACAAAAAGCTCTATAAAAAGAGAAATGCGAAGAGCATATTGATTTGGCTTTTTTGTTTTTTACGTCATGGTTGCGGCGCACATGATTTTTAAATTCTACTTTTGGTTCCTTGACGTGAAAGTTTTTTTTTTTTTTTGGCCTCATGTGCGAACCTTTTACTCTCCTGCTTTTCTGTATATGTTTAAAGATGATTTCACACTGTTTCAGAATGTCCTGAGCTTCCCTTTCTTTTTTCACTGTAAACAGAGCAAAAGTCACCTTGAGATTCCTGCTGCAGCCCCAAACTGCGTGGCTGTCAGTTTATACTTCACAAATACAATTTGAAATTGCTTCCTAATGCAGTCTTTAAGAAAAATGACCTAATAATATTCCTACGGGCGAAAATGGAGGGTCGGATGCTCTTTGTAAACCGTGGCAAATTATCAGCACACTCTTATTCATCCTTCTGTAGCTTTGATGGGTTGGCTTAATTACCTGCAAGTGAGCCCTGTATTTTATGGAGGTTTCTTCTGCCTGTCTCTCTTTGAAAATGGAACCTGTCTCGGTTGAGCAATTTGGGTGATACCAAAATTCTTTATAATGAAGGTGAGCTGGATTTTGTCAGATACAATTTCAGGAGGCCCTCAGAACATACTAACATAACCTGATGGCATGGACGTACACATGTACCCCAGTATAAAAGCAAAGCTGCCACCTTTCTACTATAGTGCGTTGGTCCATTGCTCTTTCGTTGCATGAGGCAACATCTCGTTATACTGAGAAGTTGTTACAGTGAAAAAAAACCCCAAAAAACAAACAGCAGTACTAGCTAGATAATCAGCTTGTCTATTTTGGGGTTATGTTTCTTCTTGTAGAGGACCCTTTCTTTATTTCATTTTGATTTTTTTTTTTTTTTTGCCCTGTATCTTATTACACTACCACTGTTTTTGTAAAAAAAAACAAACCGAATACTACGGTGCTAAAACAGTCTCCATTCCCGAATCCATCAATCAGATATTTGTGTTTACGTGTCGTCAGTTTGATCCCTGCATGACGCTCTGATAAGAATCAGAATGGCAGCACTGCCCTCCGTTCTCTTAAGATTCAGAGTGGTTGGGAATAAGTTGACCTGGACAGAGTTTAAAAAAAAAAAGCAAAACTTGTGGGCTAATATCTCCTTAGAAATTCTGAAGGAATCTGATTGAAAAGAGGGGCTTTGACTGCCAACTGAATTATCAACAACTGTTGCAAGCACTGCTGCTTACAATAGAAAGCAAACTTCCTGGCTCACCTGGGTGGCCAACAGTGGAAATCGCTCTGCGCACAGCAACTGGTTTTGTGCTGTCAAAAGATGCTTTGGGGGGGACAGGCTCAGGGGATATCTGACTCTTCCCTATGCAGGGCTTCCCCACAAATAGTTCTCTTGCTCATCTCTGAATTGCACAGAACCAAAGGCCTATGTGCAAGGGCTACCCAGAGAAGCATTCAGAATCTCCAAATCCTTTATCACTGACTTAAGAACTAACTACAGCATTTTAGTATCAGTAATACTCCCAGCCTGCTGCATGTGCCTTTAAAAAAAAAAAAAGGGGACTTTCACTCTTGCAAAATTTTGAAAATATTTCTGGTTTAACTGTAGACAGATTTTTTTTGTTTCTCTTCCTACCCTGCCTTTTTATCAGAAGTGTCTTATTATTCACGGATGAACTGTTACTGTCCCCCCTTTCAGTTGTCTGATTCTGCAGACAATCCATGCTGGATCTCCGATGTCGTATTTATTTCTGTAGCCAATGAACCCAAACCGTGAATCAAAATGAATAGAAATATCAAACAATTCACCTTCTTAAATGCTAGCGATAGGCTTGCAAACCTTACTCATTATTCCACTGATCACTAGCACCATCATATAGACGCAGTTTACACACATACAAGGTGAATTGTTTGATACGAATACTCATTTCTGTAGCTGGGTGTCAGGATGTCATAAGGAGCATGGCCCCCACCTCTTCACGGATGTGAAAGAAACAAAAGCAGGACCGATGCCTTGGAAAGATTTATTCAATAGAACAGAACCCGCCAGACTCTGGCCAAATTTCCCCCTTTTTCGGCTGCATCAGGGGCTCTTGAGTAATCTAAAAAGTATGTACTCTAGCACGATATGTAGTATCAGAATTGGCAGCTTGGAAAGTTTTGCATAGATTACAGTATTGCTGTCCACGGTCACTGTGAGATAAAGTGCTGTATTCCTGCTGTCATGCAATAGCGCAGTTGATCAAAACCTTTAAATATACTCAAAGCACATGATCACGATCTCATCCAACAGGTTTTGCCAATTCTGATACTACATCTCGTGCCCGAGTACATACTTTTTAAGATTACTCAATTACAAGAGCTCCTGATGCAGCCGAAAGGGCGAAACTCTGCCAGAGTCGGGTGGGTTCTGTTGAATAAATCTTCGTTCCAAGGCATCGGTCTTGCTTTTTGCTGCTTTCACATCTGTGGCTACTCTAGACCGACTAACTCTTTGCTTTGTTGGTCCCTGACTCTTCACTACAGGGCCAGAAAAAGGTGTTGGTATATTAATCTGAAAGTTTTTTTACCCTCTTGTAAGAAGAAAGTCTCCGAAAATTACCTTCATTCTAGATGGCGTTTGTTTAAATATCGTCTGAGCTCGGATATGCCTCGGGATAAAAGTCCCTTTCATTTAGGTAATCGGTCTTACAATATTTCTTTCATTATTCTGATGCTGATTATGGCCCAAAGACCACAAAAAAGGGGCTTACAATAAGGAATCTGGTGGCTTGGCTTAACATTTCGTTTCAACTAATGAGATTTTCTTTCCAGTGTCGACTTTTGATTTTTATTTTTATACTTAGGTCAAGGTAATAAGTTGTTAATTTTTTTTCCTTCTTTTCAGAGATTGTTGGCAACCTAGTTGTAAGAAATTAACTATTTTGTTATGGATAATATGCGTAAAAGCTGTACAGAAATATTTAGTAAACTTAATTTTAAAAATATGTAAATAACAGTAGAGTTTAAAAAGAAAGAAGGAAATTCAAACAGCACACAGTGAAAGATGTAGATATTTTGTTATTTAAAGGAGTATTTTATGAGATATTAAAATGTCTTAAATTGACTGCTAATCGAAGTTGAAAAGTCAAAATTGCTTTTTATTTCTCGCTAGTAGAATGTGATTTTCAGCAATTGGTTGCACTACCCTTTTTGTACCTCCTTTTAATGTCTTATTTCACAGAAGCAAAAAATTGTGCCTTAGCTGTATTCTTGATTTGTTTGGGGGTTGGTTTGTTTGCTTTTTTTTTTTTCTTTTTTTTTTTTTTTCTGTCTGACAGAGCAGGATATTTTGCAGAAAACAATGGATGTATTGAAATGCTGTATCATACCAAAAACACTGCAGTTGTAAATGCTTTCTGTCATACTGTGTTTTCAGATGCAGAATTTTAAAATAAACAAAAATGCTGTCTTTGGAAAAATTGTTTGGTTTTTTTTTTTTTAAAGGGGGGGGGAGGAGCAGAAGGGTTCAGCGTATATTTCTAAAGTGAGATTTAAAAAAAAAAAATCCTCTCAACATTTCACGCTGCTTTTTTTGCTGTATAAAACAAGTTCTTTGCAGTCGACCCAATGGCCCAAGTTATCAAATATTCCTATCTCCTGGGGGTGCTGGGTTCAGCTTCCATCCCTAAGAAGGGACTGGGATGAGTGCGTAAAGAGAAGAATGTGTGCGTGTCAATCGGTGAAGGTGTGACGCATGTAAGTGCCATCAGTGTGTGTCCTTGCTGGCACAGAAAGCTGCCTGCAGGTGGTATATGGTAGTACCTGCAGTATTGTGCAAGCTAACCATTAAAAATCCATTACCTCACCAGATATATAACACTAGAAGAGGCTGGCTGACTCACTGTCCCCTGTGTATGCAGTTCAGAAATCCCATGCAAGTTATGGAGGGAGCTTGAGGATCCGGGTGCCGTTGTATTTCAAGAACACATCCCATGTGAAGGGAGAACACTTCTATCTGCTATTTAGTAATTTGCAAGGATGAGAGGGACATAGTTGTCTTAGCTGCTTTGCTCGAAAGTCTACATTTTCGAAAGTGTAAATATTTTCATTATTCTTAGACATGCACAGATTTCTTTTAAAAAAAATTTCAGTTCAGATTTCTTGCTCTCCATGTGGATTGTACGTGTGGCATTTACGTGGGATGACTGCTAAACCTTTAAGACCTATTTTGCATGTGAAGTAATGCAGATTAGACTATGCGGGGCTACATTATATTTGTGTTTCTCTTCTGATAAGATTAGATGGCAGTGAAGCATTCATATACGTTCTCATCTTTCTGTTTCATCATATGATCTAAATGCAGATTTGTTTACTGTTAGGTCTTGTGGTTAGTAATGCACAAATTTATTCTGTCCAACTGCATTTTTTTTTTTTTATATGAAATGTTTGGATAGACGATGTCTTTTGACCTTGCAGAAGGTCTTATGGTGTAGTCTCTTGCCAATTGACTGTCCGGATCCAAATGTTGGAAGCATTTACTTGTACTATTAATTCTACTTGTCTTTTTTTATAGCACATTTGACACTCAGCTGCTGTTTGGCATGGAATAAACCAATAGCCCTGCATTTGGAGGAACAACGCATCCTTCTGGTCAAAGTCTTGCTTATCTTTCTTGCTGTCTTTTGAAAAGCAAATCATCCAATCCAATAATATCCTCCTTTCTCACAATACATCCCAAAATAACATTTGAAAGATGACCATTCTAGCTATAGTGTTTAATTTTAAAAAGTCAGAAGTTTGCAGAATTATAATTGTTAGGATATTTCCATAGTAAGAACCCAAAGCTCTCACCAGGACATAGTTGGCACCATATAAAACCCATTCTATAAATTTGGCAGTCTAGGTTTTAAGGTATAAATATTTTCAAACCTTTACAGTGTAAACCAATTAATTCTAAAGCTGGAGGGCTTACCCAACCTAAAAGCATTACAGAGGTCAAATAGCTTTTATATGTTCACTAGATTTATTCAAATTAATTAGGGTTTAATTAAAGCTGGGATAAATAGACTAAGATGCTGCAGAGCAGCCACAAGGGAGTGAGAAATAGCAGATCACACAGTTAGGGCCTATTAGCTGTGAATTTTTACCATCGCCCTGGAATGGAAGAAAAACTTTAAAACCTGATCTAAAAACCCCTTTAATTTAAAATACTAAATCTTACATAGACTTCATTTTGGGGTTACCTGAGAATGTCAGGGGCAAGCTAAAGAAGGCCTAGATTTTGTGCCATTTAGATCTTAAAATTCTGATTTTCCCTAGAAAAAGGAAGATTACAATGTGTGAATAAGTATATTCCCATGTATGTATAAAACATAATATATATGTGCCCTATACTCAAAGCTATTTTCCATCTGTCACACACTTTACTGTAAAAGGATTGTTGTCCCACCCTTTGAATCACCAATTGCAGTGTGTGCTGGAGGGCTGAGCTGCTCTGGGTAATGTACCAGGAATGGGGTTTGACTCCCTGAAATCAAGCAATGGTAACCCTTGGTGCAGTGGGTAGCAGTCACATGAGGTGGTGCTGATGAACTTGGACCAGCAGCAGGTTAGGTTGTGGTTGCTTATGGGAGGTGCCACTGAACAGTTGGTCAAACTAAACAACTTTCCTACTGCTAATGCGGCCTTTGCTCTGGGCCTCAGTCTTGCTCATTCAACCTTGCTACTATTGGCCTGATTTGGTGCCAGAGCTATTGCCTTGCTGTTCTCCTCCCAACCCAATAAAAACCCAACCCTGATTTTGGCGGGAAGTATCTGGCACAACTCTCCCCTAACACTGCTCGCTGGTGCTAATGGCTCAAGAGTCCCTCCAGTGCTGCTGCTTAGCTTTGCTGTGCTGACTTGGTGCTTTCATCTGGAACTCCACAACATGCTACTACTACACCTTGACTCATGCCCCCACCCTCTTTAAGCACCAGGACCATAAATATCCTGGTTGGACCCATTGCTGTCTGTTCCAGCTGCTAGGAGCTAAGATTGGGAGAGCATTTGCTGGGTAGCAACTTAGGGGAGACAGAGATAGTGTGGTGGAGTCTGACTTGGGCATGGTGGTGGTTAAGAGTGGATGTGGTTAGGACTGGCTTTGGAGGGTAGGTGAAGTGTGGTAGGTTCCCGCTTTGTGGGGAGAGAGAAAGTAGTAGGGTTTGGCTTGGGGTGAAGAGGGAAGACAGCAAGATTTATGAACTTGCACCAAGGCTCAAGGGATCATTGCTTGCTACTGGCAACCTGTCACTATTGTATGGGAAGGGCAATAATAAAAACCATTTCTGTGGCATATATATATATTTATCTATGTAGTTAATATATAATAGATATGCCTGAATAATTACCCTTTCTATGCAGGGGTGTGTTTGTGTGAGTTTGTGAAGGGCAAAATAGCATAAGAGGTGGGTTGGTGCCATTTTGAAAGATGTCAGTACTGGGGCAAGAGGGACTCGTGCTCTCTCTCCTGCCCTGATTTTGTACAAGACCTCTTCAAATAGGGTAGACTGAGGAGCGGGCATTGTGGCACCTTGATCTTTTGTCTGGGGGTGAATATAGGCAGCGCATGGGCTTGGATGCCTTCCAGTGAATTTAGGAGGGTTGTTTGAACTACAAAGAGCTGACGTAGCTTGATGCGTCCTGAAGTGGATACTGCTAACTCACTAAGGAGGAGCTAAATGCCCACTGCATCTGGCAAGTTACCATAGCTGTTCTATTGTCTGTTACATGCAAATGTCTGTAAGTAAAGCTTTAGTCAGGTAATATACAAATCTAAAGGCAGTCATAGGGAGAATGCAGCACATCAATAACTTTGTATTTCAACAATATGAAGAAAACAAACTTAACATGGTATGGTATTTCAGCACATGCATGATTAATAATAATACTCTCCTTCTGCTCATTGCAAACTTCACAGCGTTGTTGTCTCCTGTATTCCTTATACTGTTTTACTTCTATTCTATTTGCATTTATTATGATGTCACAAAGGACACGTCACTGCATGAATGATTCAGATTCCCTTCCACGTGATTCTGTGGCCAGCTTGTCTGCCCTTAAGTTTTTGAAAAGTATTGACTATTACATTTTTTAAACTAAAACTGAATCCTTGTTTTTGCTTCAGGTGGTGTTCTTTTGAAATGCTGCATTACATACAAGGTGCATCTTTCTTTTAAGTCATAAACAACGGAGATCTAGACCTATGTGCTAAGCATTTTTGTCTTGGTACAAACTAAGAGGAAGCCATTACATGCAAGACCAGGTCACCCAGAAGGAGGAGATGGGGGTAACTGGAGAAGTTCACCCAGATCCTCCTAATAGAAAGGAACCAGAAAGCTTTGCTTTAGCAAAGTAAGACATGTGATTAAGTCATAACAAAATTAAAGTAAGCTAGAAGAAAATAGCATTTTTTTGTTTGCTTTAGGGGCATCTAACATATCTACTTGTCCCGGCACCTAGCTATGGCCATACCATAGAGTATGCTACTGACCATATGCCACATCATTCCTATTCCATTCCTAAGGGAATAATAAATATCATGCAATGATGATTTTATATAAAAAATATTATTGGGGACAGGAACACAGAACCTAGTAAATAAAGCTATAATTGCCTCAGTTCCCAGCTATGGCACTGCACTGCTTGCAAATCTCTCGCATGCATGTTAATTGGATTTCCTGAAAAGCAGGCCTGCTTGAGGATCGGAGGGGTCACCCCTGTCCTAAACCATTGTTAAGGTGAACCTGAGGAACGTCACTGCTTATCCCTGGGATAAGCAGCATGGACTCTGTCTCTTGGGATCCTGCCAGGTACTTGTGACCTGGATTGGCCACTGTTGGACACAGGATACTGGGCTTGAAGGACCTTTGATCTGACCCAGTATGGCATATTCTTATGTTCTTGTAGAAGGGGGAATGATCAGATGCTGGTGATCTTCTGAATCAGGTTGTCCAGATGATTCCTCTCTGGGGTACTTCCATCTTCCTTTCTGTTCCCAACCACATCCTCACAAGACCCTCTGAAGACCTTTCCTGATGCAGACCACAGATGATTCTAATCAGGTGCTCATGCCAGTTTTCTCCTATCCTGTTGCTCTCCTTTCAACATCCTTCTGGATTTTAATAGCTCTCCCACATCTTCTGTCTGTATGGACAAGCAATCCCCATGTGCCAGGCTTACTTTGTATACCCTTCGGAAAGAAGCAGGAAAAAAAGGAGAACCAAGAAAGAATAAAAAAAAAAAAAAGCAAGCTCAATTTAGCAAGATCATATATTCAGCTTCCCCTCGACTAGGTGCACGCTCATGATATTTATTCAAATTCAGGTACCATAAGTCCTGCCTCAAAGCATTTACAATCTATGCATGTACCGGAGGCAAAGGGAGCTAGTGACTTGCCCAAGGTCACTAATAATTAAATGTCATTGGAATACACACAACTCCCAGGTGTCAAGGGGACGGAGGAGGCTTTTGCAGTGTGTGCAGGATCTGATGGTGTCAGTGGAAATGTAATCATAGAATGCTACCTGCACTCTTTCTGTCCTTAATTTACAGAAGAGGTTGGAAGTATTAAACCATAGCACAGTCCTAGTTTAGTTTTCCCACTAATAAATTTGAAATGATTTATTCCATTTGAGCTTGCCTTTGGCTATGTCATGATCAAGGCGCAGGCAGCCGACATCAGTGCTGACAGATGCAGAAGTTAACCTGTCCAATGTTGTACTAAGGAAAACACACAAGCAAGACCAGCACTCAAAATTTATATGTGTATATATGTGTGTGTGTATATGTGTGTGTGTGTGTGTGTGTATATGTGTATGTTAGTGTGTGTGGGTGTGGGTGTGTATGTATATGTGTGTGTAGTGTGTGTGGGTGTGGCCAAGAAGGGTGCTGGATAAAGGTTCACATAGTCCATGAATTCAAAATCTTAATTCTTCTTTTATTTTTACATGCGGCAACTCCACTGTTAACAATTTGGATATCAGAGAGGGTCCCCCGACACGGACCCGTGTTTCGCCGAGGCTGCGTCGGGAGGGACACACCGGTAACAACAACAATTCTTAATCGAGTTTCACAGATGGTTTAGCAGGGAGTGAACCTTTATCCAGCACCCTTCTTGGCTTCTTATAAACAATGTTGTACTAAGACCAGGTTCCAAGTTAAGTCCAGAAGAGAGGAGCACCAGATAAGGACAGGGGCTGGGAAGTCAGACATGCACCCTTAAGGATTAAGAATAAATAGGAACCAGAGCTGGGGACAGGAGCAAGAATGTAAGAGATGCTATACTGCGTCAGACCAAGGTCCATTGAGCCCAGCATCCTGTCTCTGACAGTGGCCAGTTCAGGTCACAAATAGCCGGCAGCTCCTAAAAACTAGATCTATTTCTTATTATTCACCCTCGGCGATGGCAAAGGCTGTCCCAAGTCTGCTTGGCTAATGTGTTAGGGACGTTTTCTCCAGGAACTCGTCCAAACCTTTTAAACCCTGCTATGCTAGTCATGTTGACTACGTCTTCTGATAACAGATTATTCCACAGCTTGATAGTGCGCTGAGTGAAAAAGTACTTTCTATGATTTGTTCTGAATCTGCTGGATGTTCATGTCATGGAGTGTCCCCTTGCTTTAGTATTATTTGAAAGGATAAGTAACAGTCCTTTATTTATCTGTTCCATCCCATTCATGATTTTATAAACGTCTATCATCTCCCCTCTGTCATCTCTTTCCCAAGCTAAAGAGCTCTAACCTCTGTAACCTCTCCATGCAAGAAAGCCATTTCATCCACGTTGGTTTTTTTTGTTTTTTTTTTGGCCCTTCTCTGCACCTTTTCTAGTTCCACTGTCTATTTTTGAGATGGGGGTGACCAGAGCTGCACACAACATTCAAGGTTGAGTCGTACCTATGGCTCACTACAGAGGCAATGTGATATTCTCTATTTTATTCCTCATTCCTCTTCAAATCATTCCAAACATTCAGGGTCATTCTTTATTGCGCGATGTCCCAGTATCACGGTGGTATTATTCAAATTAGGGGGAAGGGGTGGGGTTTGGGTGGAGTTACTTCCCGGCAGCACCACGGAAAATAACTACACCTTTTCCCACGGCGCTATGGGGGTGATAGTGTGCAGTGCGACCACACTACCACAATGTGGCCGGCTGCTCACTATCACCCCCGCCCCCCTTTTTTATTTATTTTTTTTTTTTTACCAGACATGTCATTCTGCTATAATTATGGCAGAATGATGAATCTAGGGGTATGTTTGCTTTATTGACCGCCACCGCACACTGAGCAGAGGATTTCATTGAATTGTTCACAGGGACTTCAAGGTCATAATACAGAACCCAGCATTGCATACCTGGTCGTTGTGGTTATTTTTCCCTGCCTTTACACTTTTTTCCACATTAAATGTTGTCTGCCATTCAGATGCCCAGTCTCCTATTATCACAAGGTCCTTTTGCAATTCCTCACAAAGTTGTTAAAAAGCAGCAGCAGCAGATTGAGGTATTCAGAAGGACCTTGCGTTATCTGCAAATGTAATCATTTCACTCGTTCCCTTTTCCAGATCATGTATGAACATGTTAAACAGCTCGGATCCCAGAACTGATCCCTGGGGCATCCACTAACGACCTTTCTTCATTTGGTCAACTGACTATTTAGTCCTGGTGAGGCCTCACCTGGAGTACTGTGTTCAGTTCTGGAGACCCTATCTCAAAGGAGACAGCGAGAGGTTGGAGGTGGTTCAGAGAAGGGCAACCAAAATGGTGGGTGGTCTCCATTGAATGACGTGAGGAGAGGTTGAAGAACCTGAATATGTATACCCTGGAGGAGAGGAGGAGCAAGGGTGATAGGATACAGACCCTCAGATACTTGAAAGGTTTCAATTATCCATGGTCGTCAACAAATCTTTTCTATTGGAAACAATTTAGTAGAACTAGGGGTCACGATTTGAAACTCCAGGGAGGAAGACTTAGAACCAATGTCAGGAAATATTTCTTCATTGAGAGGGTAGTGGATGCCTGGAATGCCCTTCTGGAGGAAGTGGTGAAGACTAAAACTGTGAAGGATTTCAAAGGGGCATGGGATAAACACTGTGGATCCCTAAAGGTTAGAGGATGGGAATAAATTTTAAAAAAAAAGCTTGAGCGTAACCTGCATGGAGCGGCAGTTACTACCTTGGGAAGCTTGCTGGGTAGACTAGATGGAGCATTTTGGTCTTTTTCTACCGTCGTTACTATGTTACTATCATATAACACTGCCTCTTACCCCATGATTTTTTTAATTCCTGTGGAGTGTCTCATGGGTGGGGGAAGGCCTTTGTCAAACGCTTTCTGCAAGTCCAAATACACTATGGGATAGATTTTCAAAGAGTTACGTGCATAACCCCCGAAAACCTACCCCAAATGCCCCCTGCGCGCGTCGAGCCTATCTTGCATAGGCTGCCGGCATGCGCAAAGCCCAGGGATGCGTGTAAGTCCCGGGGCTTTCCTTGGGGGGGGCATGTCGGGGGGGGCGTGTCGCGGCCAGTGCATCATCGGGGGCGTTCCATGGGCGTGGCTGCAGCCTCCGGACCAGCCCCCAGACCAGACCATGGCCAGCCGGCCCGGCAGGCGTAACTTGTGCAACACAGGTGGGGGGATTTAGATAGGGCTGGGGGGGGGGGGGTTAGGGAGGGGAAGATGCGGGGGCTGGAAGGAAAGTTCTGTCCGAGGCCACTCTGATTTCAGAGTGGCCTCGGAGGGAGCGGAGGCAGGCTGCATGGCTCGGCGCGCACAGGCTGCCGATTTTGGACAGTCTTGCGCGCGCCGATCCCGGATTTTAACATACGTGCGGCTACGCGCGTATCTATTAAAATCCGGCGTACTTTTATAAAATCTGCCCCTATCTCAATTGGCTCACCTTTATCTACATTTTTATTTACATGCTCCAAAAATAAATTGGGAGAATAAAATGTGCCTTTGTTAAAATCATGTCGATTCTTCCCAATTAAGCCACATCTTGTCTATATAAATCAGTCATTTTGATTTTTAAGGAAAACTTCTGCCATTTTGCCCAGCATCAACCTTAGGCTAACCAGATCATCCCAGAGCCCTTTTTAAAAAGTGGAATTATATTGGCCCCCTTCCAGTGTACAGAAATTGTGGCAGATTTAAATGATAGGTTACAGGTTACTAATAACAGGTCTGCAAGAAGAGCTGGGAAAACAGATTCAGGAACAGGTTGAAACAGAAGGATGATCACCCAGATGATCCTCAAACCTAACTTAACAATGTCTGACAAATATATTCTGGTTTGCAAACAAAATAAATGACACTGATTTTAAAAAAAAACAAAAACTTCTTCTGTCTCTATCAACTGTATGTAGCTGGAGCAAACTAGGTTCAAACAGAAACAGCGGGGATAGAAGGTAGGGCAGGGTAGTTTCGGGTGCAGAGATTTTTGTAGCATGTTTGCCTGTTGCAGACAAGTGAGCTGAGTGCATTGTAAGCAGATCTAGTAGGAGTTCCCATCTTCTTTGTTTGATGCAAACTCTCTCGCAGTCACTGATGTAGGGCAGGCAAAGGGTTCCATAGCAGCAAAAGCTGATAAAGGTACTTGCAATACTACAGACAAGTTCAGAAGACTTTTATTCCAAGTCAGATCAAAAGCGAGATGAAAACCGGGGCATCCGGTTAAGGCAGAAAGCAGGAGCAAGGTAAGAGCAGGCCAAGAACTGGAACTCGTACACAGAAGCTAGGAACAGTCTGTAACTAGATGAGGGTCCAGGCAGACAGGAATACCAGTGAAGGTCCAAGCAGAGCAGAGGATTGGAAGTAAGAAGGTCAGGAACAGAGCTGGGGCCAAGTAGATCAAGACTGGCAGCAAGAACCCATCTATTGGTTCAGACTGAGCTATTGTGCCAGCCCAAAGTGCAGGCCAAGGAGGAAGCTGAATTACCCCCTTTTGATTAGGGTTGGTGCCTACTGGACCCAATGAAAAGACAGAATAGAAGTTCCCAAAAGAAGAGGTAAATTGGCTGGAGGCCATCCAGTACTAAATAGCAGATAGCTCGCCAGGAAGAGTGCTGGGATATCACTGGGCACCAGTTCAAGAGAAGTCCATCCCAGTAGCTTCCAATACAAAGATATGTTTAATAACATAGTAGATAGATCCAGTTGACCCATCCAGACTTCCAGTTGTCTTTCTCACTGGTTCTCTACCCTTTTGATAGATGAGTATATAATCAGATCCCCCCCCCCCCCTCTCCCTCCATGCCCCAATATTTTACTCAACATCTCAGCCTTGTTTTTACCACTGCTCTCCATCTGTCCCAGGTATATCTGAATTCTCCACAACCTCTGCTGGGTAATGTGGGCTATTTCACCCCCCTGCCACTATCTTCTTTGGTTCTTGCAAGACCCAAAACATAATTCAATCTCCAGGCCCTCCTCCCATGTCTTTTATCACGCAGCTTTCTAATAAAGAGCCACTGCAACTGGGAAAGCTATTATCTGAAATACCCACCCACTCCATGTTCAGTGATGAAAGGTTATAACCCAAGCCTGCTGCTAGGATGTCCGATGCAGTCATCCCTCTGCTGTTAGGGTCATAGCCACAGCTGCTCCCTGTAGGTTACCCCAACAAATCAGTACTCAGAATGCATTTCAACTTTTGTAAAAAAAAAAAAACAAAAAAACTTGAGGACTGCACTTTTATATAATAGCTGAGCATGGAAACGATTCCATCTCAAAGTACAAGGATAATAAACCTGGCGCCATAAGACCTTAATCTATTTAATAAGTTTTCACCAACTCTGGTCTAGCTTGTGGTATATAAAGGAAATCCCACTCGATCCCCCTGTAATCTCCTTCAGCACTGACAGACAGCACAGCTATTGCACCATCCTCTGTAGGTTAATAATCTTTCCTAACCTTCATATCTCTTCACAGCACGAATCTGATTTCATCAAAGGCTAGACAGACTTTTATGAAGGTTAAGACTTCGGGCAGGAGGGGGAAAAAAAAATGATTGAGAGCAGCAAAGAGAGAGCCTTTTTTTTTCCCCTCTTATTTTTGTAAAAGATATAAAGATACTACACAGGGGGAATGCATTGCAGTGACACGCCAGAGAGAATATTAACATTTTTAAAACACAAGCCCTAAAGCAGGACCGGTTTTCAAGATGTGTGTTTTAAAGGCTAAGACCTGATTTTTAGAGAGCGGGTTTTCTCCCATTTGGTGCCTCGCAAGAAAAATGGGAGTCCCATACTCAAAAGGCATACTTTGAAACCCCCACTATGTGCTAATTAATCCCTACGCAGCATTACCCGGGTACCTGAGTGGTTGGGGGAGGCAAGCCCAGCACAGTAAGGGGTACTTGAGGCTAAGAACAGAGCGTGGGCCGTGGGGGGGCCTCAGCATGAATTGAGGGTCCTCTTTGGGAAGCTGCCGTTGGCAAATTTGACAGTGAATTTGCCCGTTCCTACTTATCGGCAGAGCTTTCCTGCTCACCCCACACCATGAATATGCATACAGTAAATTTGCATACATTGAAACCCCTCTATGTGCTAATGAATCCCATGCATATTCATGGTGGATATCGTAAAAATCTGACACTGAGGTCCCCAGAACAGGTTTGGGAAACCCCGCCTAAGGATCAACAAAATCAGTGTGTTTGGTTTGTTTTTTTTAATTACAAATTTTTAATCCACTACAACAGGGGATATCCATTTCTAAGCTGAATATGGATATTTCTCATCTTCTACTGATTTATTTCTGCTTTCTCTTGGCCTCCGACAACTATGAAACTTGTAGCCAACTGGGCTTGCCGAGTTTGTACTGATTACCAGTGCTGACCTTTGCCCTTTTTCTGAGCTACAGCTCAATAAAGCTCCTCGCTTTTAAACTGGTGCTTTATTGCTTTCTCCCGAACTCTCTGCCTCTGCTCACTGCAGGATTCAGCATCTTGTGATCCAATGCACAAGCAGGTGAAATAATGTAATAAGGCATGAGCTTGATATTCAAAGGGTTTATCCGGGCATCTTTTGAGTTGCCCGGCAAACCCCAAGTTTAAAACTTCCTGCTCTGCCAAGCTGATATACTGGGTAAGTCAGGAGCCGGTTAGGATTTAGCTAGGGGAAGTGTCAGAGCAGGAGATGTTCTAGGAGAGAGTGGTTCTCAGCCTTTCTCCCATCGTGACACACCTGACAGACCACGCTCACATGTGTGGCACACTGCTCATTACAACTCACGGCAGAAATAAAAAAAAAAAAAAAGGCACAGTACTACTTTTATTGTTAAGAATGACACACTGGAAAGATACGTATTCTGTCTGAACAGAAATTGCATAAATAGTAAACATCCCACAGCAAAACAGCACCAATGTCCAGCACTCAAACAGTAACCACCTTACCTAAGAAAAGGCAACACTGAAAATATTACACCAGGCCTTAAGACACCAGTACACCTCCTATTAGGAAAATGGACCAAGCCAGGCTGTTATAGAGTCCTACACAGAAACTACACGCCAGCAGAAAACATCACCTCAGTCACATGTGCAGACCCTCACCAAACAAAGAATAAAGAGACCATAAAGCATAAACAGAAACTTGCAGACACAAACTGAACTGGAAACCGCAACAAGCCAGAGACTCAGTATGCAGTGCAACAATGGAAAAACAGAAACATCACTAGTCCTCATAAAACATACCAAGAAATATAAAATCAATAGCAGTAAAATCATATTAAAAAGAACAGATTATTTCAAAACAGCTGATGAATGGAATATCCAATAATTAAAAACTCATAAAAACATTTCTAGATACCAATAAAATATTTCAAAATAGCAGGCACAAAGACCCAATAATGAAAAATAAGGACAAAAAAATGCTTTGCCCTGCATACCTGGGAACATTTGATATTCAGGTGCCCTGAGATTGTTTTGAATTAGCAGGAGGAGGGATGGTTTGCTTGCAACTTTCTACTCACACACAAGCTCTCCCTCTCCCACTGGCTCTCAATCACACACACATTTAACACATGCTCTGTCTCTCACTTACATAGGCTCTTAATCACACATTTACACACATGCTGTCTTTTCATACTTACACACACACAGGCTTTCAAACACATACATGCTGTCTTTCTCTTTCTCTCACACACACACACAATCTCAATCACATACCTGCATGCTGTCTCACCTACACAGACTCTGTGTCTCACAGACACACACTCTCTCTCTCTCTCTTACTTATACACACAGGCTGTTAATCATACATACATAATCTCGCTCACTTTCAAATACAGGTTCTGAATAATACACTTCCATTCATGCTATCTCTCTCGCACACAAAGGATCTCAATCACACACTTACACGTACAGGTTCTCACTCACATACATGCTGTCTCTCACACACACACACACACACACACACACTCTTGCTCACTCACTCTTTTCTCTTCGAACTAGCGGTAGCAGCGGCCTCCTCCACTTACAGCCCTCGCGGCCTCAAGAAAGGAGTCCCATCAGCCGCGGGGGCTGACGTTGCTTCTCTTTTGCTCAACCCGCGCTGCTCATTCTTCAGGCCGCGCCTGTCTTCTTCGGGCCGATGCTGCCCGCACTAGCGTGGTCTCCTCTTCCCGCGCGCATAGCCGCTGCGTACCACTTCCTCTTCCGGGCCGCGGGGGGGCGGAAAGAAGAGACCATGCTGTTGCCGCTGACTCCAGCTCTCCTGCCGCATTCCGCCCGGGCTACTGTCATTTTAAGCCCGGGCGGAAGATGAGTTCCTATTTTGCTGGGGCAGGGGGGGAGCAGCCTGGCCAGCGGGGGACTGGGAAGTGTGGCGACACACTGGCTGAAAACCGCTGTTCTAGGGGACATGGCTAAAAATGTACCCAATTTGTGCTGGTATTCAACACTTAACTGGATAAATTCAGCCAGGGGAGTCTGGCAGGAGAAAATGCTGTGCTGGATATATTCAGCAGAACCCTTCCCTGGATACATTTCACCAGATATCCAGGTACAGTTACGCTGGTAACTTTCCCACTCCCAGCCTTAATCAGTTTAGACCTCTTTGGGTTAACTACATTTTTTTCTACAAACAGAGTAACTGTAAATGTGCTAATTCCATATTTATTTTCCTGTGAAAATTCTTCCTTCTTCCAGTTGAATAATGTTGGGTAAAATACACACAATAGAATTTCTCAGAGGAAAATATAATTTCCCTGCTATATTCTTTCTTATGGTTTATTTATAAAGGTGCAAGCGTTTCTTCTGGTATTCTGCACATCACAAATTTTGTGTTCAAACATTTTCTGAGGGCAATTAGCAGAGTTATTCATGAGGATGACTTGGAGTGTATGACTGCACACACTGCTACCATGGACGCAAAAACAAAATTACTTTTTTTTTTTTTTTCTTTTCTGTGCCCACTCCTAGTGTTAACTCCCCAAAAGCTAGTCAAGATCAAGAAATGCAATAAGAAATGTATTAGGTTTGCTGGATAAGTCTGGTCAGGCCAAAGAGTTATCCTAAAGTTAGTCTGTTATAGTAAGCCAGGTAACTTTAACATAGCCGGCTCTATTCAGTAGTGCGGCTGCACCATTGAATATGCCCCTAAAGTTAGCTGGATAAGTTTATTCAGCTAACTTTGCTATCCGGACTGTGTCTGAATATGGTCCTTGTGGTAAGCACACTACTTTAGCTTGCTTTTAAACGATGGACTTATGACCAATTCATCAATGCACATTGTTTGTTTGGGTGTTGTTTTTTTTAGACTGCTGTTGTATTTGAGGCATAACAAAAGCTTTGAAAATGAAAATCTTTTATGCTATGTTCGTACAGGCCCAGTGCAGATGTAGCTGACCCTTTACAAGTCCGTCGGTACATACGACATCATGCAAAAGGTACACTCCCAGGAGCTCTATTGCTGGCGTTGTACAGGGAAAATTGAATATCCTGAGCCTTCTCCCAGAGAGCGGCTGAATGCAAAGATGATGGGGAGGAGGAGGGCAAATCGGTAGGGAATTTTTACAATGTTTTAAAATGTTGGCCTGCCTTCTTGCAAGTTGGGTCAAAATTTCAGCAAATGACCATAAAAAACTCATAAATATTTCCATTCATAGATGCCAATCATACTTTTTTTTTAAATACATAAGAGATTTTCACACTGTGGGCCTTTATTGATAGTCTTTTCCCATAGAAAAAAGAAGAAAAGCCTGAAGGAATCCTGCCCTGGGATGGGAGTGCTCAAACCAGTCCTTGCAACCTCCTAAGCTGTTGGCTTTTCACAATATCGCTAATGAATATGCATGAGATTTATTTGCATGCACTGCCTCCATTGTATGCACAGTACTGTATTTATCATGCAGAATTCATTAGAGAGATCCTGAAAACACAACTGGGGGAAGGGGTGTCCCTGAAGACTGGTTTAAGCACCCCCTGCCCCGTGCTTAAGAATGTAACACTGAGCTGTGTTGACTGTGGTGGCCCGAGTCATCTGGTAATATGTTTATATTGTATTTTCTATAAGACTATTCATCCTCATTTGTTTGATGTCCTGTTACTAATATAATAGCACCGAGATCTTTGCTATTGGCATTTCACTTAGGAACACTGATTTTGAGAATTAACGTTCGACGTCTTCCAAACTGTTTCTGACTTGATGTTTCATTTATGAATTATGACTGAATTCTTGTAAGTGTAACTTAGACCTGCTTCAGAAGATTCTTTGTAAAGATTTGCATGCCTCATGCATATTCATTGTGGCTATCCTGAAAATGAGTGCCCCGAGGACTGGGTTAAGAAGCACCACTCTAAAGGATATTCATCATATTACATTGGGTAGAGGCAAGCTCTGAAACGACTGGCTGGGCTAAACTGGAAGTTTGGTTTTTTTTCCCTTTGCTGTTCACCATAGGAAAAATATTCAGACTGTGTTGTCACTTCTTCAGTTACAATGATACAAAGTCCCTCAATTACCAGGTAACACACAAACCCCGCCAAAAGGTCACTCATAACCTATGTAGTAAGCCTGCCCTACAACACAGCCTTAACTCCCAGATCTCAAACAGCAGCAGCCCTGAATGAAAGGGCAACAATGTAAATATTCCACCCGGACCTAAAACACCAATACGCCTTAGTGGGAAAACAGAGCAAGCTGGAGTACTGCAGCTCCCTCCACGCTAGCAGAATACTTCGCCTCCATTCCCCTATAGAACATAGACTGACCCTCGCCCAATACAGAATAAGAGATGCCCATAGCTAAAAGCAGCTTTGCTGATGCTGCCACCTTCGGTTTGAAACGTGGGGCAGCCGCCCCCTTGTCCTCCCACCGGGGGGGGGGGGGGGGAGGGGCGTCGAGGATTTCTTTTACCTTATATCATTTCCACATTCAACTTTTAACAGTTGCCTCAATTGTTCCGGGAAGCTTGTACGTTTCAGGACCAGTGCCTGCTGCAGTGGAAATATCCTGACAGGTAAATATGCAGTTTGGAGCAGCAGAAATGTGCAATCAGAACATTAATGTCAAAGGTTTTAACATAGGGAGCATGCTTGCAGCAGAGGGCATTCATATCACTGTAAAACCCTACGACGTACACCTGACAAAATGTTTTTATTCTTTATGACTATAGTGGCAGTTTCTCCTCCACTAAATGCTCGTCGTCGTAATCAGTCCAACATTATAATCGGGTCTGGGCGGCTGACTTCCTGCGTGCTGTATCCATGTGAATACTGCCCAGCTCTTCAAGGAGTCAAATACATGGTTTTATGTCGTGGTTTATGAAGTGAGTCTGGCTCTCATGGTGGAGCAGCGAGTCAATGATTCAGCCATTCCTAGCAAGCGAAATAGTGTAGAGCAGAGGTTCCCAAACCTGTCCTGGAGGACCCCCAGCCAGACGAGCTTTTCAGGATATCCACAATGAATATGCATGAGAGAAATTTGCATGCACTTAGTTAAATAAAAAAATACACGTTTGATATTTGCAGGGCTTGCTTTAGGCTGATGCACGAATGAAATGTGTGACTTTGCGTGGACTCTGCATTCACTGACAAGTTGCTTCTACTGGGATCTCCTAGCGGTCAGGCCCGTGAAAGGCCCCCAACAGCTCCTTTCTTCCCCCTTTATGCTTTGGAGAAGATCTACGCCCCTGAATCGGTTTCTCTTCTCTTGTTGCCAGCCCATGCCACAGGGCCATATTTAGGACTGTGCTATGCATGCAGCAGGGGCCACTCTGGTCGTATGGCCTGTTCAGGTTCTGTGCTATAAACACTCTCTTGGTTTTGGTTCTCAAAAGTAAGACTACATGTTTGGCTCTCCAGAAAGGAGCCTATCCCACATCCATACTCCCTGACCAGGTCAGAGATGGGATTTACCGAAGGACTTTTCTGCATGCCTACAGGATGTATCTTGGGGCTTTTACACACATGCACGCACGCTTCAGTATACCACAGTCCAGGTATTTAATAGCAAGTTTATTTGAGTACCGTGTAAGCAACAAGTCAACACAAAAGATGAATTACAATCAGCACTGGAGAGTTGATTGCATATAATAACCACTACTAGAAAAGTACTTAAATGTACATATAAAGATGGTAACTTTCAAACTGGCGCACGAATGCCCATGGGCACATGTTCATCTGCCCGCACCCAGGGATATGGTTATTTTATTTTATTTATTTATTTTTATTTTTTTCTATACCAACATTCTTGTAGAGATACAAATCATACCGGTTTACATTTAACATCAATTTCGCCGTGTAGCGGTACAGAGAACTAAGTTAGAAATTCAAAAGAAAAAAAATTTGACAGGAAAAAAATGTAACACTCTGGTCTAAACATAGCCTTATAAGATCAAGGGGGATTATTTAAAACATGTCAGATACTAAGCTCATCCAAAAACAAGAGGACTTGAAATACTGTTCCTGTGCGCAAAAGTTATAAAATAGCCTGGCTGCGCTCACAACTTCTGCTTCGACCGTATAAATCAGGGGATTTTAAAAGGGGTGTATGCTGAGGCTATTCCCAGTTTTACCAGTTCATCTCCAGCTCACCCAGTTAAGAGAGGTCCTCCAAATCTAGTTTAATAGCCTTAACTCCCCCCAGTTAGCCCTGACCCTTAAAACCCTGCAGATCTGCCTATTTATCTTTATTTTTTTTTTTTTAACTTGCACGTCATCCATAGTAGAAGTAAAGTTACGTGGGAGGGGGGACCTCGGCGCGCACTGCATCGCGTAAGTATTTTCACGCACATCTCGGGGGCACGGCCTGAAACGCCCACGCCCCGCCCCTTTTTTTTGAAAACCTCCGAGAGGTGCTCGCTGCGGGAGATGCGCACCTATCTCGGCAGCTTTAAAAATCCGCTCGGCACACACGCGCCCGACCTATTCGCCCATCCCCTAATTAATGCGCGCGTCGGGCTTTTAAAATCCGCCTTCAAGATAGCAAAACTTACTTTCCTAATTGATATTGAAAACAAGGGGATCCGTCTGCTATGCCACTTCCAGAAGTCTGATCTCTTACAGCTTTTCTCACTTTTTTTTGCTATTTGTGAGGAGTCTAAAATTGGCAGCATCTTGAGGCAGGCAGGAGTGATGCCACCTCCCTTTCGGCATCCTTATCAGTTCAGACCTTGCTGCTCAGCAAATCTTTGAATCCTTCCTCTTACGCTCGGGCTCAATTTGTTTACTTTTGTATCTTGGACCTGCCTTGGCCCTAACTACAGTTCCCAGATTCTTGCTCAACAATTCTCATAAGCCTGTTAGCATAACTGGCTCCCTCCTCTACGTAGTTTCTCAGAAACATTTTAAGCATTTTAGTAGACAACTTCCTTCTCTGCAGTCTTTATCTTGCATTAGGCTGAGTGTGTGGTCAGCAGTCAGACCGACCCCTATTACAGTGGCTGCTGGTGTACATAACAAAGTTTGTTAAAATGTACTGGTTCCAAGGGCAGCTCAATACAATCTGCATGAGGTGAGGGATGAGAAGATGCCCCCCCCCCCCCCTCAGCCACAAAAAAAAAAAAAGGTGCAGCATAGGTCAAATTACTGAGGGGGCTTGGGGGAGTGGGTCCCTTTGGAGTTTGGCCCTTTCAGTAAATTGAAATGCCGGAGAAGGGCAGAGGGCAGGGGTGACGGTTCCCAGAGAAGTGGCAGATATTTCTGGGGAACTAGCAACCCCTACCACACTCCCAGCATCTGCTCCCTGTGGATTTGGTTGAGGGGTGGACGGTAGGAGTCTGTATATGGTGTACTTTGTAGAGGATAGGAAAATTTGTGGTTACTAAAGATTCTAATACCGATAACAGAATCAATCTCAAAAGCGCTCACCCATTGGAACAACTGCCTTCTATCCATCACTAATCTACTCAACAGTTTAAACCTGGTTCTTAATGCCTCCAAGACAGAGCTGCTCCACATATCCTCAAACGAAATCAATATCTCCCCACCATCTCCACACATCTCTCACATTACTTGCAAGCAGGTTAGAGACCTTGGGGTAATACTAGACAATCGTCTAAACCTTAAGAAAATGGTCAACACAACCTCCAAAGACTGTTTCTTCAGATTACAGATTCTAAAACGACTTAAACCACTCTTATTCTTCCACGACTTCAGGACAATCCTCCAAGCGCTACTGTTCGCCAAAATAGACTACTGCAGTGCCCTTTTCCTAGGCCTTCCCAAATCCACTACCAAACCACTGCAGATGTTACAAAATGCGGCTGCGAGATTGCTGACCAGTACCAGCCGCAGCGAACACATCTCTCCCATCCTCAGGAACCTACACTGGTTACCAGTTAATTTCAGAATTCTATACAAATCAATCACCGTAATTCATAAAACTATCCATCATCATCTTCAACTCGACCTGGAAATCCCATTCAAACTCCACTCCTCTAACAGACCAACTAGAGATATTCTCAAAGGCACCCTGAAATTTCCCCCTACTAAAACTTCACGCCTCTCGATGACCAAAGACAGAGCTTTTTCGATAGCTGGCCCATCTATCTGGAATAGCATCCCTTCAAGTCTCAGAGTGGAACCTTGCCTGTTAACTTTTAGAAAAAGACTTAAAACCTGGCTCTTTCACCAAGCCTTCGCCGACCCACCAGACAATCACTAGTTGTCCTTCACGCTTACCCGTTATGGTGATTATACTCACGAATGGACTCTGACTCTCCCAGGTTAAAGCACCATTAAGCTTTAACCCGTACGCCCTATGGTATCACTTCATATTTATTTCCTGCCTTATCTTCTTTCCAGCTTGTTGCAAGCTTCCAAGTTCTCTTCCCTGTTGATTGTAACTTTGACTCATTCCTACCTACTGTTTATCTTTCGTTTACTTGAATAGTTACCCCAGTTTTATTCTTGTTAATTGTAAACCGATCCGATATGGTTATTTACTATGAAGGTCGGTATATAAAACTGTTAAATAAATAGAATACACAACACACTTAGAAGTATAGAAGTTTTACTTATAAGTCTGAGAATAAGCAATAAAAGCATACAAGATTAGAGTTTGCATTAAAGAATATATACAAAGATACTGCCCCTCACAATTTCCAATGTGAGTCTTATATATCTTTGGAAAGACGGAAACACAATGCTGAAAAACTAGGAACAGTTTATCAGGCACTTCATTAGCCACTGTAATGTTTAACAAACCTTTCTTGTGATCTGTTCTTTCTCAGATTTCAAACAGTAGGCTTGATTTTGCTGACTTTTGACCTAGATTGTTTTTCACTGGGCTACTCCCATGTATTCTTGAGGCCCCAAATGTCTGTCCTTATCACCTCAGCAAACAGGTGTGGCCAGTGGCTACTGTCCTTTTTTCCCTGCTATCTGCACAGTTAGCCTCCTGAGTAACTGCACTTTAATATATCTGATCTCATGACTTGTTTCTTGTTACAAGCAGGCTAAGAAAAATGGCATATTTATTCTCAGAACTTATAGTCCTTATATCAAATACTTACACTAATAATGTTAGTGATTCTCTGCTCCACTACTTTCTATTGCGGTACAAAGTTCTTCATGTAAACTAAATGGCTGCTTAAAATAATTTCCCACACTATCTGAGGGTTGGTGCAAGGGTATTAGGTGTCCTAGGAGAACCTTGCCATCCCTACCTACATACAATTAATAATTAAGCATTTATTTTAATATTTCTTATGAACAACTTCCCCAACCCAAAACAGGCAATGTTACATGAAAAATATTACATCTATATTATATTTACATGCTCAGGATCCTATACAAGAGCAATATCACCTCCCTTTTACTGCTGACCATTCCTCTTCCTATACTGCCAAGCAACTTTCTGGCTTTTGTCACTTTATCTACCTGTTTGGCCACCTTAAGATCTTCAGTTACAATCATCCCCAGACCCCGCTCTTCCTTTGTGCTTAGAGTTTCACCTTCAATACTGTAGCTTTCCCTTGGGTTTGTTTTACCTTAAATGCATTAGTCTGTATTTTATTTAGCATAAAATCTTAGCTGCCAGACCCTAGACTATTCCTTGAGGTTTGCTAGATCCCTCCTCATGTTTTCCACCCCTTTCTGGCCATCCACCCTGTTACAAATTTTGGTTCATTGGCAAAAAAGACAAACCTTTCCTGACCATCCTTCCATTATGATGCTCACAAAAATGTTGAAAAGAACCAGTCCAAGGACTGAGGCACAACACCCCCCCCCCCCCCCAGTGAAAACGCAATTTACCAGTACTCTGTGTCACCTCCCACACAGCCAATTTCTAACCCAGTCATTCTAGGTTCCATACCAAGGGTGCTCAATTTATAAGTCTTCTGTGTGGAACCGTGTCAAAGGCCTTGCTGAAATCCAAGTACACCAAGTCTAGTGCACTCTCTTGATCCAACACACTAGTCACCCATCAAAGAAATTGATCAAATTTGGCTGAAAACCAAAGCCTGTCCTAGTCCCATGACAAGTTAAGATGGCCATATTTAAATGGATGTGACTTGAAGGAAGAGCCAGAAATACTTCAAAATAAGTCATAATAACTGAGGAAGAGCTCAAATAATGAACCATTCAATTGCTTCCTTCATACCGTAAAGTTGCACTGAGTTCATTAAAAAAATAAAATCATCCAATACCATTTTCTATAATTTAAAGAGCAAAAGCAAATCACCCCCAAGTTCAGATGTAACCATGTGTTCAATAATAGGCCATCTTATATCTTCAAATTTGTGATATTTTAATAAACATTTAAATAGAGGTGTCTGTTCATTGCTCATGTTCAGACAACTGTGATCTTTTTTTTTTGTTTGTTTTTAACTTTATATTTATTCAGTTTCAAAATAATTCCACAAGAAGTACTTGCTTAAAGTCAAGATTCCACAATTTAACAAGAAAATAAGTGAAAAAGAAATTAGAAATCTCAACAGTACTCCACAATAAAAGAGAAGAAGAGAATCAAAGAAAAATATAATGAAGAAATATAATATAGGAAAATATAAAAAGGTAAAGGCATTCATGGAAAACTGGGCTTACTGCAATCTCGCGTTCAACCATTTCATCTCATGACCATGGAGACATCAACAGCTTATTTCAAATCTAAAAAAAAACAAAACTGCACAGGATCATAGAAGACATTATTGGTTAGGGCATAGGAAACCAAACATTTGCATGGATAATGTAATAAGAACAAGACCCCTAAAGACCTAATCTCCTGACTCATAGCCAAGAATCCTGGGTAGACTTGGTCCCATCTGGGAAAACCAAGATTCGCTGTCCCATGAACTCTTCAGCAGCCTTCTGAAAGTAAAGGTGATACATATTATCTAAGTACTGTCTAAAAGAAATGAAGCAAAAAGCATGACTCTTAGACCCAGCATTCTTTTGTCTTTCCAAGAATGAGAAATCCATATTCAATCCAAGCAAATCATCAGAGAGTTCCATATTCAAAAGCCATGGAGATGGATAACATTTATCCATCTAAATGGCAAACACAGCATATTAAGCATTCTGCTTCCTGGCCATTTTAATAGATTCGTTCAATTTAATGAAATCTTTAGAAATAGTTTGTTTATTTTATTTATTTAACTCTTTTCTATACCGACATTCTTGAACAAAATATCAAATCACATCGGTTTACAGTGAACTGGGGGGATTTAACAACAACAATAATGAAAAGAGAGAAGTTACAAATAACAAGGTATTTTATCAACTTGGGGAACTGAGCGAATAGGAAGCAGAGATTTACAACAACTAATAAGTGAGGACAGTTACTGTATGTGATTAAAGAAGAGTCTAAATGGACTAGTAGTGCTCAAATAGAATCAAGTGTAACCACGAGAGGTTTAACCATTGAGGGCTGAAACTCATGCACTGGAGATTCCGTAGAAGATTGCATAATCACTCTCTGCATATCCAAATGCGGTGAAGTATACTCCTCAGGGTTCCTTTCTAGCACTGGAGTCCATTCACCTCCACTCCCAATGACTTGGACCCCTGCATCATCACAATGCGATGGGTTCACCATGATGCCCTGATGTTCCTGCAGAGCAGGTGGTACAGAGCATGGAGGGGAATGAGAGATCTCATTTCCAGCTAAAAGATGCTTTCCTGACCCTTTCTTGGCAATGGAGACCTCCTTTGTCAATCCTACAGCAACCTCCATGAAGGCGTCTAGCTTCTGTTGCACAAGAAGAGTGGATGCCATAACCTCAGGAAACACTTTCAGCTTGCCCATGCATTTTGGAAGCATAGCAGAAAAAAAATATATATATATATACACCAATAACAATTACAAAGGTAAAATATTTATAACAAGCCACAGCCAGTCAAGATGCTGACCAGAGACTTGTCACCAGCTTGACCCTTCAACTTCAATGTTCTCTTAAATGAATGTAGTGGTCTCTTAGTACCTCCAATGTACAACTGAGGACAAGGACATTGTATAACATAGATGACATTATTGGTGTTCACAGTCAGTGTGTGTTTTATGCTTAACCTTGTAGTGAGACACAAGATGTTCTTATACTTCTCCAACCAAAGTGAGACCACACATCACACAATGATCACAGGCAATAGGTACAGAAATAGGTGTCAATTTCAGTAAGGTTGCCCTAACTACACAGTCCCAAATGTTGGTACCTCGAGAGTAAGTAATTAACAGAGGTTCTTTTAATATGGAGTGCATGGCCAACAGATGCTAGTGTTGTATACTAGAAGCAATTACTGATGACATGTTGTATTATTTAAGTAATCAGACATCATGTGATTGACGGTCGCAAGTTTGGTAATTTCACAAATCATCCTGATCTGAATATAAAGCTCTATAATATGCAAATTTAAGGGAATGCACTATAATCCTACTGAAAAGTTAGTATATGTGCTTGTTTCTTAAAATCCTGCACGGATGAACAAAGATGGTAAACTCTAAAGAACTCACAGGAAGTCCAATTTTAAAAGATTTAGAATGAAAATTTTGAAATTTTAATAAATTGTTTCTTTTGAACCGGCTTGCGAAAAACCAGAGGTATGTTTGGTTTCAAACTGTTTGATTCTCCACATTTCCAAAAAAGCAATATGCATAATGAATTAAAATGCCTAATGAATTTCAAGTGAGGGTCAAGATGGTAATCCATTGATGAAATTGGTATAAATCAGAAATGGAAGCCTTCCAATAGTTAAACGTTGTTTATTAAAAGATCATAAATGTGAATATGACCTATTATTGAACACTTAATGGTTACATCTGAACATGGGAGCAATTTGCTTTCATTGCTTAACTATAGATGTTGTATATTTTTACTTAACATAGTGCAACTTGATGGTATGAATGAAGCAGTTGAGTATTTGAGTGTTATTTGAGCTCTGCCTCAGTTACTGTGATGTATTTTGACATATTTCTGATGTATTTCTTGCTGATTGGCTCTTCTTAAAGTCACATGTGCTTAAATATGGCCATCTTTTGCTGTTCAGGAGTCTATATTAGAGGCTGCACCTGTGCACTTATGGGAACATGCCAATCAGAAGAAAATTACCATGGGTCTGGAAGGTTGGACAGTGTATTTGACTAACATTGAATAAATACCCTATTTTATTGATTTTTTTTATGTGCAAAGAAAATTGTTTTCAAAAACATATGGGACTGGACTTTAAGACCAATGGTTAAATCTGTGAGATGAGCCATAAAACTTAAGTGGTATTTAAGCTCTATACTTATTAGCATTTGTGTTTGGTTGTAGTGTGACAAATAAAAGTTCATTAATATCTGCTGTGGTCAACCTAATCTTCTACATGCGGTGTGGTGTGAGCAGGACCTGCTGCAATCACACCTTTCAGATGTGCTTAATGATGACCCTGGACACTTCCATGTTACAGTTTGTCAAATAAACCAAATTCAGTTGTTCCAATATCCTCTTCCACACACGATTTCAACTACATCTTTGGTGGTCCTTTGCAGGCTGACTCATTAAAAACAAAGCGTTATTGTGCATTAATGTGTTATTAATGAATAGGCCCCATTAGAAATAATGGGAGCCATGATAAATAATGTTCCTCAATGTTGTAGCACACTTTAGTGAATCAGTCTGTTGATGTCAGCCCCATTGACATTTGCTGCAGTTGACGCCATAATCCCTTCAATGTTTGTCCTTTTATTTCCTTCATCTCTGGCCTGCTGCTGGCTAATGTTTTTTGCCATGTCTTGACTCAGCTGCTGCAATGTTATTCCTTCAATAGTCAAAGGCAATGCACAAACAGCTATATAAAATCAAATAAAGTCAACTCTTCCTGAATAGCGGAGCCAGATTTATCTTTGCTCTTGTTTTCCTTCTCTGGCTTTGTTGCCCACCACCACCAACCCACCCCCCCCCCCCCCCTTCATCTTGAGTCACAATTTAAATTACTGTGGCAGTATCTGACTGTCTACATCAGACAATGTTAACCTCACATCTCCTCTATAACAAAAAAATCCTTTTATAAGTTACAGCTCCTTAAACGTCTCCGTCCTCTTCTTTTTCACCAAGATTTCCGAACTATTCTCCAATCTTTAATTTTTTCTGGCTTAGATTACTGCAACGCTCTCTATATAGGACTCCCCGACTCTATAATTCATCCCTTACAAATTATTCAAAACAGTGCAGCTCGCATTTTATCAGGTATTTCTATTCGAAATCATATTACACCTATCCTTCAATCTCTTCATTGGTTACCCATAAAGTACAGAATAAAATATAAAATCCTTACTATCATTCACGGTCTAATAAATAACCCATCTTCTACTTGGCTTTGCTCATTACTCCGTATCTATAAACCAGTAAGACATCTAAGATCACTCACCCAAAATCTACTTGACACTCCTTCCCCCCGACAGGCTAGACTAGACATCACCAGGAAAAGGGCCTTCTCAGTGGCAGGCCCTCTTCTCTGGAACTCACTACCCAACCCTCTTCGTCTAATATCCAACCCCCAACAATTCAAAAAATCATTAAAAACACATTTTTTCCAATTGGCATTCAATACTTCTCCACAAACAACTCAACATCACTCCACAACTTAGTAATCGCTCAATTCCCATATCTTTATTTTTTATTTTTTCCTTTACTTCAAATCCCCCCTCCCCCAAACCGCTACCCTCTTGATTTTAACTTGAATTAGGCCCAGCTCCATTAATAGTCATTTTTGTTAAATATTTTTATTTTTACCTATAAGGTATATATCAGTTTTATGTATTTTTATAGTATTTTTTTTTAGTTTCTTTCATTTATTTATTTTTACTTTTATTTTATTGTAAACCGTTTTGACAAGATACCCTGTTTTGAAAAGCGGTATATAAATACTTTTAAATAAATAAAATAAATACTCATGCTTATTTCCTCCTATACAACATAGTAAAATGAGGAAAACATTAAGCAGGCCAATAAGCTTTTTTTTTTTTTTTTAGTGAGTTCTTAATTTTCATACTGCTAAGATATAACTGCAACTCCTAACTATAGAAATGTACCAAGCATCCCCCTCATTTCTAGGAATAGCTTGTACACACTTAAAGTAATTTACTGCAAATAGATTCACTGTCAAACTGTTCAGCATATGTCGATCCTGGACTAAAAAAATTGTCCCGGAAGCCGCCCTGCTATCTGCTTATTGTGAGAAAGCTGTCCATGCATGTCCCAAATCAAAGGAAATAAACAGAAAAGAGTAAACGCTGGCAGAAAATGACCAGTCCTCCCAATTATTCTGGCCATACTGCCCAGCTGCCAGCCACAGCGTGGGACCACTTGCAAGATATTGCTCCTTATCCAGGAAAATCTTGGCTCTCCACCATCTTTGGTGAGCATACAAAATGCCCTCCTGGATCTCGCCAGCATTCTGCCTTTGCCACGCCTACCACAAGGTTCTGTAATAATCTAAATACCTAGCAATACTAGTATGGCCATTGTTTGAACATCCAGCCCCTTAGGCCCTCTGTGTAGTCTGCCAGACAGATCAGGCTACGTGAGTGTCTGCATTTCCTCTAGTTCTTCTAATTATTGCCAAAAAAAAAGTGTGAAAAAAGCAGAATATAAATAAAAATAAATTAAAATTAAATTATTGCCAAATGCACAGCACCTGTTCTTTGAATAAGTAATTTAAAAAAAAATCAGTGCCAGAGCTGGATTAAAACTTCAACGGCTCAAGAAGAGGATTTCAGGCAGGATAGATCTAGTCTCCAACCCCCACCCTATCCCACCCCCAACACTACCATAATTTTGTGGGGTTTTAACAGTTTGGGGGGAGGCCTAGGGTGAGGAGGGTAGCAGAATAAATAGTGAAGGGATCATGAATGCTGAAAATACAGATTTTATATTTGGCAGTTTTGCACAAGATTCTCTGCGGTTTGAAATCTGAGTGCCAAGCATGAGGAGCTCCTCTTGCCATTCATAGATTGGCAGTGCTGAATCCATGCATTAGGGACTGGGACTGCACTCCTGTTTCTTGTGAACCAGCATGATGGGACTATCGTCTCGAATGTTGGTATATAAAAAACTTTAAATAAATAAATATACACGCTACAATCATAATTATCAACACATCGCTAACATAAGCATGGATGAGCTCAATTCAAGTTTGACATGAACCATCATGGGTAACTAGGCAATACTCAATATCTTTTGGGTTCTTCAAAAGTGCATTGCATTGCCCCACGTGCTGTCATCACAAATAGTGATCCCAGTTTTTTTTTCCCAGATCATATAGGCAAAGAATGAACTGGTCTTGGTTTTATTCTATTGCATAAAGAGACTTATGCTGGAGTTGTAGTTTCGATTTCCCCGAAACAAGTGGAACTACATTTCCATACATGCAATGGGACAATAGCAGGATTGGATCAGCCTCTCTGGGTTGACATGGGTGAGGTGGCAATCCTATATGAAAGTGATCTGGCACCTTGTACTTGCTAGGTCTTTGCTGCACTATGTTGTTGGCAAACCAGTTTGAAATCTTTTTTTATTTATTTTTTTTATTGCTGGGGAAAATCAAAGGTGATCACTGTAGGGCATAAGATTTATTGTTTTATTATTCAGCAAAGGAAATTATAGTAAATCCACACCTGAAAGAAAAAGTTGAAGCCTAAAAAACAAACTTTGTTCAGCCTATAAACTGCAATTTGTTGCTAAGAGACAAAATGATTCCTATTAAAAGACATAAGAATCCACATGTATTATATAAAACAGTTTCCTTTTTATAGACATGCAAATCATGCAATTACTAAATATGCCTGCAATATGCACTGAATGTGATCAGGGATTTCTATCAGAGCTCAGGAGCAGTCGTGTGGCAGGAAAGAAGAGGATGTGATGAATGACTCATGCCCTATTCCTGTTTCCATTCCAAAATATTCCAAACAATTTCAGTGTTAATTAACCAATTATTTCATCCCCACTTCACAGTTTTTTTTAAATAAACAGCAACATAACTAATTAATTTATTGATACTGTTGAGTTATTTTAACTGGAGGGTGTTTTCTCATTCCAGAATTAATGAAACCGGGTAAACTTACTGTATTATATTATCCAAAAACTACACGATGCTTTTATTTATGGGCTTACTATAATCCAATAGGACTAACATCTTGCTTGCACAGTAAATCATAAAATACTGCATAATTCAGGGGAGACATGCAGAAGCAATGTCATGAAAAACATCTGTGTGAAAAAAAGACTGAGACAAGAGGATAACTTACAAACAATTATGTGTGGCTGCATATATGCGTGTATGTGGCCTACATAGATTTACTAAAGTATTTAATACCACGTGCATTGCTAGCCTGCAGCATACATGCATATATGAAGGCTTACACGAGGATACATGCAATGGCTTGAAACCGCATATATATCAATGTATTGAATGCACCTTCTATACCCATCTTGTTTAAAAATATATGTGCATATGTTTTATGTGTGAAAGTAAAATAAAATGTACCTGCATAAGTTGATGTATTTTATAGCATGCGGGCATTGATGAAATTACCAGTTTTGCCAATTAGTCCATCGGTTTGCCCAGTCCTTCTCCAGTCTAGACCCTCCTGTTTCTTCAGCCTGAAATCCCCCACCTCCAGACCTTCCATCTAGTCAGTACCTCATAATAAACCATGTTTAATATCATACCAGATGATAAGCAGGTGTAAAAATATGTAAATTGGAAAATTTAAATGTCTTTAAAGTGTGTCTTTTAAAATAGCATCTTGCATGCATAACTCTTAGTCCCCCCCTGGGAACATGACTGGTCCACCCCTTTTCTACACGCTTATATGTGCGTGTGAAAGTGAAAATAGGTGTATACTTTGAACTTTTATAAAATACGGAATACACGAGAAGAGGCTACTTATGCACGAATATACTAATTTTTATACACGCTGGGGTACATTTTAAAACAAAGCGCATGCATGTACTTTTGTTCGCGCACCAGGCGCGAACAAAAGTACGCCGGATTTTATAAGATACGCGCGTATCTTATAAAATCCGGGGTCGGCGCGCGCAAGGGGGTGCACATTTGTGCAACTTGTGCACGCCGAGCCCTGCGCGCGCTGCCCGTTCCCTTCCCCTACCTAACCCACCCCCCCGGCCCCGTCTAAACCCCCCTACCTTTGTCGCACAAATTACGCCTGCTCGAAGCAGGCATAACTTTGCGCGCGCAGGGCCGGCTGTTAGACGCTTTGTTCAAATATAATCATCTGGATGGTGTGCAGAACCAACTCACTATCCAGTATGCATTTGTATTGCTTCATAGACTCAACAAAAAAGAATGAAACTAAAACATTCCTACCAAAAATTCAGATTTATTTTATTTATTTTTTTTGCCGTTTCTTTCATTTTGGCAAGTAGAGGATGCCATTTCCAAATGCAATGTGCACTATTCCTGAAACGAATAAAATAATAATGAAAAAAGCCCCCTAACAAAATATTTGGTTAGAAACCTGCCTCCATTGAAACAAACATAAAAAAGCAAATTGCAACTTTTTGTCCTGC
This sequence comes from Rhinatrema bivittatum, assembly GCF_901001135.1. Classification (NCBI taxonomy): domain Eukaryota; kingdom Metazoa; phylum Chordata; class Amphibia; order Gymnophiona; family Rhinatrematidae; genus Rhinatrema; species Rhinatrema bivittatum. Next base: position 19,635,361 of record NC_042628.1, on the reverse strand, counting down.
ACCCACCAATTGGAACTTATTCTAGACCCAGGGCTGGCGCCATTCTGCATGGGAGAAGTGAACCATGGTGCCGCCTCAGTCTGCTGGCGCTATTTCCAAGCGTACTGCCAGAAGGATGGAGGGCGAGGGGACTGGGGATCGCTCCTGTCCTGGGGAAGAAGGAAAAATATGGCAGTAAGGGGAGAATCGGAAGGGGAAGCCCAGGGAAGGTTTTTCTTTCTCCAACAGGGTCCAATATTTTTTATGGTTTTTTTTTTCTTCTTTTGTTAAATTTAATTTCTTGTTTGTTTTCAGGTTGGAGGTGAGGGGTCATTTTAAATGAATGAAAGAAAAAAACCCCAAAATGATGCAAATAAAAAAGGCTGCACCCCCTCCCCAGCAGATTGAGGAGAAAGTACAGGATTCCCCTTCTAGATTATCAGTATTGTTTTTGTATTAGTTTGTATTGATTATGGAGCAGTGGAAACAGTCCGTACTGTCTGCACTAACTGGTTAAACACATGACGAGGCTGCTTTTCCCAGGGTTCACCCATGCCCCCATTGGATATAATCCAGTTGTAATGCACCCTTAGGTGCGCCTTTGATCAGGTATCCCACGTTAGGTACCAGCCTCCTATTAAAGTCTGCGGTGAGTTTTACATCTGAGTCGCCTCTGGTGTCTGCCCATAACAGCTGAATAAACTGAGGATCTAAGTCTAAATCCCAGCACGGATGACTCAGAGGTAGATACAATGAGTAACCATTGTAATTGGGAAATAGTAATTGTAATTATATCTAGAATCCACTTTGGATAATTGTACTGAATCACTACACTAACATTACTGTATGATGGCCTAAAATAAAGTACTTCTGAATTTTGTACAACTTCCTACAATTTCACCTGAATTATATATGAGTTTTCACCCATATATTTATAGGGCAATTTTAATAATATATTCAGAGACTAAATTGTCTTTACTAATCTGGCATCCCTGGGCAGCTATAGCCAAGTGGATTTGGTTTGTGGTTTTCATTTCCCAAGATCACTGTAGATGAAATATCACTTCCGAGATCTCTAGAGGCATGAAAGATGTCAGATAATGATCACAACTCTCTCTTTTTCCTTGTCTCCCATTTTATGGCAATACTACTAACTGTTTTATCCCAGACTTTGCCCTCTCTTCCCTGCCATAAGGATCCTTTGTGCTTCTATATTTTCTTTAACGCTGTCAAACTATAGTCCAAAATGCGCTCTCTCAAATGAATACAAAATGCTTTTTTTTTTTTTTTTTGCATTCCAAAACACGAATGAAATGCATTTCAGAACTCATTTGAAAGTGAATTGAATGAGGCTTGAATTATGTATCTTCAAGCTTAATATAAATGGAAGATGTACAATTTGGTTGGAGGTTTTTTATTTTTTTTTTACATCACTGACCCTAAACACCGTATCCCCTGTTTCTGTAACAGTGATTCGCCAGTGCTGATCAGACTGGATGCTTTTCCGTTTGACTTGCTTAGCATTTGGCAGGTATGGTAACCTCCAGATGCATGGGCTCACCTGCTTAAATTACCTTTACAAATTATAGCTATAGCTGTAGCCTAATTGTCTGGCCATAAATGCTAGAGAATGATTTAGGCCTAACTAAAAAAAAAACTAACCATCCAAACCCTGGCAGCTCTTCCAATGACATTCGGCAGTCTCAGTCTAGTGCATGAAGTAAAGTCATCAGCATTTAGTCCCCAAGGGCTGTACAGGACATAACCTACTTTCTGTGACTACGTTTCTCTTTCACGGGTTGCTCTTCCATATTGTCCTGAATATAAGATGTCCTCGAATACGACAGCCCTCTCACATTCGGTTAATACGGTAGGCTTCAGCTCATCCGACTGGGCTCTGTCTGGCCCCCGTCAGCAGTGGCTTCCTTGACCTGCACAATGTCAACAGAAATCGAGCCAATAATTAAAAAAAAAAAAAAAATGCACGCACGTTGCAGCCTGCTATCAAGTTACAGATTGCTGTGGAAATCTCCTGAAATCTTTGGGGAACGAAGAGAAAAGAGAGGTAAAATCATTGCGAAATCGTGAAATGCAGGTGGAGTGGCGGTATGCAAAAGCAATCAAAAAACGAAAAAAAAAATCAAATAAATAAGTAAGCACTTAAATAGCCAAATGAAAATATAGAAATTAATACAAATAAAAAGCAAGGCAAAAATCACTATCCCAGTTAAAACCCCACATTGCCAGGCTTCGGCATTTCTGCCTGCACCAGGGGTTGTTAAATTGCTTGACACGGTCACTCAGCGTATAGTTAAACTCTGGAATGCACTGCCAGAGGATGTGGTTACAGCAGTTAGTGTTACTGGGTTTAAAAAAGGTTTGGATAAGTTCCTGGAGGTTAAATCCATAAACTGCTATTACGGTAATTAATAAAGCAATAGCAGCTTGTGATTTATCTAATGTTTGGGTACTCACAAGGACTTGGACTGGCCACTGTTGGAAACAGGATACTGGGCTTGATGGACCCTTGCTCTGACCCAGGGTGGCAGTTCTTATGTTCTAAAAGCAGGAAGAGTGCAGAATAAAATGTGGATGGAAGAAGCCACCAGTACTAGGATCACCCCTCAGGCATCCCTATACATGTTGCCTTTCTTATGGCAGAAACAAAGGTGCAGGGTGATAACCACACTCTGTTGGGTGGGGGTTGTGAGCATAGCAATTCTGTTTTCTGAAAAAAAAGACTTCCTGCAAGTAAGTACAGCTTGATCAAAGCTGCCAGATGTTTATTCCTTTGCTTCTGCTGTAAGAAGGGCACTATATGCATAGGGACACCTGAGGGGTGATCCTTCCACACAGCACATCCGGACCTCTCTTCTTTATCTTCTGGGTGCCATTTTTATTCTTTACACCTCCTACTTTTAGACTTTTATATTGGACAATTTCACAACCCCCTGATGCAGGCAAATAAATGGCCATGTTGGGAATTGGGTTTTCACTGCAATTATGATGTTTGCATTACATTTTATTTGTATGAAATTGTGTATTTTCTTCTGGCTGTTTATGTATCCACTTCATTGATTGATTATTTTATTTTTTGATTGCTTGTGTGTGCTGCAGCTCCTTTCTCGGCACTTCCTGGGGTTGCCTGCAGACTGCTTGCAGGAATGGAGAGCTCTTCAGCAGTCTGCATAGTGTATAAGGAATATATTCAGTACTGATTGCACATAAGTGACTTTCATAGCCAAAGCTTTAGGCACCTGAAGTTGTAGAAAAACGTGCCTGAATGAGTTATTGGTATTCAACACGGCAGTAAGATTTTCAGTAAGCGTCGACACAGATAAAAAGAACATTCAGACCTCCCCCTAGAAAATCACAGGTTTTTATTTAGCAACACAAGTATTGCAATTCTGTACTTATATTCCAGTGGAAATGAAATGTACCTATTGCCAATGAAATATTTTAGACCTGCTAATGCAAGACAGTTTAATGGCCCTTGAAATACTACCTAAAATGTTATTTTTTACCTCTCGATAAATAGAGCAGGAAAATATAATGCAGTGCTGGCAATTTAAGGGACTGGTGTACTAAGGTGCACTAGCATTGGCTGTAAATGTGCATGAATGTGGTGTTTATCATTTGTACTAATGGCTGATATTAATTAGGGATGTGCATTTGTTTGAAATGAGAGATATCATCATCAACATTGTCTGTTGTTTCTTGATGTTAACGAAATGATAGACAAAAGCTCAACATTTACGGGTAGATTTTAAATGCCCGGTGCGCATAAATCCCAGGCCTTGTGCGAGCCGCACGAATTTTCAAAGAGGCCCGGCCACGCGCATAAACCCCGGTATGCGCATAACCGCCAGGCCTCTTCAAAGGGGCGGGCCGGGACAGCGCCATTGATCGCTGTCCCAAAGACTCGCCCGCCGGCAGCTGGCCGGCGCACGTAACTTACTTCAGCTGGGGACCTCTGAAGTAAGTCATAAAACAAAACAAAAAAAAGATAGGTAGGGTTTAGGTGGTGGGAAGGATAGGGGAAGAGGGAGGGAGTTTAGATTAGGGGGGGGGGGGTACTGGAGAAGGCCCGAATACGTCGCTGCGCGGAGTTTGCAGAAATTCTCCTCCCCCTTTGCGCGCGAGGATTATAAAATCCGGCGTCCATGTGTGAGCGGCCATCGCATTTTATAACATGCACGCGCCCATGTACGCGCACGTTCGAAAATCTCCCTCAGTATTTTTCTTCTGTCATTTTTAGGGCTCATTGTTTCTGCACAGTGAGCACGATTTGAAAACTATTTGGAAACAGTGCAAAATATGGCAGGCTGTTTCCAAATAGTGCACAATTTTTCCAAAACGGGAAAAAAAGGGAAAACTAACTTGAAAATTGGCCCTCAAAAGACATGACATGACTTTTTTTGGCCTGCACACCCTTAATGTTAATGACATGCAAATGAGGCAGATGGTGAAGAATGCACATACATAATGGAGAGTACCACAAAAATGTAACTACACTTCCCCAAAAGTGTATTTAAGTTATTTACATTAGTCTATCTGCACAACATGTTGCACATGTACTTTTTGCTGTGATAATGAGCTATTTTGCATAGTTTAGCATCTCATTACCTCATTAGCATTGATTTTTGCACTAGAACTGTCACAGACTAGTTTACTACATTAACAGTGCTAATGTGTAAACCAACTGGTGTGCATCAACAGAGCTGTTAACTCGTTTTAACTACTTGTGATAACCTTTAATGTGCATTAATGCTTACAAAATTTTTAATGCATTTTAGTTCATTGGCTTCTTAATTATTTATATAAACAATAGAGGAAAGCCAACATGCTTTTTTTTCTCCCTATCGTAACATTATTCTAAAATCATGTCTTAAAAAATATATTTACAAAACCTATGTCCCCTTAAAGGAACATGATATGCTGTAGCACAGCTCAGGCATGGGGGAGGAGGGGTCACCCGCACGGAGCGGCAGCTGCTACCTTTTAACAGAAGGCACAGAGCAGCAGCGACTACCCTTAACAGAATGCATGGGGCTGGATAACCATTACTGAGCGACAGTCACTATCCAGTTACTTGCTGGGCAGACTGGACGGACCGTTGGGTCTTTTCCTGCTGTCATTTACTCTGCTACCATTTTAAAATATTAATTGATGTATGTAGAAACACAGAATGCTATAGCAGAAAAGGACTGTAATGTCTGTCAAATGAAATTCATTTTCCTTTGCCATAGGCCGCAGTCGATCACTGCCTTCCCCTTCTCTCCTTCATACCTTAGGATTTTGCCTTTATCTTCTGCCGCCTTTGAAATCTATTTTTATCTTTTCCACATCCGTTAGCAAATCATTCCCTGCATCCATGAAGACATATTTTCTAATGCTCTTCTTGAGTTTACCCCCTCCAAATCTCAAATCATGACCTCTTGTTCTAGCATTTTCTTTCCACTGAAAAAGTTTGCTTCTGGTATCTTATTATTTATACCTTGGAGATAGTTGAATGTTTCTACCAAGACCCTTCCTGTCTCTTCTAAGGTATCCATATTTAGGACCTGCTATCTCAATAAAACTTTTGGTGCAATCCCCTGGATTGCCTCTACTCTGTCCATATCCTTCCTAAGGCACAACCTTCAGAATGAACCCAATAGGTTAAGCATCACTAGTAATATTTACAAAAGCATTTCCACCTCCTTTTTATCTACTGGTTATGCCTCTCCCTATATATCTTAGCATTCCTCTGGTTCTAGCCACTCCCTTGTTGCACTGTTTTTTTGTTTTGGTTTTTTTTTGGGGGGGGGCCTCCATTAAATGTGCATCTTCCTCTTATTTTACTCTTTTCAGTCACTGTTGATTTCACCTAAGTAAAAATAGTGCTGAATTGTCTAGTCTCGTTTATTCAGGGTCATCTTCTGTATTATTCCACCACATGCTTTTGTCTTCTCAATGAGTCCCCAAGTGCCATTTGATTTATTTTGTAATGTGATGGGTAGCTATCAGCATCAACTTGAAGTTTTCCTCCCCATGGTGGGAAAGGTACTATCCTTGTGTTTAATTCAGAAAGCTATAGGATGAGTAAAGAATAATTACACAGGCTAGAGCACACATAGCAGCCATATTGTTCCTGAGGGAAACCAGTCAAGCTATGATGCCTTTGAGTAGGCCAACATCTGAATTATCCAATACTGATGCTACCGTGATGTATGAAGACCAACTAGAGCTTAAAAATGTGTGTATATCATCTTTGCATATATCTTATGTTGAGCCAAGAAAAGGTATCACAGTACTGCAAAGAATAACATCTAGAGTCCAATTTAAAATCATGATATGTGGCACCAGGAAAATAAGGATTAATATGGTGGGAATTCTCACTTCAAACATATAGACGTTCCACGTGAAATCGCCAGCAATGCTTATTACTGTACTTAGATTTGTATGTAGCTCACATGGCATCCCAAAATGTGAAATCTTTAATTAGAACTTAATAGTGGGTCTGGTAACTGCACTATCTGACTTTGAAGCAAAATCAATGATGGGAAAAAGTAGTCCTAGCTCTGTTTGATTAAAAAGCAGAGCTGTAATTGGTTGCATTAAAAGGAAGTTGCTGGCTCTGGGGTAGATTATCACTTTCCTCTCTTATGGCTCTCTTCAGATAGTGCACCTTTGTTGTACTGATCCAGCAGTTTTTTTCCATTTGTTTAAAAAAAATTAGAAAGCAAAAGAAATTCCCTCCTCTCACAGGCTTCCCCAACCTGCATCTTTCCCTGCAGCTTACCCCATTTGTAGGGACCTTTGTTTTCAGATTTTATTTTATTTTTCCTGGGAATTTCTCTGTTAATTTTAGAAAAAATAAATGGGAGAAAATTAGTGGGGAAAAGATGACTCAGTGTTTTCCACTGATTTTCTCCCATTTTTGCTAATTAAAATAAATACTGAGAAGTAGATATTCAGAGTTAGATGGATATGTAACTTAACTGGATAAAACATATCCGTCTAAGTTACATGGGATATTCAGCGGCATGTCCGCATTCCATTTGCTATAAATAAATAAATAAAATACTTAGCCAGATAAGTTATATCTGGCCAAGTTAGACCTGCCAGGTCTATCTTATCTGGTTAACTTTAATCAGCTAAGAGTGAATATTGCTACTTATCCGGTTAAGTAGCACCATCCTGATCCGCTCACAGCCCACCCACTTACTATCCAGCTAACTAGATAGCTGGATAAGTCCTACTTATCCAGCTATCTAGTGCTATATGCGCTTTGAATATCGGCCTCTGAGAAATTCCCAGAAAAAATTAAATAAAATCTAAAAATAAAGGTCTCTACCCATTCGGCACTTGCTTTCTTTTTCCCTTTGTCAGCATATGGATGTAGTAACTTGCCCATTTCCCAATACAGCACCCACTCTACACAGCAGTCTGGGACTTCCAGGGCTGTTGCCAACCTCACTGCATTCCCTGCAATCTCTAGCAGAGTTGGCAGCTACTGGAATTGTTCCCCATTGCCGCTCTAAGCTTCTCTCTTCATTGGGCCCTCCCTCGTTGGGTGCAGCACTTCTGGTGGCATTTCCGGGTTCAGGCTGGGCTGCTGTCGATTGCTGCAGCTACTTCAGTCTCTCTCTGCCGGCTCTCTTCTGCAAAATGGCATCACCGTAATCTTCTGCCTTGGGCTGGAGCAAATTAGCAAGTAGGAAATCTCTCCCTCGATGGACATCAGCCCCCACCAGATCCAGGTCATGGAAATCCTGCACCATGCAACCATGGGTGAGGGGTAAGATATGAGGAAGCTGCTAAGTGGCTTTTTTGTTTGTTTTTTGGTGAAATGAAAAAAGTGAAATTTTGTTAATTTTTTTTTTCATTTTGAAAACGAAAGCAAATAGTACATTTCATTGACATTTCTTATTTTGTTTTCAAAGAAAGCTTATCCCTAGTAACCTTCCATCAGCAACTCAGAAAGTGATGCTTTTACAGAAAAGGTGGTGTTGTAGGCAGCAGGATCATATGCACGTAGAATTCTAGGACAAAAATTGTGTGTTTTTTCAGGAAGCTGCTGAATAAGAAAAGACTCAGGATGTAAGGACCAGGACTGGATAAGTATGTCATCCCCAACCCTGGGCACTGCTTTTGAGCAATATATAATCTCTTTTTCTTTCCAATTGGACGACAGCATAAAATAGCCAATATCACTCCTACTATACATAGGTATCTGGCAACTTTAAATCAAGCTTTAGTGGCTACCCCCAACTGCCACCTCAACCAAAGCCCACTATGGAAATAAGGTGAGTTGAACTAGCAGGATATAGTTTGAAGAATTCCTGAGTCCAAATAGTAAATCATCAATCCCCAGTTCTCACCAGCAAATGTTTTTTTTCTTACCTACAAGATTTATCTCCTTGAGTCAAGAGGGGAGGATACAGGGGATAAAGCAAAGGTCCATCACATCAGAAAAGCAAGTGAATCAGTGGCATGCTGGAGACATACCATGTTCCCTCCCCCTGCAGAACTACAGGAATAAAACGAATTTTGTTATATATTCTTGTAGTTACTGTTTTCCATTTATTTCTGTAGAGTTCATGGTGAGGTATGTGTAAATGAATTCATAAGTGTAATAGCTGGTAGTATTTGCAAGGGTTAACAGAGATATGTGGTCGGGGAAAAAATCAAAACTGTTCCAGAGCTCAGTATAATACTGCCAATGACAGTGAGTCTAATATGTTCTTTAGAAGGTCTTTTATGGGATTGCTATATTGTATTTCATTACGAGTGGTGTTTGTAGTAGCTAAAGTATTGAGGATGCAAATATTCCTTAAATTGTCCAGTATTCATCTAGGTGTGAAATGTTACTATAATAATATGGGCTTGCTTACATGTAGAAAGTCTGCAGAGTAAAAAGTGTATGTATGAGGAGTGACGGAATGAGTATGAAAGAGACGGAGTAACGCCGAGAATATAAGAAAAGTAAACTTAATTTAGAAAAAGAGAGATGATGTACATGTTGCAGATGAGATTTTAGCCACTAAAGCATGCTCAAATCACTTTTTCGAAAGGCAAATGCTATCATCCTTTACTGCAGAAGTGGCACTAACTCTTTAAAAATGACTTTTGCATAGGAAAAGACAGCCAGTGTTTAATAACTAAGGAAAATTTGTTGAAATTCTGTTTGTAGGATTATGTGATGAGAGTAAAATTGGAAGAATGTTTGTGACGTTCATATATTTAGGTGGATGTGGGCGTGGATGTGGGAACAGCGGAGAGTGTAAATGGAGCATCTAAGTTGAATCCTTGTCCTGCACTCTTTAATCTTTTTTTTTTTTTTTCAAGCTCTCTTTTTTTTTTTTCCTCTGAATCTTTTCAGATTATATACATTTGCAACAGTTACTATGCAGGATTATTCCACTGTGTGGCCCCCCCAGAGGCCAAAAAGAATTTCAGTGGCTCGCATAACAGTTCAAGGACTTAGAATTTAACTATATTGCTGGTGAAACAGACTCAGAAAGAGAAAAGGGTGGATGTTTGTAACTTGAAAAGGTGTGTGGCAAAGTTCAGCTTGCTCACGGGAAAACTAACTTGACAACTTCAGTAGCTGAAATCTCTGCTAATCTCTCCAGAGCTGTGGGAGTCAGGTTTGACTTTCACATATGTTATGGTCTAAAGTGGCTAATAGCCTTCTCTAATGTCATTAAACATCTGGCTAGGGAATGTCCCTTCTATGAAAGGACAGCAGCAGAATGAGTCTGACTTTATGCCAGCTCAGGAGTTGACATTTCACATGTTAGTGATCTTAACGAATGTAAGATGTTAAGTTCTGATAAGACACTTGCCAAATTTTTTTACAAAATTGAAGCAAATTGCATACAGCATATAAGGTGTAAAGACGATATTCTCTTCTAGTGTGCATGCAAAAAGCGAGATTTAATTGAAACGTAGCAGACTGGCATTTAAAAGATCTTTCCCATGCATATATGAAATCGCTTTGGGAGATTTTAATTAAATCCGGAAAACAATTCATAAGTTTTATTAAATAAATATATGTGGATATTCTGAAGATTTGTCATTGCAATGGGGCAATGCAGAGTTCGAGTGGCCATTTCTGCTTCCGGAGAAAACTGGAACCTTTGTAGGATTGTTAGACTTTTAATTGAACTTTTAATATGGAGGACCTAGCTCTAGACTGGATGAGCTGGTGAAACTGGTCATGGCATGGCCGTGCGCCTGTTGTAGAATTTCCCCCACCTGCGCGGCTCAAACCCGACCTTTCGCAGCTGTGCGCGCGCCCGCTTACAAAATTGAGCGCGCACAGATGCGCTCCTAGGCTATTTCATAACACGCGCACATGTGCACGTATGTTGTTAAATGGCCAGCTCTCTGCGTGCGTGCCGACACACGTGTACATGTGCACCCGTTTGAAAATTACCATCCCCTCTGCATAACACGCCATTAGCATACATGCTAAGGGGGCAGGTTTCAAACGGTCTCCACTGGGACAAAGGCCGTATATGTACTTTTCATCTCTAGGTTTAGCCTTGATTCTCAAAGCAAAACTAGACATATACTTTCTCTTTGAAAATTGCTGCAGGTATAAAGTATGCACGGTCGTTTTCACCTCTAGAAAAAGCAGGTAGAACTTGCTTGTAATGTATGTGCATAGATTTAAAAATGTAATTTAAGCACACACTTTTCTTCCCCCCAACTTCTCCTCTCTCACCTTCTGATCACCCATCAAAACCCCTTTCCCCCTTCTTCCTCTTCACCCTATCATTGGATTGAATATTATGATTCATTTTCTTGATAATCTCATTTTTTGCTCTTTCCATTTTTACCTGAGGAAGAGCGTATTAGCTCTCGAAAGCTCATCAAGGAATGCATTCAATTAGTCTAATAACAATATATCACTTTATCTATATTTTTTGTGGTGGTTTTTATTTATTAACCCTTATTTCTGCTAAAAGTCCACATATTTTGCAATCCCTTCCCTAATGAAGTGCAGACTTTTAGCTGCGTTGAGGGTAGGACTAGGTTATTTTCAGACCGTTGACTTATTCTTGTAAAATGCTTTTTACTCCCAGAAATCACTTTGAAAATTGGCTTCTTTACGGCCTGAGCATGCTCACTTAAGCCTTCATGCACAGGTGCCTAGTGAAGGAAAACTCTGTTCTCAAAAGGGTTTCTTCTATTCTGTAGAATAAGGCCCGGTCGTTTTACAAAGTGCTAACAACATTAGTAAGCACAGTAACGTAATAAGATAATAGACGATAAAGAGCAATTGGCCAATTCAGTCCAGCCAGTTATTCCAGTCAGGGCTGGAAAGGATGTATCCCAGATGCCAGCTCTCGAAGCTTGACTGATTATCGGATCTCACATCTTATCCGCCTCAGTTTGTTCTTCTCTTCCCCTTTGATTCTCTACCATCTGGAACAGATGAGTATGTAGATTCCCAGACTTAATCCAGCACCCTGTCCACCCCACTGCCCTCCCCATGCCTTACCGCCAAGCTTTGTAATAATCTAAACCGCCATCCAAACGAGTGACCCTATTGACCCAACATCTGGCTCTCTAGATCCCTGGGACCTTGCTGCGTGGCTCCTGGTTACCATCAACCTGGTTGGTTTCTGGGGATTTTGTAGCCTGTTTGTTGACACCAGCTACCCCCATGGCTGGCCTGTGGTATTGCTAAAGCAGGAACATCTGTAATTAGAATCAAAGAACAGAGCTGCTTTTTTTTTGGAGGGAGGGGAAGCTAAAAATGACTGATATAGTGTTCAATCTTAAAATGCTTCATTAACGAACGACTGCTTTGTGAACAGTGGGCAATAAACTCTACTGCAAAGTCCCTTTGTGGTAAACAGTGTTTTGTCATGCACATAATATTTCTTTAACATATGTGTGCATGTGTCCTGTAATCCCTCTATAGAACTGATTTGCTCATTGCTCTTTCACCACAGAGAACATGATCACCTTCCTATCTAAACCTGCACATTAAAGGTTGCTTAACTTTAATTAGAGGTTTGACTGACTCAAGCTATATAGTAGAGTCTCTTTCAAAGGCAACCGAAGCAGGAAGGCCCTGGCTTCCTCAGTCCGCTTACATTACCATGCGTGCCACACAGACATCTTTGCACCTGCACAACAAAAGTTGCATTAGGAGCTCTAACCAAATTAATCCTTTCATTTGCAACATTATCTGCATTACATCTTGGAAGAGAGATTTGTTTCTAATCCTCTCATTTTCAACCTCACTCTATCTCTTTGGAGGCACTTTATTGGAAAACGTTGGCATCTAGAATTTACTTTTTATACAGACCTGGCCTTGCTAAATGTTGTCAGCATTCAACAAAGCAAAATTTAAAAGAATGTAAGAACCATTTCCTTTAAACTGGTTTTAATAACAAGTGTTTTAAAATGCCTGTGTGTCTTTGTAGTGGTGCTTGCAGAAACTGCACGGGTGATATATAAGAGCCCCAGGGACAATGTAAAAAAAAAAAAAAAGCAAGGAAACCTGGCATGATCCTGTCCATATTGTGAGTGGGCCCCTGTGGCCAGGATTCCAGCAAGGAGTGTGACATGGCTAGCAAAGGAGGTTGAAACCATCTGGAAGTCCTGCCCAAAGGGTGGTGGTGAGTGAGTCGTGGGCTGCAGTCAGGCAGGAGCCGGTGTTCTGGATGCCTAAGAATTCAGGCCTTACAGGAAAGTGTGGCTGTAAGACAGCAGGGCTGCTGGAAGCCTGAGCTATGGACACAGGAATCCTGGAGCGGGAGCTGCAGATGTAAAGCAGTAACCCACTGCAAAATGGAGGGGTAGTGACTCAAAAGTGCCATTAAGGCCTGCCACCTGGGGGAAAAGGGTTGTTTCTTAGATTTGGTTAAACAGATGTAGGAGAAGACCACTATGTTCTTTTCTATAAAAGAAAGTAGGATATTATGTACAGGATATGAGGGAATAGTTGGACATTATAGGGAAATTTGCAAAAGTAAATCTAGTGGAGACCCAAAGACAACAGAAAACGTGGTATGACGGACAGATCAGGAAATGAAAATATCAGCCTGAGGCCAGGAGAGTAAACTCCTGGGAAAATAATAACTTGTGTGGGACAAGGGGGATGGGGGGCCTATCAGTTATGAAATATTACAATCATGGAAACACAAGGACAATCAGATTTATCAGAAAAATCTGCTGATATTCTAGATGGAAAGGGAGGAAGGTAAGAGAACCAATAGTAACAGCAGAGCACTTATCCCAAGCCCAGGGGAAAAAAAAAGCAAAACAGGTGCATGAACTGATGGAACAGTTCCTGGTCATCTTTTTAGGAAAATAAGATTAGTTAGTCAATATGCAAAAACACCCTCAGGTGAAAAGGTAAGACAGGGCCCTTACCAGTTAGCAGAGAAAATGAGGGAAGCAGGGAGACAGCAGTTAAAGAATCATAGTGGTGTAGCCCAAAGGCAAACGGGGCCTTTAGATTTGCATGGACTTGCACAAAAGTTAATGCAATATCAAAATTTGATGTACACATAATACTCTGGTAGAAGGGGTACTGAATCAGTTGAAGAAGGCCAAATTCAGAAGCACCAGCTTAACAAAAGGATATTCACAAATCTCAATAATGAAGGAATCAACAAGAGAAAACATAATTTGTTATGCCTCTTCCACTGTTTCATTGCAAGATCTTACCATTTGGACTACGTGATGCTCCAGCAATATTTCAGCATATCCCAGTCACTTTATGCAGCTGTGGATTTGCATAATGCAGTCACCCATGGTGTACTTTTAGAATCCCATCTAGAGAAACTCAGAGAGGCTTCGCAATGCCTCAAGCAGAGATGGGATTAATGGAAAACCAGTGAACAGTGTGTCGGGAAAAGCGGAATTAAAGTAGTACTTGGTGAAGGGGCAGACAAAATCACTGAAACTCAGGTAAATCAGGAGTATCAAATTCCTAGCTTTTTTGTAGATAACAGTTTTATATAAGATCTACACTGAGATTGTTCCCCTACCCCCAAAGACATCTGTACTGGGAGTGACATGATCGGAGGATTATGGAAAATCATTTGGAAGGCTTACAGGTGTTGTGCAGAAGCCTGGCCCTTTACCTACATATTCGTATGAAGGAGTTTGTATTGCATGCAGAAGCCTGGCGAGTACAGTAGGATAGGGACAGTATTTGCATAGGAAGAAGGGGAATTATACCCTGCTTTGAATTAAGTAGGAAATTGCTCCTGAGGGAAAGGAATGACTGTCACATAACGGATTGCTTCAGAATTAAATGAGCAGTGAAAGCTCTAAGGTATTACCTCACAGGGATTCATTCTGGGTAGGTAGCAGCTCGTACCTCGTTGCTACGGCAGATGAGAGAGACAAATGTTTTCCTTGAATTGCACAAGGGGAGGGGGGGGGGGGGTGTACCTTGAGTTGCAACTGTATTCATGTTCAATACGGCACTGAGCAAGGAAGGAATATATAAATGTAGATTTCCTACCCGAGGAGGGGGAAAGCAGGGCTTCCATTGAGAAATTCACGGAGGGAGGTATAGTATGCGGCAGTTCTTGCACACACTGCACACGTTTAGGTGAAAGAGATAGACTAAGGGAAAATGCCAAGGTAAGAGAGAGTATTAGCAAAAGCCAATCTAAAGTCTGAAGGATATGGGCACTGCTGGAAGCGCCGAGGATTTCAGGCTGTGCCTTCATGTTTCCTGATTTTCCTGTGGTGTATCCCTTGCAACTCCCACCATGTGTCACGTCTTTTAAGCCTTTCCGTAGTGGTTCGACGTTTCCTCGCTCTGCACCTTTCTGCCTCCAGGTTTTGGCCCTTCATTCCTTCAGTGCATATGACGTCGCGTTTCCTGTTCTCCCTGTACAAGTTGCGCCGGCCACGAGCACCAGAGGGGGTGAACCCCAGGGGAAGATCGCCAATGCGGCACAAAGATGCCTCTCTCTAGCTGGAGCCCACCGGACTCACCTTGCCTGTGCAGTTGCCCGCTCTTGGCTTCAGGGTCACGCCTCTGCCCGATTACCCCGTCACATCTGTCAGACAAAGTCATGCACCCTGCGCAGCTTCACCAGTTGCTCTGCTCACTTTTGGTCCCTTATATTTTTCTTCCCTGAGATCCATTGATTCTGAGACCGCTGGGGCTCCCCTTTCCAGTGAGCTGCTCTCTCCAGCAGATACCACTTATCGTCAGCCAGCAGCAAGAGAAGCTCAGTCTTTTTCTGACAGTCTCCCATGTACGTGGCGGCTTCTGCTCTCCTTCTAACTATGATACTCTGTGCTTGCTGGCCAGGGCAGCTTGTCCTGGAATCCACCTCTCATTCTCCAAATCCACTTGTCAGAGGTTTAGACTTATATACGCCTTCATGCAATCTCAGATCGCAAAATCAATTACTTCTTCAGGTTCCATCTCCAAGATCCACCAGATTAGCAGTTACTTGTGAACGTGCATTTTCGATTGCAGGACCTATCATGTGGAACACCATTCCCCACCCACTAAGCACTGAAATATCATCTTTTTAGACAAGCCTTCAAAGATGTATGCAAATCCCAGTCATAGACTTATTTACTTTAATTTTTGTTGTAGCTTTTATCTCATGATGTGTTTTATTTTATATTGATATTTTACTGTTAGTTCTAATTTATTTGTTTTTATATTTTCTTACTTCATCTTGTTTTATCTTCTTGATGCTTATGAATGTACCTTTGTAAACCTCCCCGAACTTTGGAGATCACGATCTATAAATAAAAATAAATATTCTTGTATTGTTGCCTTCTGGAGTGATATCATTCTGTTTGTTTGTTTATAGAGTGACAAAAGTAAGGTTGCTTTTGGACATAAAGGTGCTCCTTTTTGATTTCATGGCAGGCATTGCTACTGGCCAGAAATTTCTGAAACTTTGGCTGAGGAAGGTTTTGTTGCTCAACAAAAAAGTTATTTTGCAATGTTGGTTGAAAGAAGACCCTCCCACCCTAACCCAATGGAAAAATCTGGGGCATCTCACGTGTGTCTTGAGAAATATGTTGAAAAATTGGATCTACTGATGAAGAGAGAGACTTTTTTATGAATTTGGCACCTCTGTATTGAGTTGTTACCCCACAAGGTTTGAAGTGAGATTTATTTATTTATTTAACAGTTTTTTTTATACCGACCTTCATAGTAAATAACCATATTGGATCGGTTTACATTTAACAAGGGTATAACTGGAGTAACAGATCAAGTAAACGAAAGAAAACAATAGGTAGGAATAAGTCAAAGTTACAATCAACAGGGAAGGAGAACTTGGAAGCTTGCAACAAGCTGGAAAGAAGATAAGGCAGGAAATAAATATAAGGGTTACCATAGAGCGTACGGGTTAAAAGTTTAAAAGGTGCTTTAACCTGGAAGTGTCAGAGTCCATTGTTTGTGAGTATAAATGCCAGACCGGGTAAGTGTGAGGACAACTAGTGATTGTCTGGTGGATCGGTGAAGGCTTGATGATCTTGTCCCCCTAAAGATCTGAATGATCTTTAAGGGGACATTTTGAACCCTTTTATATGTAGGTTTAATGGGTGTATTTTGATTTAGGGGCATTGCTGGGGAGAGAGGGGTGCTGCTTGGGGAAGGGAAAATACATTTAAAAGAATAGAGACACTGGTAAGAGTCCATCCATGATCCCGAGTTGTACATTTTGGTTATTATTGTGTCTGTTTATTGAAAACTCATTAAAAAAAAGATTTAAACATAAATTCTGTAACTGAATTGGTCTCCTCCACCTGTAGGCTATTCCAGATGTTCACCACCCTCTCAATAACTATTTCCTCATATTTTCTCTCATCAGGGGTGATCCAAGAAACTATAGACCAGCAGCTTGACAACAGTGCTCGACAAATGTTAGAAACCAATGCCATTCATAAAAAATAATCCTTGGCAATATAGATAGACTTGGCTTACTGGGGAAGAGTCAACATGGTTTTAGTAAAGTCTTGTCTTACCAAATGTTAAGATTGTTTTGAAGCTATAAATAAATATGTAAATAAAGGTGAGCAAGTATTTGAATTTTCAGGAGACATTTGAGAAACACTTCATTAAACTAAAAAGTCATGGGATAGAAGAAGACTGTTTTGTTGTGGATTGGGAACTGGTTAAAAGACAGGAAATGGAAAAAGGTCATTAGTGGAGCACCATAGGGATCGATTCTGGGATCTATGGTGTTATTGATCCATGTTGTGACCACACCTTGAGTACTGTGCACAGTTCTGGACATCCAATCTCAAAAAAGATATAGCAGAACTGGAAAAGGTGCAGAAGAAGAGAACAAAAATTGGGATGGAACAGCTACCCTATAATGAGAGGCTACGCAGGTTAGGGCTCCAGCTTAGTAAAGAGACAGCTGAGAAGGGGATATAATAGAAGTTTATAAAATCTTGTGGGGTGGAACTGGTAAATAAAATATCGTTATTTATCCCCCCTTCAAATAATACTTAAAGGGACACTCCAACATTTTATTGTTAGCTAAAAAAAAAAAAGTAATCCTGCAGTGTTGGATGAGAGCAGAAGCACCAACTGTAACCCAGTGGAGAAACCTGATGCATGTATGTATACGAGCAATATGTTGAAGAGACTGACCTCCTTCGGAAAAACAAGATATTCTTGCAGATCTGGTACTTACCTCTTCAATCGTTACCACCTAGAGCCCTGTAGTGATATTCTGAATGATCTTTGAAAGCCTGATTGGGACATTCTTTGTGGATGTGGTGTCTGGAAGGAGGATATAAGCCTTGTTTGGGAAGGAGGGGTAGCGAAGAATTCTTGGATTGTTAGGGACACTGGGAAGAACTCACCATGTTCAGTAATTGTTATTCTTGTGTGTTTGAGGTCTGAGAGTCAATAAAAGTTATTTAAACCTAAAACAAATTGTTGAAAGTACTTTTTCGCTCAACACACAATCAATCTGTTGCCAGAGGACATGGTCAAGGCAACTAGCATAGCAGGGTTTGAAAGAGGTTTGGACAAGTTCTTGGAGGAAAAATCCATAACACATTATTAGCCGGGTAGGCTAAAAAAAAACCCCCCAGCTATTTCTTTTCCCGGGAGTGAGTAACGAGAAATAGATCTTCTTTTTGGGATCTGACTTTTCCTGTGACCCGGACTGGCTACTGTCAGAGACAGAATACTGGGCTCAGTGGACCTTGCTCTGACCCCGCATGGCATTTCTTATGCTCACGCCCTCCAGCTTCAGATCTTGACCGCCTTGACCCTGAAATTCTTTTTCTATGGGAAATTTCACCTCCTTGTACTTTACGCGACCTTTTTTTTGTATGTCTCTCTCCTAGCTTCTCGTCTTTTCTACAGCAGTACTGTGAGGGGGAGCATGAAGATGTATCCTCTATCCAGCCTTTCCCCGGCAGCTCACTAAACAGAGCCTGAATTGCCCTGGGGAGCTGAGATCTGAGCGTTTTGGCAGGCCTGCCTTGGTTTTCCACAGAAATCTGCATTTTATTGCCATGCCCAAACTCATGATTCCAACAATTAATCATTTCCGAGCTGTTTTTTTTTTTTTTTTATTTTAAAGGTTACGATATCTTTTATTGGACTAACTGAATGCAAAAAAAAATATGGCTATCTGCCAGTTAGCATTTCAAATGCAATGAATCCTGCAGAGGCACGTGGGACTTCCAGTACTGTAAATAAAAAGAAACCGAGAGAAGGAAGAAAAACACCAAACTGATCGTGTATTCTTTCTCATCCTTTGCAGCCCCGTGACATCACTCCCATGGAACATTAGTGAAAGTATTAGACCTCCTGAAACAGCATGTCTCTTCTAGAATCAATATGCTAACCACCTTTTTTTTTTCTTTTCTATCACACAGAAAATTTAAAGCTGAATTTTTAAAGCCAGGCGTGCGCCAAAATCAGATTTTATAAGCCGCCCATGTGCACGCACAAGTTCCGATGTGCGGATATCTTGCATCATGGATAAAAGGGGTGGGGACTAGGCGTTCTGGGGAGGGTGGGGCCAAGAGATGTGTGCGCAATTAGCTACGCACACGCCCAAGTATATTTCAGTGCAAACTTAAATCTGCTATGGATGAGGCGTAAGTCTTAAAACTATTTCCAGGCATCTATGACGTGTTTGAGGGGTCTGGATTAACTGGGTCGAGTGTAGACCTAAAGAACCGGGGAGGGTTGGTGGACCCAGCTCCAGACTGGGCAAACCGATGGATGAACTGGTGAAACCGGTCACGGCATGGACGCATGTTTGTTATAAAAAATTCCCTCGCTTGCGTGTCCCGAAGCCGAGCTACGCTGCTGTGTGTGTGCACAAACTTAAAATTAGGAGTACACATACGCACACCAGACCGATTTTATAACGGTATCTGCGTGTGGGATACAAAATTGCCACGAATCTGGCCATGCGCACATTTACACATTTATTATACGAGTGCCCGCGTGCCGTCTGAAAGTTACTGTCCCTGAATTAAAATAACTTAGAATGTAAATAAGCTTATGAAATAATTTAAATCGGGAGCCCCGGTTACGTTATTTAATGCTGAGACACATTAAGGTCTCTCTCAGGCGCCGCGCGCCGACGCCGCACGCCGAAGGAGCACGACAAAGGGGCTTGCCCCTTTGTCTCGCCCCTTCGGCTCAGCCCCGAGGGTGCCCCGAGTCTACCCCAGGATCTTCAGTTCCACCTCAGCCGACTATCTATTTCAATCTCTATCAGCACAATAGTCTCTTCAGCAAATTTACTAAGCCTCAGACCTCATACATCAAAATACAGCCACCATCATACACCAATCTCTATCCACCCAATTCTTACCCTACACCTGCGCTAACCACGCCAGCTTCTCCTGAGCTCCAGCTCAACTCCAGCCAATTAGCCCTGCAGTGAAATACTCTATTCGCTCTATATCGACCACCTATGTTCTAACCTAATACCTCCTTATACTACAACTTCTATTGAAAAGCGGACCCTTCCACCATTCCCTAGGGGAACTAAAATCCTCTATTACATTCCTTTGCTAGACCTGCATTCTTCTATTGATAGTCTACCCTATAGGAAATCAACTTTCCCGTTCCCTCACACATACAAAGATTAAAGAATAAACTTATTTACCAACATTTGACGACGTTAATCTCATTCTACCTATAATGCAAAGATACACAATACCCATCCTATACCACAGTCCCTCTTCTAAGATGAAATTTCCATTGCAACACCAATTCAAACCATATAGAAACCTCATTCCAGTCATGATCTCCCCACTTACCCAATTCCTTGGGCTAGCCTTATTCTCTCTAACTCTATTCAATGCGCAATCAATTACCAAAAAAACCCATATCCTACATGACTACCTGCTTGATTCCAAACCAGACATCTGTGCGATCACAGAGACGTGGCTGAAGCCGACAGACACAGTCTTAATAAATCAACTTCCCACCCAGATATATGACGTCTTTTCAATACCTCGACAAAAGAAAAAAGGAGGAGGACTTCTTTTAGCAGCCAAAAAAGATCTTAATCTCACCCAACAACCCATCAACTCATCATCTAAACTGGAGGCAGGCCTGTTCAAATCAAAAACTCTCCAGATCCTCCTCATTTACGCCCCTCCTGGGTTGTTAAACCTTGATGTATCGCCTTTAGTGGAAATTATAGCTAAATACTTGACCTTGGATACTCCTTCCATCATCCTTGGGGACTTTAATCTACACATTGACGTCAGGCCTCAATCATCTAATTGTGAAGCTCTCCTTTCCTCACTCTCAGCTATGGGCTTTACCCAAATTATCACCCAACCCACTCATAAAGGGGGTCACACCCTTGATCTTATCTTCACAAATAATAACCTCATACAACTCTCATCCCCTTCCTACCTTCCAGTACCATGGTCAGACCACTTTATGATCACCTCCACTTTTAAAATGACGACAGGATCTCTTGCACCCCTGCCACCAACAACACTGCACTATAGGAAATCTTGTCCTTCAGAAGCCCTTGACAATTCTCTATGCAAAGAACTACCCAACTTGGATCTTTCGAACCCTAATGCAGCTATACTTTCTTGGCAAAATATCACTGAAACCATAGCAAATAATCTATGCCCTCTATCATCAAAGAATTTCAATCCATCTCAGAAACATAAACAACCATGGTTCTCTTTGGAGCTTCGCACATTAAAACAAAGCCTAAGACAGAAGGAAAAGAAATGGCGGAACTCCCCCAATCCTCAATCTCTAGCCATCTACAAAGCAGCTCTCCATCATTACAGAACCATGACACTGCGAACCAAAAAAGACTTTTACGCCCACCGTATCCATGATATGTTCTTCGATGCAAAGGCCCTTTTCGCTTATGTTTCAGACCTCACTAAGATTACTTCAGCACCAATTTCTGATGATATAGCCCAATCAAAGGCCAATGAACTGGCCATCTTCTTCCAGAGTAAAATTGCTAATACCTTGGCTAAATTACCCTCCAATCCTATCACACCTTCTCTAGATCCCCTCTACCGCCCTAACTCATTCACAACATTGGAAACATTCGAACCCACCTATTCTACAGAGGTGGAAACTATCCTCAAAAGAATGAAACCCTCCTCACATCCACAAGATTATATCCCATCTAAATTACTGCTTCTAATACCAGACTCCATCTCCAAATACCTAGCAGACATTATTAACTGCTCATTTTCACAAGGTATCTTCCCAGACACTCTCAAACTAGCAACTCTCAAACCTATCCTCAAAAAACCAAACTTGGACCCATATGATCTAAAAAATTATCGACCAATATCTAATTTGCCT
Organism: Rhinatrema bivittatum; assembly: GCF_901001135.1. Lineage (NCBI taxonomy): Eukaryota > Metazoa > Chordata > Amphibia > Gymnophiona > Rhinatrematidae > Rhinatrema > Rhinatrema bivittatum. The sequence goes on along the minus strand of NC_042628.1, from coordinate 19,613,592 downwards.
TTTATAGCCAAAATCATGGAGAAAGTAGTAAATAATCAACTATCAAATTACTTGGAGGAAAATAATATCCTTCATCCTTCACAATATGGATTTCGGAAAGAACATAGTACGGAATCACTCCTCATATCACTCCTTGATCAAGTATACCTGGGATTTGACAAAGGATGCTCCTTCCTGCTTGCACTCCTTGATATCTCCGCAGCTTTCGATACAGTCAACCATGCTATATTATTAAACCGGCTATCCGACATAGGAATCTCAGGATCTGTCTTCAGATGGTTCGACTCATTCCTCAGTAATCGAGGTTATAAGGTTAAAATCAATAATATGGAATCTCCTTATACTAATTCCCCACATGGAGTCCCCCAGGGCTCCTCTCTATCTCCCACTCTATTTAATATTTATCTCCTCCCTCTTTGCCATTTCCTCTCGTCGCTAAATTTGAAATTCTACGTATACGCAGACGATGTCCAAGTTTTGATTCCTATAACAGGCTCTTTGGACTCAGCAATCAAATTATGGGAATCTCACCTTCAAACTATTAACCATCTCCTTACTAGCCTCAACCTGGTGTTAAATACTGCTAAGACTGAAATCCTGCTTATCACCCCTGAAAATAGTCTACACTTACAACAATTGCACACTACCTCCCACATCACTCATGCTAGAGATCTTGGAGTTATTATTGACAACCATTTGAGCTTAAAGAAATTTATAAATTATACTATAAAAGAATGCTTCTACAAGTTACAGGTGCTTAAAAAACTCAAGCCTCTCCTATATCACCATGACTTCAGGACTGTACTCCAAGCAATCCTGTTCTCTAAGGTCGATTATTGTAACTCGATCCTACAAGGTCTACCAGCTGTTACATTAAAACCTCTGCAACTACTCCAAAACGCAGCTGCAAGGATTTTGACCAACACTAAGCGCAGAGATCAAATCACGCCCATTTTAAAAGACCTACATTGGCTTCCAGTTAATTTTAGAATTGTTCACAAATTCCTCACCATTATTCATAAAAACATCCACCACCAGACTCCACTAGACCTACTACACCCTCTCAAATTACACTCTTCAGCTAGACCTTTGAGAGATGCCTATAAGGGATCCCTTCATGTTCCCCCAATCAAATTGGTACAAAGATTATCTATCAGGGACCGGGCCTTTTCAACAGCAGGCCCCACCATTTGGAATACACTACCCCCAGACCTCCGACAGGAAACCTGCCTCATAAATTTTAAAAAGAAACTGAAGACTTGGCTTTTCGGTAGAGCCTTTCCTGTCTCCTAGACTATATCCTACTAAGATATTTTTCAATCAGCTGTACTTTAATAACTAGCAGAATGTCATATAATCATGTTATAATGCTAGAGTTATTCTCCTGAGGTTGGCCTCAAGCCCCTTCTCTCTGTTATATCTCTCTACTTTGATTATCTGTCTCTTCATTTCCAATTCCTAGTTACTCACCCTTGTTATAATGTAACTTTTTACTTTCTGCTCACAATCTGTCTCCTCTTTTGAGGTTTGACTAGTTACTGTTAATGTACTATCGTTCTATGTAAACCGAGTTGATTTGATCTGTATCAAGAAAATCGGTATATAAAATCCCTAAATAAATAAATAAATAAATAAATTAAGGACCGCTGGACCGTGGTGGTGGTGGTGTTAACTGGAAGACTGAAATGGCAAACATTTTCCTGTGCGGTTACTTTGCAATGTCTTCCACTCCGGTTTGAAGCACGGTTTTTCATCTGCATTAAAAAAAAAAAAAAAAAGTCATTGGCATCGTCAGAAATTATTTTTCATTGGATGGAAAAATGTGTGCGTTTGCCATCATGAAAAATGCTGAGGGCTTATCGCTTTCTTTCTTTTTCTCTCAATATCTCTTCTAGGCACCTCCCACCCTTCCTTTTTGTTTTTTGCACAGTGATAGGTGAACATCAGGAAAATGTAGTCAAATATTAGTAGGAGTTTGGGAAAACTCCAAGCTGCATGCTTCCTGCAGATGGAAGGATTGAGAACGCAGCCTTCCACGTGAAAGTTTCATTCTAAGACTCCAGCATGCCAGCTTTCCTGCAAATCTGAAAGTTTTTTTTACTTCTCGCTGTAGGGTTCAGGTAGTCTCACATTATATAACATCTCAATTAAAAATAATGCTCACAAAATTATTCATCTGAAACTGAAATAGCTAATGTTTGTTAATAGAAATCAAGCGTGGAGTTTGCCGTGGGTTTTAATGGCATTTTAAACTGTATTTTGTGGGACTAGGTTATTTTAATGGAATTATAGGGACCACTCGCTTATCTAACAGTGCTTTGAGGATTTTCAGTAAAGTTAAAAATAATCAAAGTAAATGTAATAACCTGAGAATGTAGAGCTCCCTTTGCCAAATCCTTACTTACAGTTAAAAGCCTAGCATTGCACTTGAAAGGGGTCCCCTCAGTGGGAAGAAATATTGACATGAGAAAGCGGCCTGTTTCTTCCACTTTAATGAATAGGATTGCTTAATAATAAAGTTGCTACAAATTATTTCTCTAAGGCAGAAGTTCCCAAACCAGTCCCGGAGGAATCCCCCAGCCGGTCGGACTTTCAGGATATCCGCAATGAATATGCATGAGGGAGATTTACATGCTCCGGAGGCCAGTGCCTGCTAATCTATCTCATGCATATTCACTGCGGATATCCTGAAAACCCAACTGCCTGGGAGTCCCCAGGACAGGTTTGGGGACCCCTGCTCTAACATAAATGTGGCCTGTACTAATGTAGAGCCCACCATCTTGTACAAATTAAAATGTCACGCAGAATGGATTATTTTTGCATGGAAAAAAATTATGGGTTTAGAAAGATTAAGAGGGAAACGCTCATTACAGCCAATGTCAATTGACTGCATATAATTTTAGAAAGGCAGGGCCTTAAGGGCCATTTTAGGCAGGGAATCACTATCACCTGTACTCTGGATATGAACTCTGCATTTCAAATTTCATATATTAATGCTAAGACTTAAACAAAGATCTTAGAATTGTGGCTACATGATGTTAGGTTCCACTTTAGGAGTTACCACCCAGGAAAGAGATGTAGGCCTCATAGTTGATATAACATTAAAATTGTCGGCTCAGTGTGCTGCGGCGGTTGAAAATGCAAACAGAATGTTAGGAATTAAAAGGAAGGGAATGATGAATAAAACAGAGAATGTCATAAATCCTCTGTACCGTTCCATGGTGAGTCCGCACCTTGAATACTATGTGCAATTCTGGTTGCTTCATCTCAAAAAAAGATATAGTTGCACTAGAGAAAGTACAGAGCAGGGTGACCAAAATGATAAAGGGAATGGAATGGCTCCCCTATGAGAGAGGCTAAAGTGGTTAGGGCTGTTCAGTTTGGAGAAGAGACAGCTGAAGGGGGGATATGATAGAAGTCTACAAAACCATGAAAGGACTTGAATGGATAAATGTGAATGGTTATTTACTCTTTTGGATAATACAAGGACTAGAAGGCAGTCCATGAAGTTAGCAAGTAGCACATTTAAAACAAATTGGAGAAAATTCTTTTTCACTCAATGCATAATCAAGCTCTGGAAATCATTGCCTGAAGATGTGTGTAAGGCAACTAGTACAGCTGGGTTTAAAAAAGGTTTGGATAAGTTCCTGGAGGAGAAATCCATAAACTGCTATTAATCAACAGAGAATAACCATTGCTTGTTGCCGGCATTAGTAGCATGGGATCTATTTAATATTTGCATACTTGCCAGGCACATGTGACTTGGATTGGCAACTGCTAGAGACAGGATATTGGGGTTGATAGACCCTTGGTCTGACCCAGTATGGCATATCTTATGTTCTTGTGACCCTCAAGGTACTCCACAAGATAGTGGAACGAGTTCTGCCAAGAGTTTATGCCATTGAAATGTGTTCAATAGAGAGGGAACCAGGATACGGAAACAACATCCTGGAGTTTCACTTTGGGAAATTTGATTAAGCATAGCACTTCGAGAGAGGATTATAGAGCAGACAGTGGGCAAAAGGAATACAGACTCATAACTGTACTGCACATACAAGCAGATAGGAATTACCTGAGAAATCTCACACTGGTAATACAAAGTAGCACTATCAGTGCAGTCAACAGATTTCATTGGGAAACAGATTACTATTACAGGGAGGAGAATGCAGAGGGAGCACTCTGAGAAATGTTGCTGGATCTGCATGGCCTTGCCGGACGGTTCCTGGCCGCCACATAACCTGCCAACATTAACCTGATTGGCTCCTGGGGAGCCGTGGCCTATTCGTTCCACGACCTGCTATGTTTTGAGATTCTGCTATAGTGAGTGCTGCTTTTTTTTTTCTCTCATTTACAATTTTGATGTTCCATTAGCTTTTAATTGGCGTCTGCAAACCTCTTTGTAAATATTGTTTTAATGATTTTCAATATAAAGTACTTGCAATGATTGAGAAGGAAATTAGACTTTTGTTATTACAATTAAATGAATAATTTATAGCACAATTCTATGCAGATAGGTGCAGAGATTAAACTGCATAAATCCACAAAGTTTCTTTCCTTTTGCTGTACTTGGCTGACCTCGATTAGGTTTCATCCAAAGTGAAAGGGAATCGGGATGCTCGAAACTAATTTGCAAAACTAGAGCCTCTAAGAAGTATAATTCAACTTGGTGCTTAATAAATATATATATATTTTTTTTTTTAGATATTTGCGAATCATTTTGAATATAAATATCCTCCTTCTTAGGGTTGTAAATTTGACCTTGGTGATACCATAGACATCAGCAATTTTATGCAAAATAATGTTTGTGCTGCCTTCAAAGCTTATGCTGGTTTTGACTGAAGAATATATTTTTCTCCATCATTCCCCTGTCCCCTCCAAGCAGGGGGATTGTACAGGAGGACAAGAGGTCCCAGTCTTGCTTTCACCCCATTCAGAAGTAGTTCTGATTTTTCCTATAAAATTCCTTAAGAAGAGCAGGATTACATCTCCCTGTACACCATGGTTCAGCTTGCCCTGCCCCCTCCCCTCCCCCCATAAGAAGCTATATGGTCATCCTATCTTTAAGGGCTGATCCTCCCTCCCACCCTTATATCATGCACATCAGACAAAGGGTCAGACGGAGCTCACTGAGTAAGCCACAGCTGTTGATGTCACCATGCAATATGCACACAAAACCGTAAGCACTTGCTCAACCTGGTCCTCAGGATCCCCCCAGCCAGATGGGTTTTAGGATATCTGTAACGAAATACGCAAGCAATCCATTTCTGTGCATTGCCTGCACTACATCGCTTTTGCATATTCCTTGTGCAGATCCTGAAAAGAAGGCTGGCCAGGTAGGCGCTGAGGACAGATTAAGAAACACTGAGTATATTTTTATTGATCTTTATTTCCAAAGAAAAAAAATGTTTTGGTTTTTTTTTTTTTTTTGCTGGATGCAAACTTTTGTAGATTTTATGCCACATTTAAGGATCAGGCAAAAACAGAGTAAAACAAAAAAAAAAAGTACAAAAGCCTGCAAGTGGGTTTGTCTGCAAAGTTTGGGAATAGCACCTGTTTTGCTCAGGGATTTAATTTCCTGCGTCTTCTGAAAGACAAAACATTCTATAGAAGAAAAACCTTACGGCCTGATTTTAAATGGGCCACACGCGTAAATTTCGGGGGGGGGTTACGCGCTGCGCGCACCGTGCACTTCACAACAGACCCAGCTACGCGTGTAACCCCCGTTGCGCACAGAAGTGCCAGGCCCTGCAAAAGGGGGTGGGCCTAGGGTGTGGTCTGGGCGGGGCGTGGGGGCAGGTTGGGACACCGCCATTAGCCGCTGTCCCGGGGAAGTGCGGGCCGGCAGCAACCCGGCGCGCGCAGATTACTTCTGCTCTGGAGGAGCGGTAAGTAGGAAAATAAAAAATTGGGGGATAGTTAGGGTAGGTTTAGGGGACGGAGGGAAGAGGGAGGAAGGATCGTTAGGGGGTAGAAAAGTTCCCTCCCAGTCCGCTCCTTAATTGGAGCGGACTGGGAGGGAACTGGGGAAGCCCAATTGCAATCCTGCTAAAATCCCCCCCCTCCCCCCCATGCACAGAGCTGGCCACCTGCCTGCACCCTCGCGCGCGGACATGAAAATCCGGTGCGCGGGACCCATATTTTAAAGCATACGTGTGCGATGCGTACATGTTATAAAATCAGCGAGTCCATGTTCGCACACCGGGAACCGCGCACGCATGGACTCGTGCCCGCAGGTCTTAAAATCGACCCCTTAGTGTGAGCAAAGCCTTGCGGTAAAAGCATTAATCAAATTCAGCTCTTTCACATACTGAAAATATGAAGAAAAGTCACAGCAAAATGTAAGCCTTGATTTTCAAAACAACCTCCACCCATAAAACCCTGTTTGATATGCATAAGGGGTGCTCTGAAAGTTGATTGGGGATTGTGCGTGTGAAAGTAAGAGTGAAACCCCTTTTCACACGTGCTTCACCCACTCGTGTCAGGGCGAGGCAGGGCTTCCTAAACCTGTGCTGGGAGACTCCGTAGATGCACATTTATCTCATGCATATTCATTGTGGATATCCTGGTTGTGGGGTCCCCAGGATAGGTTTGGGAAGCCCTGCTTTATATTCTTGCAAGTATGCGTGTAAACGTACATGCAGAAAATTACACCTGCTCCGGAGTAGTTGTAAGATTGTATAGTCATGTGTGTACTGGGCAAATGTGACTTTTCCAAAGCAGGTTCATGCACAGGAGTCCTCTTGAAAATCAGGGCTGAAGTCTGCAACTACTTTGACAGCTACATACTTTGCAGTAATTTTGAAAGGGAAAAGATGAGTATGCTTTTACTTTGAAAGTGATACCGGAAAAACTGTCTGCACACATTTATACCAATAATTTCTGTTGGCAGATTTTCCTAGAAAATTCTGTGCTTCTTTTTATTAATTCAAACGTAGGTCTGTAAGTGCAAACCCTTGCCCAACCTTACTCCCAAGAATGCCTCCCTCTACTGTGGGTAAAAGTATGCACATAGAAGCACTAGGTATATACTTTTATCTGCATGTAGGATGGGCAATTTTCTAAAAACCAGTTTCCATGGGGAAACGACTTTTAAAATTACCTAACCTAATTGCTGCAATACAAATGCACATTACCACGTGCATTTAATGCAAAACTTTTACCACACCACTAGCGGTCTAGTTAAAGTTCTGCATTAATGGCAGCATTAACATAAATGTGTGTGTTAACTTGATTCATGCTAGATATAAATGGGCTGATTTGCATAATTTTGCATGTTAGCTCATTTACATTTTTGGCACTCTAGAGCACATTAAACACAAAATCTGCGCACCAATGCAATGCGTTAATGCTACATTAACACGCATTAAACAGTAATATGGGCATTTAACAATGTTCACATCTGTAGTAATGTAAATGCTGTTTAGTAAGTGGTCTCCTAAATCAGCTAGAACTTCACAGTGGGTAATGTAGTAGGAAAAATGATCAAAGAAATGATAAAAATGTAGTTTTACTTTCTAAAATGTTTGCTAAAATTGCATTTTCTAGTTCTTTTAATAGAGGCTCCTATTGCCATAGAAAGAGCCACTGACTTTGCCTTCAGCTTATGACATCTAACTCAGGACTCATGCAATTGCACAGTAATAAAATTTGTACCTTGGGAATAATCACTTAATTATCTCGTAGAGCTTATACATCTCATTTCCCAACATTTTAAAGTAAATCTTCTAAAAAAAAACAACCAAACAAACAAATGGTATTTAGATCAAAAGACTATGGGCCTGGTTCAAAAATGAACTTTTCTTATTTTGTGCCTATGTCTCTTCTTCAAATCTATAACAGAGAAATAGACATTATTGCTCTAAAACAGGGTTTTGGGGTACTGACTGAGCAGCATGGGGATATATTCTTTGCCACCGCCACAGTCTTGTGAGTAAATGCAACATTTTGATTTCCAGGCCCATCAAGTCCATATTCATGAGCACAAAAATTGCACTGGAAGAATGTCTGAATAAAAGAAGTTAAGGAAATGATCATTATTGGCAGGCCTGGTGCAACCGGGTGAGCATCCCGTGCATTTGCACAGGGCGGCACCCCTGGGGGAGGTGGTGAACCGGCGGCAGCAGGAGAGGCTGCAGGCAGTCGAAGAAGGAGAGAGGCTGCAAGCTGCTGGCAGCCGTCGGAAAGGCCATGTGCTGTTTGTGTGTGTGTGTGTGCATGTGCACCTTCCGCCCTCCCCCACCCACCCCAAATTAGGAAGGCCCATGAGGTCGTAGTGAAGCTCATCCCGCCATGGCCTGAAGATGTCAGGAGACCCATGGGGCTGTGGTGAAGCTCATCCTGCCACGGCCTGAAGACATCAGGAAGCCCGCAGGGCCATGGTAGAGCTCATCCTACCATGGCCCAAAGATAACAGGAGGCCATGTGTGTGTGAGTGACTGAGAGCTTGTGTGTATCCGAGAGCCTGTGTGATTGTGCATGTGTGTGTCTGTGTGAGAGCCCGTGTATATGTCTGTGTGCCTGTGAGAGCCCATTTGTCACATATTGGAGCAGACTGGGAGGAAACTGGGGAAAGCGTGTTGCTGCACGCTTCTTAGAAAATGTGCACACGCATTCACATGTGCATGGGTAGAAGATTTTATAATATGCACGCGTTGATGTTATAAAATCAGTGCATGCATGTGCGCATGCCGGGAACCGCGTGCACATGGACGCCTGCGCGCAGGTTTTAAAATTGACCTTATAATGTATTTGTGAGGGAGAGGGAGTATGTGAGAGAATGAATGTGTTATTCTGCATATGTGTGTGAGAGAGAAGATAAAATTTGGGCGTCCCTACCTCCCCCAATCCACGACAATCTCAGGGTAACTGGGAATCAGAAGATCCCAGGTATGGAGAGCAGGAGATTTTTCTAATCCTTATTAGTTTTAATTATTGGGTGTAATTTGATAATTCTACTCTTTTGAAATATTTAATTTTTTTGGGGGGGGGGGGGAACAGACATTTTTTTAATTATTGGATTTTTTATTCATCAGATGTTTTGAAATATTTTATTGATGTTTGGGAAATTTTGTATGTTCTATTCATTAACTGTTTGAAATATTTATTCTTTTTATGAATATGATTTTACTTTTATGATTAATGTTTTATATTTCTTGATTTTATTATTGAATGTTTTTATGAAGAATGGTAATGTTTCTGGTTTTCCATTCTTGTGGGATCCAGTTCATTTCTTCTCAGCATGTTTCTGTTGGTACTTTCTGATTTCTTCATTCTGTATTTGGTGAGAGTCTGTCTGTGTTCTGCATATGTGACTGAGGTGAGGTATTTTGCTGTATGTAATTTCTGTGTAGGGATCTTTAGCATCCTGGTTTCCTAATAAGAGTTTTTATTGGTGTTCTAGGGCCTGGTATAATGGGGACGATTTTAAATGTTACGCGCGTGGGGTACATTTGTGCGAGCTACCCGGCACGCCCAAATGTATACCTAATTTTATAACATGCGCGCACTGCCGCGTGCATGTTATAAAATCCGGGGTTGGCGCGCGCAAGGGGGTGCACACTTGTGCACCTTGCGCACGCCGAGCCCAAGGGGAGCCCCGATGGCTTTCCCCGTTCCATCCAAGGCCGCTCCAAAATCGGAGCGGCCTCGGAGGGAACTTTTTTTCCGATCCCCAGCCCTAAGTAAAGGGCATGTTGACAGCTCACGGCTTCTGAGCTTCCATTCCATCAGCGATGTTTACGAGTTAAGTCATCTAAATTGCACGAATTATACGCATAGCAAATGAAAATACTAAAAAAAATTGATTCTGCCTTGGTCTTGACCGTCCATCTGGTCCTGCTCTTGAAGATCTTGCCTTTCCCTAGGATAAGGCAGAGGAAACTAGGGGAGGTGGGAGCAGGAAAGCTGGGGTTGGGGGGTGGGGGGGGGGGGAGCTAATTGTATTTATTTATTTATTTATTTAACAGTTTTATATACCGCAGTTCAGGTAACAATTAAGTTACTAATCACTTCGGTTCACATTTCAACAATTACAATGACAATATAAAGAATAGTTTATAATGTCTTAATATCTATAATTATCAAACTGTGATGGGTTGTAGGGTTTTGGCTGCAGAAATGGGGGAGTTTCTTGGGGGTGAGAGGTAAGGGGAAGGGAATTTATGATGGGACAGGCAGGACTGCAATAGAAAGGATGGGATTTTAGGCTGTCATGTTGACAGACTTTTACTAGTGATAAGTAATTAGCTTATGGGGTGGGTAGTGGAGGAGAAGGAGTTCCTTTATAAGGTAAATACTGTACATAACCTACAGAAGAGTTCCCTTACGAATTATAGGCTATTGAGAAATTGTAGGAGACTTGGTGACTTGGTTTTTAGGATTGAATGAGGATAAGCAGGCTATACATACATTTTTAAATAAATACACTGGAAACTAACCGAAGTATCTTCAGTCGCTGAACCATCCCCCGTCAGTCATTCTCCATATAACATTTAATTTATTTAACGCTGACATTTAGAAGCTTCCTTTCCAACCCAGTACTCAAGTAGGGCGCACAGTTTATTTTAAAAACATTTCCTAACTGCTTTCTCATCAAACTGAAAACATCAGACATAATAAAACAACAAGACACATCCAAACTACAGACATAAATCCAACATCTATTCACTTTGAAAGAGTGACTCCTCTCCTCTCCCTCCTTTGGAGCGATATCCCTATCTGCTTTCTGCCGTTTTCCACGCCGCCTTCGAGCATTTTATTGTACAGTTAATCTCATGCATAGCCTCCAATGGCGCGGGAATATATACATTGGTGGTAAAGAGGCTGGTGGCACTCTAATGATCACCGAGCTTGCCCCGGGCAAATAAATGTATTCATTTGGTGCATTTTCTCATGCCGATGTGCAGCATTTCTGCCTCGAGATTTATCTTCTTGCATAGCTGAGTCACAGAGTGCAGTCTCCAGTAAATAAGACCATTACTTGTGTTCCTTGAGCTGGGAGCAATCTAAGTTTTCCTTAAGGAGGTCACCTTTGCAGTTCATTTGTAGCTATCGCATTCTCATTACTTTCATAATCCCGCTTTTGCTTTCAGACAAGTTTCTATATTGGTGAGTTGTGTTTTTTTTTTTGGTTTTTTTTTTTTACTGCCTCAAAACTGTCTACCAGGAAAAAAGAAATTCTCTGGTGTACTTGCTATGAAATTTTCCTTGTTATCCTGTGATGTATTAAAACTGAAGTGCTGTAAATTTCAGTTGTCATGGTGATATTTTTTCTTGCTGTTTCTTGATTGGCCACCTGAGTTCACTTTCCTTTGGGTTTTCTAGCCTAATTAACTGTTATTTTTGTCTATGTGCAGGAATAAAAAAAACAAACCAAAAAAAACCCATACTGACAGTATTTGGCTGTGATTACAACCTTTATGCTATGAATTTTTATGCAAAAGGAGCAGAAATGCACAAACCTTGTTGCAAGGTGTTTATAAAAAAATAAATAAATAAAATAAATAATGAGAAGGAAAACTTATAATGTAACACTACAGTTCCTCCCTCCGCAATATCGTTCACAAAGATATTGAACAGAGCCGATCCCTGAGGAGCTCCACTTATCACTCTTCTTTCTTCAGACTAGGTTCCATTTACCACACCTCACTGACGTCTGTCAGTCAGCCAATTTGTAATCCATTCCACCACCCTGGGACCCACTCCCAGGCTTCTCATTTTATTCATCAGCCTCCTATGCTGGATCATATCAGAAGCCTTGCTGAAATCCAGAAGATCAAGTGATCTTCCTTGATCTAATTCTCTAGCCACCCAATCGAAAAATGCCTGCCTCCATATGTAGTTCTAGGTTATTAGGCCCAAGTTGTTGCAATGATTATGCATGTATAATATGCAGCCGTATTTGTTTTATAAAAAAATGAGTAGAGAATGTATGCATGTTCCAGCAAAACAAAGATTCTTGAAGGAGACTCTCCAGTTGTTCCCGCCATAAGTAAAAATACATTTTTTTTTTTTTTTAAACAGTGCAGAATACTAGTTTGCAAACATTTGCATCTCATCCAGCCATTAACATGGGCATTGGTATTACTTTAGCACAGACCTAGGTTAGGGTAAATGCAGGCATTTTAATACAGACTTGTACATAGGCTGAGGCCGCTGTTAATGCACGGTTTTGCGTTAACACATTTTAGTACCTAGGAGCGATTCAGAAGTCCGATACGTGCTGGCTCAGACTCTCAAGGTGAGTTGAGGCATGGACCGTGCTTTCCCTTTTAACGTCAGCAGTTCTTAAAATGTTTTGCTTTCAAGTAACTTCACAACTCAGAGTCACCGTAGTCCCAACTTGACCAGCCAGGTCCGAAATAAGAATTAGTGCCAAGGTGGAACAGGCTTGAATTTTGGCCATCTGAGCCACGCAAAAACCTCCTGCTTTCCTTCCTAACCATTTGGGAGCTACTCGGAGTCACTAAAGGAAGATCACAGAACGACATTAAATTGTCTTCCTACTATTCTTCTTTGTCTAGGAAGCACCTGAGGAAATATAAAATGCTTCAGGCCCTTAAAGGGCCCGACTTTCCTTTTCGGGGCTGAATTTTCCAAGCCGTTTAGCTGGATGAAGCTTTGTGTTCTGCACGCAAACCGCTGCACTTAAAACAGCATAAAAGTCATCGTGGCTCCCGGTTTTGCGCGAACTTTCACGTGAGACTTTCTGGGAGGCGGATTTGAGGAGGGAGTCTTAACGCTCCTAATTTGATTTTTAAAAAGTATGCGGGGGGGGGGGGGGGGAGTTCATCCATGCAAGCTGCGCCCTCAGCAAAGCAGGCGGGTTTGCAAGCGAATGTGGATACTTCTGCACCAAATTTCAAAGCAAGCTTATGTGCACGTGTTCGCTTAGATGGAACACTTGGGGGTGAAGTCTGCACGAAAAGCGCACACGCAGACTTCACGCCACCGAGCACAGTTATAAAATTACCCTCGCTAAGATATGGCAAAGCAGAGCCCCTCCCCCCAGGGAGCAGCTATTCAATGTTATCTGTAAACCCCACTGTTCCCCCCCCCCAGGAAAGTTTTTAAGAATAGTTTCAAATGTATTTGTAAAGCTTCCGTTAAAAATCTCTTGCCCTTGGCAGGTTTTCTGGAACACGCACGCAAAGCTAACTCCCAGAAGCCTCATTTTGATAGTCGTCGTCCTCACCAGGCTTTCTTTTAAAGACCTACGTTACATGGATCACCAAAGACAGGAATCATACCCTGGAGATCTTTCTTCGCTTCACCCAAATCTTCTCCCATCAAGTCATTCTGCACCTACCGGTGAATAAATGAGAAAATACAGCAGGAGCAAGGCCAAACGTTCAAGGATGGCGCATCACGCAGTGTGAGGAGAGAGAAACGGGCCCGCAGACGGGAACTAATACTCACAGCAGCACGAGAAGACAACTCTTTTTGAAATACTACTCTTGCAAATGAAACAATATCTGTCGGCGTTCTGTTCTCTTGTCCAGAGAATAATTGCATCTATTCCCTCAAACTTATTTTAACTCTGCTCACAATCAGGTCGATACAGTAACGTTGAGTTAAAGATTCCCGGTCTGTAACGTGCTGGGAGCGCACAATACAGACGAGTAAGGCCATCCAGCGATACAGTCTCCAGTTTCACGCGTCCTTAGCGCTTCCTAAACCCTTTCCTAAACCCTTTCCGCACCCAGCATGTAAATGAACGAAAAAGCTGTATAATGAAGGAATTAGCTATTCCCCTGTGATACTGTAACGGGCGCTGATATTATCTCCTCCGTAACCCGCTGTTCTGCCGCGGCCTTAACCTGCTAGTTTACCGCCTCCCCCTAGTAGGAGTTAGTGTAGTGTAGTGTAAAAACATTGCTTACCCGCCCTGGTCCCGTCCGGTCTCCTGCAGCCCCGTCCGGTCCCCTCCTCCCGAAGCAAAAAAAAACAAACGAAAAAGTAGCAAGGCTCGGGCCTGCTACGGTAAGTGTAAAAAGTGTAAAAAACAAAAAACCTGTGTGTTATATAAAAAAATAAAACAATTTTAAATACCTGTCGGAGGGCCGTGGGTCCAGGCGGCCGGTGGGCAGCCATCAGCGGCATCCGGTGGTCCCTTCTCCCTTCTTCCCTCCCTCCCCTGCCTGGATGAGCGCCAAAATGTGAGATCATTTGCATTAAGCCTGGCCTGCCGCCTTCAGCACGTTCATCTTCCTGGTAAGTCGTCAGACTATGCAAACCACGCTCAGACTCTCTACAACCGCTAGCGAAATCTTGTGTCATTCTTATTATTAGAGTCTCACTTCTCAGTAGTATATGCAGGGCCGGTGCATCCCATTTGGCGAACTGGGCGGTCGCCTAGGGGCGCCAGCCATTAGGGGCTGCCAAAGAAGCAGCCACGTGGGGCCGCGAGCAGAGCCTATGCCGCTCGCGATTCTGGGCCGGCCGCAAGCATCGCCCATCCCTGTTTGCAGCCCAGAGAAGCACCCAATCAGTGGGCCAGGGTGGGGTCTCCTGGGGCCTCCCTGGGCCCCTCCAAACCCCCAGTCCCCAGAAATAATCCTGCCCAGCTGAGGTCTCCCTGTGTCCCTCTGATTTCCCCACCCCAAATGATTAAGGGCCAGGGACTACTTACTGCTTCTGTAGGGGGGGGGGGGTTTCCTTGAAAAGAGGGGCAGGAGGGATCTGCAGTCACCTCCGCCCCATTAGCATCCCCTTTAAAATGCCGACTGGCCCTGAGACCAGCACCACGTCGATGTCAACAGACTGGCACTGAACGCCCCTCTCCCTCTAGAGAAAAGAAAAACAACTAACCAAAATAAAAAAAAAACGTTTTCCTTGTACATCCCGAGTAATCGGTCACCCGAAGCCAACTGGGGAAGCTTCTGCCAGAGTAAAAAAGTCAAACTCCTTGCAGAGAGCGATCACCAGGAGCCGAAGAGCAAGCAGAGATCCACGTCTAGGAGCTGAAACCTAGCTGAGCTGCCGGAGTCGGCCAGACGCTCTGAACCTGAGAGTAAGCGCCGACTCCTTTGTAAGAATCCTTGTTTGCTGGGGGAGAGCAGGGATCGTAACGTGTAGCTGGCTGATGAGAGAAAGGGGTAAGAACTTAGTTCATTCCAATGGAAGGCCTGCAGCAGGCAGGTTATAAACCATGTTTTGATTTTGGTTATTGTGCTTTGATGTATATGTTGCCTACCTACTAAGAGAGAGAGCAGCAGGCGTGTTTTCCTGAGAATTGACTGCTTGGAATAATCCTTACTCTAGGGTGTCGGCTGGAGCAAACCAATGATCCCTTAACCACATATATTTCACAAAAGCTTTAAAGTCCAATGCGTTTCTAGGAGCTCAATTTCTTTGCTTAAATTGTTGCATAAAATGATACCAGTGCAAGGTTCATACAGTCTGTTACTGATCATCCGATATGGAAATGCCTTCCAATAGATGATGACGAAATTGAATCCAATACAAAGTAATCAAGGCACATCAGTGCTAGTTATTTCTGGGGGAATTATGCGCTACTGTGCAGTGCAGAATTTGCGCAGAATTCTCCTCCTGTGCAGAAGTTAGATTACTGGACCAGTGGCCGCTCACAGCTGGAGGTATGAGAGACCCGATGGTCAAGAGCAGAGCCCATCCTGCTTGCAATGAAGAACGAAGAGGCCAGTAGACCATGAGAGGAGCCCATCCCACTTGCGGTAAAGAACAAAGAGGCCAGTAGGCCGCAAACAGAGTCTATCCCACTTGCGGCTGCAGGCACAAAAGAGAGGCCCGGGATAGCTGAAGGCTGAAGTCCGCCTGCAGCTGTGAGACAGTCTGTGAGCCTATTGTGAGAGAGAGAGAGAGGAAGGGTGCATGTGTGTGTTGTGGTGTGTATGAAAGATAGACCGAGCCTGTGTGAGACAGTGTGTATGTGAGCAAGAGATTGGGAGCCTGTATGCCTGAGTGAGGGTATGTGTGAGAGAGAAGTTGTGTATGTGTGGGAGTAAGGATGCGTGTTTGTGTGTGAGAGAAGGAGCCTGTGTGAAAGTCTGTCTATGAGAGAGGGAACTTGTGTGAGAGGGTGTGTGCAAAAAAGAGAGGGAGCCTCTGGGAGGAGGTATGAATGTGAGATGGACAGAAGGGAGCCTATGTGAGGTGGTGTGTGGAGAGAGAGGGAGCCTGTGTGAGAGTGTGTGTGGGTGTGAGAAAGAGAGAGGGAGCCTTTGTGAGGGTGCAAGTGTGTGAGAGAGGGACAGAGGAAACCTGTGTTGAGAGGCTGTATGACAGAGGGGTCAAACTCAGAGTGGAGGGCTGGGCGTGGAGGTAGGGTGTTAGGGGTTGAGCCTGGAAGGGGGAGGGAGAGTTCGTGGAGTGCAATGGAGTTGAGGCCCAAGAGGTGAGAGTGAAAGGGTAGAAGGAACACTTTTACAGTGTACTTTTAGGGAAATTCTGCTCAAAATATTTAAAACTCTGCATGTTTGAGTAATACATTTTCTCTATTACATTTTACATTAATTATTTAGACTGTGATGTATATTGTGTTATCTTGATCAATATGAAGTATACAGAATTTTTAATTTTTATGTGCAGAATTGTAAAACTTTGGGGTCAATTTTAAAAGTGGCACGTGGGTGTCCATGTGTACGCGGTACCCGGTGGGTGCACATGGGCTCGCTGATTTTATATTGGCTCGCGTCTGTGTGCACAGGTGCCAACTTGCACGCAAGGGGGGAGGGGGGATTTTTTAATAAATGCACGCTGACGCAGCTAGGCCATTTCCCAGTTCCCTCCCAGTCTGCTCCAATAAAGAAACTTCCCTAACCCCCTAGCTACCCTTCCTCCTTTTTCCCCTCTCTGCCCCGACCCCTAAACTCACCCTATATAACCTTTTTTTTTTTTTTTTTTTTTTTTGGAACTTACCTGCTCTCCCGAGCAGAAGTAAGTTCTGGGCGCCGGCAGCCGGCCGCAATGCACTTCACTGGGAACAGCGCCTGATGGCGTTGTCCTGGCTGGCCCCTCCCCTGTTTAGAGACCCAGCTCTTCCACGTGTACCAGGATATACGTGCATGGCCGGGCCGCTCTGAAAACGTGCTTGGCCTGCGTGCGGCCCGGCCACGCGTGCATCTCCCAGTTTTTGCGCGCATCGGGGTTTGAAAATTGACCCATTTGGGCGCAGAGTTCCTCCGGCAGTGGTGTAGATTCTCTGCTTTCTTTCTTCTTGTCTGCTTCAAAGACTTGAGCTAGTGGAGATGCTGCTGAATCCTCTGTCCGCTACACCAATAAGTTTGTGCTGAATGTTACTTTCGTCTCAGTCAATTGTTTTTCTAGAGCTCAGACCATGCTGGCTAGAGGAGGCATCATAAGGAGCTGCTGGTCCAGGACATTTGCCACGTGTTGGCTCTAAGGCAGGAGACATGGCATGCAGCTTCTGTAATGTGGAGAGCTGTGCATTTTTTTTTTCTGTTTGTAAGAACAAACATCCAGCCTTGCCTTGCAGCAATAATGTAATGTTCATCTTGCTTCAGTTACATGTACCAAGTTATTTCCTAAGTTTATTTCAGTTGTTTTAAATTAGATTGTACTTTACTATAGTTTATTCGATATGTTCCATGTTCCATGTATGTTCCATGTAAACCGCCTTCCCGGCGATAGTTTTCTCTGTTAATTGTGAACCGGAGTGATATGTATTGTATACAGGAACTTCCGGTATATAAAAACCTAAAAAATAAAAAAAAAATAAAAAAATACCGTAGGTTCTTTGCCCGTAGAGCCAGTACTTCATGGAATAATAGAAAGCGTTTTGTGGAGCAGATAGCAGAGCGATGCTGGCCTCTCGCACAGCTGGGGCCTTGTATATATATCTGCCCAGTGCCAGCATCCCAAAGCATTCGAAAAAGGAAAGGAAGGTGGGGTGAGGATTAACTGAAAATTTTTGCATTCACGTCACACGGAAACCTTGATGAATACCTAGAAATTCAAACTCCTGGTGCAGGGTACCCGATAGGTAGTTATAAATGGTGTACTGGACAAGAAATTGAATCATGCAGCAATTATTTTGTTAAATTAAGTTTTCACAGAAATGGTTATGCCCACTTCAGTTCATTTTTCTCTTAAACACTCCATGTAGGCTCTTACACACGAGCACTTAAGCAGAGAATTAATTAGCATGTTAATGGACATCTTTTTCCTAACTGTAAATTAAAGTTTGGTCTCCGTTATCTTTAAGGGGTTGTCCTGGTTAGCTACAGAGCATAATAATGGAGTAAGCTGGCTCTTGAAGTCCTACAGCTTTTTGGGAACTTAATTAATAACTTCTTTAATTTAATAGGCATACCCAAATGGCAACTATGTAATATTTTACATCGTGTTACATCAGTGATAACTGCCACAAACTTCAGAAGAAAATGGAGAAACCTACAAAAAACATGGTGAAACAGGACATTTCAAGATCAATAAAGTGATCTGATATTTTCCAAGTTATCAAGTAAACCTAGTCCATTCAAAAGTGGTTTGTTGAAGTAATTTTTGAAGTTATGTTTGTTGAAGCTATGATCTGTTTTGTATAGCAGTATTAGTGGTTTTATTTGCTTTACAAATTTGTTTTTGAGATATTGTTTTATGGTGTTATATATTGTGTTTTATTTATTTTGTATTGATTGATTGGATTACACATGCCTTTTGTGTTAAATCATTTTGCACAGACTGGGTGAGATAACAATGTGGTAAGCTAGGGTGAATCCTATCTGTTGCTAAACTGGGGGTGATGGCATTCCTGTTAAAGGAAGTAAAGGAATTTGATTTTAAAAGGCGTAAACCTGTACCATGAATTGCAAGGTGCATGCAAAGAAGAAACAGAGTGGAGATGGTGAGCTGTGAAGTTGAAATCGGTCGGCAGTGACTTGGGTCAGTCTCCTCCGCAGCAGTGGCGAGCAGGGAACCAGAAGACATGGGGAAATTCTGCTCCCAAAAAGGTAACAAAATCCTCCCTTCCTTTCTTCTTATATTAAGGACAATCTACATGCAACATTCCCAGAAATTAGCTGCTTGAAATGCATTCCAACTGTGTTTCAACCACATGCACTCGAATGAGCTTGAAGCCCAAACGGAGATGCTTTTTTTTTTTTAATTTATATTTTATTAAATTTTACATCATCATCCATGATATAAAACAGGAAAATCATATTTCAAATAAAGCATCCATCTTTTTAAAGAAAACCTGCATATCTATGAGCCAGCTCACATTACTGGAGGACAGGTTAGAAAACTAGAAAGAAGAAGAAAGAAAACAAAATCGTACAACGCTTGGAACTACTCTACCATTGTCTCAGACTCAACATAATTATTAAGTCTTATCTAGTAGGAATACTCCTAAGTGTGTGGGATCTAAGAAAAGAAATGTATTACCCTGAAAACAAATCACACACTTGCAGGGGAACTTAAGATAAACTGAAGCTCCAATGGCCAGAACTCGAGATTTCAATTGGAGAAACAGTTTCCTCCTTAGCTGAGTCTCCCTAGAGACATCTGGGAAAATATAAGGAGAGTGTATTATGCAGACAGAGATGTATTTCAAAGTTATATGAGGGAATGTGAAACGAGGAATGTACTGTTTTGCATTGTAGTATTTGTGTTGGTTCTGCTGAAGATAAATCATCTTCTTCTGAAACAAACAAACAAAAAAAAATATGCACCATCTGATCCAGGCAAACCTCGTTCCTTTGTGTGTTGCTTGTTCCAGGCAGAACCTCGCTCAGTCACTACTGGCCGGAAAGTGGATGCTCTCTCTTGAAAGTCTGTCTCTAGAAATATTTTGGAGTTGCTTCACTGATGCAGGGCCCAAATGCCAGCTGACTTTCATTTCTGTTTACAGTGGTTTCAGGGGGTCATGACAGGCAGGCCCCGGTGGTGTTACAAATATAGGCCTTTAACAGGTGGCTCAGAGGGTTCGGCCCACGCCACTGCCTGAGCATTGAGACCAAGCTTATCGCTAATCCGATTTTGTTATCTGTACCGGAGTTGGTGGAATTATGGCGGATTATCTGCTTGTGACTGAAAATAACAGGGTGACATGATTTGCTGTATCAAGGTCCCTCAGCACAACAATTTTCAATGTCTAGGGGAATTTAAAAAATATCTTTCTTTCATTCTGTGACCCCCTTATTCTTGGAACTAAAGGTTGTAAGGAACCCATGAGTACTTTAAGAGAAGCCATGTTTATTTTCAAAGGATATTTTTTTCAAGCACTATTCCCTGTCATCCTTTAGCCTTATTGTCTAATATCTGAACAAACTACACTCATATTTGCTCCGTTTATTATTATATTAGGGCTGTGATGCTTTAATGTGCTGAGAGATCCTGTTTACAAGAGTTTGAAATTGATGGAAGGTCTACGCAGAACATAATATGCACCTGGCTGAACTTTAAAAACAATATTTTACTTGGTTTTGTGCTTACATTATTATTTTTTATTCTCCTGTACATAAATACAATTAGGGGGGGAAAAAAACATGACTTTGCTCTTTGAATTATATACTGTAGGTGTTCTGTAAGTGCTCCAGGGACAGCTTGCTTAAAAGAACAGGATACTCATGGTTTATTTTTAATACTAGTTTCTCTTATCTTCTATTTTAAAATTCTGTAGAGGCGCTGCTATTGGTTACCCCCCCAAAGAGGAGACAACATTTCCAAACTGTGCATGACACATGGTGGCAGATGCAGCAGCCACGTGTTCTGGGTCCTGCCATGATGCATGTGGATGAAGATAGAGCTACCCCCTGTATGAGAACGTGAGTGGCCAAGGCTCTGCTGGAAAGCGGGTCAGTGTGAATTTGTTTCAAGTAAAACGAAACAAAATAAAAATGCTAAAATCGGTTCAAATTTCTATTCATTTTAAACTGAATGCATATCTCTAATGCTTGATTTCTTTTTTCATTTAAGTAAGTTTATATTGCTTGTTTTTACTTTACTGTATGTCACCTGAAGCTTTTATAAGCCTGGCATTTCATAAATTATAAATTAATAAAATAAATATAAAGAGGGATAATTCACTTTATCCCAGGGTCACAAGGCCTCTTAACTGCATTTTAACATAATAGGCATGAGCATTCATTTGAATGAATGCATAAAACGTGATGAGTCCATTTTTGGTTTATTCCAAATGAAATAAACTGAAAATAGCCTCTGAAGAAAATATCGAAAATTTTGGGGGTATTTTTGTTTTTGTACATTAAAAAAAAGGGGGGGGGGCCTCTGAGGTCCCATCACTGAGGCCAAAGTCCGGGCCTAATCCTAGGCCATATGTCTGGGCACAGCCAGAAGCCAAGTCCCATCACCAAGGCCCAGGTTTGACACCGGGACCTGTCACTGAGGCCCAGGCCTAGACCCAGACCTGATGTCAGGCCTCGCTCCAAGGTTGGCTCCCATCACCACAGCCCAAGCATTGGCCAGAGCTGGTCCTGGAGACCCAGGCTTTCCAATGTCGTCTTTCTTCTTGGATCGCTGGAACATGATGCCGTCTGCTGTAAGGATCCACCGCAGTGATGCCACTGTGGTGCCTTCCTTCCAAGCAGACAGCTCCATATTGATGTATGACTGTACAACTAAATGGTGATGGAATGTGGCTTTGGGCCAGATCCCAGCACCAGGTCTATGCTTGGGCCTGGGCCCTGGCGATAGGACCCTGCCTCAGGCCTAGACTTTGTCAACATGGCCTCAAGCCCAGGCCCTTGTGCTGGGCTGGGCTGGGCCTGGGCCTGGGCCTCAGTGATGGGACTCGGCCTAGAGCCAGGTCCCAGTGTTGGGCCTAGGCCTGGGCCTCAGCAACAAAACCTGGTCTTGGGTCAGTCCCTGGTGTCAGGCCTAGACCAAGGCCTTGGCAATGGGATCCGACTTCAGGTTGAGCCTCAGTATCAGGCCTAGGCCTTAGCAACAGGACCAGGCCTCGGGTTGGACCCTGGCGTTGGGCCTGAGCCTAGGACTGGGCATCAGCAATGAGACCCAGCCTTGGGTTTGGCCCCAGCTTCAGGCCTGGGCAACAGAATCTAATTTTGGGCTGGGCCTTAGGATCATTCCTGGGCCTCAGCAATGGGACCCAACCACAGGCCTGAGCCTTGGTAACAGAACTCAGTCTTGGGACAAGCCCTGGTGTCAGGTCTAGACCTGTGGCTTGGTAATGGGACCCAGCCTCAGGCTGGGTCCCAGCATCAAGCCTAAGCCTTGGCAATGAAATATGGCATCAGGACCCAACCTCAGGTCAGGCCCTGTCATCTGGTTTGATCCTAGGCCTGAGCTTCAGCAACATGACCCAGCCTCGGGCCATGCTTCAGTGTAGCACCTAGGTCTTGGCAAAAGGGACCCAGTCTCTGGCTAGGGCCCATCATCAGGCCTGGACAACAGCACCCAGGTTTAGGCCATGCCCTGGCATCTGTCCTTGGCCTAGTCCTCAGCAATGGGATCCAGTCTCAAGCCAGGCCCCAGCATTGGGCCTGGGAGAAATGATCCGATCTCAGGTTGAGCTCTGGTATCAGGCCTGTGCCTAAGCAGCAGGGCACAGCCTCAGGCTCTGTCTCGCTGTCAGGCTTGGTCCTAGGCCTGGGTCCTGATGATGGAACTGGCCTCGATCCAGGTGTTGTGCTTGGCCCCAGCATCAAGCCAGGGTCTGGGCCTTGGCAATGGGACCTCCATTCAGGCCTCCATGATGAGATGGCCCCCAGCGTCAGGCCTATGCTTTGATGACAGGACCTGGCCCACCCATTTTTTTATTTTACAGTGATCAGTGTGGCTTAAGGATTTCTTCCCCATTGACTTCAAAGTTAAACAAAAACAAATGTAACGAACAAACAAAATTTGTTTTTCTTTTTTAAATGAACCTAACAAACAACTATGAGCTATGAAATGAAAGAACGAAAACACATCTTCTGACTCTGCATAGCCTGATATCATAAAATTTCAATATTTTTATTTAAGGCAGAAAAGTAGTTTTCTGCCAAAAATTTCTCAGACCCAAATTTCAGTGAATCTGGTCCTTACAGATCAGCTGGGAAAGGGGGGAATAGAAAATGAGTGGGTGCAGTCATCATAAACCAAGAAGAATGGACGGAATATGTGGTGAGGGTAAATTTCAAAGTCATTTCTATGGGTAAAACAATACTTTATGTGCAGAAATGAGCTGTTGTAAAATTGTCCACATGATATGCCAGGTAAAAGTATATGCATAGGGCCTATATATGCACACTTTTTTACTCTCCTTTTGAAGGGCATTCTTGTTGGTGAGGTTGAGGGGAAGTTTGGAATTATGGGCATACTTTTGCATTTACAAAAATATGCATATAATTTTTCCTGAAGCACCTAGGTGCATACATTAGCGGATGCAAATATGTGTAAGTAGTATAAATGGGATCATTTTCCAACAAAAAGTAAGCGCATACTTTGCTTTTGAAAGATGGTATAAAACATACCCAGAGAATTTATAAAAATGTGAACAATTAGAAAATTATCCCCCATATTGTACTATAGCAATTAAGAGCAGCCTTGAATTTTTATACTTTTAGTTTGCACTTCATTTTGACATTTTGGCTGTGACTCAGACTTGAGACTGAAATTCACCTGGATGCCAGATATTTTTGCTAGTAGCAGGCTGAAAAAACTAACCAAGTGCAGAGTTGACTAAACTAGAAAAATCATTACGGAAGCTGGAAAGAGCACAGATGTCTATAATGCTTTTAGCAGTGATAATCATGCCTCATTAGCAGGTTCACAGAATGATATCCTCCCCCAGTCCCAACTTGCTGCAAGATGCAGATTCACTCTGAGAAGTTACATATATAAAGACACTGGCATAATCACTAGGGGTGTGCTTTTGTCTGAGGTGGCACAGGCAATTTTAATGACCATTTTTTTTAATGTCATTTTTTAAAAAAAGAAACAATAGTAAAAAATCACAAAATTTTATTTTTATTTTTCTTTCGTTTTAGTGACTGCTATTTCTGAATTGTGAACATTATTTGCTGAAACAAAAAAACAGCAATAAAAAAAAAAACATCCCCCCCAATGAAACGAAATTTGGATGAGAACCTTCCCCCAATGAAACATAAAATGAAACAACTTTTCTTTGCCTACACACACCTAATAATCACCATGGCTTCCAGTGAAAAAAGCACCATCTAGAGATGTGTCAAAATGTTAAAAAGCTGGCAAACTAATTTGACAAACCAGCAAGAAGTCACAGGTTTCATCAAATTAGTCTGGGAACTGTCTTAAATAAAATTGTGAATCAAACCCCTTGAAATGGCAAACCTGTAGCAGAGTTCGAGCAAATTTGCTTGATTCGAGGGATAAACACAGGGGGCTGATTCAAAGCAGGTTCCCACATATTGGCAAATTTGCATCGAATCGGACAGAATTCTTCCCAGATCTGCAGTGGAAATTGTGACCAAAAATCTAAAAATGTCATCAAATTTGAAGCGGGCTGGAATTCGCCAAGTTCGAGTCCAACCTCAAATTTTCTGCATATTTCTAGTGCCATCCTTTCTGCCCATCACAGTGTGTCTTGCTGGTGAGATATGGAATCACTCAGAGAAACCAGTAAGTATGATTTTAATTCATCAAACGTCTAGTCAAGGCCAGTGCGCTCAGCTGCTTGAGGGAACCTTTGCATGCCTAACGTTGGTTAATGATGATATGGTGGTGGCCTTAAATGAAAACCCGTGCGGGCGATGCGCTGTGCAGCATTTCAAAGGTTTGCGCAGAACAAAGCAGTAACGCTTCACCCTGTGTCCCTAAAATGTGTGACTGAGAATTCTTTATGCTGCTCCCGCGTCCTTCCTTTTGAATGCCCGGGGACAGCCATGTTTTCAATGGGTTAATTACCTCATGCTCACTGACGGGGGCCCCGTGCTGGATGTGATGTTATGCGTGACATTGCCCACACCGAGCGAACCAATCAGATCACATTCTCTGGGAAATAACTTGGGGGACGTTGATCCTGGTATGGCTTACCCCCCGAGGCTTTAATGGAATTATCAAACTGATACTTAAAGACTTTAGACAATAATGGCCTAGCAATGAACATGTTGGCCATTGCAGAGTCTGGTGTTACCACTTGTTGTGCTTACTTTTGAAATATTGAGTCCTTGGGTACAGATATCCTTGATCCCTTGAACTGTTGAGTTTGACTCTAAATCCCACCAGTGGTAATTTCTTACAAAAAAACCCAAAACCCATAACACGTCCAATCCATGTGCAGCCTCCACCTTCCATTGCTTTTTCCAAAGGGGGAAAAGAAAGTTGCAGGTTGGTGATCAGTCCTGGCCTGGCAGAACATAAGAACATGCCATACTGGGTCAGACCAAGGGTCCATCAAGCCCAGCATCCTGTTTCCAACAGTGGCCAATCCAGGACCATAAGAACCTGGCAAGTACCCAAAAACTAAGTCTATTCCATGTTACCGTTGCTAATAATAACGGTGGTTATTATCTAAGTCAACTTAATTAATAGCAGGTAATGGACTTCTCCAAGAACTTATCCAATCCTTTTTTAAACACAGCTATACTAACTGCACTAACCACATTCTCTGGCAACAAATTCCAGAGTTTAATTGTGCGTTGAGTGAAAAAGAACTTTCTCCGATTAGTTTTAAATGTGCCCCATGCTAACTTCATGGAGTGCCCCCTAGTCTTTCTACTATCCGAAAGAGTAAATAACCGATTCACATCTACCCATTCCAGACCTCTCATGATTTTAAACACCTCTATCATATCCCCCTCAGCCATCTCTTCTCCAAGCTGAAAAGTCCTATGCTCTTTAGTCTTTCCTCTTAGGGGAGCTGTTCCATTCCCTTTATCAACTCTTCCCCCTTTATCACCACTTCCCCTCCCTTTTTCAAGTAATGTAATTGCATCAGCTGGTACTGTTGTTCTACTTGGATTTAGCATCCACCAGTCTGCATGCTGCTTGAATTTTGCATGCAGTGGTGCCAGAGGTGAGGTTTAGCAATTGATTGGTCCGGCTGACCCCCATGTTCATTTCAATCCATTTGGGAGCAGCAAGACTATCAGTTTGCCTCCCAGGTAGTTTCCCAGCTTTTGAAGAAGTTACCTTCTAACACTTTATCGAGACCATAAATATTAAACAGCTAGTGTTTCACATCTCTCTGAATAAAGAAGGCATAAGAGCTGGAATGTCAGTGCTCAAGACAGATGCTGAGAGGCTACTACAAAGAGAGAGAATTCAGGGAAAACCCTAGCAACAGAAACAAGTTGCTGAGGGAAAAGACCAGTAACGAATACTGTGGGAGATTGAAATTGATTTTGAAAAGCACGTTAAGAACACAAAAGAAGATACAAGCAAGCAGTTTGCAATTCCTGTACTCTCCTACAGTTTTGCAATAGCAGACTGGCCAGGTAAAGATATTAATCAGTTGGATTTAGGAACTGAACAAGTTCTCCATGCCCACCAAGTGATCTATTAAGAATCAGTGCATGCCAAGAATGTGCATTCCAAGAGCCGAAGACAGTAGGGGCCTTATAGAAAGAGATTACACATATAGACCTGTCATTATACGCCTTCAAGCATCTCTAACAGCATCAAGAGATCCCAATACTCAAAAAAGTACTGAAGTATGAAAGTAAACAACCGAAATCTATCTCCAAGAGACCTTAAGTTCCAACGATCATTTTGGTGAGTGGAAAGAACGAGCGAGACTCCACCAGCACATAAGGGGAAAGATACAACAGAATTTGCAAAACAAGAGAAAAACTCTTTAAAGAATCTGATCAGCAGACAAGGAAAGACAACTGACAAAAGGCATAGTGGTAAATATAGACAGCGGCTTAAAGAAAAGCTTGCATGGAAGAAAGTCTAGCTCAGGCCTGGCTAAGAAGGGTTGACCTTAAATCTCAGGGTGAGAGATTAATTGTAACACAGGATATGGAATTACACACAGGGCCGGTGCTAGCTTTTTTGCTGCCCTGTGCGAAAAATTACTGTGCTGCCTCCCGGCTTCATGCAGTGTCTGACCCGGGCCCATCAAATAAAGCCTGGCTCCGTCCTGCAATCACGCCCTCCTCCATCCCAGGACCCATGGATAGGAAAGGCCTTGCACACACGCCACCCCACCTCACATCCTTTACAGAGACACACACAATTAAATTATGCATTTATAATAAACTTTACATGTAAAAGAACATTCAAAAGTACAGTCTGCTGAAGCAAAAATATCGCTTACAACGTGCATATTATATTTACATGCACTCCTGTGGTGCCAACCAGAAAACTCTGCAAAAAGGACACTTGGAGCTCCTATGGAATTAGACTTCTTGTAATGCGTTCTGGGTGTGAGCTTGGCCCTCAGAAAGCCATGAACAAGCAGAATTACCATTACAATATAGAAACTCTCCCAAACCTAAACAAATCTAACAACCTTATCTATGAAAAGGCAACACTGTGCATATTACACCAGGTCCTAGAACACCAATAAAAATCTTATTAAGAAACCAGGCTGCTATAGATCCCTATATAGAAATTACATACAGCAAAATACCTCACCTCAGTCACATATGCAGAACACAGACAGACCCTCACCAAATAAAGAATGAAGAGATCAGAAAGTACCAACAGAAACATGCTGAGAAGAACTGAACTGGATCCCACAACAAGCCAGAGCAACAATGGAAAAACAGAAACATTACCATTCTTCATAAAAACATTAAATAATAAAATCAAGAAATATAAAACATTAATCATATTCATAAAAAGAATATTTCAAACAGTTAATGAATAGAATATACAAAATTTCCCAAACACCAAGAAAATATTTAAAAATATCTGCCGAATAAAAAAAATTCAATAATTAAAAAATGTTCTATTCCTCCCCCCCAAAAAAAATTAAATATTTTGAAAGAGCAGAATTATCAAATCACACCCAATAATTAAAACTAATAAGGATTTTTTAAAAATCTCTTGCTCTCCATACCTGGGATCTTCTGATTTCCAGTCACCCTGAGATTGTCGTGGATTGGGGGAAATAGGGACGCCCAGATTTTATCTTCTCTCTCTCACACACGCAGAATAACACATTCATTCTCTAACACACACAGGCTCCCTCTCTCTCACAGATACATTACGTGTGAATGTGTGCCTATGAGAGTCTATATGGGCTCTCACAGGCACACAGACATATACACTGGCTCTCACACAGACACATTCACACAGACACACACACACAGACTCTCAGAAACACCCATGCACAAACACACAGGCTCTGACACAAACATGCTCTCAGTCACTCACAAACATACACACATGGCCTCCTATTTTCTTGGTGCTGTGGTAGGATGAGCTCCACCATGGCCCCGGGCCTCCTGATGTCTTCAGGCCGGCCTCCTGGGCCTTCCTGTTTGGGAGGGGGAACGTGGAAGCTGTGTGTGTGTGCACGCGCAACCGGAAAACAGGCCATGCCGGCAGCTTAGCTTACAGCCCCTCTGCTTCTTCATCTGCCAGCGGCCCCGCGGTTTCTCCTGCTGCCGCTGGCTCGCTGCCTCCCCTGGGTGTGCTGCCCTGTGCAAATGCACGATATACACACCCGGTCGTGCTGGGCCTGATTACAGATAAGATGGTTCCCAGCCAGCATAGAAACATTTGGTAAACGGATAAAATGCAGATTCTCTAAAACAGAACTGGAAACTGTTACACACCTCATTGCTGGATGTCAAGAACTGTTGTCCAAAGGGCCTGCCTACAGAAAGACATAATAAGGTAGCATGATTCATCCACTGGAAATTGTATAAACATAAAATCGCTGTACCAGAAAAGCTCTGGGATCACAACCTAATTTTGCACAAATGCAATATATTTTGTGTGTATTACCAGCTGATGTTAATGAGATGCAAATGAGGCACACATTACTGTACAATTGAGGTGTGCATTTTTTTTTTGTTTCGATTTGTTTTTGTTTTTTGTTTAATTTTATTTAAGGTTTATTTTATTTTGTTTATTTCAAAACATGAAAAAATGGAGTAAAAAAACAAAATGAAAATAAGGGGCAGTGTTCCACCTCCTCCCACTGAAAGAACTGGCCCTGACAGAGTCATAAAAAACAGGAAAGTGGCTATGAAAAAGGTCCCCGAAAGGCCTGAACGTGTAAGGAATAAATATATTAAGGCAAGAAAAGAAAATAGGCTTAGAAAGAAACCTGCAAGAGGAAGCAGGAAAACTAAGACAAGGGAAATCTGCTGCATCTGAAAAAGCTGCTCTCACTTGCACTGAGGGTTGCTTCATTTTCCGATGAACGATGTGCCAGGAAAGCATCCGTATCTAGCAGGGCAGCGACGAATCAGCTTGAAAGAACCGCAGCGCCATTAACCCAAAAATTAAAATAACAGCTGGGTGCAGCAGGCTCAGATTTAGTCAACAAAGACAAATACCGAAGGTGCCAAATTTTGAAGGCGCTGAAGGGCCAGGCCAAAGAGGAAGCCTGCTCCTAGTTGATTTAGGGCTGCACGCCGGCGACGCTTCAAAGGAGCCCTGCCATGGCACTCTGATTCCCCCCCCCCCCTGCCCTCGCTCTCTGCCTGTGGGGCACCAAAATCTTAAATCCGGCCCCGACAAGAAGTGTTCGCGTCTGCCTTTGTCACTGTCTTGTTTCCTTCTAAACTGAACACATTTCATATCAGTGAGCTCAACAATTAACGGACACGTGCATACATCATGACGTATTCCGGACGCAGCCCTGGAATCTCGTAGTATTGTAAGATACGCAGTAACATGAAGATGATGGCGGAGGGAGACCATTTTGTCCCAAACTACCCACGCTGGCATCCTCTTGGGTCCATAGAGGAGATGCGAGGCTATTGGTGACGCCTTTGTGAGAATGAACCAATCATGACCCTGGCTGATGTGTGATGTCATTTATCAGCACTTGGTTGCTCCCAGATGACTCAACAGAGCTGCTTAAAAATGAAAAGAACCTCCCAGCCACAAACCATAAACTGAAAAAATTGTAATTACATGGAATTACTGGAGGGAGGTGGTGGAGACAAAAACAGTAATGAAATTAAAAAAAAAAAAACAAGACTGGGATGGATCTCTAGAAACAAGAAGGAAGGTAATGAAGCGCTGGCATGACAACATATCAAGCAGCACCATCTGAATTTTCAAGAAGGCTCATCACACAGTAAAATATGTTGCTAGCAGTACATTTTTATGGGTTATCATAAGGCTCGGAGATACCTGTACAGAGCAGCAGTTGCTACCCTTAAGAGAAACGTGGGGTTAATCTGCACGGCATGGCAGATACTACCATAAGAAGCTTGCTGGGCAGACTGGATGGCCCATTTGGTCTTTTTCTGCCCATTACTGTGATACTGTATAACATGGCTCCTCCAGGGGAGTCAAAGAACTGTAGTGCAACATCGTACAAAATAAAAAAAAAAAAAGTTTGGAATGTTTATACACAGTACTGAGTGCCCTAATTGCTGTGAAAACAGCACTGCCTGGTATAACGAAACAAAATGACCTCTGAGCAGTGTGCATGCACTTCAAGATGCCATCACTTATCCTTCTGCCAAGTGTGGCATCTGCAAAGGAACGACAACTGATTTCAAATCAATTAAAACCCCAGTCAGTCAAGCGGGCGGCACGGGAAGGGGTAGGGGGGAGGTAGGGGGCGGAGGGAAGCGCCATGGTCATTAGATTTAATGACAACCACGCTGGCCGAGCTCCCTGCACGCACAACACTGATGAGGAGGAAGCAAACCAAGTCAACTTCTTTGAAGATACAGGCCTCGGCTCCGTCGGCGGGGATTTAGGCAGCCTGCTACAGAGCTGTAGGTTTTGACTGCAAATGTAATTTGGCAATTTCCACTGGTGAATTCCTTTTGCAGCAAAATTTTATGTATTCAAACTGATAAAAATGAGGCTAAATTGAAGGCTGGATCATTATATAGTTACAAAGAATCAAACAAAACCAAGCACCCACTGTATCATTACAGCAGATCTTAAAAATCAGATGAAGTGCAGAATTTTTCATAGTCTGGGTTTGATCTCAATGAGAGAGAGAGAGAGAGAGAGAGAGAGAGAGAGAGAGAGAGAGAGAGAGAGAGAGAGAGAGAGAGAGAGAGACTGACTGACTATGCCCTACATAGGTATTTTAACCCCTATGGGAGGGCTACCTACTAACTCGGGGTGGGGATTAGGTATGAGCGTCGGGGGTTGGGGGCCACTTTCGCATTCCACATGAGACCTACGGACTGAACAGTGGTCTCTAGTGCAGATTTGCTGGCCGTCGGAGTGAGGACGCTCACTCCAAGCGGAGATTTGGCCAACATTCTCTCCACCTAGCATGTTGTTGCCCAGGTAGAGTGTCCATCAAGCTAGGTAGAGAGAACGTTGCCCAAACCACTTCTTGGAGTGAGCGTCCTCACTCAGACAGCCAGCAAATCTGCACTAGAGACCACTGTTCTGTCCGTAGGTCTCATGTGGAATGCGAAAGTGGCCCCCAACCCCCGACGCTCATACCTAATCCCCACCCCGAGTTAGTAGGTAGCCCTCCCATAGGGGTTAAAATACCTATGTAGGGCATAGTCAGTCTCTCTCTCTCTCTCTCTCTCCCTCTCCCTCTCCCTCTCCCTCTCCCTCTCCCTCTCCCTCTCCCTCTCCCTCTCCCTCTCCCTCTCTCTCTCTCTCTCTCTCTCTCCCTCTCTCCCTGAAACAGGCTGTCTGGGACTATCGAAATATTGTGCACCGCGATAACAGAAACCAGCAATTATTGTGCACCGCGATAAAAGACTGAAAGAATCATCGTGCAGTGGGAAAACATCACGTGCGGCGCTAATGTTTTCGCGAATGGCGAAAACATCGCCGCACAAGATGTTTCCCCACTGCACGAAAGAAGCCTCATTTGCATTGGTAACGCCCCCTAATGCGTTACCAATGCGATATTGGAAAATAAGGCCCTTAGTCTGCCTGCTATCATAAGAACATAAGAAATTGCCATGCTGGGTCAGACCAAGGGTCCATCAAGCCCAGCATCCTGTTTCCAACAGGGGCCAAACCAGGCCACAAAAACCTGGCAATTACCCAAACACCAAGAAGATCCCATGCTACTGATGCAATTAATAGCAGTTGCTATTCCCTAAGGGGGTAATTTTCAAAGGAGTTACGCGCTTAAATGTAACTACTATTGTAGCAATTTTCGAAAGCCATTTACTCACGTAAAGTGCACTTATGCGAATAAATCCTATGGACGATTCAATGGCATATATTGTAGCAATTTTCAAAAGCCCACTTACTCGAGTAAAGTGCATTTACATGCGTAAAACCCAGATTTACGCATGTAAATGCTTTTTAAAATCAGACCCTAAGTAAACTTGATTAATAGCAGTTAATGGACTTCTCCTCCAAGAACTTATCCAAACCTTTTTTGAACCCAGCTATACTAACTGCACTAACCACATCCTCTGGCAACAAATTCCAGAGCTTTATTGTGCGTTGAGTGAAAAAATATTTTCTCCGATTAGTCTTAAATGTGCTACTTGCTAACTTCATGGAATGCCCCCTAGTCCTTCTATTATTCGAAAGTGTAAATAACCGATTCACATCTACCTGTTCTAGACCTCTCTTGATTTTAAACACCTCTATCATATCCCCCCTCAGCCGTCTCATCTCCAAGCTGAACAGTCCTAACCTCTTCAGCCTTTCCTCATAGGGGAGCTGTTCCATCCCCTTTATCATTTTAGTTGCCCTTCTCTGTACCTTCTCCATCGTAACTATATCTTTTTTGAGATGCGGCGACCAGAATTGTACACAGTATTCAAGGTGTGGTCTCACCACGGAGCGATAGAGAGACATTATGACATTTTCCGTTCTATTAACCATTCCCTTCCTAATAATTCCTAAATTCTGTTTGCTTTTTTTGACTGCTGAGCTCCCGAAGGCAGCTCTCTTTGGCACAATGCACTAGCAGTAAATCTGTGTGCCTGAGGTCAAACCTGACATAGCCTGGCCTCATTCCCATCAGCTCCAGGATCACAGACAGGTCTGTTTTTTCAGAGTAACTAAAGCTGAGTAATTTAGTTTCGTTCTTGGGCCAAGGCTTCCTCAAACCTGTTCTGGTGTTCCTACAGCAGGTAAAATTCTCAGGATCCCCTTGATGAATATGCATGAGAGAAATGATCATACATACTAGGGTCTCAACGGTAGACAAGATTCTCTTTCATATTCGTTGGGGAGAGATTTGGGAAGGCTATACACATGCAAATCTATCTGATGACTATTCTTGGTGCGTATCCTGAAAGCCAGACCCGGCTTCAGCCCTGACCTTGTTCACCTCTGTAATGCAAGTGCAAGGTTATCAGCAGCACCTCTACAGGGCTTTCTTTCAACCAACCTTTCTTCTACTTTCAGGCACTGCTTTTCAAGCAATGCAGTCCGAACATTTTTGCTTGGCTACATCAGTACCTAGTTTTAGCCCTTTGATCTGTCTCCTCAATGTATTTTTCTAGAGATCTGCTTGCTAAAATAAATGCAAATGGGGAAAAAGAATGGAAGGCACAATTTATACTGGCTAGAGCTGTAATTACTAATCCTGAATTAAACATATTCCTTCATGAATAATGAAGCAGAAATAGACCATCATAAAAAGAAATGAGATAAGATCTTCAATCCATGTATTTTTAATTGCTTCATTATCTAAAATTTGGTATGAATAGCAGTGGATACCATTTGTTGCTAATGCAGACAAAAAAAAAAAGAAATTTTTTAACCAAATTGGAAAAGGCTATCAAAAATTAATTTCAGCTGCTATGATCATTGAAAATGTAACTGATTTTGTGACAGTGACACAAAAATGCCATTTGTATGCTAATAAAGGTTATTCATTTTAATGCTAAATACATTTTATTTTCATTTTAATGAAATTGCAAGCTGTTTCTTTTTTTAGCATTAGGTGAAAGTTCTAGAAAGTTAATGGCGATTGAGAACATGTAGGTGCTGGCTGAAAATCAGATAAAACAGCATGAGTGTCTTTAGCTGCAAAATTTTGTGGTTGCCTTTGTAGTTCACTTTTGAACTGTTGCCTCTCAAACTGGCCCTCAAAGACCACCAAGACAGTTTGATTTTATAGGATATACACAATGTACTGCCTCCATGGTACACAAATATAGCATGTATATTCATTGTGGATATCCTGGAAATCTGACCAGCTAAGGGTACCTGAAGATATGTCTGGAAACCACTATCCGGGAGAAAATGGAAACAGACTTTTTAAAGTGTTTTTTTCCCCCTCAAAAAATCACTTATGTATTTGCTTTGTCTGTGAGTACATTATCTACTGAATCACTCAACTTAAAGCAACCACATTTTCAGGATAGATAGATCTATATATAAGCTAGAAACTGGAATAATGTTTGCTCACACAACTTAGGAATCTAGCTGAAAGCTGGGGAAAAAAATATATCTTTTTACCTTTTACACTATCTCCTGAATATTCAAATCACTGCAACCACATTTTCTAGGTTAGATTTATGTAACCTAGAATCAGGATTGATGTTTCCCAGGAATCTAGGCAAAAACTGGGGGGAGGGGGAGAAAAAAAATCACTTTTTCATCCTGCAGTCCCAGCACAGCCAAAAGGTGGCAGAATCCTATTATAATAGATGATACTGACACCTTGTGGGCACTGTGAGTAATGCATCCTACATTGGCAGATGGATAGCAGGAGTTCCCAGGAAATCACCTCATAAGAATTAAAAGAGAAAATAATTTCTTACTTTTTAATGAGTGATTTTCTACAAGAGTAGGGATCAGATTTGAGTAGGGATGGGCAAGACATTGAATGTGAACAATAGCATCCTAACTGGATATCTTGGAGATGTTAAGATGGCCATAGGAAGCTAACAACTTTTCTCTTAAAAACAAATCTGATAAAAAATATTACTTAACCTTTTTCAATTTTTTTTTAATGTAACAAACTCTAGTTTTACTTTTCTAAGCATGCATAAAGCATGAAAAACTGAAAGGGATACTTTCCCTGTTAAAAACAAAAAAAACCCCCAAAACACTGCTGTGTAGTTGTCATATCATCATCACTTATCTTTCTTCCTATTCTAAGCTTCAGGCAGAAGACTAGAAAAATCACCCTCTCTTTGGCTGAAGTATGGAAAAACAATGGCCTCCAGCCCACATCTTATATGGTCACCAACCATTGGACCCTGCTCAATGGTGTCCCTCTGCCTCTTTGCATGAACTCATTGGGGGAGGCATTTGCCCTAATAAGGAGAGCAGATATTTATATAACTCCTTTTCTAGTGTATGCTAGGAAGGCAGGGGTCACACAATCCCAGGGCTAAGTTCAGATAGAGCCCCATTACGCCCAATGTGGATTCTCCGATAGAGGGGTGAGGGTACATCTCCAGGCCCCAAGGAATAGGGTGGTGAACGTCCTCACTGTGGGAGTTATCTCTGATCTTACTTCTTTATTTCATTGGTGTCTGAATGAATCAGACAGGACACTCAGGATGGTGGTTCCAACGAAAAAGAGTTTGCTGGGCAACCTTGTCAGTGGTTACAAGTTGGCACCAGACAGTATGTCCTCACTCTAACATCCATGTTCAGAGTAAAACCCAAACTCAGCTTCATCTGTGTAAGTGTCCCCCAGAATCTGAGTATTGTAGGCGCTTGAGGCATCGTTCCCTCCAGGGTATGGAAAGAAGGGCTCCGAAAAGGGAATGGGAGTGCACCAATTGAAATGGTTTTCCCCCTTCCAGCAAGAAAAAAATAACTGAGGTCACTGATGGGTCTCCTGAGTCCCCCGATCCTCTCAGGCCTTTCTCTCCCAGGTGTAAAGACTAGAAGTGATGCTTCCAAATAGGTTCATTTTCCACCTTGAAAGGAATGAACCTCACTTGTATGATGAAGCCTGATCTCAGGCTCTCAAATTTACTGCTAATGCATTGGGCCAAAAGGAGCGTCCTTCTGCAGTTCATAAAGTGTGATGGGATGCGCCTAAATGTTTTGTTTCTTTTTAATCAGGCCAGTGGTGCCCAATTTCTGTACCTTTCTGCCACATTTTTTTTTTGGGAGGTCTCCAGAGGGTCCTTTCACAGAAAGCTCCCTCTTCCTCTCTCTGATGGTAACGGGATCTTTCGGGCCTGAATGCCCCAAAGTCAGGAGCAGGGAAAACGACTCGCCTTCTCCCCTGCTCCTGGATAGTTAGGGTGGACACAAAGAAAACAAAAGCCACAAACATAATCCAGAAACGTCTCAAAATACAATCCAGCCACTGGATGTGACTAAGGAAAATATGGGATCTCTCTCTCTCTCTTCCCTAGCGTTTCCCAGAGCAGGGGTTATTTCCCTTCATGAATGGAAATAGAGGAACTAGGAAAAATCAGCATAAAAATGCAAATAGTCCTTACAGATTCATAGCACTGAGACATGCTCCACCGGCCCAGGAGTATGAACCAGCAATGTGTTACTGGATAACCTCTATCCAAGGACTGAGAAATTCCTCCAGGATTTATCTGCCAAGGAAGGAAAGCACTCACCATGCGTTCTCCCCTCCCCCATCCCGAAAAAGTTTCTCCCTCTGCTCTCCTCATGCATACTACCTTGCTCCCCATTCCCTACAAACCCCCCATTCTCCCCTCCACTTCCCCTTATAACAATCTCTCTCCACTCCCCCCACCCCAGGGCAGCCCACTCACTTTCTGCCCCATGGACCATTGAACTGAGATTCCTCCTCTAGGACCCATCTCAAGCGGTTGTCAAAATTCACTCACAAGAGATGAGCAGGCAAGTGAATTTTCAAATCCTTGCCTATATCTGTAGAAAAACGAGGGACAAGTACTGCAGAAAATAAAGGTGCAGCATCTAGAAAATGCATGGGCTGTGGAGAGAAGATACTTTTACTCTCTTTACATTTTCTTCACAGGGAAAAAAAGAGATCTCCGGTCGCTCCTGCCCTGCTGAGGCGGTTCTTACAAATGGTGCCTTATTTTTCATATACAAAATGTTGCCGGCCTACCCAATGGCACTAGCGGGGCAGGCGTGGCCGAGGATTGTCCTAACCCATGAAGAAAGTTTCAGGAAACAGGATCCTGGAGGGGATTCACGAGTTGGGGCAGGGGGTTTGTTGCAGACATGACCTTTAAAACTATTGTTATAAGAACATCGTTTTCTTTTTTTTCTTTAATTTTTTAGTTGTATTTTTTTTGTTTTAAATCAATAAAAAGATATAAAACAAACAACAAATGAAATGGAAAGAAAAAAGTACCTACCAATTAATAGCTTGGGTAAACGAGCAGGGCAGAATGCCGTAGATCTGATTTGGGGCTGAAGGGGAGTTCACGCTTGTCTTCCTCCCTACCCTTACCATCCTTCAGAAAAACACATTTTCTTGCAATGCTTCCAGGTTGTCCTGCATGACATAAGTAAAAACGTACTTATTCATGCGCGCATATAACCTACAATAATGTTTTTACATAGCGTATTATATTCTCATCAACAAACACTGCAATGTATTTAACTTTTGTATGTTTTGTGTATAGTGCATTGTTTTAATTATGAATGTTTTATTTTGTAAACCACCTAGACGGATAGACTTCTACCCCACTGTGCGGTATATAAAACTTTTAAATAAATAAATGACACTCATGAACCCTGGCAGTTTCCTGAAAAACACGTAACATATCTGAAGGAGCCGCTACTCATTTTAAGTCTTTTCTTAAATATTAAATAAGCAATAATGTATTAAGCCTGCACCAGTTCCTTACCAAAACAAGATCAGCTTCCAATGGTTATGCAGGCGGCAGGATGGTAGATAAATTTAGCAAATATCAGAATGTTGCGTTGCGCATAGAGCTGGATATCTGCAATATTAATTGTTTAAACTCTAGAAGCATCTGTGTGGCACTAAATGAATTGTGTTGACATAGCCTTTGAAATGGTGAAAGCATGAGAGTCTTGGTGACATTGCGAAGAATGAATGAAAATTCGACTTGGATTTTTCCTCACATAGCAACCCAAAATTAAGCTGCTGGAAAACTGACAACACTTGTGAAGAAAAGTAATCACTCTTCAGCAGAAGCATTCACTGTGAATTTGTAATGAAGCTATGGATTTATTCATGAAGACGTCTAGGGCATAGCAAATAGGCATCATTATAGGATTTGTGCTTGAAATGCCTCACCATGGCCAAGCAAAAGTCATACAGCACCTTTAAGTTTGTCAGATAAAATGAACCACTTAGGATATTGCTCCAAAAAGTTCTGATTTACATAAAAGGACATTTATTGCAGCATTGTCTTTTCCACTAACAACGTTTCTGCAAATTTCACCCCTGAGAAGCTTGCTAGCATCTTATATTTTGACATACCCGTTAAGGAGTTTGTTACAGATAGATTACAAAGAAAGCAAAGGGTAAGAAAGAAGGTATTCTTTCTTGTTTGAATTGGGCTTTGCAGTTTTCCCATTTCTTTGATTTTCTAACTCCATTAGAACCCGCCCCCCAAATAAAGCTACAGCCCTCTCAGAAGTTCTTCACAACTGCCACGTGTACATTTATTCTCTCGCCTTCCTTTTTCTATAAACCTGGTCACGGCAACTAATAGCCCTGAAACTCAACCCCCGTGCTTTAAACCCTGCCAGCAGATGTCGCTGTTGCGTCCATTCCACCCCGCCGCCCGCCAGGGGCTGTGAGTGTTGCCTCCTCAGCATCCACCAGCTCCTGGCGTCTCGATGAGAGGAAGCCGGTCTCAGGAATGACATCCAGGTCTCCTGTATATGACAGCGTGCAGCACTGCCGCTAACTCATCAGGCTGGCCAAGGAACATTGTCTCCAGTTAACAGGCATTTGAAGTGAAATCACAGAGCAAAAAAAAAGATTGACGTCGCTCTAAGTAAGAAGCTATGAGTGTGGTAAATAAAAGAGCATGCTTTGAAATATCTAAAAAAAAAAACCCCAAAAACCAGTAAAGGTGATCATCACCAAGGTGCCAGAAAAGGCTGCTTATTTTATCCGATGTGATATGTTAACTTTGCCTTTAATTATTTTATAATGAGAAATGTGTTTCCTGGATGCAGTACATCTCTGTGGCTCAGCAGCAGGGCTCCAGGCTGCCAGTCTCGAGGACTTGAATTCATCTGGTCTGCACCGACACGCCCTTTAACATAGCGGCATTCTACAGGCCTTTGGTAGGCATTTTTGTCGTTTCAGAAGAAAAAAAACAATATGAAAAGAATTCAGCGCCTTTCTTATTAGTGGCAGCCAGGTAGTGCCCATAGTCTCCTGAATATCCTGGGAGTCTCTTTCTAAGTCCTGCACCAGAGCACTCCATGTCAGGCCCAGACAGATTGCAACGTGCCCTGCAATTTCTCAAGTCCGACTCTTCAATGTACTCTACAGCCACTAGGTATGGGCAGGCCCAAAAAAACGTTTCTTTTACTTTCGTTTTTGGACGGTTTTAAATTTGAAAATTGATTTGTTTAACATGTATTTTTGTTTCGGTGTTTCTACCAAAACGAACTCAACATTTAAACCTTCCCCAAAACTGAAACCCCCCCCCACAAAAATCCACAACGCGAGGAAGCCCTGCAGGCCAGCCACCGGCCCCCAGAGTCCCTCTGATCCCTCCTTCCCCCCTTGCCAAAATGATGCCAGGGGCCGGGAACCACCCCAGCCCGCACTTACCCCTCCTGATGGACAGGAGAGAGATGCCCACTCGCCTCTTGCCCCATTCACATGCTCTTCATAGTGATCGGCCCTGAGACCAGCATCGTGGCAACTTTCAAACGGCGCCGGTCTCAGGGCCAGCCCACATCATTTTCTTGCATGGCCGTGCAAACATAGGGCAGACCGGGTGGGCCACTTGGTGCAGGCCTGCCACCATCCACTGTGTTACTACGGTGCCTTCTGTAGTCGGTAAAGGATGCTGCCATGTTTAATATCCTTTACAGTAAGAGAGAACTGTGCATCGCTGTCCTTGTCCGGCTTCACCTGTACATCTGCTCGGGTTCTGTTTTCCCTTCCGCAGCTGAATTAGAGATCCCTCTGATTTTAACCTCTCTAGACTTGGAAGAGGTCTCCTGGTGCCTCACATTTGTCTCCGCTGATTGTTTGTTGTGTCTGCTTAAAGTAAGCACAGATGGTGCTGGGATTTTGGGAACCTGCCCAGAGAGCTCCAGGAAGTACAACAGAAAGTCCCACCACCAACAGATTGCTGTTTGCATTTTAAAACAGAAATTTCCAACTCCGGGGCCTCATGGGTGCTTAATGTATTGTAAAGAGGGGCTGTTGAGTGTTTCAGAGAAAAAGAAGCCAGGAAGGAATGGATGGAAAATGAACTGAAGGGAGTTGTGAGAGAGAAAAGCGATGGCAGTTTCTCTCCTCTGCAAATTCTTCCAATTAATACATTTTTTAATTATTTTACTATTTCTTGAGTTGCCTTGAACGATCTCCAAATCATCTGTAGGCACAATATGTTTGATTTGCTTTTGTTTCTTGTTTTCTTTTTGCTTTGCTTTTCTCCTCTTATTTTGCTTTTCGTTTGTTTACTGTTTCGTCCTCCAACTCTTCTCTTTCTCTGTCTTTTCTCCCTGCAGTCGGTTTCTGCTTTCTACAAAGGTGACTGCTGGTTTTTTTCTCTCTCTCTCCTGCTTCCACTCACCCAGTTGATCCTTTACTTCTCCCTTTGACCTCTTCCCTTCCATTCTCCCAGTCTCTCTCCCCCTCGTCGTTCTGTCAGCCCTCTTTACTCTCTCCTCATTCTGATTCTCATGGCAGCTCCTGCCCCCGCTCTCCCTTTACCCCTTACCGTCTTCCTCCACCTCGCTTGCCCATGATTAACACCGCCTCTCCCTCCCATCTGCGGTTCTATCCTCTGCTAAGCTGGCTGCTACCTACCTCCTCCCTCCTGTACGCTGTCACTCCCTTCCTTTGCTCTTTTCCTCCACTGGCAGACGTGACATCACTTCTCTCCCCAAGGCTGCTTACTGCCAGCGTCCTTCCCCCCCCCTATCCCTCACCGTAGCCACTGCATTGTGGCTTCTGCAGCCACTGCTACTGCTGCTTCCATTCTGACCAGCGTGTGGGAGGGGGGCTGAGAGCAGGTGGCAGATGATAGGAATTTGGGAAGGAGGGACTCAGACTATGAGAGGGGAGGGGGGGGGGGGGGGAGAGGGCCAAGCAGTTTGCCAGGTTTCTGTATCAGGAGAGAAATTCCGTGGCAATGATGGTGGGCATGGAATCGCAGCGAGCTAGGGACTCTGCGCATAATGGTGGAGGGGGGTCATCCACCAGGGGGTTTCTTCCTCTATGGGCTGCAGGGTAGAAGGTAATTGGGCTAGTTTCCTATCCGCTGGGGAGAGGGTAAGTCACGTGCTCCTCTGGTCAGAAAGGAACTGCAGGAGGAGTTCTAGCCAATGTTCTCTGGAGGTTGTTTCCTAAATTCCACTGAAAAGGGAGAATTGCTGGGAGGACTGGATGCAATGCCAGGTTCGAGAGGGGAGAGGATTTTTCTACCTCCTGAAGGGTTTCTGAGGATGAGGAGACCTTTGGGAGCTAAGGGGGAGCTCAGCTTTCCTGCCAGTGTGCTACTAAAGGTACATGAGATAT
Source organism: Rhinatrema bivittatum (assembly GCF_901001135.1). Lineage (NCBI taxonomy): Eukaryota > Metazoa > Chordata > Amphibia > Gymnophiona > Rhinatrematidae > Rhinatrema > Rhinatrema bivittatum. The sequence goes on along the minus strand of NC_042628.1, from coordinate 19,572,011 downwards.
TTGTATTTTGTTTATTGTATTTATTGATTTATTTTACTTGATTTATATTCCTCTTTTCAACTACTTCAAAGCGGATTACATTCAGGTATTTGTGGGTATTTTGAGATTGTGAGCTGGAAAAACTGCATCTGAAGAATTATTACCATTTCTCTTTTTGTACTAATGGATTATATTTTATTCGGTAAAACTTCATTTTCTTCAGGAACTTAACATTTTGTATGGACATTTTTCTTACTTGTTGTTTTTTTTTAATTCTTCTCTCCACAGCCCATGCATTTTCTAGATGCTGCACCGAGTTACTCACAGCTCAGTGATTTCCGAAGGTGATGCCCTTGCCAAGGAGAGAAGAGGTAACAGCAAAATACTTTGAGGTCACCATTCAGTTATGCAGCAAGTGGCAAATTTACCAGGAGAAAGTTAAGTGCATAAGTTGTCCCAAATATTCAGCACACACACACAAGCTCTCACTCTCTCACCCCCCTCCCCCCAGGATCCCATTCTTATACATACAGAGACATACACCCAGGCTCCCATTCTCACCCACACAGACACACACACATCCAAGCTCCCATTCTCACCCACACATACACACACACATATCCAAGCTCCCATTCTCACCCACACATACTCACATCCAAGCTCCCATTCTCACCCACACATACACACACACACACATATCCAAGCTCCCATTCTCACCCACACATACTCACATCCAAGCTCCCATTCTCACCCACACATACTCACATCCAAGCTCCCATTCTCACCCACCCACACACACACACATCCAAGCTCCCATTCTCACCCACACATATACACACACACACATCCAAGCTTCCATTCTCACCCACCCACATAGGCTCTCACACAGATACACACACACATGCTTACACATCATGGTGTCCTGTTATCATTGGGCCATGGTGAGATGACCTCCTGCTATCTTAGGGCCATAGGACCCACCGATCTTCCTGCTTGCGGGAGAAGGATTGGAAGTTGTGTGCCAGCGTGCATTGCTTCCACTCCCCCCCCCCCCCCCAAGCAGGAAGATCAGTGGGCCCTTTGGCAGTAGGCAAGGTCATGGGTCGCGAGCTGGTTAGGTTCTGCCGGAGGCCCACAGCCTCTCCTGCTGTTGCCAGCCTGCCGCCTCCCCGGGTGTGCCATGCACACCTGATTGCACTGGGCCTGGCTTTGCAGCTCCAGCTCTCCTCTTCGCCGTCACGGGGATGGGATCCTAGGGGGGCCTTGCTCTAACAGGCCCCTTCCGATTGGCTGGGCCTGGGTCCAAATTGGGTGGGCAACTGCCCACCCGTGCCTATGCCACTGCATAAAATAGCACGTAAGCATGCGTATGCTACTTTAAAAACCACAACATATGCACGAAAATCAGGGACCATGAGTAAATGTATATAAAATCATATATATAAAAACTCTGTAGAAACCTTGATGTTACTCTGTCCACCTATTATGATTATTGTAAACCGTTATGATGGCGAAACCGAATGACGGTATACAAAACATGTTAAATAAAAATAAATAAATATAAAAAAGAGCTGGTGGACCAGGGGCGTTCAAGGGCAGAGCCAACATTTACATGCATATGTAGCTATTTTACAACCTGCCAAAGTGACGTGCATACATCTTTCATGTGCGTATATTTATTCCTGCTGTAAGTATCTCAAAAGAGAAAAAATGACTGGGTGAGGGGCCTGGGTGAAATGGGTGGGCTCAGGAGGATCTTCATGACAGGCAGATGTGAACTGGGAGACTAATTGTTAAAACTGGTAATTTCATTGCCGTATGCATGTTATAAAAACCCCTAACTTGTGCATGTAAAAGCCAACTTAAAGGGTATAAATGCATCTATGTAACACAAGCAAAATCTGTTTGCGTATCCCCTTAAAATTCAAAGTACAAACACACAGGTATATTATTTGTGCACACGTATCTGGCTAAATTCTGACTTATTCCAGTTAAATAGCACCTTTGCCGCTACGTAGACAAATTTGATGTTATCCGATATATCGGAAAAGTAAAAATTAGACAAGTAACGCTTTTCCCACTTATCCAGATAAGTGTCGCTAGTTTTCCGGATAAGTCCAAACTTGCGCGAGCTTGTGTTGGCGCGCATATGTATTTGATTTTATAATCTGTGCATTTATAGGAGGAAACAGCTGTCAGTACAGAGTGAAATTGAAAATCAAATCACTTTTGCAGGTTTGTTTTTTTTGTAGGTTTCCACTTGTCTGTGTACAAAGAGCAAACTCAGGGTTACGTGTGGATTTTACTATAAGGCATTAGCCATTGTCATAGGTAAGACAGAGCATGTCAATTTGTCAAACAAATAGTAGTTTTGCCACTAACATCAGAAAAAAAAAACCCTGTAAAAATTTTTTTAAAACCATTAAACTCAATAGCCACCTGTTTTCTGGGGATGGTCGAGAAAATGCTAAGTCTCCTGTAGGAGATTACGTCAACCCGGACTGCAAGAGCACTGAAGGGGAAACAGACGATAACAGACAGACCCCCACCTGGATACTGGTGCACCTCTTGGCTGATCCCCTTTCTATATACATTGCATTGCTATGTCTTCTGCTTCTCATCTGCTACAGTAAACCTCTCAATGACATTCTATGCATTTCTTCTTATTGCTTTTAGGTTTATCATTTAAGCAGGGCACCATACAGCAAGTTTCATACAGGTACAATGAATCTCTGTTCTGAAGAGTTGACAATCAAATTGGGTACTTGAAATAATAGGATATAAATTCATTTGCCCAAGGTCACAGAGACTTGAACTTCACTCTCCTGGTTTCAAGCCCATAATTCTCCCCAACAAGTCATGCCCTCTCACATTCTAAGGATATTTAATATTATAATGAAAGTTTGAAATGCTACAGCACTGTTCACTTCAGATATAGCCATTAACCTTCTTAACACTTGATCTCATTCAGCCTTCCTTTTGGAGTTGAGAAAACATTAAGATTTTCAGTTATTTCAAGGCAGGCAGTTACATCATAGTAAATGGCAGCAGTTAAGAACTAAAACAGCCCATCCCAGTCTGCCCAGTTGAGATTCATCCATTTTGGGTAGATGTACTTGGGACACATTTGAACTTGTCACCAGAACAGAAATTTTACAAATAATTTTAAAAAATGAAATCTTCTCAACCTCTTTCACCCTGTTCTTTTGGTTTTTCTCAAACTCATTAAAGAAGATACAGCTCTACCGATTGCTAACATTGTTAATTCTTCCTTATCCTCTGGCATTCTTCTGGATTCTTTAAAAATTGCTGCTGTTATTCCGATTCTAAAGAAGCTCACAATTTCCAATCCACACTACTGTTCAGACATCTTAGCTACCAGCATCTCCTTCATGAATGTGAGACACTGGAACTTAAGAACATAAGAAATTGCCATGTTGGGTCAGGCCAAGGGTCCATCAAGCCCAGCATCCTGTTTCCAACAGAGGCCAAACCAGGACACAAGAACCTGGCAATTACCCAAACACTAAGAAGATCCCATGCTACTGATGCAATTAATAGCAGTGGCTATTGCCTAAGTAAACTTGATTAATAGCAGTTAATGGACTTCTCCTCCAAGAACTTATCCAAACTTTTTTTGAGCCCAGCTCAACTGCACTAACCACATCCTCTGGCAACAAATTCCAGAGCTTTATTGTGCATTGAGTGAAAAAGAATTTTCTCCAATTAGTCTTAAATGTGCTACTTGCTAACTTCATGGAATGCTCCCTAGTCCTTCTATTATTCGAAAGTGTAAATAACTGATTCACATCTACTCGTTCAAGACCTCTCATGATCTTTAAAGACCTCTATCATATCCCCCCTCAGCCGTCTCTTCTCCAAGCTGAAAACTCCTAACCTCTTTAGTCTTTCCTCGTAGGGGAGCTGTTCCATTCCCCTTATCATTTTGGTAGCTCTTCTCTGTACCTTCTCCATCGCAACTATATCTTTTCTGAGATGCGGCGACCAGATTTGTACGCAGTATTCAAGTTGCCGTCTCACCATGGAGCGATACAGAGGCATTATGACATTTTCCGTTTTATTAACCATTCCCTTCCTAATAATTCCTAACATTCTGTTTGGGGCAAGACTCCCTTTTGGCCATGGATCAGAAAGTGTAGCAAGCACGTATGTATTGTTTTGTGTGAGCTGCTGCAGCAAGGAGTCCAGAAACCGCAGCACCTCTGCTTCTTTAGGGTATCGCCAAAGGGTCCTTGGGAGTCACAAAGTCCAGCATCTTCCAAGGGAGCCCGAAACCCCTGGAAAATGGAGTAAAAGCATCCCAAAAGGATGTAACAGCCAGAATCAGTAATCTCCATGATACAATCTCAGTACTTGCTCGAAGATTCTGAAAACTTAAAAGACTGAACCACGAGTAACATTTTGATTTAAGCTGTGCAGTAAATATACCTTGTGTCAAATGTCTCTTTTGTGCTGTACTATTAAAAATCCTTGGGCCCTAAAGGTAATCCCTCCTGCCCATGGCAGGGATCCATGCCAGAATTTTAAGGCTAAGTTGTTAAATAAGCCCTGGTATTGAATGTGGTGCCCCCCAGTTAACAGTGTACGCAGAAGGGGGAGGTTACGTATAAATAAATACATTTTAACAATATGGTTATAAAGCATTTTTTAAATTCCCACACCAGCTGCAACTTCCATGCAGGAGGTTTCTATTGTCAGATAATGCATGCTAGACCTCACCGCTGATTGGCAGAAAATGAGAAAGCAAAATGATTCTGCATATCATAAAAAATATCCATGTTGGATCCATGCCCTGAATTATTTGAATTCTCTCCATTTATTTGCCTCTGTTGTAGCTGGAATATAAATCTTTCTTGTACTGTATATGATTACATTGCTTGTTAAATTAGAGAAATAAGCACCAGTGGGACTCAGTAGGTGAAGCATTAGAAAGTTTTGCATATCCAGAGAGCCTGATAAAGGATTTAAGGCGGCTGAGCACTGAGCCAGTGGAGAAAGCTGAAATGGGTAATGACAGGGTGCAGTGCTGATGGTGGCATTCCAGCTAATTAGAGCACCACAATTATCATCAGCCTTCAAGACGGTTATTAGAGGAGGAGAATCTGGATGTACAGGGTGAGAATTTTCATTTTGGTTCCTTTTTTCGTTTCTGGGAGGGGGAGGAAGGGCATTATTTGGGGTTTTGTTTGTTTACTGTTCATTTCATCCTTCTGTCCGTACTGAGATGCAATAATTTTTAACGTGGAGAAATAAGGAGAACATGCTATCCTTCCCAATTCCTCGATATGGGATAGGGTGTGATAGAAAAAAAATGCATTAGAAAGAAAAGCAAAAGGGAAACTAGAGAGTATGACATCTTGATCTGAGCGACATGTATACAAAGTAAGAATATAGACCCAAGGCCTATAGCAGTAAATTAGTAATCACCTAACTCATGTCTTAAGAATGGAACAGTAGGGCATGTTTGAAAGTTCTAGAATCTTTGAGATAAACGTTCCGGGCCGGGCTCCATCCAATGATGTCACTCGTGTGTGAGGACTGACATCCTGCTTGTCCTCGGAGAACTATTCTTCCCTACTTATTTCACCAGGCACTTGGCAGGGGAATATGACAAGGAACTGGGCACCCAAGGAAATAACAGGCTGGTGCAAAACTAAAAAATTTTGTGTCCAGACTGAGTCACCCTACAAATGTCTGGAAAATATATATATAGGGTAGATATTCTAAACATAGCCAGATACCTAACTTAGAAGGGATATGCAGCTGCATGGAGCTGGACACATCTTATCCATCCAAGTTTAGACTTATTATTATTGAGCAGTCTAATTTAAATGGGTAATTTATCTTGCTGAATATCGCTACTAAATCAGCTTATTTGGCTAAGTAGTGGCGCCCCGTTATGCCCATTGCCTCCCACACTCACACACGTTATTTGGCTAAAAACTTAACTGGATAAGTGACTTATCCATCTAAGTGGCAGCCACTGAGCATAGTTGGATATTCAGCGTCTGCCACTTAGCCGGATAAGTTTTCTTGCCGTGTTACGTGATTGACATTCAAGGGGCATAAACAAAATTGGCATTAAGCAGTCAGGGAGAAAGGTATTATCAGAAGATGATAAACTAGCAGAGACTCAGCTGGGATATGTGAGCAATTTAACTTAATCGGCTCTTTTGTTCTTGTTGAGCTGATCCATCTCACGCATAAGCGGAAGGGGCAATCTGCTTGGAAGGTTCTGAGGGCTGTGCTAATCTTCACATGCAAATTTTACGCATCCTAAATCTCCTCAAGCCTTTTCATTCCCTTTCACCAGTAATGTGCTCCTCTTCAAAAAGGCCTGATCTCGCGTGCTGGTGATTCAGCACAGCCTCGAAAAGAAATGGTTTGCACTGACAACTGTGTACCTCTCTTCTGAAACACATGCTGCACTTACACAGTACAATATTAATCTTCTACGTAAATGAACTCAATGTCTTGAATAATAAAGGCCTAGCCAGATGCGACCATAAGAAGCCAGGTCACACCAAGGTTATTTTGTCTACTGCAAGTCAATCCATTATAGTCTTTTGGTAGTTGACAGTTTAAACCCCCCCCCCCCCCCAACATATTTTGGGTTGAAAACTTAACTTGTTTACATACTAAAACTATAACTGTTAGTTGGTATGTTTAGATATATATATATATATATATATATGATAACTATCATTATCTTGTTACTATTAGTATCTTTATTAAGTGATATTGGATACTAATCGATATAGCCAACAATGTGATGGACTTTATTTGCACTCTCGCTTGCATATAGCAATATGTTCAGGAGCAAAATGACAGGAAGGGGCTTCAGGAAGTACAGTGGACCCTTGACTTACGAACTCAATTAGTTCCAGAGAGCTGGTTGTAACTCAAGTTGGTTGTAAGTCAAGACTATTTTTTCCATAGGAAATAATGGAAATACCCAAAATGCATTCCAAACCTCCCAAAAGCACCCCTTACCTAACCATTTCTATAATAAAAAATGGTTGTATAATGTCGTAATTACCAGAAACACCAATAATTTCCTAGTGTACTCACCAAAAAGTTATAAAATGTGCCTAGCCTATCAGAAACAACAGTTTCACCTCCTCCACCAGTTCCTTTACAATATCTGCATATGGACTCTCTACCTGGGTAACATCAAACTAGGTTGAGAGAACATTGCACAAATCTCATCTTTGGGTTAGTTTCCTCACTCCGAAGGTCATCAAATCTTCACAAGAGTGCACTTTTCTGTTCGTACGTCACACTCTGCAAGTCAAAGTGGCCCTAACCCCTACACTCACCTCGAGTAACTAGGTGGGCCTCATATAGGGGTACAAAAACCTACCTAGTATGAGGGCATTGTGGCTCTCTCTCTCTCTGTCTCTGTCAACTTTTGTTTGTAACTCAAAACCTGAAGAGTTGTTTGTAACTCAAGCTGGTCGTAACTCAAGGGCCCACTGTAGTTAGAGCAGTTTTGTTATTCTTCCACTGAACTACCGACCCATTTCAAACCTCCCATTCATTGCCAAAATCATTGAGAAAGTAGTCCACACTCGGCTAACCGATCATCTAGATGAAAACAACATCCTCCTACCTGCTCAATTCGGCTTCAGAAAACAACTCAATACTGAAACCCTTCTTCTTCCAATGAATGTCTTCGTACTCAAAGGTTTTGAAAAAGGCCAAAGTTTCCTCTTAATCCTACTCGACCTTTGATACAGTAAACCACTCAATCTTTATTAACCTTCTATCTGAAATCAGAGCTAACAAATCAACTCTTCAATGGTTCTCCTCGTACCTATCACAAAGATCCTACCAAGTACTACATAATGATTCCCTCTCAAAGATAATCAACATAAACACAGGAGTTCCCCAAGGATCCGCTCTATCAGCGATGCTCTTTAACATCTACCTGCTCCCATTATGCCACTTCCTTTCAAATTTGAATCTAACATACTTCATCTATGCTGATGATATTCAAATACTAATCCCTATAAAAAAAATATCTAGAAGAAACATACAAATTAACTTCCAATTACCTAAACAAAATAAATGAAATACTAGCCAGTCTAAAACTCATTCTCAATTTTGACAAGACTGAATTAATACTTCTAGACAGAAAGAACAACTTCCCTCAAGTACCACCCCTTAACCACATGAACCAAAACACAATTATTTCTCCAATCAATGCTGCCCGCAACCTCGGAGTAATTATTGACAAAGAACTCTCTTTCAAAAATCATATCTCAACTAAAATCAAAGACGGTTATCACAAACTACTTACACTCCGTCATCTAAAACCTTTCTTGTCTAACAACGACTTCAGATCAGTACTTCAATTATTCATTTTCTCCAACATAGACTACTGCAACTCTCTCCTACTCAACTTACCTCTAAATACCATTCACCCTCTACAGATCCTGCAGAACGCAGCTGCAAGAATCCTCACAGGATCAAAAAAGCATGACCACATCACTCCAACACTCATCGCACTTCACTGGCTACCAATTAGATACAGGATTGAATACAAAGTCCTATCCATTTTACATAAAATTATATACGATAAACAAGAAAATTGGCTAAGTCCCTATGTACAACTACATACCCCAAGAAGAAACCTTAGATCAGCAAATAAGGGACTCCTAAAAACACCACCAATGCACTCAAATCAACTCACCTCAACCCAAACAGAGCAATCTCCCTTGGCAGCCCAAAAATATGGAACTCACTACCAACTGAGCTTAGAACTCAAGAAAACCTAAAAACCTTAAAAAAAAAAAATCTAAAAACTTGGTTATTCAACAAAGCATACCAACTCACCCAATGAACAACAAAATTACTGCACATTCCAATCCTCCTTCAAGAAATGAAATTCATCACATCGATGTTTCTATAAATTTTATGTAACATAATACATGTTATAACCTTTGCTTAACAACAGTTTGTATCTTGAAACCCTGTTTACCCCCTCATCCCTGTAACCTTATATTTTGTAAGCCTTTATGATGGCATTATTTTGACGTTTCCGAATGACGGTATATAAAACTCGTTAAAATAAAAAATAAATAAATAAAAAATAAAGAAGCCTAGATTTTAGACCTTCACCAGAGGGTTCATAGTTTGGGTTTCACAGTCACTTTACAATGTCGTTTCCTTCTAATAATGACCATGTATAAACACTTTGGGGTAGATTTTCAAAAACGGCGCGTTCGTGTACTTTTGTTGGCGCTCCAGGCGCAAACAAAAGTACGCGGGATTTTAGTAGATACGCACGTAGCTGCTAAAATCCTGGATCGGCGCACGCAAGGCTGCCTATTCCGTGTAGCCGGCGCGCACCGAGCCGCGCAGCCTGCCGCCGTTCCCTCCAAGGCCGCTCCGAAATCGGAGTGGCCTCGGAGGGAATTCGCTAACGTCCTCCCCTCACCTTCCCCTCCCTTCCTCTACCTAACCCACCCCCCCGGCCCTGTCTAAACCCCCCCCCTACGTTTGTTGGGGGATTTACGCCTCCCAGAGGGAGAAGTAAATCCCCGCGCGCCAGCAGGCCGCTGGCGTGCCTAGACGCAACCCGGGGGCAGTTCCGGAGGGCGCGGCCATGCCCCCGGACCGCCCCGGGCCGAAACCATGCCCCCGGGCCCGCCCCCAAAACGCCCCGCCCCGAAAACGGCGTGCCGCTCGGCCCCGCCTCCGACACGCCCCCCTCGGAAAACCCCGGGACTTACGCGAGTCCCGGGGCTCTGCGCGCGCCGGTAGGCCTATTGAACATAGGCGCACCGGCGCGCAGGGCCCTGCTCGCGTAAATCCGCCCGGATTTACGCGAGCAGGGCTCTTAAAATCCGCCCCTTTGGGGATAACATAGATTTATTTATTTATTTATTTATAATTTTTATATACCGAAATTCCTGTATTAGATACAAATCAATCCGGTTTACATAGAACGGCAAACTGCCCTGGTCTTAGGAGCCCGACCGGGGCTTTTTACATGGAACAGTAAACAGTGGGTATCCGTAAACTTATACAAATAACAAGTTAAACAGTGAGTATGAGTATAGCAAACTGATAATAAATACAGCTTGAAAGAACAATAACAAATTAACAACAATTAATAAATTCAAATTAACAGTGGCTTGCGGTGTATAAAAGTAGATCTTTTATTTTAAACAGAAATCTAAGTAGAGCAATACAATTGGTCATATGGCAATGGAAAGAAGAAATTCTGGACCAGGTTTTTCGTGACCATTGCAATATTTCATGGATGCTTGAGTCACTTAGGGGTAGATTTTCTAAATCTACGCGCGTGCGTACGTTTGTTCGCGCACCAGGCACGAACAAAAGTACGCCGGATTTTATAAGAAATGCGCGTAGCCGCATGTATCTTATAAAATCCGGGTCGGCGCGTGCAAGGGGGTGCACATTTGTGCAACTTGTGCGCGCTGAGCCCTGCGCGTGCTGCCCGTTCCCTCCGAGGCCGCTCCGAAATCGGAGCGGCCTCGGAGGGAACTTTCCTTCTACACCCCCGCACCTTCCCCTCCCTTCCCCTACCTAACCCACCCCTCCAGCACTATCTAACCCTTCCCCCTACCTTTGTTGGCAAAGTTACACTGGCCGGAAGCCTCGACCACGCCTCTGGGCCGGCGGCATGCCCTGACATGCCCCCGGAACGCCCTGAAAATCACGCCGCCCACCCGGCACACCCCCGACACGCCCCCCTTGCGAAGCCCCGGGACTTACTTATGCAAAATAGGCTCGGCACGCACAGGGGGCTTTTAAAAGGGTTACACGTATAACTTATGCGCGTAACCCTTTTAAAATCTGGCCGTTAGTCTTTCCCCATGTAATGCTCTCAGTGTACTTGAGACATGAATGCTCCAATGTTAATGAGAACCGAACACTAATAATGATGATGGTGACGTCAAACCAGTTGGTGCAGGGTTTCGAACAGCACTACAGATGCCCCTGATGAAGCCTTACCTGGTGAAACATGTCAGATTTTATTGAAAATCAATATCTAGTTTGTTGACAGCAACTGCTACATGATTTGATTTGAACTTGGGACATAGTATAAGCTTCATGTAACGATAGTGGTGAAGATTTGTTGGACTTTACAGTTCTGTGATGTATTTTTGGATTCTAAAAAGATATTTTAACATCTATTACTGCAAGGAATGTATATTTTTGTTTTTTGATTTTAGTATTTTTAAATTCTGAGGATTTTTGTGACGTAGTAGTTTTTTGTGAAGAAGTAGTTTTTTTCTTTTTAGCTGATCTGTGCATGGAAGGATGTATATGTGGTTAAATATGTGTGAGTGGATGTTTGGGCCTTCATTGGTGTTTTAAGTGTTTTCTTTATTGTATCATTTTTGTTTTTTGCTTGTTTTGTTTTATTTATGTTTGAGGTAGTAAGAATTATATTTATAATTTAAACATTTTGTTAATTATTATTCATCTGGATTGAATTTGCCTTTTGCTATGTGATGATGTATTTAAAAAGTTTTTATTTCATTTTGTACATATGTTTTGTTTTTAAAAAAATGGTATAGTATGGCTCTATTATTATTTTGTCAATCTATGTTCTGACATACATTTATTATTGCATTGTTTGTGTCTTTTATACTTATTCATTACATTTTTAATTAACACTTCAAGAAAAATGTTGATAAGTCTGAATACTACAATAAAAATTCAAATAACACAAATATAAAAGGAAAATAAAAGTCACAGTCTTTGATAGCATCAAATTCAAGCCCTCAAAATTAGAACTCCCATAATACTATCCCCAAAGAAAATAACATTAAAAAGGGGAAAAAACCCTGAACAATGGCCATACATAGCCAAATGATAGAGAACTAAACAGGATCAGTCTTTTATTGAGGAATCTGCAACTCTGTTAGTATCTTGACCCCAAGTGTCTTTTAATCCAATATAAATGCACTTTCCTAAGTGATTTTTATTTTTCAAACATTTCACGATCTGTCTATTCTTTTAGTTCAGATTTTTGCCTTTTAAGACGGGTAAACCTTATGGAGGCCCATATCATCTATTTCCCCACTATATTTTAAAATTCGTGATCTTCAGTCTAAACCAAGATTATAGAACTGAACTGAAAAAAAAATCTAAATGACTCGCCCAACTACTGGATGCCGAGTCCTGGATTGTGACTCGCAAAAATTTGCTTTACCCAGCCTTACTAAAACACCAAACTTTTAAGCAAACTGGGTAAAAAGCATCATCTTTTCTCCTGCTCAAAGAGCAGGAAAGAATAAAAGCTTTCTTGAAATTCTGATACAGAACTGGGTTATCTTTTTTAGACATTTTTTTTGGCTTTCCAGATAAAGGTCAGGAATCAGTTTGAGTGTCAGGTAAATACTCCCTGACATTTATGCTGTAAGCTAGAAATCACTTGTTTTAAGAGCCAATCGCCTGATGAGCCTAGTTATCTGCCAAGGAGATAAATAAAGCCAGTAAAGAGAGAAATAAAAAGACTTGGAGAGAGATAAAAGAGGAGACTGTCATCAATCGCATTAAAACTGTCTCCAATACGACACTGTCAGCTCTAGCCTTTGCCTTATAAGAATCTGAGCTCATTTTGTACAAACAAAACGCAACATTATTCTCCATGGTGGTCTTTTTTTTTATATCTCCCCCAATACCTTATACAGTATTCTCTTTGTTCATGATGTTGAGAATTACGTATATTTATTTATTTATTTTGATTTATTTAACGAGTTTTATATACCGTCATTCGGAAACGTCAAAATAACGCCATCATAACGGTTTACAAAATAAGGTTATAGGGATAAAGGGGTTGACAAGGGGTATAAACATAACATGTTATTAGGCTTAGTAGTAAACAAATTCATGCTTAAGATCAAAACAAGTTCATTCTTATTTTAGAAAAGTATAGTTGTGCTGATATTCATTTAATCATGAGGTTGTAATGGAGGGCAGTGATGATTAGTTGATTAGTATATGAAAGAATGGCCTGGAATGAGCTGCCAGAAAAGGACAAAAATGCTTGGGACATCAGAGAAAGATGAACAAATAATCTCAAGGGAATACTGAACCCACATCACATGGTCATTGCAGAAGCAACATCTAGAGCTCAAAAACGTTCTTTGTGCTAACAGTCGACATCCAATGGATGGCAGAGAATGGGAGAAGAAAAAGTCGGGGAGCAATTTTCAGAGGGAGTTAGGTGACTGCATTCTCTGTTTGAAAATTCCCCCAGTCACTGAGCCATGTCTTGCTGCTCAAATGTAGGTGTTCCCGGGGGAGTCCCTTGGGTTGGGGAAGAAATCTGTGTCTCCATACAAAACATGATGGCAGAAAAGGACCTTATCCTGTCTGCCCATCCACACCAACTGCTCTGCTCTATTTATTTTCTTCATTTAAAAGTTTTTATATTCTGTTTGCAATGGACAAAGCATGCCAACCAATTTTCATCATAAACATAGACATGAATAAACAATAAGATAGCACTAAAACATACCAAATCAAACACCAGTACATATACCATCCTATCACTCCTTCAGAGAATCCCCTACGCTTGTCCCATGCTTTCTTGAATTCAGGTACTGTCCTTGTCTCCATCAATTCCACTGGGAGGTCGTTCCATGCATCCATCACCACCTCTGGAAAGAAATATTTCCTTCAATTAATTTGAGTCTATCTCTTTTCACCTTCATCCATTGAAAGACGCCCGCCTCCTGTGAATTGATAACTTGGGGTATTTAAATGTCTCTATTTTATCTCCCCTATCTCACCTTTCCTCTGGAGTACACGTTTAGCTATTTAAGTCTGTCCCCATAGGCTTTACAATGAATACCACTGACCATTTTAATAGCCACCCCCTGGACTGCTCCATCCTGTTTATATCCTTTTGAAATTGTGGTACCTAGAATGGTATACAGTATTCCAAATGAGGAAGCTATATGGGGCAATATCACCTCCGTTTTATTTCTGACCATTACTCTCCTTATGACCCCAAGCATCTTTCTGGCTTTTGCAGTCACCTTATCCACTTGTTTGGCCACCCGTAGATCATCAGATACGATCACTCCCAGATCCTGCTCTTGTCTCCTGCTTAAAAGAATTTTGCCACTTGTGATCTCTTGACTTTTTGCAAATCAAATGCATGAATGACCCTGCGTTTTCTAGCATTAAATATTTGCTGCCAGACTGACTCTAGACCACTCCTCAGGCTTTGCTCGATCCCTTGTCCATGCTTTCCACACCTTCCTGGGCATCTGGCCTGTTGCAGAGTTTGATGATATTCACAAAAAGACAAACCTTTTCTAATAATCCCTTCGCAATATCCCTTGAGAAAATGTTGAAAAGAAGCAGTCCAAGGATCGATCCCTGTGGCGCACCACTTCGCTCTCCTGTGTGAGCGAAACTCGGCCAGAGTCGGGCAAGTTCTAATAAAAGTCCCTTGATACACCAATCTTCTTTGTTCCTTCGCTATAGTGCAGATAGAGTCCAGAAACTGCACTGTCTCCGTTTTAGCAGCGATTTCACTAATTTGCTCAGCACGGAGTCTACAGTTCCCAGCCTACTCACTCCTAAGTTTCACTTTTGTGAGGAAGAACCACAATAGCCTGCTTTCCCGACTCAAAAGCCGCATTGAAAAGGTCAGCCAGTGGAGCTCTAGGCTTCCTTTAAAGCCCTCGGTTGTATCCCATCTGGCCCCATTGCTTTATCTGCTTTCATTTTAGCTAGCCCCTCGTGAACATCGTTTAGGGTTTTCTTCACTTTCAATCCTATTTTTCATGTTTTCTCTTGTCCCTACTCCCGTCCCTTCCTCAGTGAACTCCGACTTGAGCAGCCCACTACCACCATCACCCCAACCCTGTTCGCAGGGTCAAAGCATGCTGTGAATTTTCAGCCACGTGGCTTAGTGAAAATTTCTGCTTAATTAGTTACCCTAGTAACAGTGGCAGCAGTTCAACCTTCCTGATAACTGCAGGACCAATGCCTGTTGCAAGGAGGCTCTGCACTGACGAAGCTGCGCATTAATCTGGTTCACAATGAGTTGTGAAATAGTTCACTCATAAAAACAGGATCCAGGTTTTCCACATTCTGCTCCATTAGCAATGATCTGCCAAAGCAAGGCTGATCGCACGAAGACCAGAATCTTTGCAGTTGGTCTTCAATGCCTAAACGTGGACCGTAGGTAGCCCAGTTACGCTAACTGCAGAGCAGCGTTCTGGGTGGCAGAGTTGGAACTTATGTACATACCTTTCGATTTTAAAAAGCATTTCTTGAAGTTGGCATGAAAGCATAGCAAATGAAGGCAGAAAAGAAAAAACCCCAAATGGTTCATCCAGTCTGTCCAACAAGTTGCTTGGGTCGTAACTGCCATTCTGTGCAGGTTAACCCCCTCCATGCCTTCTGTTAGGAGTAGTAACTGACAGCTGTGCAAGTTAACTCCCTCCATGCCTTAATCCACATAAATTACCCACCCTCGAAGGAGAAGGTATGGTATTGTGCAAGTTAATTTATGCAGACCCTGTAAAGTTCAGTTAATCTATGCAGAATCGGTCACGAGTAGAGAGATTCTAGACTCTCTTTAAGGAGCTACCCTCAAACATATGCTGATGGAACCATAAAGGGAAGGTACTTACAAATGGAGACAGTATCTCTGATGTCCAGGTGGGCGTCCACATTAGCACCAGTGACCGTCAGACACTAAGGCGGAGATAAGTCACATAAAGATAAAAGTTCTTGATTTCAAAAATACTGACTTTGGTGCATTGGGGAAGTATCTAAATGAGGCTCTAGCAGGGTGGGAGAAGGGTAGGTAAGGTGGAGGAACTATCACAGGGGTGACATCTGTATGTCAGAAAAAGTTAGTAGTGGCCCAGGTTAGAAACTGGTTGCATTCAGATGACAGAGGGTATCAGTAAATGGAATTCACTCTGAGGAGAGGAGGGTGATTAGTGGAGTGCCTTAGGACCATTTGCGCACCGTTTTGATCAGTCTGGTACTGGGTAAGCAGTAAATAAATAAATCTGTTCAAAATCTTTGTCAATGATATTGAGGAGGATTTACAGGGAAACGTTTGCCTTTTTACAGATGACACAAAGATCTGCAACAGGGGGGATGCTTGCATGCATAGAGAGAGGTATGACCAGTACAGCCTCTACGTGTCGTCGGTGAGGCCTCGCCTGGAGCACTGTGTTCAGTTCTGGAGGCCGTATCTAGGAAAGGATACACGGACGCCAGAGACAGTCCTGAGAAAAAGGGAACCAAAATGGTTTGTTTGTACCAAAATCCTTATGAGATGAGACTGAAAGACCTTAATATGTGTATAACCTAGAAGAGAGGCAAGACGGGGGGATATGATATACACATTTAAATGTACGAGAACGAATCCAAAGATATTACAGTGATTGAAAGCCACTAAAAACAACAGCTCAAGAAAGTGAAACTTTTTATATAAATTCAGAAATATGTTTTTAACTTTTTACAATTAAAACACCCACTAGTGATCAAAAAGAAGCAAGTGAAAACGTATGTTCATAGATGACTTACTCTTTCACAAAGAGGTTTTTTTTTTTTGCTTTGGGATACTTTTATCTGATCATTACATCCAAAAAATATTTGTTTTATATAGGTCAAAATGGCTGATTCATGTACTATTAAATTATCATTTTTAAAGATTGCACTATAAGTTGTTATCCTAAATTCAAACATATAACTGGCTAAATGATCAGTCATATGAAACTCAACTACTGATTTCCACCTGTTGTCTCTGTGGGGGTCATATACACTTTAATCCATGTGGGCACTATAGAATCATCCTTTCAAGGTTCCAAAGTGCTTTTTTATGAACGGGCAGGGGGAGGAGCCAGGACACCAGCTGACCATGATAATATGGATGCCAGGCGATAATGTGAGGAACATTATCGTCGGCAGTAGCGAGGCGAATAACTACACCTTTTATGGTGTTGCTATTTGCTGCGAAAGGCTACAGCCAGGCTCACGGCGGCTGGCGAAATCACACCGCCATGGTGCGAACGGCTGCGGCCTTATTTTTTTTTTTTTTTAAACGTGACTCTTCAAGAAGCATTCTTCAAAAGTTGGCAGTTCTTCCCAAATTTTTAAATATTCATGCTCCAAAACATTTTTACATCACTTATCTTGGAAAGGATATCTTTAGCAAAGGTACAGCTCTCCTGCACGGGTATCGTGTTTTGCCTTATTGGCTTTTTCAAGAAGGGCTCAACAAAGTTGCCACAACTCAATGCTTTCCACACAGACAGCAATGCTTGTGAGGTCACTGGAGCTGTTATCAATGACCGAATTACCTCACTTCATGGCTACAAAAACTTCAAAAAACAATTATTATAGTGGCTAATAAATCTCCGTTTATATCCATTTTATAGAAATACCTTCAGTTTCTAAATTGTATTTATTTATTTATTTAAGAATTTGTATATACCATCGTTCTCATTTACATCACAACGACGGTTTACAAAAATACATCAGAAGCAAAGATAGAATGTAATTATAATAAAATCATACAATTGGCATAAAATGGTTACTGCGGCATGATGCCAGAGAAATGATGAACTCCAGACAGGCTGCAGCAGCCTTTCAAAGAGGGGACGCTTCCACTCTGAGACGTTCTCATATACATGCCTGTAAGTAAGTTCTGCAACTGAATACACTTTTATGTTTCGGTGCTTTCTCTGGCTGGATTAGAACGAATATCTTCTTCAGATTTATACATGTGCGCATTTTGTGTGCGGCATTATGGCTTCATGTTTTTTGCAAGTGATTTAATATGAAGCCAATGTTGAGGCATGGTAGCCCTGCTGGCTACCATGCACGTTGATCAATTCCCTAACTCTTTGTAGTGTTTGGACTTGAAGAACGGCCATGCTGGGTCTGGCAGCTTAAAGGCTTGGATGCCATAAATCAGCCTCACACAGTCCTCTTCCCCTCAACTGGTACATTTCTTGCCCTTTGTAAAATGTCCTTTGACAACAAGTCAACAGTGAATCGGTGATAAGAAATCTAAGATGTCACCCCACGGAACCTTAAAGTGCAGCTAGCTCTTCAAACGATAAGGTTGAGCTTCCTTAATCCCTGAGCTGGCAGGAGTGATTGCTTCCTCTTAGCCTGAGGAAAACGGGCAGTTACTTGTCTATTAGTGCCTTCTGGTTCCTCAAGAACACTGTGGCACCTAGCGAGAAGGGAGATGAGCAGATTAGAATGTATTGCATTAGCATCAGCCATTTTGCTGTTCACAGGATTTATCTGTTTACTTGTATTTGAAAGATTTTTCATAGGTTCAAAGGTGACTTTAATCTCTAGGGTTTTTTTGTACCATTACAATACGCCTATCAGAAACACACCTATGACCGCAAATGTCTTGCAGGGTAGGGGGAGACCCTAATTCAAGGCATTTTAAGGGCTTAAGTACCTATAACTATAACACCTTTTCAGTTGCAGGATTGGTTAAGCTTTCTAGAAAAGTAAAATCAAGGCTTCTTAGCTAATTTCAATTTTAAACACTTATCAGGTTGACCGTGAAGGTTGTGAATATCAAATATCTGGCTACCTACCCTCCAAAAATCACGCAGAGCTCTCTTGTTGCTCTTTCTCTGCTTGCTCCCGAATACATTTATCAATAACAGTATCAGCACACATCCTGCCAGCCAAACTGTGGAGCACAAAAGGGTTAGATAGTATTTAAGACTTTAAGCCCCTGGATCTTCCTCTGAATGTGTCCGGCTCTTCTTTTCTAATTCATTAGAGAATAAATCTGTGATAAAGAAAAGTAAATTAGATTCTGTGACATTCTACTAATTGAGTCATCTCCCTCTGACTGCTTTGACTCAGGTTTTTTTTTTAATTACCAGCTAATCTCATCAATATGGTGGATGACTGGCAGTGTGCAGACCTTTTGCATTCCACCGTAGTCAATTATAGATGGAGGTTTATGGCTCTTTTGCTTGACCAAGGTCTCTGTGTCACAGCAGAATAAATTGGATTAGATCTGCTGGTCATCGAATGACCTGCAACAATAACAGCACCGAGATAAACCATACAGAAGTGTAACAAGACCACCCTCCCCTGCTCCCCCCTCATCAGAGACACACACTGGGGGCGGACTTTTCAAAGACATTTGCATGCATAAAACCAGGTGTAGAGAGGGTGATTCTCAACCCTAAGTCTGCATACAGGCGCATAAGAGAATGTGCTCAAACGTAGGCCTCTTATTTTATAAACTGCGTGCCCTGAAAAGTATGCAATATATGTCAGTACAAGACAAGTACTTTTTTTTCATGCAGGGAACAGCTTGCATTCTATTCATATTTTACACAAGTGGGCAGATATATTTTATGTGCAGAATAGTTACAGCATGTGTGCATACTCACCACAGTTTATGCGCGGAGGCAAGGCATTTCATCCACTGTGCACATGCTCCGCTTATGAAAATAAGTGTGCGCGTGGCTTTTAAACACCAGTTTTCACAAACCTCCGCCAGATCACCTAAACCCTCCAAGACGTCTCCCTGAAACCCGCTCCCTCCACCCCCCCTCCCGAAAAAAATCGCCACCCAGACCTCCCACCCAAAATCCACAGACAAAAGCAAGCACAATTTCAGTTCTGCGACTCAATTTGCAGGTGTAAAAGTGTCCATATAAACTTGGTAATGCACACATACTGCCTTCAAAAAAAACTTACACACCCTACCCCAGACCACCTCTACACTACACCTTTGTTCTTCCCTGTAAACTTTGACGTGTGACACTGCAAAATACTATTTTTTGTTCATTGCAATCCGGTGTGATTTGTATTCTATACAGGAATATCGGTACATAAAAGTTAAAAATAAATAAATATTTGCATGCATGACTTTCAATTGTGCATGCTAAAATCTTTTGAATATCAGCCGCTGTGCTCCTAACTGGCGGTGAGAAAATAGCTCAGGGCTCAGTGTGCATAAACTTATGCCCATAACTCAGTTATGCGAGTGCCTTTACGTGAACTGGGGAGAGGCTTTTTGGGGGGAGATGGCACACATGCTTTTTTTCTTTTTAAAAAAAAAATCCATGTGGAAGTTTCCCCGCATGAGTTATGTCCTCCCAAAAGGTGTAAGTATGTGTGAGTTCATCTCTGCATGTACAAGGCCCAATCGCCTGGGAATTTTCCCAGCGAACCTATGTGCAGAAATTCGCTTAGTAAAGTCTGCCTGTAAAGGTACATGCCGACTTTATCCAAATACACACAGTGATAAAATTACCCTTCCTAAGATTTCTGGAATAAAATTGCAGTATTCGGATTGCTGCAGACTTAGAAGGTGTCCCTGTGTAAGAGTTTGTGATGCCGACCTCTGGCCGGTCCCCTTATGGCATCCAGAGGGCTCTGGGTTGTGAGGCGAAGGTGAGAGTACATGAGTGGTGTGGATTTTATCCCCTGCCATTCTCTCATTAGTCAGGACTATCTCACTTCATAGAGGCTAATGTTCTAAACTGTGATAACATGGGTGATTAGTGTGCAATGGTCCATGATAATCCCCTGCAAATTTGCATGAAGGTAAATAGTGTGCATTAAATTTATTGTGTAAATGCAGCTATTATTACAAAAGAAAAAAAAATTAACACCACCTCCGAGAGATGTAATTGTTTGTGCATTTTAATGCATGTTATTTTGCTGTGAAAGCCCAAATAGTAAACCGATTTACAAAATTATGCAATTTATTATCTCATTTTGCATAGCTGTTGCACCTAATTTCACAATAGCTAAATAACCTGTGCAAAACAGCAAATAATGCACAAAATTTCACCAATGAATAGCATGCATTATTTTTCATTTTAGCACACATTAATGCGTTCATGAATTTCGGCACTGGTTAGTATATCGGCCTCATAGTCTATTACAATACACAGAGGCAAAAATATGCCCTATACTTTCCACTTAAGGAGTAGGCTGCAGCGCTGACTATATAAACAAAGTTAACCGGATACATTTATTGGCTAACTTGTGGCTGAATATGGACCTCTATAATTTTGGATGAGAAGATACAGACTACATGTCTCAGTGCCGGAACGCCAGCTTCTGCCTGAGGACTAACATTAGCCTTGGATGCTTTACTCCACCTCGGACTATGAGTGAAGTTTCCAGCACTAAGAAAAGAAACAAGCTAAGCCAACGCACCTCTCTGCATTGGGGGGAATAGCTAATGCCATCATTAACATGGGATTTGCATGGGAGAGCACTCACCAGTATTGTTGTGCGCACATTTATTGTGCATAAAACTCCCTGTTGCATTGGCAGAGTTTGCACACCAAAAAATGTGTTCATTTCTGTGGATTAAACCAGGCACTCTGCCGAGTGAAGCTTATCACGGTTTTGCTCATAAATTTACATACCCATAGCAGAATTTCTAAGATGTGTAGCATTTTAAGATATGAGGGATCAGACAAAACACATCTGTTATTTTTAATGTGTTTCAGATAAAAACTATTATGCATCACAGATAGCACAATCATTAAACAAACCATAGCCTGCTAATTGTCTTTGTATATATCACTTTGTATACATCACTTTCGAAGATCGCTGCATTCAATTTGTATCCTGCGGAATGTTTCGTTGAAGATTCAGCCGCAAATCGATTTGACTTTTCAACGAAACATTCCGCAGGATACAAATTGAATGCAGCGATCTTCGAAAGTGATGTTACACGACACAACCACACGTTCCAAAGTAGTGATTTATGATCAAACAGGGTATATGTAATAGTAGATGCACAATATTTTGGCCTCGGCCCTGCAGGCACACAATAAGTCCTGCTAACAATTTTTGCCCCTGAGGTAGCTCTCGACTAAAGAGCGAAACTCGGCCAGAGTCGGGCACATTTTAATAAAGGGCTTTTTCCATTATCCGATCTTCGTTATCTTTACTGCTACACAGCCAACTGGATCGGCTTCCGATTTTTTGGGTCCATTCTGACTGGCAGCTACATTATCCAGTGATCTTACCAGAGGAAGACTAAACAGCTTTGCTTTTGCCTCTCTTATCTTCTATCTGCCCATTTATGAATCAGATCCGGGGCTTCTTGTGTTACCTCTGTATCTCTGCAAGTCTTGAATTTTGGGAAGATGTCATTTTAGTTTTTAGTTTTTCAAAATGTACAGCACATATTTTCTTCTTTGAAGGGAAAAGGTCAATTTTTCATACATATGTTCCCGTCAATCACCTTCTGGTGACTATTAGTCATTTTTCTTTTACATGGTTCATTTACAGCAAAGTTAATGAACCATCTGCACAGAACTTCTCTGCTTTCATAAAATTGTACAGTACATTGTCCTTAGGGAATTGCCTACTTAGCCTTTTTGGGTTCTGTTGGAACATCTCAGTAAGCAAAAGCACTAACTGGACTTGAATATATCCTAATAAATGAAAAATCTGAAGATATTACTATCCATATATGTTGTTGCATCGGAATTGTTATTCATTGCTATGAGAAATTTGACACTTGGCAGAATCCAAGATATTCATTTCAGCATAAATTAGTAGAAAGTTTTCTCGTAATAATGAGGTGGAACGTTGATGTCTTTTTTTTTTTTTTTTATGTGCTGCATGATAGTATATAGCCATGGGAATGGTACAGCAGTCTTCCCTCGAGGTCATATGTCTGCTTATACACTAGTAGATAGGGTTTTCATCTCTTTGATTAAGACTGAAAGCAAGGTCTGAATCATAAGCCAGAGAGAGTCCCTTCTTGGCCATTTGATTGAGATTGACAACCTCTTCCCTCTGGGGGAATTAACACCCTACCACCAGACCCTATTAAGGACACAGTAACCTTACAACCATGGCCACACCAGGGGATTAAACCTCTTGTGAAAAAAAGTAGCTAGGTTACTGAAGATCCCAGCTATATTTTAAAAATAACTGATCCTGCCCCCATCTCTCCCATTTCTGCTTGTGTACAATGCAGAGCACTCTACTTGACCAACATTTTCTAAAACATAAAATATATTAATTGTTCTGCTGGTAAGATTTCTTTTACTTTTTATGGAATGAGTTTCTACTTCTCTGGCATGATATAGGGCGGATTTTAAAAGAGTTTCGCGCGTAATATACTTGCGTAATCCTTTTAGACTTGAGCCTGCGCACGCCGAGCCTATTTTGCATAGGCCCGGCGATGCGCGCAAGTCCCGGGATGCGCAATTCCCTGGCCCAGAGCGGTGTCGGAGGCCTCGGCCATGCCCCCGAAATGCCCCGGGCCTGCTCCCAAATGATGCACCACTGCGACACGCCCCCCCCCCGACACGCCCCCCCCCAACACGCCCCCCTAGCAAAGCCCCGGGACTTACACGTGTCCCGGGGCTTGTGCGCGCCGCTGAGCCTATTCAACATAGGCTCGGCGCACGCAGGGGGAGGTTGGGGCAGGTTTTCGGGGGGTACACGCATATCTTACGCACATACCCCTTTGAAAATCTGCCCCAATATTCACATAAATTTTATAAACAAGAAATACATCACATAAGCCATATTTTTTCTAAGTCCTCAAAAATGAGGGAGTTTGAACAGGAAACATTTTAAAGGCATTTCATTCACAAACAATTTGTTAAGAAATAGACGATCTCACTAGTTTTGCCTGTTTCCATCTCTTAGAGCCTCTCCTAGTTATATTACTGAGGAGTTATAGCTCCTAAATTTCTCTCAGAATGTTTTTCTGTGATAAACTTTATCAGGTGTGATGGCTGGAAAAGACAATACTTTGTATTCTGGTAAGTGATACAGCATTTACATGGAAATTTTAATTTATACAATGCTCCCATTTGTAATAATTTAGGCCTTAAATTAAGAAATTCTTTCCTCCTTCTCTGCTTATCTCTAGTTACATCTTGAAACATTCTGACATCTAACTGGAAAAATGTCTCTTTAATATTTCTAAAAAATAATTTCTGAACCCATTCTCTATCCGAATTTAGTAGAAAGGAAATAATCATTAGCTGGTTGAGCCGGTTCTATATTTGTAGATTCCAGAATTTCAGTAACATTTAATGGTGTTATAGATTGATATTCTTGTTCCTTCTCAGATGTAATTCTCCAAGCGGGAACATAATAAATTTGGGTAAGAGGGGGAAATGCTTGCTGGGGAATTTTTAGAAATTCTAAGGCAAATTTGTTCCACGTTTCTTTAGCAGATAAAGCTGGCAACTTCGGAAAGTTTACCAGCCTTAAATTTCTATTTCTTAATTGGTTTTCAAGATTTTCCATTTTTCTAGACAGGTATTGATTTTCTTTTATTATTAATTCATTTTGAATACTTAACCTTTTCAATTCATCAGTATTTTTCTCAATTGCCTGAGCTCTCGTTTTATCCTCCACAATTACCTTATTAACCTTAGATTCCAATTTTTCAATACTATTAACTATGAGTTTTAATTGCAAGGTAACATTTTTATTCAATACTACTAAAGTCTTCCATATGACCTCTAAGGAAAATAAGGCAGTCTCATAATTGGTATAATTCCAGGATCATCACTACCTGAACTAGCTTCCTGAGCTGACAACAAACCCTCTATAACATTCCCCTCTGAGGTATTAACCATGCTGGTCACTCCTGCAGGTGGAATCAAAGTTGTTCCCAGTCCACTACCCTGTTTGCCACTCTTTTCAAGGGGCAACAGATTGTCCTTAAGTGATTCTGATCTTATCAATGCAGGGTTCTCAGGGGGGGCTCTTTGGTCCGAGGACAACGAGATTTCCAGGTCACGAAGGGGTGCCGTGCCTTCCTGCATCCCTTCAAGTGACGTTTCACCTGGCATTATGACTCCCCTTCTGATGTGGGCGTCCATAGGGCCCAACATCGGACTTGCCATTGTACTTTCGATTATAACCCTCTCTCTAGCCCTTCGTTTACGGGCTGAGTGAGACATACCTTTTAAAGAGGAAATATCAAGGAAAAAAAAATTCTGACTTCAAATTCCCTCAGGTAGAGATGGGGAGGGCGAGCAAAACTCTTGGGAGTAACAAAACTTCGATGATTAAACAAAAGCCGCGCGCCCCTTTGGAGTGCGCGGCTTCGGCGACGGTGGCTGCGCGCCACAGGAAGGCGGGTTTTAAGCCTCCCCCGACGTCACACACTGATGACAACCCTCAAGGGGTGTGTCCTCAGCTCACCATGTCGGCGTTCTGGAATCTCTCTGGCCCCGACAGGCCTCCGGACTTGTTTCAAGACACACTCTCCAGACGTTCAGTCTCTCCCTTTCCCGGTCTCCTGGGGAAAGAGTTTGGGAGGCGAGTTTTAAGCCTCCCCCGACATCGCACGCTGATGACGTCCCTCAAGGGGTGTGACCTCGGCTCACCATGTCGGTGTTCCGGAATCTCTCCGGCCCAACTGGCCTCTGGACTCCTTCCAAGACACACTCTCCAGACATTCAGTCTCTCCCTTTCCCGGTCTCCTATGCTCGTATTTTATAAACTGTTTGGAGGTTCCCTTCCACTTTCACACTGAATTCCTGGGGCACCATTTAGCCCTGCGATGGTCCTGATCCCAGGCTTTCTTGAATTCTGTTACCAAGCTTTCACTCTGCTTTCTACAATCTGGTGATGGCAAATGCAGTGACATAGTTTCAAAACAAGATGGTACATTAAAGGGGTCTATGCAATAAAGTTTAATGGACATGTTAAGGGCCATTTGTGCATACTAAAAATAGCATGCTATACAATAAGGAGGTATTTTTCAAAGGACTATGTGCATAACAGTAGCATATATCATAGCAATTTCCAAAAGCCCATTTACACATGTAAAGCCTTTTGACTATTCAACCCTATGGAGGTAATTTTCAAAAAAGTTACACACATAAAAGTAGCAGTTTTCAAAAGCCCATTTACACGCATAAATCCTTTTGAAAATTATCTCCTAAGGCCTTACAGGTAAATTTTCAAAAGAGTTATGTACCATTGTAGCAATTTCCAAAAGCACTTAACCTGGGAAAAACCTATTGTCTATTCAATGGCACATATCAGGAATGGCTAACTCCGGTCCTCGAGAGCCAGAAACAGGCCAGGTTTTCAGGATATCCACAATAAATATGCAGGAGATAAATCTGCATATGCACTGCCTCCATTGTATGCAAATCTATCTCATGCATATTCATTGTGGATATCCTGAAAACCAGGCCTGTTAGTGACTCTTGAGGACTGGAGTTGGCCACCCCTGGCATATATTGAAACAATTTTCAAAAGCCCACTTACACAGGTAAAGTGCATTTACACATGTAAAATGCAGTTTTGAGCATGTAAATGCTTTTGAAAATCATTTTCTAATATGTGCCCATTAAGATGGTGTATCAAAATGTTAGTGAGATTTGGATAAAATTAGCCTGTCCTTCCATGTAAATAAAGGAGAATCATATGCAAATAGGTTCACCAGGACCACGGGAAATAACGTGGTATAATCTCCACACTTTTTTTTTTTTTTTGTGGGTCCATAAAGCCAGAAAAGGTTACACCTAACTTGGACAAGGGTTAGATTTTCACCAGGCCTGCTGCCTTGAAATCCCTCAGTGCGAACCAAGAGAAAAGGTTGAGAGCGTATCCTCTCCCTCCAGGACAAAGATGGAGGTATCAGCAATCCCAATATTCCACACAGACACCCCCCCCCCCCCCACTCTGAATGTAACATGAAGGGATTTGACAGCCCCAAATGATGAAGAGAGGGTTCAGTGATCCCAACATCCGAGCACCAATCCCCTCCGCCCAACACACATTGCCCTGCAGGAGAGAACCCATTGTCTCCTCTCCCCCCCCCCCCCCCCCCCTTCATCTCCCCTGGACACAAACTGATGAATCCATTGGCCCCCCCCTTCTTAGCCTCCCCCCCCCCCCCACCAAACAGAAGATGAAGGGCCCACTGGCTCCCTCTCTCTCTCTCTCCAGTCAGGTTTAGGGTTACCAACTAGCTCCAGGTTTTTAGGACAGGTTGATCCACTCCTGCTTTTACTCACTGTATACAAGTACTTATAAGTCTTGCTTTTCTTAGGAAATGCAATAGGGAAAGCAGAAAAAGTCCCAGAATGCAATGGGGTAAAAACCAGGACCTAGATATAGAGCAAGCTGACCTGAAAACTGGCGCCGGTTGGCAATTTTAGTCAGGTTCCTGCTTCTTACCCCTTCTGAAACAACCCAAGTCAGCTGGGAGCAGAAGAGAGAGCACGCTTTCCTTCTAGCCCTGCTGCTCCCAGCATCTTCAGAAATGCACGGGCTAGGCTGTCATGCCACTTGGCCCTTCCCCGCCCATGCTTGTGCATGTGTTTTTCTCAGATTTGAAGACAGAGCTCTAGATCCAAAGAGCATCAGGAAAAAAAAAACAACCCCTTTCACTTCATATTAGTTAAGCTTTTACAGCAGTAACACTAATTCATGCTGATTGATAAAGCACGTCTCTTTCCTGTGCTGTATTTTTTTGGTTTATGCCAAGAGTTTAATAATGATGTATGACTCAGTAGGAATCAGTGTCTGAGAACTGACAAAGACTGGAACACACACGAGAAAAAAAAAACAAAACCCTGGTTCTTTGCCAATGGTTAAGGCGGGCGTGAAAAAAAAAAATCTTGTTAAGAAGAATCTAAATTGAAACAGCTTTGCTAGATACATTTAATGTACATTTTTGATAATTGACATCCATAATTTGCATTGCACAACACCATAAAGTATTTTACCATTGTCAGTGTTTACAATAATTGGATGCTTTATAGTGGCAAAGCATTAGTAATAAAGATAACAGCCTGAAGACTAAAATGTAATTTTCTGTATTATGGTTATAAATATTCTTTATCTTTATTTGCCTAAAGACCCACTGCTACAATATTGCTTCCCCAGTTTTCTCGTGTACTTTGAGCGGCGAGATGACAAGGGACTCCAGGATGTGTGGGCATAACAGAGAAATGTAGACAGCAGATAAATCTGCATTTGCTTTCCCATCCTTTTTTTGAGTCCCCTCATCGCTCCCTTTTTCCCCACTTCCATAATTGCTACAATGCATTTACCTTTCTCTGCTTTTTTTTTCTCATATACCTTGAGGGTAATGTGATGTCAAAGTCAAATTCTTCACCCATTGAGGAAAAGGCCCAGTCACGAGTCAATTCTCTCTCTCCCTCCCTGGAATTTTGTAGGTTTTGTGTGCAGACTGAGCGTCTGTAAAAAGGGGGAGGTAAGTGGATAGTAATTATGATCTGATAGTCTGCTCACAGGGTTCAAATATGTGTTAAACTATTTTTCTGCTGTCCATTGAAATATTTACTAGGTTTACTGAGCAAAACATTGAAAGCCAAGGGGGTTCACCACACAAGGAGCGCTCTAATGTCTAATCTGAGGTGCCTTCATATCCCTGTACTAGCTGAGCCACGTTGACAATTCAGTGGGGGATTTTTTTAATTTGTGGTCAGGACACTGTCTCCCCAGCCTGACCTTGGCACTCTTCCCCATCACCTTCCTAGCTCTGTGGCAGTGGTCTGCAATGCACCGCTGCCTCTTGGCCATGCAGCTGGGGCTGTACAAAGCCACTCGGTTGCCCCCTCCAGAGAGCCACACAGCTTTGAAAAGAGAACACCTTCAAAACAGCCCGGTCCATGCACACGCACGGATCCAAAAAAAGATCCCACCTCTGTCAGATTCCACCGACATCTCCCAATAATTTGTTGTGATCAGGACATCAAACAACTGAGTTATTAGGGACACAAGCACCTACACGGGTATATCAATCTCATGAGCCATTTAATCACTTAGTTTATTATTTTAAGTTTTTACCGTACTATGATGGCACATGATTAATTTATAATCTATGCCACCCGTATTTCTCTTTATCGTGCCCGCCTGTAAACCGTTGTGATGGTTATTTAACTTAACGACGGTATAGAAAAGTTTTTAAATAAATAAATACTCCTTCAGAAAGAAGGCTAACAAAAAGAATGAAAGACGATGGATAATACTTTTGGCATAGTTTCAACTGTCTCCAGCATGCTAAAACAGAGAAACATGGAAAATGTCATCAAAACAGGATGGTTTGGTCTGCCATTAATGCCTATTCCCTGTCCTTTGTCTGCTCCCCCCATATACTGCTTCACTTATCAGTGATGAAATCCAAGTATCGCAGATCCTATAAAATTTGTACCCACATCCCTTACACAGTTTCTTTCATAGGTAAAATGGCCTTTAGGTCCATGGACCACTCATCCAGTGTAGGGGGGAAATAAGTATCTTTCTGCTTAATAGCAAATCTTCTCTTAGAAAGCTCAAGCAATTCATATGTTTATGAAGAGCGACTGGTACATTCCAAAATCCAGAGTTCTGCTCTAGTCTAGAAGACATATTGGCACATGGACGTGCGATTTTATAACGTGTGCGCTGGCGTGTGCATGTTATAAAATCTGGGCCTGCACGCACGGGGGGGGGCCACAAGGCAAGGCAGGAGGCCTGGGTAATCCACAAGGCAAGGTAGAATAGTGAGGAGGAGAGGTAACCACGTCAAGGAGCCGAGGTGACTCAATGAAGAGGCACCGAGGGATTGGGCAGACCTGGGTTTAAGTAGGCCTGGGGTTTGAGGCATCAGGTGATCACTGAAGTGGTGACTTGTGCAACTGGGAACGGAGCTTGCTGAGGACCCCTGGTGGAGGGGAGGCTGCACAGCAGGTGAAACCATGGCACAGGGAGGCTGCATAGCAGGTAAAACCTTTCCAATTACTTTTCATGTTATTGTGTGAAAATTCAGCTGGTAATACACATAAACATGGTGATTTATGCACTTATTAATGGCATTAATGAGATACACATGAGGTATGCTTTACCACAAATGGCAAAGTATCCACATAGAAATGCATTTGTTAATGCAAATGGTAATGCATTGTGTCTACATTATATTTTGTGATTTAACATGTACCCTTTTTCACCCTGTAAACAGGAAATATGCTGTTTTGCACATTTTTTGCATCTCATTATCTCACTGGCACAGATTTTGCATTATCACTAACAAAAGCTAGTTTCTTGTGTGATTTTAATTAAGAATGCATAGAAAACAACAACATCACGATAAGAGCAAAGTGTAGAGGATTAAATTATCGTGTAATATAATTCCTCAGTCCATCAACTAGTCCACAAAATAGGATGGGGGATGTCCTACTAAAGAATATTATAGAAGAATTATAAATCTAGGAACTAAAACTGAGGTGAAAACGCCCATTACCATCCACAAAACCGAGTGTTATATGCAGGAGAGACAATCTAAATAGAAGATATCACAGGAGAGGATGCAAGTGGTGAACCTCCAACTGGACCTTCTAGGACTTCAAAAGGCTCTGAGCTGTGGGGGATGAAAAACACAATATCTTACAAGGGATGGTTTGACCAAAACATGCCCCCCAAGTTGTATCATTTCAGGGCACCATGCACACGTTGGGAAAACGGGCGCTGACTTTTCAGCGCCCGCTTTCCGCGCTTTATATTGCATCGGCCTTCTTGTATTAGAAAAGGAAGCTATAATGTGCTCTGGCTATAGGTGGACAAGCATTTTCAGGAGTCTTCAAAGTTTCCACAAAACAACACTGAAGAACAACCAAAGGAGGAGATGTTGCTACCCTGGAGAAATTAAGCACATGCAAAGTCTGATTTCTAATTATAAACAAGCTAACTTACACACTTTTCCTGCGTTAACTGCTTGCGATTGATAGCACAGGCATTTAACGCCCATAGCGTTGCATTAGCATTAATCTGCTTTAGTACATTGGCCTCATTGTTTTCTATTGCTTGGAGACTATTCTTGATATTCTAGTCCTTTCCTCTGAATGTAGCGCATGGACTTTTGAGAGAGGCAGCAAATATGATGATGCAAAACTGTTGCTTTCTCCTAGAGTGATAGTCTAGTGAGCTCTATACTCTGATTATCCCTTCTTCACCCTGAAATGCTGAATAGTGAATAATTATTGACTGAAATCCTCCAAACATCGTTCCTTCCCTGCACAATTCTTTTTTCCTTACCACACAACCCTTTGCCCATTCTGTGGTTCAAGGATAGGTAATTCATTATTTTTATCCAGCTGCATGTGCTTTTATATTATTCTTCTGGAGAAATATCGAAACATAGAAATGATGGCAGAAAGGGACCAAATGGTCCATCCAGTCTGCCCAGCAAGCTTCCATGATAGTAACTGCTGTGCCGTGCAGGTTACCCCATGTATCAGACGGTGCTGCTTGACGGGCTTTGCTTATGGACTTGGCTGTAGAAGCAGTCCTGTGTATTTTCCTTAATGTCTGCACATCAGTATCCCAGACTATAAAAAAAATCATGTCTCGTGTCGGTTGTCTCTGAATCCAAATTCCTCTTTACTTTCATCCCCACCTCCTACCTTTGAAGCAGAGAGCGATGTTACAGTTGCATCAAAAACATCAAGGCTTACTGGTTAAGGGTAGTAATCCCATGCCTTCTGTAGTAACTGCTGCTCTGTGCAGGTTACCATTATGCTTATCAGTTCCCCAGACCTTAAAAGTCAGGGCCCTTGTTTATTGCTGTCTGAGTCCAATTCCCTGTTACCTCTTGCCTTTGAAGCAGAGAGCAATGATGGAGTTGCATCAAAAATACCAAGACTTATTGGTTGAGGGTAGTAACTGCCGTATCAGCAAGTTACCCCCATGCATGCTTTCTTCATTTCCGTTAGCGCATTCAATGTGAAAGACTGTAGAACATTTTTTTGCATGAATCTCCAGAGTTTCATTGGATAAAGCAATAAAAATGTCAGGAAGGAGGATAACTTTCAAACAACTGCGCGCAGCAGCATATATGCACTTATATGGCTGCAAGCAGATCTATCCTATTTTATAACCCATGCGCATGATTATACACACATTTTATAAAATATCTGTAGCTCTACCCTGAAACATATGAGCATATGTCACGCGAATACATGCAATACATTGAAAGAATATATATCAATGCATTGAACGCATATACTTTTCCTACCTATTTAAAAAATATACACGTATATTTTACGTGCAAAAATAAAGTAAGATGTGCTTGCATCTATCGGGATTTAAGTGCGCAAGTTGGTGTATTTTAAAACATGTGCATGGGAAGGAAATGGCCCGTTTTGCCAGACATCGAGACCCTCCTGGTTCTTCAGCCTGAATTCCCACCACTTCATCCGCACCCCCCCCCATCCAGTCAGTATTGCACGATAAATACATTTCATATCATTTATGCCAGATAATGAGCAGGTGTAAAATTCCACGAGTAAGTTGGCGTGTCTTATAAAACAACCTACATGCGTAAATGTTGGCCCCGCCCGAGAACACCCCTACACTGTCCGCCCATATTTCCACCTTTTATAAAATACGGAATACGTGAGGAGATGATGCTTACGCATGTATGTGCTAATTTCTATGCATAGAACGTTTTGAATATTCACCCCTAAGTGTGGCGTTGTCTCTGTTTGAAATATTAAAGGCTTTTTGTTTAGCCTGGAAGTTGATAAGGGAAACGAAAAGTTGTTGCAAGCAAATTTTGCACACCTTGAATCCGGTGAGCATTCATCAAATGCTGCGCAAGTTCAGAAAGTTTGATTGCAAAATTTACATAGCTTGTCAACAAATTTGCACTGTGTATATTACAATTCATTAAATATTTTGCAGGATGAATATTCAGTAGTGCTCACAAATCTGGTAACTAGCTCATCAAAATCTGAGCGAGAGATGGGCAAGCCAGAAAATTTGATTGGCAAGCAAAGGCAGAGCTGGGCCAAGAAATCTGAGTTGGTTTCAAGATCCAATCATTAGTCAATCTGAACTAATTAGTACATAAATAAAAAGGCAGTCCAACCTTTTTTGTATTTTTTATTGTGTCCTCTCTCCAACTTGTTCCATCTTCTTTATCTTTTGTCTCTGAATTCTCTCTCTTCATTACTTCATTTTTTCAAACATCTCATTTTCAAGTCTTCCCCTTCCTTTAATTTCTATTCTATTTTAGTTTTCTGCCATGTTTTACAGTCAAAAAGACTACTCAAAGTGGCTTAAAATAGATCCAACCTAAGCAATTACTATTTAACACATCCTTATTATAGCAGCAAATATAACAAAACACAATAAAAAAATCAGTAACAATCAAAATAAAAAGCATTAAATAGCACTTCTAAACTATGCTAATGCATATTAATTTTTATATTATCAAATGTATAACCTTAAAAAAAACCTCCCCGGATTATCCCACTCCCAGAGGTGCTGGGATGATCTAAGTCCCCAAAGCAGAAGGTAAATTACGAAATTTTCACTATGACCTGCACTTGTTTACTAACATTACTTGCACATTATTATGAAGAACAAGTATTGTTGGAATTACTGGATGACCCTGCAACATGACCAAAGTTATATCAGTCCTGAAAAACAAAGGAAATGATGTCAGAATATTTCACACTAAATCAAGGAATAAAGTAGTGTGCTTGACATACTATTCCACTTGCCTATGTAGAAATAAAAGTCTCGGATCCCATCCTCTCTCAATGATGTCATTTGAGGTTGACCATAAGGTCAGGCCCACCTTTGGGAGTGGGCTGCTCCTAATGGGGGAGAGCTTAAGCCCTTTTGGGAGCAACCAGGAGGGACTGGGTTTAACCTCTGGCCATGAGATAGGTGGGGTGGGTTATAGATTGTATTGATTTTTGTACTTATTGTAAATTAGTGTTTTGCTTGATTTCTATGCAGTATTTTAATGTTTTTGTTTTGTACCTAGTTTTAAGTACTTATTTTTTCTGGAAAAGCATGTAATGAGTATGAGGCTGACATTCAGTGCTACTTAGCCAGATAAGTAGGGACTTATCTGGCTGAGAAGTAGTAGCTGAATATCCAGTCCCCTTCAGTGGCAGCCATTTATCCAACTAAGCAGATAGCTGGATAAGTGTGGGCAAGATATGGGTCTTCCAGGGAAGAGCTATTTATCTGGCTAACTTACAGTTTCATGCATCAAGCCACGATGATTTATTGGGGCAGGGTTCCCACTATTGCGGAGGGGGGTGTTGCCGTGATAGTGGACCCTTCTCACAAAAAGCATTGTAGCTTGATGGCGCATTTTTATCTTATGGCAAAACAATGCGGGACAAAAACAATGTAGTTAGTGGCCCTTTAGTTTGGAAGGTGGCCCCAACCAAAAGGGACTCCCATCACCTTAAAGGGTCGACCACAGAAAAAATTGTCCGGCAAAAAAGAATTTGAGCGGGGGTTAAGCCTGACTCCTGGCTCAACCCGGGGCCATCACTCGAGGTGGCCCCCAACAGCAAAAGTGGTAAAGAAATAGATTTAAGGCCATGCGCAGCGACAGTCCCTCCCCAATCCCGTCATCAATGCAGAGTGCCCCATCCCCCCTTTCCAAAGTCCTCAAGGCTAACACTGCCCTCCTCAATCCGATAGTTATCCAAAATTGTTGGGTGTAAAGTGCCCTCCTTACCTCCCCTTCATCCCCCCAATGTAAAAAAAAAACCACATTGATAGAACCCCCTGACGCCCCCCCCCCCCCCCCCAATACCCCTAAACCTCCAAAAATTGAAGATGATCCTGCGATGGGGCCTGGGACACCCCCTAGCTCCAGGTCCAGTCGGCAACATTTTTCAAAATGGGTGCAACCTGACCTTGCCCCATCAAGTAATAGAGGCAAGATCCAGGGATAGGTCTTAGGCCACGTGGTAAGGGGGATTGGGGAGGAGGAGGAGGTTAGGGGGGGCACTATACCCACAATGATTTTGGGTAACTATTGGGGTGGGGGACAGTGTCAGCCTTGAGGACTTTGGAAAGTTTTTGCTCCGTTGTGCATATAATGTGTGACAGTAAGTGAGAACCCAGCTTTCAGAGAATAATAAGTGAGATTATTGTGATCAGTAAAAAGTGAGAATATTGTGAGTAGAGAAATTGATATGAGTTTTTGCTAATATTAACTGATGAGGGATAGAATATCTGATTCAGTGTTAATGTATAATTAGTACCATTATATGGTATTAGTTTTAGTTTCTGTGAAACTAAAATTTGTTTGTTAAGTGTTTGCTAATCAATGTTTTTATTATGTATGTATGTTCTGTACATCGCCTAGGCCTATTTGTGTTAGGCGATTAATAAATGAAAATGACATGTGTTAGATTTAACAAAACTCAGGGAGATGTTAATTTATCGCGGTTGACCACTTTCTCAGTCAACCGCGATAAATTATTAACATACAATTGCCTAGGAATGAGCTGCTTTTCATGGGTTTTGCATTATTCATACATGCAAAGCATCTCATAGTAATAGGGGAGGGAATGTGGGCAGGGCCATGCATGATATACGCTGTTTAACATGCGTTTAGCGTGGCTTGCTGCATCTCCCAATTAGCTGAATAAGTAGCAATATTCAAACTTATCTGGTTAAGTTAACTGAATAAGTTAGACCTGCTCAATAGGAAGTCTAAAATTAGCTGAATAAGACTTATCTGGTTAACTAGTGATTTATTTGGGGATTTTCAGCTGTTGAATATCCCTTATAAGTTAGCCAGAAAAATATTTCCAGCTAATTTACTTAATCGGCTATGTTTGAATATCTAATCCTATGAGATTAGATTAGATTAAATTCAAACTTGTAGTTGAGACTGTTTTTTATTAGACTAAATGAATACATTTGAGAGCATGCTAGGTGGATAATATCATGACTCCACTTATAACATTTGCAGTCAACTTCTCGGCTGACTTTCATAAGAAATGCCATGCTGTGTCAGACCAAGGTCCATCAGGTCCAGCATCTGTCCAACAACGACCAGACCAGATCACAAGTACCTGGCAGATCCCAAAGAGTAGATCTTAATTCTGGGTTGACTAGATCATGATGGATGTGATTAAAATACAAGTCAAATCCCTTCATAAACTGGTCTTTGGTGGCCTCACTCATGCAGAGAAGCCCCAGATAAGTATTATTGACTTGGGTATCAGTATCAGCTAGCAAATAATGTGATACAAGTTAGACATGATTTGACATTTCTAGAGATCTATGACAATATTCAAGGTATCATATACCTCTTTACAATTACACTATTAGCTTTGATCTGGTGTACTTTCATCAAGCATCATCTGTTTCATTCACAAGGTATTTCTTCAAGTCTGGTAGGCTTACTTCCAAGAGTCTGATTACGTGGAGAGTAATGAGGTTGTGTG
Organism: Rhinatrema bivittatum; assembly: GCF_901001135.1. Classification (NCBI taxonomy): domain Eukaryota; kingdom Metazoa; phylum Chordata; class Amphibia; order Gymnophiona; family Rhinatrematidae; genus Rhinatrema; species Rhinatrema bivittatum. The sequence continues at coordinate 19,535,814 of NC_042628.1, read as the reverse complement.
ACTTTGGGTCCTGTTGTTCCTCTCCGAAGCAGTGGCCTCGTAAAGTACATGCCTACAAAGAAAATAGATTCGGTAAGTTAACATAACAAGGCCTTGATTCAAAAACTCTGAACATATATCGTTATTTGTCAGTACATTTCTAACCTATCAATTCTTACAAAACAATTTTTAATTTCTATAGAAAATAAAGAGAAAAGGGTTCAGTAAAGCAGATACTATATTACACGATTGTGGATAAATTAGTCTAAAATCTCACACAAGGAGAGTTTATTCAGTTTTCCCATGATACAGTATATAAGACCTCTGAGTCACATTATATAAACATAGGGAATTTTCAAAGGAGGTGCATGCATACAAGTTGCATATATCTAGCAGTTTGCAAAAGTCCATTTACATGCATAAAATCCATTTACGGACATAAATCCTTTTGAAAATTACCTCTTTAAGATGTACTTAAAGTATTTTTAATTGACAAAGTCATCAAATAATGTTCTGTAGGAAAGCTTTCTATGCCTTGAATTTGGATGAGGGACTTGTTAGGTATCATATAATCATGTGGGAAGAGTGGAAGAGAAATGTGATCACTAGCCAATTACAAATTAGTCTGATGAAATGTTAAGTCTGCAAAATTACATTTCCTGCAATTTCTTAATTTTTGTTTGCCCTGCAGAAGAAATTGCTTCAGATTAGTGGTTACATAAAAATAAGGTTAATAAGTAAATTTAATTTAATTTAATTTTCCAAAACTATGGGGATAACCAAGGCATGTACAACTATAAAATATTGCAAATCAACTCCATTAAATGAAATTTGACATACAAATTACAGACAAAATATAACAATCCCATCTCTTTTTATTGAACTATCACCTAAAATGTGTTTGTTTATATCTATTTATCCATGTGGACTAACATGGCAACCATATTACCATATTGAAATATAGGTGTTAAAACCAATAATAGTAAGTTAACAAGCCTGGCCTGACTGTTCAACAGCAATGCTATGTGCTGCCATTCAGAAGGGCCTGAGTTTGATTCCAGGACCAGGGCTCTTCTCCATGGGTTGGCTAGGGCTGAGGATGCTGTGGAGGCAGTGTTCACGACTCTGAGCGAAGCGAAGATTTATCTGTTGCTCAATAGTGACACCTAGTGGCCAAACTCATGAATGCAGGCTCCGAAAGAAACATGGCTGTATGACCCCTGGTCAAGAACTATCACTGTAATGGACAACTTAAAAGGGAGGGAGAGGGAGAGAGATACTCTGGGTAGTTGTAAATGAAGGCTCATCGCCCTGGATCCCAGCCTTAGTTCCCACTGAGCTGGAAGAATAAAGGAAACACAAAAATGTAGATTTGCAGAAAACATTGATGCACCTGCAGATTAAACATTTGCATAACATTGATATTATTTGGCTGAAAAAAAAAAGGATATAAATACATCCAGGTAGGCCTCTAAATTACTCGCCTGCAGGCAATTATGTAAATTATATATGAATATCAAGTTCTTTTAAAATCATTTTCTTGTTAGTAACTGTAAATGGATCTCATTGATTGGCTGTCTGAGCCCTTCGTGCTTATAATTGGTTTTATTTCTCTTTGTTCCTTCAGTTTCATTCTCATTTCTTTAAATATTCTATGGACATAAAAACTGAAGACAGGAAAACTCATCCGGTTTAGAGAAATAAAATGTCTACAGTGGAAAGATAGATTTTCCGTAACAAATGTCTTTCAGTTCTTCTAGACCACTATACATTAAGCCTTTTGTAAGTTGCGAGAAGAAACTGTTACTATCTTTGGTCAGATCAGACCTTTCCCTTTTCATCAGTATTTGAGACTCTTGGTCCAATCCTTAGTGGTATCTAGGATTGATTACCGTAACATGGTTTAGCTGGATTTACCAATAAAAATAGTTGAAACGTCTTCAACTTATTCAAAATACGGTAGCCAGGCTTCAGGATGACAGATTCTGCTACTCCTTTGCTTAGAGAGCCGCACTGACTCCCTATTCAATTTTGTACAGAGGCAATTCTATAATGAGGGCAGGGTGAGGCGGAAAAACGGGCCTACAAAATGCTTTTCCGGTGGCCGCCTCATCTAGCCACCAACCACGGGGTTAAAAACCTGCCCGCAGGGTTCTCGCACCACCTCCCACTCTTCCCCCCCTAGGCTAAGAGAGGATCCTTGAGGGGGTGCAGAAAAATAAACATACCCCCACTTATGGGCCGAGGAAGAGACCCAACAGCCCCCAGGGGAGCCCATACCGCTGACAACCAAAGAACAGAGACGACCCCCATGGGCCGCTAGCAGAGCCCAACCTGCCGGTGGCTGAAGAGCAGAGAACCGGCCCCGTGGACCGCTGGCGGCCAGACAAGAAGGGAACTGCCGGTGGAAGAAAAGGCCCGGCGGCACCCAACTGCTGGCGGGCAAAGAATGTGAAAGGCCCTGCCAGCAGCTGAAGATTGTGAAAAGCCAAGCAGCAGCAGCAGCAGAAGAAAATAAAAGTCCCTGGCTGCCTGCTGAGCTCATGCACCCACAGCCCAATACAGAAAGGGGAGACTGAGCCTGACTGGGCAGCATGTGTGAGGGAGGTAGAGGGAAAGTGCGTGGAGAGGCCTTTTGAGAGAGCATGGGTGTCTGAGAGAGAGTGAGAGTGTGTGTGTGTGTGAGTGTGTGAGTGTGTGTGTGTGTGTGTGAAAGAGCAAGGGTGAGCCCGCATGGTGGGTGAGAGCATGTGTATGTGAGAGGGCATGGGAGTGGGAGTACGTGCTATGTATAATAGCATCTGTGCACGTGAGCATGAATGAACGTGTGCGAGAGAGTGTCATCTCGTCTCTCGCCTCAGGCTGCAGATTCCCTTGAGCTGCCCTTGATTTCATATTCGATTTAAAATGCTGGCCTTGCTGTTTCCAGCCCCGCACAATATGGCTCTGAGAGTTACCCAGCTGAAAGGCTTACTCATTATGTTCCCTCAGGAGCACTGCATTCTTCTCAGTTGGGTTTCCCTTGTGTGCCAGGGATTTGGGAGGTGTGCTTAGAGAGGAGCAGAACCGAGGGTCTTTTTGGCGTTTGCTCTAAAATTGTGGCATGAGCTCCCTTTGCAGCTTTGATGATTTTACCTTGATTTAGAAGGATTCTAAAATCATGGTTACTTGCCCAGGCTTTCAGCTAAATTGGCTGTCCAGTGGGTGGGATATTAAGACGGACCTGATTTGATGGTATTAGTTTGCTCTTTATGTATGATTTATTTATTTAAGCTATATTCTGCCTTTCGGCATGTCACAGCAGATTACATTCAGGTTCAGGAGGTATTTCACTGTCCCCAGGCAGCTCACAATCTAAGGCTTTTCTCCCATTCTGTGTCTATGAGGAAAAATGCTTAGTAAAACAGGCCCTCAGTTTATTTTTTAATTAATTACATTTTATTGTCTCGATTTGTATGGCGTACGTGCTTGTAAATCGCATTGGGGTTTCAGTGGCGTGCACGAATAAATCTCACGATAAGTTAATATCTAAAAATAAATAAATAACGATTTTAGGCTCGTTTCGTAATAGTTTCCATTTCACAGGGACAAATTTAGGAGGGAAGGAGAAGTTACACAACCCCACAAGAGTGAAAATGAGAATGTGAGCGATAGGCCAGGAAAGAGAGGCATGAAAACATAAAGGGTAAAGCCAGATCGAATGGGTTTAAATAAAAATATCGGCTTGATAAACTGTCTCCTACATAAAATGTATTTTAACGTACAAGCTGAATAAATAGTCAGTAGGAGAAATCAGTAGTCGAGACACACGCCTGCATCTGGACACATCCTCTAATTCTTATGAGTATTGATAACAGGAAAACAAAAAAAGAGAAAGTCCAATGTTGGTTGGATGTCTTGATTTTAGAGCAATTTTAATCCGATCCAAAAACATTTTTTTTAGCCGTTTTTGTTAAGCTTTCAGAGGCAGGTGCATAGAAATTGTGCTGCGGTACGAAAATTGGTCGGGCGAAGATCTCGCGGGATGGGGAAAATGGGGAGAAACACAAGGGGGCGCACCTGGGCCATTTTTTTTTCTACAGGAACCAAACCTTTGGTGCATGGGCGAGAGGGGCCCGTGCATCTTGCACCACCTGCTTCTCTGCGTCTTTTGAAAATGAAATATGCCTCTTCTTTTCCCTTCCCCTCTCCACTCCCAAACGCGTCCCGCTTCCGGAAATGCCAGGTTTTCTTTTGTTTTTTTGGGGGGTTTTTTTTTACCGGACTTTACGCTAATCTTCAAAGAGGAGCTACCCGGATCATTTGACTTTGATAATTAACATAAAGTACGTGCGCCAAAAGCACCTGCGTTGCTTCACAACTACGTGGGCAGTTTGAACGCTGACCCTGAACGGGGTGACTGATCCGACTCCTCTGCAGGTTGCTGAAAACTCTGCGGGTGATGTTTAACCCATCACATTTGCAGCGTCTGCGAAAGAAAAAAACCCGACGTGAGCGGCTCTGCTTTCATTAGTGCCTAGGGGGAAACTACCCCCAGGGATTTCTGCCTGCTTTTTTTTTTTTTGCGGGTTATTTTTCCATCGGAAATGACTTGCATAGACTTTTGAATAATCAAAACTGCGCCCATCGTGCCAATCTCCACCTTCTCTCTCTGCCCCTGGGATCCCCTCTTCAGACCACAGATAAAAGTACTCACATTTTTTTTTTTTTTCAACAATGGGTATATTTTTTCCCCACAGACAGGTTAGGCAATATCTAAAGTACTGATTTCTGCAAGTAAAATGCTTTTTTTTTTTTTTTTTTCTTCTATAAATTTGTGGACTGGGCTTTAAATACTGCCCCCTCTACATCCCAGAAATAGTTCAGCCTTTTTCTTTGAACTCTCCTAATTTTTAGAATAGAAATGTTTGCTAGTTGAGCCTCACAATAGTAAATCAGCATATAAATATTCAAATACATTCAGAGGATCAGAAGTTATTAAGTCTCCTACCAATGACACTGAATGTTAATCAACTATCACAGAAGTAAAACCAAAGGTGAAATGGTTAGGATTTAAAAACGAATCTTATTTTTGATTAATAGAACAAAGGCTGGATTGAATAGCAGTCATGAATTAATCAGTGTGAGATGATTGACGTACTGTTCTGGGGATGAATGAACTGGTTACATCAAACCTAAGCCCCCATCCCAACCAGGATAGGGGCATTTAGATAACCAGAATCAAACAGGGGTAGGCCATGATTAAATTTGGCAAAATCTGTGCCATTTATGACTTTTTTGGTTGCTTTTTTTTATAAATGTGAGTCATTCATGGCTTGCAAGGACACCATTAGATTATTGACTTGCATCTAATCCTTATTTTTGCTTGTTTGGATCTTTTGCACCTGGTATAGGTACTACTATTTGCAGATTCTTACTTTTGTTTAAGGTATCCAGCAATGTGCATTACTTCCAAACGCTTCTGAGACTATGCCCATAAATGTGAGCAAGCTGGAACCAGATTTGAACCTGGCTGAAGTTTACTCTGAGAGCATGAATAGTGTAGATCTGAGTCGGATGTTCATGGATCGGGATCTGAATCAGGCTCCTAGGTCAGAGGAGGTTTTTCTATCTCTGTGTTATTACTCAACCATTTAAACATGTTTTCGGAAGGAATGTCAGACAGGAAGTCTCCTTTCATGCAGGTGAGGATTAGAAGCATCTATCAGATTTCGAGGAAGAATACAGTTCTTAAGGTGCCATCATGAAGCAATGATAGGAATGTGATTGAAAGTTGATGTCTTAATGCTTTATTTAGTGATAGAAGAAACATTTTCCTCTGCACCAGCTGCCACACTGGAAAACACAGTAACAAGGCAGAAGATGCCAGATTGCTTATGTAACCAGTATAGTAAATCTGCAAGGGAACAAGGGCAAAGGCTATATAAATCAGTAAAGTTATATGACCATGAAAAGGTAATAAGCCAAGCCAGAGTCATTACATCGAAACAGACAGAATAATATTTCCTTTGGGGTAGATTTTCAAAGGGTTACGCGCGTAACCCCCGAAAACCTACCCCTGTGTGTGCAGAGCCTATTTTGCATAGGCTCGGTGGCGTGCGCAAGCCCCGGGACGCGCGTATGTCTCGGGGCTTCGAAAAATGGGCGGTCCGGGGGCGTGGCCGAGTGCCCCGACACAGTGGCCTGTGTTGGGGCCTGGCGTGCCGGCAGCGAGTTGGCGCGCGCAAGTTACACCTGCCAAGGTAGGGGGGGGATTTAGGTAGGGCTGGGGGGTGGGTTAGATAGGGGAAGGGAGGGAAAGGTGGGGAGGACCAAAAAAAAGTTCCCTCCAAGGCCGCTCCGATTTCGGAGCGGCCTTGGAGGGAACTGGGAAAGCCATCGGGCCTCCCCTGGGGCTCGGCGTGCACAAGTGTGCACCCCCTTGCGAGCGCCGACCCCGGATTTTATAACATGCGTGCACATGTTATAAAATTGGGTGTACATTTGTGCGCGCCGGGTAGTGCGCACAAATGTACCCCCCCCCCCCGCGCACGTAATATTAAAAATCTGCCCCTTAATTTTTTGCTCTCAGTTAAACCAGGTCAAGGTGCATTCCCTAGTACAGGGATGGCCAATTCTGGTCCTCAAGAGCCACCAGGCCAGGCTTTCAGGATATCCACAATGAATATGCATGAGAAGGATTTGCATACAATGGAGGCGCTTTCAGATGAGTACTCATCCCTATCGGTCACACACAAAAGCAGGGATTCTTTTCGCAGTTCAGTTTTATAGGGCTTGGCTTGACTTCTTCAGGTACATTTGTGTTACAACTGCAACGGAGCTGGCAATTTTCAAAGTCATTTACCCTGGTAAACTGGCTTTCTGAAAAAGTAGGTGTGGTCTTCCTCAGCGTGCGTTGTGAGCCAGACTGGCAGGAGTTCTTTCCTGAGGCACGTTTAGGTTGAGAGGAGGGGAAGAAAAGAAATCACACACCAATCAGATTTTCAAATCTACATGTGTCATTTTCCACTGAAATGTCACCTGTACCAAAGGCAGGTGCAAAGTCTGTGAGTCCTTTGCACCCATTGGCAGTTTTCAGAGGGAATGTGCGTGCATGCTTTTCTTTTAAAAGTGAGGTTCAAGGTCTGCAGTTGGCATGACTTTGGCTTGCACCCTATGTAGGGAGTTTGAAAATGACCCTCGAATATATATAAGAACATAAGACGGGCTTAGATGACCCAACATGACCAGCATCCTGTCTCCGACAGTGGTCAGTCAGGATCACTTGGCTGACACTCTTAGTGAAGTTGATGCCCTATTGATCATTCCCGGGAGTATGAAATGGAGACATCCAGTTCTATCTGTCTTCCATGCTTCCATGAATTCCAGTATTGTGTTCTTAAATTGCTCTTACAATATATACTGGGGGCTCTGTGAGTGTAACCCAGTTGCGTGCACAAATTAGAGCCTCCAAAGAGCAGATTAACTTTATGCAAGTTCATTTACAAGGGTATTGGGCCAATTACCCAAGCATTTTTTAAGTGAATTTATGCTCAAAATTTTGCTTTGAAAATACAGACTAAAGGCTGTGTGTACAAGTTACATGCAGGCCTCAGCCCTCCTGCATTATCGCTTCTTAATTACCTCATCATAAGGGTACCTTTATTTTAAGATCCTACTGCTCTTCAGAATGACCAAGTTTTATTTCAATCATTCCTCCTAATTTTATAACTCTTACTTTTCTATTTATTTTTCAAAAAAGGCTTGTGGGTAGGGACATTTTCAGTCTTTATTTTTTATTCCTTGATGTTCTCAAATGAAAGTAAAACAAAACAAAACAAAAAAAAAACCCCATAAAAAGAACTTTGGAGGGTGGATGTTCTTTTCGTTTCATTTTTAAACGAGCACCAGAGCTTTGTTGGGCGTTTCAATTCATTTAAGAACAAATGCACGCCTCTAGGGGACGACTGGAGAGAGGAGGAGAGAGAAGAGATCATCTGAGAGGGAAAGGATGGGGAATGGGAGGAAGGCGCAGGGATTCAGATTCTGGCAATGAGGGCGTGCACTGCATCTGTTTCAGAGTAACTAAAATGTGCCAACGCACAAAAATACACCCACACAGTCTCCAATCGCATTGTTGCATTCAGGGATGCGCATTCGATGAAACAACATTGGAAATTGTGACAAAATTGTTTTATTTCATTTTTAGAACAAAACGAAAAGTAAACAAATTTTTTCTTTTTTTCTTTTCATTTTATTTCAAATTAATATAGTCCTCACCACCGCCAAACCCTCCCTCCCCCTCCCCCCCCCCCCCTCCAAGCCCCTGAAGCCTCATCCCCTTCATGAAAATGTATTCATGGCGAGAAGCGCTCCCCGGTCGCTCCTACCCCACAGCTGCTGCTATTGCAAATGGCGGCGGTGAACCGAGGCCAACGGCTTTGTACATTTTTTTTGCCATACAAAATAGCTGTGGCCAGGTGACGGGGGGGAAAAAAAAGCTCTGTTGCGTTTCATCCTTCTGTTTATCAGTAGCAAAAGTACTTGAAATGCTGTTCTCTCTCTTCCTTTCCATCAATATGTGAAACACATCACCCTTCCCTTCAGCACAGCATTAATGGATTATCTGCTTTGAAAAATTCGAGCATAACTATATAACTCCTGCAGAAGTAGGAAAGCAATTTTCATAAAAATAAAAGTATTAGGATTGCCAGGGACTAGAATAAATGTAGGTCTCTTCATTGATGCCCATGTAGGGTCTATATTATATAACAGTTTCTGGTTCCATGTCTATAGCATGAAAAATAAATTTGAAATGTGCTAAACTAGAGGGCACAAAGATTACATTTGTATCTGCTACTCATTACAGAACACGAATATTCTTTGGATAAGATAACAATGTCCCCATTGGCAGACTATTCTAGCACATTTTTCCTTAAAACAGAATCATTCTGTAGGGTGACCATAGAGTTCCTACTGAATAACTTTATAAAATATTAGCATTAATCTCCACACGTCTACTTTCATGGGTAAATGCTGTACCTCGGATAGGTTTGAAAGTTAGACTCTAAGGCCTTAGCATGCATGCCCTAAAATTAATATATATAAGTGTGTAATTAAAGGAATGCCACATAATTAGGTGCTGGCAGGAGCACAGGAAATAACATGGTATTCTTTCCTCCACATACTATTTAACATGCACTCACTAAGCCCTAAAATGTAATACCTGCCTGGGAACATTTTAATATGCACACTATTTGAAGGGCTTAGGTACCAAGCACTGTGGCTGAAAGACAAAGGTGATGCACAAGAGATGACACTGAAAAAGTTTACTGTCAAGCCCTCAAGCTACAACACTTTCTTTGGAAAATAAAAACTTAGAACATGATGGCAAGTAATGACCAGAAGCCCCATTCAGTCTACCCATCCTCTCGCTGAGAGATCTTTTGTGCCTGTCCCACGCTTTCTTGAACTCTGACACTGTTCCCCATCTCTACCACTTCAACTGGAAGACCATTCCATGCATCCATTCACCCTCTCCATAAAGAAATATTACCTTAGATTACTCCTGATTTTATCTCCTCTCGCTCTCATCCCTTGACCTCCTCACAGGGCTGGAACAAACCCCGAATCACTCCCGCCTCTCTGGTGCCCCTATTTCAAGTGACGCCGACAGACCAAGGCCGGTACCAGTGTTGCTTTCTTTCATACAAAATGTTTCCAGTCAATCTCAGGCCGGCGTCATCTTGCATGGAAGAAAGTAATAACGGCACCGGCCTCCGTCTGCCAGTACCCCTTGAAATAGCGGCAGCAGTGGGACAGGAGTGACATTTCTTCTCCCCCCATGAAGATTTAAACAGATATTAAAAGTTTCAGGGGGAAAGGGGGGTCTGTGGTAAAGCCTGACAGGTGGGATATTTTATGTGTCGGGGCAAGAATTAGACCATTTTTTTTGCTTTATTTTGTTTTTGCTTTCTTTTTTTTTATTTGCTTTTCATTTCAAATAAACAAAAAAAAAAGAAAAAAATTAAAAAAACAAAACGAAAACCAAAAAGTGGTCTATGCATGCCGCTATTGCTCAGTAAAATCAGCACATTCCGTACATTCCTTGCCAGCATCACAGTCTTGACTTTGTTGCAAAAAAAAAATCCTCCCAATACTATTTTACTTCAGGCTGTGTCTTTCATACCGTATTTTTCATCCTGTCATCTTTCCTTTCCTTTGGGTTTTTCGGCTGCAAATCTGAAAGGTAGTATCGAGTACTGAGCACTACATCAGGACACCCCTTTTGTCTTTGAATAATGCTGTTGATTTTTTTCCCAATCCAAGTTTTCAAGCAGATGCATTTAGTATGCAATGATGCATTAGCTATCAAGGCGACACTGATCGGGGAGCCGATCTCCAGTCTGCAGCCTGGTTTTTGAACCATAAAGTGAGCACGCTGGGAATGGAATCTAATATTGTCCTCCAAACAAGCCCCTTCCATCCTCCCTGGCAGATGCAGTCTGATTCACTTGGGTGAGTTTGTTAATAATATGGGCGGCAAGGTGTACTTTATCAAAGGATGTGACTCATTGTTCTGTTCCAGTGAAATCCAAAAAGACTGAGCCACCAACTGAATAATTAGCATTTTTATATTCCTGCTGGATTTCAGCCCCTTGAAGTCATTATAAATTGTGCTATTGAAAACTAACATAGCCTACTTTAGGTAATTTGGAAGGCAATTTTTTTCTAAGGAATAAATGAGCACTTCTCAAATTCTCGGGACATGCAAAATAAGTTTCATTGTGGACTGCAGGTAATATTTATACCTGGCCAAAATATTAAACTTCCTTGGCAGAATGGAACTCTTCTCACACAGCAATTCATAATACTGACTTTGTAAATTCATTCAGAAAAACTGAAGTAGCCCAAAATGGTCATTGTATTTAAGGACACAACAATCTAAGGCGAAATAGCATAATCAACTCCTCCTTGATATAATTGATATTCACTTTAAATGTTGATTCAAAATCACTGAGTGATTAATTTCCGAATCAGAAATAATGATCTGCTTCGCTTTTAAACCAGTTTTCAACCAAGTTAAAAGTGTACTACAGAATTTAAGAAAAAAACCCAACAACTATTGCGTAGTGATTTACACTTTTACTAGGTCAACAAATGTTGTAAGATACAAACTTCCAGGCCTATCATAACTGGAAGCCTGCATCTTAAAACATTTTCTAGCTTGATAAAAGTATTCTCTTTCTTTCAACTATTTTTCCTTGTAGAAGACCTGATTCACAGGAAAGCAGGGGCCCGTAAGGAGCAGAAGGTGTTAATGAAATAGGCCATAGACTTCCTGAAATATCATCTTAAGAGTCATTAACAGACTCCAATTTTCCAGTTGGGTTCTACTGAAGAAAAAGAAAAGTTGCAAAATCTTGGACCTTAGATTAGGTTTCAAAATAAAACTTGAATCTGAACATCAATGGGAACCTAAGTAGCAAAAGCTTAACATACAGAATAAGGGTCTTTTGTGCACATTGAGGCCAATATTCACAAGTTATCCGTCTAAATGGTGAGTTTTGAATATTCCCTATATTTATCTGGCTGACTTTTAGCCAAATAAATCATTATCCAGCCAAGATTGAGTCGAATAAGTAAGGTGCATTTTAGGGGCCTTCCAGGACAGGGATGAGTTAACTGAATATCTTATTTGGCTAACTCTGATATTTGCAGTTGGCTGAATAAGTTATTTAGCTATCTTTAGATGTGGCAGAGAGCAGGTCTAAAGTTATCCAGCCTTGTGTGACCGAGTCACTGCCCCCACCCAAACTCTAATTCATCGGGCCTGAAGGGCCGAGCCTTCGGTTCCCCAAAAACCCCTCCAACTGGATTTGCAAAAAGTAAACGGATCCAGGACTGACCTCCAAGCCCCCATCCGCTCCCTGTTCACCTTAATGCACCAAATTTGACCCCCCAGGGATTTCTCGCCCACCCCAGTCCTAACTCTTACCCTCCCGGTAACTTGAAAATGTTAATCTTCAGCCTGGCTCACCCTGCGCTGCTAGTGCGACCCAGGCTTGGTGCTTCTAGCTTTGCTATGTGAGGAAGACTGGAAACACAACTTATCAGCATTGCTATTCCACAGCATCACCTACTCGTCCCCCAGTGAGACAGAGAATCAAATCCAGGTCTACTGCATAAAAGCACACAGTGCTGACTTACCATATCTAATCTCAGGTAAATTAAATTTAGTGGTTTCTTATCATTTTTACTTAAATAATAAACTAGCATCATCAGTTTTTGCCTTGTGTTCTTTATAGGTAATGTAGCACTATCTCTAGGCCAATTTATCAAAGCTAAACACAATGGTGCGCCTACATCAGACTGAATAACTTATTGTTAAACTAACCATCAATCCATAAAGCTGTTCACGGTGTTTTGTTAATTCAGACTGTGGTCTGCTGAGCTTTGCAATATCCTTAGATCAGCTGCTGACTGTTGTTATGACAAACCAAGGACAGTTTGTACAGCTTAGGAAGAGAGAGACGAATCTCATGAAAATATAAGCTTGCCTAAAACCTCACAATGACAAAGATGTATTTAATAATATTTGATGACCAGCATTTTGCTAGTTGCATTAAAGTAGGGGGCACAATAAAAATAAATCAAATAATAAAGCAGATACCGTAAAATTCAAGCAACAAAAACAGTAGCATAATAATACAAAATAAAAAACTCATCAAAACAAGCAGGTCAGTGATTGTCCGATCTAGTAACTCAACTACAGTGATTATCAATGCAATGCAACAGATCTGTCGACTACGATCAAAAAAGCTCTTCATCCAGCTAAAAGACTTCATATAAATACTCGTGCAAAGAGCCAAACCCGATAATGTAGTAAAAACTTATTAATGATGAATCATTTCCCAGTATTAATTTGGCAAACTACAGTAAAACTGCCTTAAAGAAGTTACATTTCCCTCTGGGGAACTGTTTTTTTTCACCACCCTCCCAAATGCAGAAATTTGCCCAGAAATCATGGTCTTGTTTCACGGGAGGGAGGGGGGAGCAGTCTTGCTCTTAAAACATGTGAGAGTGCGATGAACGTATTTTCCAGTTCCTTGTCCAGATTATTTCAGCTGCTCCTGGGCTTATGCCTTGTGAAGACTTGGATTTATTGCACGCCAGCACAAGGGAATCAAACCTTCCTCTGGTTGATGAATGAATTGTGAATAATGAATGATCCAGAACATTATCGAGCATGAGAACAGTGCTGTAATTTGCCACCACTAATCTCCATTCTGCAGGAATGAGCTGCTGCCCCAAAGCTGATGGATTAACCTCTTTCAAAAGGGCTATTCTCTCTATCAGGGCCAATAGACTCATTTGCTAAGCATGTACTCAACAGCTGTCTTAAAATGAAGCCATATTTTCTGAAATCCCTTGTGTAAGAAGCATATAGTCATTTTTGAATAAATTTGCTTTTATGTCAATTTCTCTTTTTTTTTTTTTTTTATTAAGATATATGATGCCAAGAACCCAGGGAGTCTAATATAATAATGCTGCAATGACATAATTAAATTTACCATCCTGCTCCATATTTTCAGGACCGGCTAAGCCATGCCTGCTTTTTACTCAATGAGTGCTTGGACTTTTGTAGCATTGTGCCTTTTAGGGAAATCAAGACCGGATTTGGATGTTAGATTGAATTACATTGGCCTGGCTTGACCTGGCACACAATCACTGTGTGCCAGGTCAAGCCAGGCCAATGGCCTAGAACCTTCTTGGCTGTCTGTCTCCCTGATACCATCTGCTGGGAAAGCGTGAAGTACATAACATCTGGTGACATAAAGAGTGAGCGGCTGCACCTCAGGCTCAGGGCTGAATATTGCCACTGACCCCCACATTCTTCACCCCAGAAGGAAAGAAGGCAGAAAGGACGGGGGCCAATCACAGACACAGGGTTGTGCACCACTATTGGCCCTACCCTGGATGGACTTTCAAACTCAGGTGCTCCTCCTGATTTCTAGTCTTGGGGACAGCAAAATTTCAAAAGGTATTTACTCAAGTGAAACAGCCTGACTAATAAACTACCTTTATCAAATACAGCATGTATGCATGGCAAAACATGGGCCCCTGGAGGATGGCCAGGTCTCAGTCTTGGTGAGGAAGCGGAAAAAAAAACCTTCCTCCCCAAAATGGAAAAATGCTTCTCTTCTCTTCCCGGGGGCTGTCCCTCCCAGGTCCGTGAAGACACTAACAGGGCCAAGACCCTTTTCCCTATTGCCTAGGCCGGGAACCTAAAAAGGTCCCACTCAGAACAGATCTCCTCTCACTCTTAAACCAAAAGGTAACTCCCACCACTTGCACATGCTCATCCAGGTGTCATAGGGCAGAGTTGACCAATCCCAACCCCTCCGGGCAAGGAACCGTTAGGGATGATCTAAAATAAAAATGGTAACGTTCACCCCTAGCGGTAGCCAAGGGCGAGTTTACTGGTAAGGGATTGGAGCAGAGCCGTGGCCAGGCAATGTGGCGCCTATGGCCAGATGAAAAACTGCGCCCTTGCCCATTACACAACACAAGACACCAAGAGTTGGGAAACTTTGTTAAATGTTTGTACAGTAATGTCCATGGCCAGGCACCTTTAAGAAAACCTTACAGCCTTGTACCCCCCCCCCCCACCTCATTACACCCTCGTCATACACAATTAAAAATTTGCATTTATAATAACAGATGCTACATGAAAAAGGACATTCAAAGCACAAGCTTTCTGAGGTAAAAATATCACAATATTTGTATTATATTTACATGCACTGCTGTGGTGCCAACAAGAAAACCCTGCAAAAAGCAAGAGACAGTTGTAATCCATATGGTATTAGACCTACTGTTATGCGTCTTGGGCATGGGCGTGACCCTCAGAGCCCCAAAAAACAAAATTACAATGCAATAAACTTTCTGCATCAATACAACATTAACTGCCAGCACTCAAACAGCAACAACTCTACCTATGAAAGTTAACACTGGAAATATTACATAAGGCCTAAAACACCATTACACCCCCTGTTAGGAAAACAGAACAAGCCAAGCTGCTATAGATCTCTACATACAAACTACACATGATTGGAATACCTCACTTCAGTCACACAAGCAACACACAGATAGACCCTCAAATATAGAATAAAGAGACCCTTTTAGGCCTAAATAGAAATGTACAGGCAAAAAGTAAACTGGCAAAAATGTACTGGCAAAAAGTAAACTGGAAACCGCAACCGGGCCTCCTCAAACACAATTTATCCCCACTAATAGAAACCATTGCAAACAATATTGATATGAACATCCCGGCAATAGTACTCGGTGACTTCAACTTACATATGGACAAAATGCCCCCCACAGCCACCTGCCAACTCCTCACTGAATCCATGAATGCAATCGGCTTCACACAAATAATAGAGACCCCCACCCAAAAAGCAGGTCACACACTTGACCTCATTTTCACCAACAAAAAAATTCCAAACTACACCCCACCAACAGCTACCGCAATCCCCTGGTCAGACCATAAACTGATACAAACCAAATTACACCTTGGAAACCCCACCCCGGATCCAAAGAAATTCAGCAAAATCATCAAGTTCAATAAAGTATGCACCAGTGACGAGCTAATCGAATTACTCCCAGCCTCCCTGGAAGCCCTAAACCTAACCAACGCAAACTCCGCCATAAACTCATGGCTCAATATCAACTCAGAAGTCACCAAAATCAAATGTCCTCTCATCACAAAAGAACTGAAACCATCCTACAAACAAAAAGCTCCTTGGTACACCCCTGAACTGAAAAACATCAAACACCTACTAAGACAAGCCGAAAAGAAATGGAGACAGAACCCCAACCCCCAACTAAAAGATCATTTCAGGACCATACTTTACATATACAAGGCCGACACTGACAAAGCCAAACGCAACTTCTATGTCACTATCAAACACAAATCTCAGAGGCCTGGACTGTGACCACTCCTACTTACTCATTCTCCTTGACATCTCTGCCGCCTTTGATACCATCAACCACAAAACTATAATCCATAGGCTAAAGGAAATCGGCCTCCGTGACACAACCCTCAACTGGTTCAACTCTTACCTATCAAACAGATCCTACAAAGCCAAAATCAACGACACCAAATCCAAACAAATACCCCTTCCACACGGGGTCCCAAAAGGCTCTTCCCTGTCTTCTACACTATTCAACCTCTACATGACCCCTCTATGCAAACTACTAAGTGAAATAGGATTATTATACTACATATATGGTGACGATGTTCGAATTCTACTCCCAATCAATCACTCAGTTGACCACACCCTAAATTTATGGAACTCCCACCTGAGCACAATAAAACACTTTCTCTCTCAACTATCCCTCACCCTCAATCACAACAAAATGGAAATCATCTACATATCCAACAATCCTACACCACCTTCCAGTACAGACCCCAACACACACCAACCAAACAACCAACTACTCTCCTCAGCAAAAAGCCTGGGCATTACCATAGATACCCAATTTCACTTCAAAAAACACATCAACAACATTTTGAAGGATGGATTCTATAAACTCCAGATCCTACACAAACTCAAAACACTCCTCTACCCACAAGACTTTTGAACAGTCCTACAGGCCCTCCTGTTTTCCAAGCTCAATTACTGCAACTCCCTACTCCTAGGCCTCCCAGCATCATACCTCAAACCCATCCAACTTCTACAAAATGCCGCTGCTAGAGTTCTCACCAACAGCAGAAGAACAGAGCATATAACACCTATACTCAAACAGCTACACTGGCTGCCCATTCATCAAAGAATCCAATACAAAGCTTTAAACATTGTTCATAAAATTCTCCAAAGCAACAATTCCAACTGGCTAACTACACCCCTTCACCTCCACATTCCACCAAGGAGCTTTCGCTCATCAAACACCTGACTCCTACAAACACCATCACCAAAAGAAACACACAAATTATCAACAAGAGAATGAACGCTATCACTTGCCGGACCCACCCTGTGGAACTAGCTCCCCACAGATCTCAGAACAGACCCATCACCCCAATCCTTCAAGAAAAAGCTTAAAGCCTGGCTATTTCTTAAAGCCTTCGCTGCAATAACATGACCTAACTCCCACACCAGAAGAAACCCCTACAGTCTAGTCAACAACCAGCCCCCTATCAACCGACATACACCCTTACTATTCTATTAACCTCTCACTTACCACTGAGACTCCAATGTAAGATATTATTTCTCGGCATGACCACTGTAAAATAGAAGCTCTTCCACCTTGTCCTAACTATAAGACGTAAATCCTACGCCTGACTACAATATGATAAGAGTTCCTTTCACTTTGACCTCCATTAATGTTCCTCTCTCGTTAACCATTTCCATGTTCCATTCATATCCCTTGTTAACCACTTCCATGTTACAACTGTTCAATGTGTTAGACAAATGTTCAATGTATTAGACAAAGGAAACGCCGGATTTCCTGCAGTTTTTGGTTTAATGTAAACCAATGTGATATGTAAAATCGAACACCGGTATAGAAAAAATAAATAGTCAAATTCTAATTGAACTGCAACACTGAAAAAACAGAAGCATTACCATTTTCCATAAAACAAAATTAGTAAAACCATACTGATAAAAATAATTCAAAACTAATGAATAGAATAGCATTCAATAATTAACTCACATAAAAATTTTCCAGACATCAATAAAATATTTCAAATAACACCGAATAACTCCCAATAATTAGAACTATTAAGGATTTTAGAAAATCGCCAGTTATTCATATCTGGGAACTTTTGATGTCCAGAAACCCTAAAATTGTCATGGATTAGCAGCAGAGAGGAAGTGGGGTCAATCTCCCATGCACATGCTTGCTCTCTCTCTCCCACCTGAATACACACATGCATGCTTTTTCTCACTCTCATTCTCCCCCACACATGCTCTCTCTCTCCCCCACACACATACACTCCTGCTCTCTCTGTCTCCCACACACATGCTCTCGCTCTCTCTCATACCTGAATACACACATGCATTATTCTCTCACCCTCATTCTCCCACACACATGCTCCCACACAGTCTTACTTTCCTTTCCCCCACTCCCCAGCACCCTTGGTCCCTTCTCCTCTCGAAGACACCCCACTCCCCAGGAGTCGTAATCCCCAGCCCCCCACTCCCCATCAGTCTTGTTCCCCGGCCTCTTTTCTCCTTCTTTCCCCTCCCACACCTCATTCACTGCAGGTGGCAGGTGCATGATTTCCTGAATGCTGCTCACCCCCGTGGGGTGCTACTGTGATCCCCTCGCTCACCTCCCTGCTCCTGAAGAATGGAAGGATCGTGGCCTTGTAGCGTGGGCTGCTTCCTCCCTCCAGCCTGTCGGTGCCTGAATGACATCATCAGGTGGAGGAAGCAGCCCTCATGGCGGCGGCGCTGTGGCGCCTTTTGGGCAGCAGCGCCTTTGGCTGTGGCCTTATTGGCCATAGGCATGCTATGGCTCTGGATTGGCGCATCCCTCACACTAGGAAGGCTGTGGAGGGAGCGCCCACAGTCCTTGGGGTGGAGGGGATAGAGAAACTTTCATACAACCTGCTTAGGTGCAACGTCCATAGATAACGATATTTTGCACCCACAAACTTTCTACTTGGTGTCAAAGGGAAAGCTTGCAGGGTATTTAGCCTTAGAAAATTGTCCTTGGGCATGAAAGTGTGGACTTTACACCTGCAGGCAGAATTTTAGCTGAAAAGCAGCGCAGGTAGATTGAAAATCTCATCTACTCTTGCTGTTTTCCCAAACATCCCTCTCCCCCCTCGCACCAGGAACGCCTTTCCTCAATCCGGCTGGAAGCAGGACCCCGATGTGGAATCCCCTGGACTCAATGAGGGCAAGTTTCCGATGACCATCTCACCCGAGTAGACGACTCTGAAGCTTGTCCTTGGTTTCATTTAACATGCACATGTAACAGGCCTCACAAGTAAACGTGATTTTGTTCTCCTAGAAGCTCTACAATAAATATTTGTGTCCGAAAAATGAGCCAGAAATCTTGCATATAAACTTGCGAGCTGGGCATTATTCACGACTGCACATTTAAGTGTGTGATTCCCAGCATCTGCCAGGGTATTAAAAATCCACACACTGAAAAGATATTTGTAAACCCTCCCCCAAGATTAAATGTTGTTTATAGACTAAATGCGCTATTAAAACAGAAATGGCTTTATTTCCAGGCTTGTGTGTGTTCCCCACTGACATTTTATAGCAGTTCAACAGTCTTACATCTTCATTAGGATGGCGGCATATAGGTTACATAGGGAAAATAAACAAAGGAAACCGGTTTCATGTCGCTGGCCACTCTGCTCTTTGTGTTTGGTGCTGTATAGTTTTCTTGATATACAGTTGGTCTAATGGATGGTAAAAACCAAATAGCAATGATGAAGCAGAAAATGTAATATGCAGGAATAAGTAGACTTTATCTCAACAGTAAACAGTGGAAAAATAACTAAACTTTACTGAGACATAACGAAGTACTGAGTGTAATAAGGTAGGGACTGACTTTTTTATAAGATACCCAAAGGGCGCATTTTAGATACAACTACAAAAAGAGAGAAGGATTTCTGATATGAACGAGTGTGGGCATGTTACTTATGCAATGCATGCCTTATTAATAATGGATATTAATAAACAGCAAATAATTTTAATATAGAATGAAATACTAGTACATCACATACACGCCTTCAGTGTATTTGCCATTGTACAGGGGAAGTCACATAGGGATAATACTTCTATTTTTTTGGTGTTTATTTTCTAGCTAATTAGGAGTTCTTTGAGGGTACAAACAATTGGGATTTATCAGTGTTTTTGAGGTGCAGGTATTATTTTTCTGGTTGAATAAAATGCATGCATTTCCATAACACAAATGTACTGCCATAAAAAACCAAGACTCGCGTCCCCCTCCCCCGAGCAACCAGCACACACATTCTCCCAGCCACTAGCACGTACTCCCTCATCTAGCACTCTCCCGCCTACTGCCCAATCTCTCTTCCTCATACATGCCCAACCCCACCACTCCCTCTCTCTCCACCTGCCTGTCCTCAGCTCTCTCCATCCCTATCACTCTTGTGACCCCCACCCTTCCTTCCAGCCAGCTCCAACGCTTGCCATTGGAATGGCTGTGCGGTGGTACCAGCAGCAGGAGGAGGAGGAGCATGGAGGCCCATGAACTGCTGGAAACTTGTGCAGCTGAGGAGTGGTCAGTGCAAAAAAAAAAAAAAAAAAGACACAATAACAGAGTGGGGGGATCCAGGCAGGCAGAGGAAGAGGTAAGAGAGTACTAGGAGAAGTGGTGCTTTCCTGGTGTTTATCCAATCAAGGCCTAGCCTATTTTTTCCCATATGGGGGAGTTTTATCGGTGCTTATTGCTTAAAATCTAACAACTGAAGTCCTACATAGCTAGCACTACAGAAACATCGGCAGTACTGTGTACTGAAAAGCTGAAAGTGACTCAAAGGCAAATCTATAAACTAGTGCAGCAAGACTTAACTGGGGAGAGAGAGCTGGAAATAGTTCAAGAGTTCTCAAGGGACAGGAGGAACGAGTCCATTAGATGTGGAAGACTGGGAGACGAAGTGGGTGTTTAGGCATGGTTGAGAGAGAAAGACAAAACTTGACAGATGGGGAAGGTGCTAAAAACAACAGAGGCACGGAAACAACCTTCAGGAGCGATTCCAAAGGTATAGCCCTGGATCACCGAAGAATGTCAGGATGGGGGCGGAATTCTTTCTAAAGAGTTTGAATAAAGAAAACGAAAGAAAGCGAGAAATACTATAAGAAGCTTCATTAAACTGTTCTTCTCTCTGATTTTAAATGTGCAATTATGGTATGCATGACCCTCATTACCTCTTTCCCAATCTGGACATGGGCAGAAGTCCATAAAGCATAATCCTGCTATGACAGCAGGTCAAATTCAGTGAAGAAGCCAAAAACGCTCGTCCACATTTCGGCAACCAAAAGGCCTCATTTAAATATGCTCAGGAGCATTCAGAACTATGGGAACCAATGGAGAAAAAGTAGACATTTTTCCTTCTTGGAAGAAAATATCGCTTTTATAATTACAAAGAAATGTATAGAAAATGTTCCACCTGAGTTAAGGAAGGCTCTGGCTCAGACATATTCAGAAGAAAAAGAAATATATAATGTCTCATCCCCTTTTCTGTTATGCCTTGCCCTTCTTGCCTTATCAATAAAAAGAAGGAACTATTCTTTGCTTTTTGCTACTCTGAAACTTCAGTTTCCACTCCATTCCTCCTAGGATAGGCCAACTTGAAAATTCAGATTATCTTATACAGAACAGGTAGGGCAGGAGGAAGAAAGAAGGAAGGTTAATCTGCCATATATAACACAGGCATCCTCGGCCTTCAACAGTACACATCCTGAAATACATTACAATGGGAAAAGCTCATTCATAAATAGACTTCTACAACCTATATAGTCTCATTGTCGCAGATATTGTTTAATGGTTATATTTTTTTTTTTAATAAACCCTATTTAAGGCTCGTTTGTTATGTCTATTGTTATTCATGTCTTTGAAGTGCATTTAGTTATAATGTACGGTAGGGAAGATATGAGTGTTGAATTCAGGGATGCTGTTGTGTGTCTGTGTGTGTATGTGCATAGAATACTGTTCCCTAGTGCTAAGAGTGATTGAGTCATGCTTACTAATTATTTTGCATTGCATTTTTTTATTTCTATCCTGCCTTCCTCCACAAACCACCCTGAGTGGTTTTCAACATAGCAGAAAATATGGATCAAGCAATACATCAAAAATATGACAGATCAAAACTAACTGAGCAACATATTAAAGCAATGTAAGAATTATCCAAAGATGATGCCCACATGAACTTTAAAGCCTATATGCTTCAGATGTGACAGCAAAGTAAAAGAAACTAAAATTATATATATATATATATATATATATATATATATATATATATATATATATATATATATATATTGAAGAGATGTGTTAGATCACATCCCCTGCAGGGATTTACAGATGGTTATGAGGGGTGAGTGAAATAGAATCAGTTAGCAAAGGTTTAGCTATTAGAAATGTTAGAAGGATATGGAGACAGGATCCCATTTCTCTGCAAGCAATAAAGCTACCAGAATCCTAAATAATTTTTTCTATATGAATTCTATTTTTACAATACATTCCATTGCCTGCTATTTCATTTGATTGGAGCAAAACTCCTGTCATAGAGATCTATTTACTAAGCCACAGTATTTTCCCTCTGAAACCTCAGCTTAGTAAATCCCAAGGGATTTCACAAGGAGCAGGCCTGCATAGTAGCGAAGTATTTATATCTCTATAGGAGGGCCTTCTAATACGTCGAGGTGATGTGGTGGTTTAGGGTTTAGGGGCCAGTTTTCCATGTAGAGTGAGACGTATGAACAGCACAGTACACCTTGGTGAAGATTTAATGTCATTTGGAGTTAGGAAAGTCTCACAAAGATGTCATTTCTACTCTCACCCTAGCTTGATGGACTCTATAACAGGGTACCATCAAGCTAGGGCGAGATAACATAGTGCAAAATTTAATCTTTGTGAGATTTTCCTCACTCCAAATGACATCAAATTTTCACTGAGATGCACTATGCTGTTCGTACATCTCACTCTACATGAGAAACTGGTCCCTAAACCAATACCAACACCTTACCTCGACCTATTAGATGGCCCTCTATCAAGATATAAATAATTGCACACTGTGAGGGCCTTCCCAGAGGCTCTTCCTCTCTCTCCCCTCCCCTTTCCCCCTCAAGCCCAGAAATGACCAAAATGCAATTCTAAAAATTTATCACAAATTGTGTTATGGCCATTTCAGGCATATCACACAGCCTAACACCAGGAAAAAATTTGTAGTTATTTCCGGGATTATTTATGCTATCACACGGTGCGATATTGCCCCTCATTTTACTAAATACCGCTCAAACTCCTCCATGATCCCACCCCTCCCAAACATTTGCATTCGCCCTGTGTGTTACAGTTCTTATCACATGCGTTAATGCATTTTCGTGGGTGTTAACGCCATAACGCATTTTGATGAATGACCCTAAAAGTTAGCAAAATCTCTTCTATCAATAACACAGCTTGAGAATTTTAAGGTAAGCCACGTTGTTTGATTTGCATTCAATTATAATATTAATGAGCACATTTGCATATGTTTGCGTGCATTTGCAGGCACCTCTGCTCATTTTAATAACCTCATCGTGCTAGTTTTTTTGGAATTTGAAATTCCGCACATTATCCCTGCATTATCGCGTTTACCACAGGTAAACTGCATGGTAAATCCTCAATGCAGTTTAGCAAATTAGCACCCCCCCCCCAGTGAGTGAAATTATTTTTCTGTTGAAAAACAGGGTATCGCAGCTTATTTTTAATGCCCCCCTTTACCAAGTCTTTTCATATTTTCTAATATCCTATTAAGTATGTAAATGAAGAAAAAAGCTGGTATAGGTAGTATACAATCTTTAGTCCTTTCAGCATGTTATTGGCATGGTTGGTGAGGGGAATTGCTGTGTCCGATCAAAGTGAATCTCCTAAGGTAGTAATGCTGTTTTTCATAAAAAGCAGTTGCCCATAAAAAGGCTACGTTTTTTCTTGCTGTCAACCTGCTGCCATCCCGATTTGTTTGGAAGTGACCTGGATGTATGGAATGAGGGCATATTGAAAAAAAAAACATCCTCTCAATAACCTTAGCGGTTTGAGCCAATCCTGCTTTTCGTTAGAATTAAGCACTCCTGGGGAACAAGATGGCCGTATATTGCCAGTGAGAGAACACTGCTCTGAGTTTTTCTGAATTTCCGTTTGAAATGCCCGTCAAACGAAAGGGGAAGATTCGGGTTTACCCCTCCGACCCACCCCCGGTTCCAGGGCAACGAATAATAACATCCTACTCACCGGCATTGGCAGTGAAAACGGAGGAGAATGCCCCCGTTCAGCTGTTGGAGGAAGGAGTCTTTGCGTCACAGGGGGAAGTGTCACTCAGCCCTCCAGATCCCCCGGCGCCCGTTGATGGTGTCTCCCACCGGTTCCCCCGCGTTTGCCAAGAAGCAGCCTGCTGAAGGGGGCGGCTGCGGTGTTGGCAGGAGTGGAACAAGGAGGAAATTTTTACAGCCTGCCCGGTTCTCCCGAGGGTCCTGTTGAGAGAAGAGAAGGAGAAAATAAGGAGGTGGTCCGGACATCGACCCCTGAACAGGGCAAAGGAGTGACCGGCTGATGATGGTGGAAAGAGTGCTTGATGTGAAAGTGGGTGAGTCAAGCCACTTTCATTTACCAACGAAACCAGCAATTGTAACTCTCGACGCATTATGGGACTTAGTGGCCAGTTTGGGCAAGTCTCAGCAGGAGTCCAATGCAAAAGCCGAAATCCTCAATTCAAAAGTGGAAAAAATGGAAGAGAATTTGGGGAACGCTGAATCCAGGATTGGTGTGGTGGAAGCCACTTTGAAAACAAATGACGACTTGTAATGCCAACTGATTAAAGACGTTACGCTGGCTTCCCGTAGAATTGAAAACTTAGAGAACTACTCCAAACATCTCAACCTTAGATTTCTAAATTTCCCCAGAATTGTGGAACAAACAATTGATTTGCCTCTTAAGAAATATTTTCTTGAAAGTTTGAAGCTTGACGAGCATAGGTTACCACAAACAGCTAGACGGCGCTCTGAAAATCAGGCAGAGATTATGGAGAACTTAACCCAATAACTGGAAGATTCTAGGGTAGAACTGTGTGATAGAGCTACCCTCTTAGTTACGTTTGTATCAGAATATGATATGGGAATTGTAATGAAAAGTTTCTTTAAAAATACGACAAGACCCTTTTATGGAGCTTTGGTGAGAATTTCCCCGGACCTGGCTCGTGTTACACAGCAAAGGAGAAGGGAATTCTTAGCTTAGAGATCACAAGTAAAAGGTTTGGGCTAGTCTTAAGTCTTGAGATATTTGAGCAGATGCATTGTGAAACGTAAAGATGAATGTTTCATTTTTTTTTATTATCCAGAGCAGCTCAAATCGTTTTTGAATGCTAGGGTGATTTCCGTAATATCCCCTAGCGAGCACTAAGTGGGAATCTAAGAAAATGTTTGTTGTCAAATTACACTATGCTATTTCTTTGTTATAAGACATGAAAATGTTGGAATTACCTAAGCTAACTCCTGAAATTCTGTTCCCTCTCTATTGCCTTATAGAGGATGCCTATCAAAGTTTTTGATGACCTATATTATAAATGTTTCTGTAGTTTTTGTATTAATTTGATATGGATATTCCTATTTTCTCCTTTAGTAAGAGTGGTCTTACTTGTTATATTTGAAAATCATAATAAAGAATAAATTTAAAAAATTAAAAAAAAATTAAAATTAAGCACTCCTGAAACATTCTTTTCCCTTTCCTGGTGTAGTGGAGGGCTGCAGAATGGCAAAAACTGTTATGCAGCAGGAGTCGTCTTAAAACAGCCTCTGGCTATTGCTACCTACACTGCATAGGCATCCTATCAACAATAAAAAAAAAAAAAAAAGTAGAAGTAGAAGTAATATTCAGGCAAGCTGTGCCCTTTTTCTTTCCTGCTCCACGTAGGTCTTCCAAATGAAAAATATTTTGCATGCTATTTGTGAGCTACAGTGACTGCTAGGCTTTTGACAAACAGCTGATTTATTGCCTTGTAAATTGGAGCAGAAAAACACAGTCATTGTACTATTTTTGAAAATCCAGAAAAAAATAAAAAAGTATTATGCAAGCCCCGTATCCAATGGATGGAAAATAATTGCTTGATCTTATGTGTGTCCTAAGAATTTGCCTGAATTGCAGGCCGTTAACATCTGACTTCTGCAATCATTTTCTCAGGAAACTGACAGTTGAAAGGAAATCTCCTGACTCATCTGAAACGGTAGGCAACACAATTGTCCTTAATGCCTATTCCAGACAGAGGGCTCTATCCTAATTAGATACATAATGGTGCACAAATACAGACAAAGGTTTCATCTCACAGTATTAAGCAGCAGCATCTGATCCCAGTTACAGATATTGCATCTCTAACATTTCCTGCCTTGGGTTTCCGTAAGGAAATAACCCAATTTTATAAGGTGTACTGCATGATAAGGATAGGCAAATAAACATTACACAAATAGTCTTGTGAGAAATTGGCCACATTTTACCCTTTTTGAAAAAATAAATATGCTAAATCTTTTCCACAGTCACAATACAGTGGCAATCCATTTTTTTCACATTGGATATTGAACAAATAAAAAAATGAAGGTTATTGTAGGTGCCATAGAAAAGCTTGTGTCTCGTGGCTATGTTTCATAGTATGTAAAACAGAAATGACCTTAGAGCATAAGATAATAGGACTTGCCATACTGGGTCAAACCAAAGCTACATCAAGCCCAGTATCTTGTTTCCAACAGTGGCCAAGCCAGGTCACAAGTACCTGGCAAGGTCCCAAGGCGTTGATGGATTCCCCAGAATAAACAATGGATATCTGCAACTCCAACTTAATAATGGTTTATGGACTTTTCCTCCAGGAACTTGTCCAAACCTTTTTTAAATGCATCTATACTAATAGCTTTCACCACATCCTCTGGTAATGAATTCCAGAGCTTAATTATGCATTGATTAACAAATATTTGTTCTTATTAGTTTTAAATGTATCACCTAATAACTTCATTGTTGTCTTTGTACTGTTTGAAAGAGTAAACAACTGATTAACATTTACTTGTTCCATGCCATTCATTATTTTATAGACCTCTATCATATCTCCCCTCAGTTGTCCCTTCTCCAAGCTGAAAAGCAAACCTGTTTAGCCTTTCCTCATAGAGCAATCATTTGATCCCCTTTATCATTTTGGTTGTCCTTCTCCGTACCTTTTCTAATTCTGCTATATTCTTTTTGAGATGTGGTGACCAGAACTGTACACAATATTCAAGATGAGGTCACACCAGACTTCACATCAGTGAAGATTGGATGTGATTTGGAATGAGGAAAGATACACAAAGATGGGATTTCTACAATGTACTCTCGCCCTAGCTTGATGCATGCTCTACCTGGGTGCTATCAAGCTAGGGTGAGAGTACATTGCGGAAATCCCATCTTTGTGAATCTTTCTTCACTCCAAATCACACCAAATCTTCACTGATGTGTGCTGTGCTATTCGTATGTCTCACTGTAAATGTAAAATTGGCCCCAAAACCCTAGACCACCATCAAAACCTCACCTCGACTTACTAGATGACCCTCCTATAGTGGTATAAATAGATGACTAATATGCATGTCAACCTAGAAGGCAGTATTTCTCTCTCTCTCTCAGCAAGCTGCTGGCCCTGGTATTTTTCTTTTAAAGTTTTGTCATACCCCATCTGTCCTCTTACCTTACCCTTATCCGGTCATGTTCCTCTGAATATCCAGCTAAGGTTATCGAACTCAACCCCTCAAGAGAGGAGAACAGAGGTAAAATTTAAGACTTAAAAATACTCCACGTGAATATAAAAGAACTTTGAAAATAGCACTGCCTGACAGTAGCATTCCTTAGCAGAAGACTATTTGTGCGAGTCTTTGGAATTTTAAATCCTTCAGTAGCTACAAATAATGTAGATAGCTCCGAAGGTTTCAAAACGTTTTCAAAATGTAAATGGGCAGTGAGTTTAATCCTTCTATTAAAAATCCAACAGTGCTTTTTTTTTTTTTTTTTTAATAAGGTGAAAGCTGCGAAATGTGCAATTACAGAAAATAAAATTTCACAGCCATATTTGTTTGATTCAGTAATCTTATTTGTTCCGGCCCTCGTTAGCAGTTTGGAGTTTGAAATGCACCATCAGCTTGGTTTTGTTTCGAGCAGTTATTTATAGAATCGCTTCCCCCATGTGAGCCAAGGCAGCAAAGTTCCGTGTCCCTCTTGGACACGTCGGTCACTGTACAATCACGGCACAACCCTGGCAGCTGTTCACATAGAAATATTGCTTCATTTGTAGGGGGGGGGGGGTGTTTTATGCTTATGAGGTGAATGAACCTCCAGAAGCTCTCCCTTGCTTCTTAAATGAGAAATGTTTTTCTGGATCAAGAATAAGTTTCCTGTGAAGCTGGTGGGATCCTCTTTATTGGAGGTTTTTAAATGCAAAGTAGATAAACGTTTGCCAGGGGTGGTAAAGATACAGTGCATCCTACCTGAAGTTAGGGGAATGGTTTCTCTCAGCCCTGTCCTTTATCATACCTTTGTTCTGATTTCCTCCATTTAGGTGTTTTGTGTTTTTGGGTTTTTTTTTGCTAGGTATGGCCATGCAATAATATGGCGCCAAAGTGACATCACTTTGGTGCTGTGTCCAGGTGATCAGCACCATTTTTTTAAAGCATTGGGACCCAGGCGGGTGCAACTGGTCATCGCTCCTGCCCGTTTCACTGCTGGATCCAGGAATAGGGTAAGAGGGGGGCTTCCCAATTTCTGGCACTTGACAAGCATCTAGCCTTTCCCACTCTGGGCAGGCCCTGGAGCTAGACCCCTGGTGCTGGGCCCAGTCTGGGACTACGCCTTGGTGAAAAGCTGGGAGCAGATTTTTGGCCTGTGAAGGCCAGCCAGGGGGGTTTTTTTTTCAGTTTGGAAAATCAAGTAAACTGAAAAATAGTATTAAATGAACCAAATACAAACATAAAAACCCCTGAAATGAAAAATATACTAAACTGATAATTTTGGGGCTGGACATCACAGATTTGGCTGCTGATTTCATTTAATAGGCTCAGGATGTGTTGATGGAACTGGTATGGAAGGTATCTTGAAAAACCAAGTTAATCCGCAGGCCTGGCAGCCAGATGCTTGTGGAAAGAAGAAATTCACCGTCTTCAGACTGCTGCGACTGCGTGGACAGACAACCATCCTGCAGTGGGCGTGGTGACAGAAAAGCTGCAAATCCTGCAGCTGCACCTGGCAAGGAAGCGACAAGAAAGTACAGGATCTGGAACACAAGATGAAAGTGTTGGGAAAATCTACCGCAAGAACCTAAAGAGTCAAGGAGTTATGCCAAAGCTGAATAGGCGTAACCGAGCAAGCAGCAATAGCATGGGAAAAAAAAAATTGCAGCTGCTGGAAAAAAAAAATGCTGACCGCATTGACTCCGAAGAGAAGCAGCATATTGAACAAACTGGCCAGGCTGCAGTCTGCCATGGAGCACATGCAGAAAATGCTGGCAAGTCTTGCAATTGTAGCTGCGGGTAGGAGAGATGCTCCCTCCAAGGAGCGACTAGCTGTGTGCACATTCTTTTTTTTTGTGTGAGCAACAATTTTTTTTAAACCAACCGTTTTTGAGCCATCGGTTATTAGTGCTGCGTCTCTGGCTACAGCACAAAGAAAAACGTACGGGAGCGTCCACGTAAAACCTTTGAGCCATGCTCCGGAACGAAGGTGCAATCGCTCGTGCGCTCAGCTTAGAGGGAATTATGGTCCATGTGCCACTCTTTTGGTAGGGACCTGCTGGCTGACTTCAGCATAGCAACTGTGACGGCCCACAGGTGGCTCCTTTGTTGCCCAGTCTGTGGCACCTAGATTAGGTTCAGGGAGATAATTTGAAAGACTCAGCCTTATTCATGAAGGGGGTGTTCAGCGTGCGTTAACACGCCAAAACACGCGTCGAAAATAATGGGACTTGTGGTAAATAAGATGCGTTTTGGTGCATTAGTGCATGAATCGGAGGCATAAGCAGAAAAATCCCAGAAGGAGAGGGCCTGCAGGCTGCTTTCCATACTATGAAATGCCTATGAGATGCCAAAATAGTTGTCTACAATCACTTCTAGAAGCCTCACTGCCACATCTACTTTAGGAAGTGTGTGCATATATCTAGTTCTTCTTCAAGGGACAATATAAAGTGCCAGCCGAAAAAGGTTCAAAAAGTTGTCATCTGCAAGGCAATTTCGGCCAGACTAAAATTCCCTTCCAGCTTATCGAACGTTTGGTACAACCCTACACAGGAGGAGGATGGGCAAAAACATATTTTCTCCAAAAATATTTATTAGAAAGCTACATTTCAAGGGCCTTTGAATAATGTGCAGACCTTTCTGAAATGGGTCTCCAGGTTTTTCAGGTGCCCATCTCACGGGCCGATTACAGAGCGGTGTGCTCGGCCAAGCGCACCCTTTACCATGCGATCGGCCACGCGTTTCTGATGCGCGTTTATTACCCCATATACTGTAAGGGGTAATAGCGCGTCGAAAAAGCGTGACCAACCCCCCCCCCCCCAAAAACTAATAGCGCTCATCGCATGCAAATGCATATTGATGAGGCTATTAGTCGCCCGGGATACTGAAAGTAAAATGTGAGGCCCAAGCCGCATATTTTACTCTCAGAAAACTGTACAGAAAAGCAGAAAATACCGCTTTTCTGTACACCCTCCGACTTAATATCCTAGCGATATTAAGTCGGAGGAACCAAAAACTAAAAAAAGACATCTACCCTGCAGGCAGCAGATTAGAAAAATGGACGCTTAATTTTATCAGCCTCCGTTTTCCTAACCCGTGGCTGTCAGCGGGTTCAGAAACTGACGCCAGTACAATAGAGCATCGGTTGTCGGGGCCCGCTGACAGCCACCTCTTCCCTAATAAGGAGGCACTTAGGACGCGCTGTTGTCCCTAGCGCCTCCTTATTAGCGCGACCCCTCATTTAAACAGAGAATTGCGCACCCAGGAGAGGCGCCTGGGCGCGCGTCGGGAGAACGGGCCCTCCCGCATTTTTTTTTTTTTTTTTACTGTATCAGCCCCGTCGGTAAGTTATCGTCTTTCTGCTTGGCACGCTCGCAAAGTGTGACCTACAGTGAGAATTTCAAGGACACAAGGCTGCAGACTCGGTCCACGAAACCGTGACGTCAGCTGCCTTGGTAAAAGCTAAATCAATATTAAAGCTCCCGTATTAGAATTTATGCCAGCAGGATGGATTCTGAAAATCTAATTAAAAAAAAATAATAATAAAAGAAGAGGGAAAAAGCCTTCCTTCCTCTAAAGCAAACACAGGCAAAAAAAAAAAAAGAGAAAAAAAGGATCAGGTTTGGTTTGCTGAGAAATACGTGTACAGCTTGTTTTATCACAGCAACCATTTAACCTTGGAGAAGACCGTTGTATTTTTCCTCTGTTTACTGATTGATATTCTGCTGGCATCGCTGTAGCATCTTTATAAATCAGCTGTGGCTGGTAAACATTTTTCGCAGACTAGGGCCAAAGTTTTGAAAAGCAGATCACTTTTTTTTCCTCCCGTTGTCAAGCAATTAATGTAAATTCCCAAGGAAATGAAAAGCAGGCGCAACAGGGGATTGCATTTAATAACCAGGAGCTTCTGACTCAGGCTTCTGAAGGGAAGAGTGAAAAATCAATACAATCCACGGAGAGTGCAGGCGAGGGCTCCAGGGCTCTCACAGTGTTGTCTCATCAGCGATTCTGTGGCAGGCCTAATATTTGCAAAGAAGGCACGATAAATGCATTTATTGATTATGTGGTTTGGGATGGGAGAGAAAGGTAAACCAATTGTGCCCCAAATCATCACAGATAATGTGTTTCGAATTCCTTTTTTTCTAGCTTTTTTTTTTTTTTTCTGCTCTCATTTCTGTATTTTCAGTCTTACAAGAGGGTATTGGAAGGAGTGTCAGAAAATAGGAAATCTCACTTCTAGCCGTGTCTTTTAGGATATAAGCACACTGGAGAGGGAAAGAGCACCTTGGATAATGGCAGTCTTCAGTTACTGAGAAAAGACGTTTCAAATGTTTCCTCAAAGCGATGGCATCATTCATCACGTGATTTCTACCATATGGTGACTTTGGGCGAAATAATTATTGCTCTGCCAAGAAAGATAGAGTCCAGAGGCCTTAAAGGTGTAGGCTCCAAATCAGACGGTTGGATTAGCCATCAGGAGATCACATGTATGATACCTGTCTGGTCTCATTATATGGTGCTATACTTTATTCTCGGAAGCGTTCCAGCGATGGGAGGTCCCGAGAGGAATAAGTTGAGGGAGAGAAATAGAACGATCCTTCTCCCGCAGGGGATGGGCTTGGAGGTGGTTATATGCATAAGATGGCTCTTTGGTTCATAGGGAGTAGTTGTTAAGAAGAGTTCCCTGAGTAGTAGAATTGGAATCTATGTCATGCATATTCATTAGGGATAGCCTGAGGTCAGAAGGTTGCTCATCACAGCCATGCAGCAAAAGTTAGAGGCCGGGGTTAAACGTGCAGCTTTTCCCAAGAGCCAGGGGCTAGGGAGCAGCCAAGGGATGGAGAAAGAAAAGGAAATGCGGAGGAGCTTAAGGTGAAATTCTACTTACTGAGTCTGAAGACAAAACACATCAACTCCGTTTTTCTAAAACTGTTGTGGAAAGTAATTTCTTTCTGCTGATTTTGCATAATACTTCACCTTTGCAGTTTTCCACAGAAGAGAAGCTGGGCAACTTTCACACAGCAGTTTTTTTTTTTTTATTAAATGGATGTTTAAAATGGATTCGCTGAACCCGTGAACGCGGGTCATGCAGATGATGCAAAAAAAAAAAAAAAAGAGCGGAATGTTCTCAGCCTCAGAAGTAAAAAAGTATACGATCGTACCCTGAAACAAATCCTTGCTATTAAGGGGCAGTCTTTCTGTACCTCTCGCCTGTGCTATATCTCTCTAATACCTCATTTAGCTCACCCTCTGAGACAGAGACAAGCCACAAATCTTCATTCCCCACTAATAAGGGAAATAGTCACCCCCACTTAAACAATCCCCAGTCCTATAATTCGTCAATGATGTAACTGAAAACACCGTGATAAGACTCTTTTAATGAATGTCCTGACCCATACGCCGAGATTATTTTTATGAGCTGGGGCAATGGGAAATCTGTTAGATGAACAAAGGGAGCCAGATGACAAATTGGCGATAGGTTCTCCCCGAGGTTCTGTCTGTATGAATAATTGAATAGACACCAGTAAGGAACCAAGCAATCTTTGCAGAAACCGGGTGAAGGAAGGAAGTGAGGAAGAATATGAAAGCACGCTCCATAGCAGGAAAAAAGAATAAATGCAAGACTATGTACAGGATGAATTTCAACTGAATGAGCTTGGGCTCTGGATGGAGAAGGGTAGGGGTGGTTCTTGGGTACCAAAACAGCCATGGGACAGAAGAAAAAGAAACCTGGGAACCATCAGATGAAATGGTTTCCCTGTTTTCCCGAAAGCCCGTTTTCGTGAGAGCGTTTCCCTTTCTGTGTCTCTGACAAAACACATTTGCAAATGTAGGGCCCCCTTTGAGCTCAAGGGGCGCAATTTTCCTTCTGTCCATTTTGGGGCAAAGCCTGAGGGTAACTTTTTAATCTGAAGACGTTGCTCCGATTCACAGAGCCCGAAAGTATTCCTGCACTTTTGCTTTGAAATTTGCCGTAGGTATAAAGTGCCTGTGCCATATTGGAACCTAGCACTAACGGGGGCAGGAGAGCTCCTGCATCCTGAAGACCCAGCCCTTCAATTGGGTAGGATTTGGAGGGGGAAGAGGGGTGGGAGGTAACCCAAACGGTCATGTTAGTTGATTTTGAGGGGCACAGAAGAGGAGTTGGCATAGAGTGGGGCTTCACAAAGGGGTTTTGTGTATTCCTTTATGGCCCATGGGGGGGGCTTGAGGCTTGGAGGAGGCGCTCAACCACCAGAAAATGTCATTTACATGCGGGGGGCGGGGGGAGAGGAGAGTGACTTGACACTAGGCCATTCAGGTATATTTTGGGGGAGGGGGGGCCTGCTTAGAGAGGCCTTGAGGCCTTTCTTTAAACGTAGAGGCCGAGTCACATAAAATACTGCACCCCCGCCCCGCCAGGAAAGATAACTACATCTGAGGTGTCTTTTTTTTTTTTTTTTTTTGCAAAAACAGGCCTGCTAAATTTTTTTTGCAGGCCCATGTTTGTAAAATCTCACAAGAATGAGCTATTTTGTATGATTTTGCATTGCATGAGCTCATTACTGTGAGATTAGCAAACTTTCACACAAAGTTTCTACTACAAAGCCAAGTTTGGTGAAATATTTTTCAAAATGGGCTTTCACGCCATAAATCATGCAAAACAATTACAGTTTAACTTTTTTTCGCACGTTCCTGGTATTATGTACAATTCTTTTCACATGAAAACCTGTTTAGAGAAAACAAAATATGTGCACTGTAGTACATCAGTCTCTAAGCAGACCTACCCAAAGGGCAGTCCTAATTCTGGCCAGATAAGTTTCAACTGGTCAGATTTAGGACGATTTTCCGCCAAAAGCCTAGCTGGCCAGGTTTAGCTGGAAATCATTGTAACTCAATCAGCTGTAGCAACACTTTAAAAATTCACCCCTGGATGTTCAGGTTTATTTTTGCTAGAAGAGTATTTTACTCAGGCAGATTAAAGGTTTTAATTAAAAGGATAATTTTGAAAAATAATGAATTGCTTCAGTACTAGTACCCCTGGTCCAGCAAAATGTCAGCAGTGTTTTCTGCTTCTGTAGTTCAAGTATATTTAATGCATTTGATAATTTTATTATTATTTTTTTCAAATTTATAACCCATTTTTCCACTAAAGTGTAAAAGCTGGAAAGCGATTCATAAATTTATACACATAAATACAAATTAATAAAGTGGGAAAAGTTAAAAGTCACTAACAACCAAAATAAGAAACCATCAATAGCATAAAAATTAAAATAGCAATAAAATACAATATTATAATAGCATTTTAATCAAAATCATAATTCTGACTATTAAAACGCTTACTTGTGAAAAGCCTGCTGAAAAAGTCAAGACTTAACCAAATGCCTAAACATCAAAAAACATTAAATGAAATGAATTTCCCTCGCTATTGGCTAAATTTTCAAAAGACCACTGTAGCACCTAACTGGTTAGATTTGAAACAAAAAATTCACCTAAAAGTAGCCCTACAAAATGTGTCCCGTTAGACGGGCCTGCTTTTGTACAACTAGGGTTAGCCGGTTAAATGTTGTCCTGAAAATATGTGCCAACAAGACAACTAAATATAAAAGCTGCCCTGGGAACACCCCTGATCCCACCCTTTTTCTTCCTTGCTAAATTTGTGCATCTTGTGCATTTAGCTGAACAAATTTAGCTGGTCAGAGAGGGGACATTTATAGCCAGTTTTAATTGGCTAACTACTGAATTTAGCCTGTTAAATCTTTTGAAAACCCCTCCTGTCTTGGCTTTCCTCCTCCATAAAATTCATTCCTAGACTAGTTTGTTTTACAGGTTCTTTCCCCACTGTAGAAGTCAGGCTTATGGATCACTGGGTTTAGGACTTTACTGTAGATATTGTTATAAAAACAGCTGTTGCCTGTCCTTGTCTCTCCTTCATCAGTTATTCTTTCAAAAGGAACGTCACACACCACAATGCAATTCTCTTTATGTTCGTTTTTCCCCACTTGACACAGTAACATAGCAATGATGGCAGAAAAAGACCAAATGGTCCATCCAGTCTGCTCAGCAAGTTTCTGTGCAGGTTACCCCCATGTTTCTTTTAAGGGTAGTACCTGCCGCTCTATACAGGTTACACCCATGCCTTCTGTTAAGGGTAGTAACTGGCGCTCTGTGATTACACCCATGTATTATGTTAAGATTAGTAACTGCCGCTCCGTGCAGGTTTCTCCCATGCACCCTTTTCTTAATTTCCAACTCTAGCCTTTAGGGATCAACAATGTTTATCCCATGCCTTTTTGAATTTGTTTTCATCTTCACCACCTCTTCCAGAAGGGCATTCCAGGCATTCATCATCCTCTCCATGAAGAAATATTTCCTGATGTTGAGTCTGAGTTGTCCCCCCTGAAGTTTCATTTCATGACTCCTAGTTCTACTGTTAGCTTTCCAACAAAAAATGTTTGAGGAACATGCATCTTTAACATCTTTCAGGTAGCTGAAGGGCTGTATCATATCTCCCCTGCTTCTCCTTTCTTCCAGGGTATACATATTCACATGCTTCAGCCTCTCCTCATAAGTCTTCTGATACTGTCGCCACACCATTTTGGTCATCCTTTTCTGGACCATCTCCATTCTGTCTCTATCCTTTTTCAGATACGGTCTCCAGAACTGAACACAGTAGTCCAGGTGAAGCCTCACCAATGACCTGTAAAAGGGCATTATTACCTCCTTTTGCTTACTGGTTATTCCTCTTTCTAGGCAGCCCAGCATTCTTCTGGCTTTAGCTATCAACTTGTCACATTGCATCGCCATCTTCAGATCATCAGACACTATTACCCCAAGATCCCTCTCTTGGTCTGTGCACATCAGTCTTTCACCCCCTCCCCCATCATATACAGCTCTTTTGGATTACCGTACTCCAGATACAAGATTATGCACTTCTTGGCCCTGAATCCCAGCTGCCAAGTCTTTGACCATTCTTCAAACTTTCTTAAATCACTTTTCATTCTCTCTGCTCCTTCAAGCGTGTCCATTCTTCTGCAGATTTTAGTATCATCCGCAAATAGACAAACTTTACCTTCTATCCCTTCCACAACGTCGCTCACAAAAATTTTGAATAGAATCAGTCCCAAAACCAATCTCTGTGACTCTCCACTCAACACCATTCTCTCTTCAAAGCAGGTTCCATTTACCATTACACACTGTCTCCTGTCAGTAAATCAGTTTGTAATCCACTCCACAACATTGGCGCAGAGTCCCAAGTTTCTCATTTTATTCACAAGCCTCCTATGCGAGACTGTATCAAAAGCTTTGCTGAAATTCAAGTAAGTCACATCAAGTGCCCTTTCTTGTTCCAATTCTTTAGTCACCCAATCAAAAAAAATCAATCAAATTTATCTGACAGGACCTTCCCCTGGTGAATCCAGGCTGAACCAGGTCCAATAACCT
Source organism: Rhinatrema bivittatum (assembly GCF_901001135.1). Classification (NCBI taxonomy): domain Eukaryota; kingdom Metazoa; phylum Chordata; class Amphibia; order Gymnophiona; family Rhinatrematidae; genus Rhinatrema; species Rhinatrema bivittatum. The sequence continues at coordinate 19,498,966 of NC_042628.1, read as the reverse complement.
ACTAGATAGTAGGTAGTTCACTATCTTTTCCTTCAGCAGAGCCTCCATGAATTTTCCCACCACCAAGGTGAGGCTAACTGGCCTGTAGGTTCCAGCCTCCTCTCTGCTACAACTCTTGCAAAGCGAGACCACCACTGCTCTTCTCCAGTCTCATGGCACCACTCCTGTTTCCAGGGATCTATTGAACAGTTCCTTCAGCTGACCCGCCAGCACATCTCTGAGCTCCCTCAGTATCCTGGGTTCATCCAACCACATGGCCTTATCCACTTTGTTTTCCTAGCTCTTCCCATACATTCTCTTCTGTAAACAGAGTTTTATCTACTCCATCTTCATCTACGGTCTTGTTCATCAGCATTGGGCCTTCTCCAGGGTCTTCTTTAGTGAAGTATTTGTTTAATATTTCTGCTATTTCTTCATCTCTCTCCACACATTGTTCCTTGTCACCTTTCATTTTCACCATACTACTTCTGGCCTCCCCTTCTTTCTCTGATATATCTGAAAAATGTTTTGTCACCTCGCTTTACCTCTTTGGCAATCCTTTCTTCCGCCTGACCTTTTCTCTTCCTGATTTCTTTTTTCTTCTCCCTCAGTTGCTCAGATATTATTTTTGGGTTTCTTTTATACTTTTTGGGATCCTTCCTGCAGCATGGATCTTTTGACTTAGTATCTGGGTTCTTCCAAAGAGACTGAACCTCTCTTGGACTTGGGCTGAGATTGAGATCCTATGTAATACAGGAGGAGTGTACTATGCTGCAATTTGAACCAACTAGGGAAACCTGAGCTGTTTGCATATTGACCAAACTAAGAGGATTGCACCTCCTATTAAAAACAAACACCTGAGAGAGCTCAAACTAATGTTAGATGTCAGATGTTCTGATTTTCTTTATCACCAGCTCTGCAATGATGGTGTCTTCCCTTTCCTTCCTGTTTCCCAAGGTTCCTATATACATTTAATTTCCAGTACACACATATACTTATATTTCTATGTTTTTTTTCAATTATATTGTACACCGTTTTGACTAAACTCTGTTTGTAAATGCGGTATATAAACATTTTTAAATAAATAATAAATAAATAATAGGGCTATTCTAATGGTTCGTGGTGTACAGAGGTTACTGTGTACAACCCCCACAACATGCCATTACGACTGAAGATAATTTCGCAGAGAATGGCAACTGTGGCCACTGTAAAGTCATATTTGTTCATTTGCCAGGGCCCTTGCTTTCTCACAGAACAAGACAGTGCGTGGAACAGTAGCTGCGGTAGCTTCCTCCGCACTGCCTTGCCAATCTGCTGCAACCCCTACCCTGTACTCGGGGAGGGGAAGTGAAGGAGCCATCTACAAGGGTGAGTGGGTAACTCAGTCTCTACTCCTGTTTAATCTGCCGAGATTGATAATAAGGATGCCACCCAATGCCAAATTGTAAGGAGTATACCTTTCTGCCACGAACTAGATTAAAACCATTGATTTGTTTCACACAGGCCACCGAACTGCATTTAGGTGGTAAATAGCTTTTGGTCATCGCTAGCCTGAACCTGACCTAGAGGTGAAATTCCCTGAAGCCATCCATTGCCCCCATAAAGTTCGCACTAAAATGATGGATCATTGTAGTAGGTGTAGTAGATGCCTTGAGTTATCAGAAGAAACATCATATTGCTTTGGAAATTGTATGTCTTCAGATTTTTCCAGTCAAGTCACTTATACTACCCTTTGCATTGTCCCACATCGTCTTTAAATCTTGCTAAGGTAAGACATCAAACCCAGCTTGAATAGATCACATTTTCATGAGTTTTGTTAAAACAAATCCACAGATATTATAATATAATTGCCTAATGACTTTATCTCTCTAATTGTAGTCGCTACCATGTATTTTATTGAACGGGCAACTTTTAATCTTCTCCCTCTGCATTACTTCGTTTCACACAGAAAAAAAACCCAATGTTTCGTGGACTGATATTCTTATTTGCCTGCGAGTTCATCTTGTAATTCATATGTTGTGCTTCAGTATTTAGGTTTGTCTCTGGAATCCATCGAGTATCAAGGGAAAATCAACTAAAATGAAGGAAAAAAAAAGGGAGTTCATTTTCCCTTAGATTGGGTATTTTCTCAAGTGACTCAAAATGCATTTCATTGTCATTCTACAAATGTGGAGTTTGTTCTTTCTCCATTAAAGCAAGTAACACTTGAAGGTTAATTTGACCTCTGGTAACCAGTTTCCCTTATCTGCCACTTCTATTGTCTGTCAGGTCAGTTTCTGGCAACGGTGGAAACAGAAAGGGAATTAGCAGAGAAAGCAAGCAGAACCGGGTCTGCTTATTGTTGATTCAGATAAGCAATTTATTAACATCTGTCATTGCCATTGGTATGTGTCAGCAGCTTTGTCAGTCCCAGTATTTGCTACAAAAGAGGCATGTCATTAATAAGAACTGAAAAATAAAATGCATGGGACACACTAATCCTCCCTAAGCTTATATGGAAAACTTTCAAACAAATGTGCACAGTGCCATATTTGCACATAGATGGTCGTGAGCAAATCCATTTTAAAATAAATGAAGTCCTGCATATAATCAACTTCACATTCAAAGGCTATAATTCATCCAGGGTATTCCTTGTAGGCTGTGATAACTTTTTTAAAGGACCAACAAAAAGAAAAAAAAAAAAAGAAGTTATAGTACATGAATTTTCAAGGCCACAGACATTGTAGATGATGAGAATGGTAGTTTGGCAATTTATACTAGTCATAAACATTGCCAAAATAGGACCAGATGTGCTTCCCACACATCTGTCCTATGGACCATGAAACTATCATGCACAGCTGTAGTCTACTTTGTGATGAAGTATTACGATGAACAATGAAATTTGGCTTGCAGAACAGCTGAATGCTAACTTGCAAGATTTGAGACACTGCAGGCTTTTAATTGTGCTATAACTGTTGCTTGGTTATAGGATTTCTAAAATTCTTAACACATTTGTATTACAACACAGCTACAAAATCTGAGAATATTTCCTGTACAAAGATTTAAAATACAGAAAATTAAAGAGTTTCAATATTTTATTATATACTAATTCTGAATAGCACAATGAATTTTAAAATGTATAAAATTTACAGAAAGTTAGCAATTCTGGAAGCTTTATGTATCTGTCACTTTTTGGGTTTTCAGTTTTGGGTTTTGTATTTTGTTTTTGATGATTGATTATTGCATGTAATAGTGATTGTTGTATGAATTTGTTTTCTTTTTGTTGTTTGAATTATGGTGATTATGTGCTTTATTTTGTTGCATCACTTCCTATTGGACTACCTGAGTAGAAAGTTCTATTAATGCTTAGAAAGATCTCCCTACCCTAAGACTAACAATTTAAATGTTAGAGAAGAGAGACCATCTTACCAATGCCTCCTAGCAAAAAGCTACTCGCTGTTACTAAGTTATTATAAATTTTAGCAATGCATTTAAAAATATCCAAAAACTACTAAACCGAGACACAAAGCAGGGGCTGCGGCCTACTCCTCAGTGTGGTGCCTCAGCCTTGTCTAGGCATAGGCCATGACCCAACACAGGGGCTGCAACTTACACTCAAGTATGATGCTGGGGCCACGGTCGAGACCCGAGGAAAGGCCCAAGCTTGGGAAGTTTCCTGAACCCCACTTACCTTCTCTGTCGAGGATCCAATGCTGCGCCCAAGCTCAACACAAGAGCCCAGTCCTGAGACCAGGTCCCAACGGTGGGCCGCCTGGCCTGGAGACCGGTTCCCAATGTCTAGGCCTTAGAAATGCAAGTTATCTTTTAGCCCATCTGACCTAGATGTGAATTTTCCAATCCTTAAAAAAAAAATAGACTATGCATTGAGGTACCCGAGCTTGGTCCCCTGTATCAGAGACCCTCCGCCCTGGGATCCCTAAGTTGGAGACACAGAATTGCTTGCGCAATTGCATATGCATGTACTATTGTTATTGTTAATTTTATTATTTAATATAATGCAATTCACTGTGGAATCAATAAATAAAAAGTATAAAAATAACTATTGAATTACTGCAAAGCAGTTGCGTAAAATCAATACAGAGGGATGGTAACTTTCAAACTGGCACGCAGGTGCACATTGGTGCATGTTTGTCGGTGCGCACCCAGGAAAGTGGCCAGTTTATAACTTGCATGCATGTGTGTGTGTATGTTATAAAATAGCCTGGCTGCATGCATGTATGAGCCAAATTTTAAGTGGGTTTGCAAATCCCACTTCTTCTGCCCAGGTCAAGAAATTTTAAAAGGAGCATGCGCCCACATCATTGCCAGTTTGTCCACCAGTTCACCCAGTTAAGAGCTAGGTCCTCCAAACCCACTGGTTTGATAGCCTACACTCCCCCCAGTTATCCAGACCCTTTAAACCCCTCAGAAATGGCTCAGTCATAACTTGCACGTCATCCGTAGGAGAAGTTATGCATCAAGAGGATGTTGGTGCGTGCCGGGGCGTGTTAAGTATTTGTGTGCACATATCTCCCCAAGGCCCCAAAACACCCATTTCCCGCCCTTTCTTGGAAACTTTTCTGATTTGCGCGCAGCGGGTTTTGTGCGCGTATCTGAGCGTATTTTTACACATGTATTGACCGCATTTTTAAAATACCTTTAAACAAACAATCCAAAAACAATAAGCACCTAAATTCAGTAATAAATTTAGAACAAAGAGGCCTCATAACAATTAAATAAACTTCATGTAAGCTCTTTGACGCAAGCACCTACAGTAGCAGAACTGTCACAATTTATTGTATGTGCAACTGTCTATCATTATGCCACGGGGCAGCGCTCGCCATTTGTACAACTGTCTAACGCTGTCACCCCATGCTTCTCCGGATTTGTTGCATCTCGCCACTGCCATCATGCTGCTCTCATGCAGCTCCTGCCTGGCAACGGTTCTGCTGCCAGACATTCTCATGTCTTTGGTATCCAGACCGGATGATCTCAAGGTTTGCTTACTGAGCAGTTGGCCACCTCCCTGAAAATAATTCAGAAAGAAATAATTCAATTGCCAGCTAAAATATTGCAGAATTAGTAAGAGATCCCGTTCTTGTTCAAATTTCTATTTTTTTCCTGGTAGGAAATAAGCGAAATGTGAGCAAGCTCCTCTTCCTACCCACACCTGCATTTAAAATCAAAATATATTTTAGTGCCACTGAGCTAATGTACTATGCAGTTTCTGCATGCAAAGCTTAAATAAATCATGAACGTCAGAAGCCTGAACTCAAGAAAAGAGATCTGTAAAAGCAAGGGCAGTGCCCACAATAATAGAATAGATACAGAACCTTTTTCCTCCCAAAACACTCAAAGCCTAGAAGATCATATATATATATATGTGAAGTCACAAAAAGAAAGGAGATCCTGGAATAAGACCATAAGCTCGTATGTTGTTGAGCATTTTAGACGAAACGACTGCCTCAGTTATACCAAAGTTGACGTTTCCTGATTTGCATGTGGCTTGTTGGCAAAGTGTCGACATAAATAGTTTTTATTCTTTGCTGTCAGAGCCTTTATCTCTACATCTGAACAGAAATCATCATTGCTCTGGTATTAATCTCGGTCATTGTAAGACAAAATGCAACTAGAGGAAAGATGGTGTGTGTGAATTAAATACCTTTCATGTAGCACCTGTGAGGAGGCGTGGCCATCGCATGTGCAGAGCCCCCTCTGGGGTTTGGCTTTCACTGTCTGTATGGGGAGCAATCACACTTTTTAAAAGTGCACCACTTGACTCAATTAAACCGTAAGTGGCAGTTTCCTTCATGCTCATCATCACTATCAAAAGCTGAGAGCAATTAAGTAGGGAACTTGTTCTGCACGTCTTCTACCTCCTCCATCCAAGAAACAAAGTGCCATTCTGAGATTTGGTATTCTCTAAGTTATTGTCTAATATACTTCTGAATAATTAGCAAACTACTTATAGATCAACCTCTGATGCTAATTTTGCCAGAATAAATTATACCTATGGTGAACTCCCTGGCTCTAATTGGGGTAGTTACAAATGTCAAACATCATTAGCTGCTATAATTCAGTCTCATTAGAACTTCCAAACTCAAGTTATTAGGCTCTGTCATTTCATAGTATTTGGCTATCACCTGGGTGCTGATGATATGTAATATGAGGGCAGTTGTTAAAGACTCAGTCAGTGAGAATGCACGGGGATTTGGGGGATTAGCCAGGGTATCATTCATGCCATGATTCTTTCATTTCATCAGGGCTAAATCACTTCTTTAAGAACAGCCAAATCAGAGACAGATAGCTAATAGGCTAGAACTTGTGCTTTTTTTTTTTTTATCTTGAGCTACCTATATATTTGCATTGTCAACTTGTTAACTTACTTACTTTCACCACCAGAGTTGATGATAGAAGATTTGGCACTCCCTCAGAAAACAAGTTCAAGTTTGGGGATTTTATGGTAGATGCAAAGTTGAATTTCAGACTCAAATTTATTATGTAGTCTTCTCCTGCTTTGTACAAGTGAGAATAATAAGCAGTTTGCATCCTTATTTATCTCAAAGTAATTTGGCCTCAGTGATACATTCTGTAATCACAAGATGGCTGGACTACTGTATTTATTTATTTAAACATTTTATATACCGTAGTTCCATGTAGAGATCACAACTGTTTACAAAGTGACATTCATCGCTCTGGGTCAACATTTAAAAATGGGTTATCAGGTTGTGTTCATAAGCAGGCATCAAATGAAATGCTCATTCCATATTAACTAAGTATCTAGGACATATGTGAGAAGTACATAAATCAATTAATATTCCAAGTGTCACATATTAGTATGCTGTGTAGAGTTCTTACATACTTATGAGATTTATTCTTTATTCTTCCATTCTTACCTTTTGTCGTTCTTATTACTTGAGTTCTTTACTTTCTGTTGATTTTCTGTTAGGTTATATGCATTTTTGAATAGCCATGGTTTTAGCTCACATTTAAATCTTTCTATCTAGCATCAAACGTAACATCTCAGGTAGTGAATTCCAGAGTTTTGGGCCCACTATAGAAAATACACGATCTCTATTTGCAACAGATGTGTGCTCTGTGATGTACTTCATGCGGTTGTAAAGAAGTCTCAGTTGCACAGACTGGAATAAATTCAAAACACTGCTGCTTGAACTCTCCTTGTTATGAAATTATATGACTACGTTCATCTACTTTGAAAGCTTTGCATGGCTCCCTGTACTTTTTAGAAATCCTATTTTAACCACATAAATCTTTTGAATATCGACCCCTATGTTACTATATTAATAATCCAACCTATGTAAACAATAAGCCATAATTTCTACTACTACTTGTTTCTATAGCGCTACTAGACATATGCGCTGCTGATACCCATTGGAGGCAGACCCCACTCAGTGGAGCTTCAACTTAGTCAAGACACACAAGCAAGACAAATAGGTCTCAGAAAATGTATTTATTACAGTAAACATGGATACAATTATCTATTGAATTTTACATTAAAATTATTGAATTTTACCACTTACAGAAAACACAACCAAGTGGTTCACAGTATAAAAATACATATAATTAGTACCTACAACAAAATAACTAATATAAAAATTAAAATTACACCGTTAAACAACAAAAGCTTCCTTAACTCAGAGTGCCTAACTATTAAATTACTAAACTATTAAACTATTAAAAAACTGCAAATAAATAAATAAATAAATAGAGACCAGAATTCACTAAATCAGCTCATTATCACAGGTTTGTCTAGAAAACCATGCCTTCAGAGTCTTCCTAAATTTGAGATAGCAGAACTCTAAGCAAATGTCCAGGGGTAGGGCATTCCAGAGATAAGCGGCCCGGTAACTGAATGCTGTCTACAGAGTTTGTTCTAATATGATAACAAATACCAGGATTCACTAGGAAATCTATTTTGCAAGGAAAGTAATGTTCTCTTTGGAACATAAACAAAATCAAGAGATTTGACATATAAGCTGGAAGACCCATAAGGAGAGCATGAAATGTCAGACACAAAATCTTAAATCTCCCAAACACAATGGGGTAGATTTTATAATTTTGTGCGAGCGCGTACTTTTGTTCGCACACCAGGCGTGAACAAGAGTACGCGGGATTTCAATAGATACACGCGTATCCATTAAAATCCGGGATCGGCGCGCACAAGGCTGCCGATTTTGGGCAGCCTGCGCGCGCCGAGCCGCACAGCCTGCCTCCGTTCCCTCCGAGGTCGCTCCGAAATCGGAGCGGCCTCAGAGGGAACTTTATTTCACCCTCCCCTCACCTTCCCCTACCTAACCCACCCCCCCGGCCCTATCTAAAAACCCCCCCCCCACCTTTATAGCCGGATTTATGCCTGCCAGAGGCAGACATAAATCTGCACGCGCCAGCAGGCTGCTGGCGCGCCATCACTCAACCCGGGGGCTGTTCCGGAGGGCGCGGCCACGACCCCAGAATGCCCCCGGGCCAAAACCACGCCCGTGGCGCCGCCCCCGAAACGTCGCGTCACCCACGCCTTGCCCCCGAAACGCCGTGTCACGACCGCCACGCCCCCCGGCACACCTCTCCATGCAAGCCCCGGGACTTACGCGCGTCCCAGGGCTTGCGTGCGCGCCGCCGAGCCTTTGCAAAATAGGCTCGGCGCGTGCAGGGGGGGGTTTGGGGTAGGTTTTCGGGGGGTATGCGCGTACCCCTTTGAAAATCTACCCCAATGAGCCAATGTATTTTCTGATATTTTTAACCCATAAAACAAACTTTGTTCTATAATATCACTATTTAATCCAAGTGAGTGTAATGGCCTGATACAGTGAATTACAATAATCAAACCGCAGCATCACAAGACAGTGAACCCCTTTGTGTGCGCCTAAAATGAAGCCCGCAGACGCCTTTCTATCTTGCTCCTCTCCTTGATGACACAAGGAAACATGGAGCAAGAACACTTCATCACAGTTAAAACAGGACCAAGGGCTACATGGAAACCTTATGAGATCCACCACATCGAACAGCAAACAATAAATAACCTAATCCACCCTACGAGAAACAATAACTCCTCAGCAGTTCATGCCTATCTAATGCTCACACTGTTTCTTCTGAATGTGCAGTCTATTTCTAAAGAAAATCCCTCTTATAAATGATTTACTTGAAGAGCTACTCCCGACCATCTTCTGGATCGCCGAAACCTGGCTGAACAATAAAGGTAATGTACTCTTAAATCAAATGGAACACTCCAAATGTGATGTCTTTCACTTCCCCAGACCTAAACGCAAAGGTGGGGGATTCTTAATTATTAGTAAAAAAAAAAAAAAAAAAAGAGCTCAAACATCCCATACAAGTAGAAATTAACTCCGCCCCCCCCCCCCCCCCAATGAAGTGGCAATACTTAAATCACCACAAATTAACATCGGAATGGTATATTTCCCCCCCCCCCCCCGGGTTACTTAAAAAGACTGCTCACCACTATTTGAAGTATTCACAAAAGCATTTCCTTCACCTGAGTCCACTCTCATTGTAGGTGACTTTAATCTACACGTTGATAGAACATCCTAATCCTCTGTCTTTCTTAGAAACAAAGGGATGGTCACAATTTGTAGCTAAACACATACATAAAGCAGGGCATATCCGAGATCTTATATTTGCCAATCACAATTGAATGATAAATACCTCTCACACTATACTGCCTTGGTCTGATCACCAATCACTAAAAGCAAACATAACCTTCCTCAACCCAACAAAACAAAACTCAAATAACCAGATATTCACCTTCAGAAAAAAGACAGAGCCAGATCTACTTGCAGATTCATTAAAAAATAAGCTTAGCGGCTTCAACCATACTAATGCTTCTGCATCATTTGACGCATGGGATATAATGGTTAAAGATATAGCCGATGACCTAAGCCCAACCCAAACTAAAACAATCCAACTTGATAAATATACCTCAAATAAAAAAATCCCATGGTACAATGAATATTTAAGACGCTCAAAACAATCTGAGAAAATCAGAGAAACTCTGGCGGAAAGCCAGACTTCTGAATTACTTGGAAAATACAGATCACTCCTCTCTCAATACCGGGTGCTAATCAACAAAGCAAAAAAAGAATACTATGCCAAACAGATTCAAGGGGTAATCTTTCTCTAAATTACTATTTGATGTTGTTAAACACCTAATCAAGGACCCATCTTCTTTAATCTCAAGAAACAACTGATCGTCAAAGAATGCCTGCAAGATTACACCAATCATCTGTTGGAAAAAATAACTAGACTAAATACTCAACTTCCTACCCATAGAAGATGAAGAAAAACATGGACCAGCTAAATGGACTGCTTTTGACAGAGTATATAAACTAATTACTCAAATCATAACTAAAATAAAACCTGCAAATCACTCACATGACCCCATTCCAGCTAGCTGTTTAAAACTAATACATAGCACTACCACTCCAACAATCACATCCTTAATCAATCAATCACTCTCAGAAGGCTTAGTCCCTGATATGGTGAACAAGTAGTGCTAAAACCTTTACTAAAAAAAATAATACCAGCAGATCTGACAGTTGGGAAATTATAGACCAATTTCCAACCTGCCCTTTCTCTCAAAAATTCTCTAAAAAGTAGTTTTATCACAACTAGAAGACTATCTAGATGACCATCACATTCTACATCCAAACCAATTCGGGTTCAGGAAGAATCGCTCAACCGAGACTTTACTCATATCCTTAATGGACCCCATATTACAGGGATTTAACAATGACGAATCCTATTTCCTGGTACTACTTGCCAGCAGATGAGAAAATTGGAATTGACAGCTACGTAATCAAGTGGTTCATCTCCTTCCTATCAAAAAGGACTTTCAAAGTCAAATTGGGCAACCATATGTCTGACACCTTCCAGATCGATCCAGGTGTTCCCCAGGGCTCAGTTCTCTCTGCAACTCTATTCAACATCTATATGCTCCCCCTGTGAAAATTACTATCTGAACTAGGAATTGCCTTCTACATATACGCCGATGACATTCAGTTTTATATTCCATGCACCAAATCTATTGAAAATGCAAGACTGACTCTCGCAGCACCATAAAAGCTATACAACATGAACTGTCTAAACTAAAACTAACTCTCTAAAAAAAACTGAAATCATTCTGTTAAGAAGAAATCTACCTAGAGCAACTCCTCAAACACTTTCCAGTCCAGGGCCTCCAGATGCTCCTCTTGGTGCCAGCACTTCAAAAATGAAGCCATCCACGTGGAGGATGATGCCACCGAAGTAATGTCACTTCTGTGTGGTTGATGCCATTTTGATGTATGGCTGTATTATGGTGCCAGGACTAGCTTCAGTGCCGGCCCTAGCCTCACACTAGGCCTGGGTCTAGGCCTCAGTGTCACGCCCCATCCTGGGGTGCTAGGCCTTGGCACTGGCCCCACCTTGGTTTTTTTTTTTTGGTTTTTT